>NC_140590.1:50959273-51559273 GCF_964204655.1 Triturus cristatus | reverse complement strand
GAGGATGAAAGGCTGAGTGAAGCCACTTGGGGTCAAGCACAGATCGGACTGTAAGTAAAGTTTTGCTGGGGGTTCTTTACATTCGTTATTGTGTTTTCGGAATAATTGCCATATATTGAGCCTGCAGGGATCTGTTCTATTAATTCCAAACACAAACAGATCAGGTTGTGGTTTTAAGCATTCAATGAGAGCTGTCAGATTTGTTGAGCAATGGTTCCCTCTGCTGGTGGGAATGTTTAATAACCTGTCACATGGATAATGAAAAGCAAGGAAGGGAGAGAGATGCACATAGATGTGTCTTGGACAGCAGGAACCTAGAAGCAAAGCAGCGGGGCACTGTGCCGAGGCAGGGGGTTCAGGAGAGACGGAGCTGCATAAAGTAGGGCATTGTGTTGTTGCAGCATTTACACAGCGCCCTTGATTGTGGCTGCGCAGCACGGGGAGCGAGGGGAGGGGGGGGGGGGGGGAGGTTGTGCGGGTCCAGTGGTGCTGTACCAGTGGTAAACCATTTTGGTGTCACCTGCCCAGAGTGGTTCTCTTCTAAAATCCTGAGTCGCAGCGCTTAGCAGTGTGATGAGTGACAGCTAGGCGCTCTCAGATTGGAGTTATATATAGTTTATAGTTATAATGTGCTCTGCAGGTCCAGAGTTGAGTTTGTGGTGTAAACCAAAGCCTTTGTTTCTTCTTAGTTGTCTGTCCATCTCCTGTGCATTATACAGCAGGACCCTGCCTGCGGGGCTGGGTGTTGTATGTCATATTCTGCTGTTTCTCTGTTTATCTCGTGCTTGCATGCACGAGATCATGTTATTGTATAAACCCTTGGTTCATGGCACGATCACAGTGTTCTAGAATAGAGCATGTGATCGGTCCCATGAACCAAGAGGCGACAGTTGTTGGAGTGCTGCTGGAGCTGGAAGCTGTGTAACCAGCGGTGCTTCCTTTATTCTTACCTATGGATTAAATCTCGTTTTAAATCCTCTCTCGACTATTGGATTTACTCAACAAAACTGGCGACGACCTAAGGAAGCACTTTTATTCGAACCCTCGAGCTGGAATATTTTTCAAGAATTTCATCGTTTCTTTTAAATACCTTCTTTCCAGCTAATTGACTATCTCGTTTGGATTTACATAGTTCCTGGCCACTTCGTGGGATTTGAGCGGATCGAGTGTTCATCTCTCGAGTTCATTTTCCTCTTATGCTGTATCCAGGTCTGAACGGATTTTGACGCGGAGCGGGGAAATACATTTAAAAAAAGGTGGACGAGCTTTTCGTACTTTACAGAGTTGTGGAACCTACAATGTCAGCATCGTTAGTTAAGACATGCGGAACATTTGTAGCTAGCATCTGTGTATTTGTTATGTTTTAAAAACATAACCAACGCTCCACTCACCGAATTCACTCCAGAAGCTCCATCGTCGTTCTTCCGTCCAGAGTTCTTTTCTTCTTCCAGCGCTGACTACGTAACCACGGTGATGGCGTATGCGTCGTGAGTCACGTGCCACGCTACTCGTAGATCGGCAGAACTTCAACAGCCCACGGATTTCTTCTTTCTGACTGCCTGATTCTTTATTGTTCGTTTATTTTAAAAAAAAAAGAATACACCATCATTAAGGAGACTGATTCACCCTTACGAAAGGATTACCATCGTACACTTTTCGAATTCAGTCTGTTCCAGTTTGGTTCGTATTTTGTGAAACAGAATTTTACATATGTTATTTTCTGTTTGATTTTCGTTTAACCATTTATGCCATCTAGTGGTTTAAAATGGTAATTTTTTTTGTATGTAAGATTTCCTTCTTCTTTGCATTTCAAAGTCTTCAGGGGTAATTCCTTCAATTTTCTTGTTCCCCTTAAATGATTTCCTTGACAATTTGAAGTGTGTTTTAGACATAAGAACGTTATCTGTTTTGCTTTTGTGCTTTTACAATTATTTATTCGGTACTTATAGCTTACACTTACTGTTTTTCTTTCTGTAAAATTTTGACATGTGTGCACAAGGTTATACTCTTGCTCCTCCCCAACCTTATTGGTTAGCTGGTAGCTCTCCATGCATGCCTTGGGTAGAATGGAAAGCGTATTTCATAAACTATATTGATACGCTAGATTCCAATGGTAAAATGAAACCTCCAGAAAAAAAAGGCATTTTCTTGCATTCTTTGGGTTCTGAAGGACTCAAAGCGTTTAATCAATTACCCAGAGTGGAAAGCAGTGGTGATGGTAATGTCTTTGAAAAAGCTATTTCAGATTTTGATCGCTACTGTTCCCCTAAAGTTTGTGTTGGCATTTCAAGGTACAAATTCTTTCAAAGGAAACAGCTTACAGATGAATCTGTGGACAGTTACGTTTCCATTTTGAAAACTTTGTCTTTGGATTGTAAGTTTGGCGATTTACAAGAGGAATTCATTAGAGACCAGGTAGTAATGCATGCTAACAATGATACTATTCAAGAAAGGTTATGGGTCAATGGGGATTCGGATCTTGAGAATATTCTAGCCATCGTAAGAAAATCTGAAATGTCATGCAGAAGCGCAAAACAGGTCAAGGGGGAATCTAGCAATGCCAATAAAGATACTATCGCTAAAGTTAATGCTAAAACTCGCTTCAAAGAACAGGACGTTAAATCTAATAAAACCTCTAGTTCTTTTAAGAGTAAGAATGAGGAAAAAAAAGATAATTTGAGGTGTTATAGATGTGGAAGTAAGACCCATTTAGCTAATTTCAAACTTTGTCCAGCTATCAAGCAAAAATGTTCAAATTGTGGTTTAATTGGTCATTTTTCTAAAGCTTGCAACAAAAAGAAGGTTAACAACAAAGTAAAGTGTATTGATCAAACTGATGATAGTGAGGGCGAAGAACCTAGCTCTGATTACAGTGAGGTATGTTCTTACCTTCTTAATATTAAAGACTCTGATTATCCTATTCTTAATATTGACAACTCAGTCATCAGGAAAAAACCTTTGTGTGATATGGTCATTGGGGGTGTTGATACCAAGATGTATGCAGATTCAGGTTCCCCTTACTCCATTGTGAATGAGAATGTATGGAAATCGCAATTCGCGCCAAAACTAGGTAGCACGTTGGAGTTGACGGACATCAGTCCAGAGGGTTATTCAGGTGAAAGAATTGACATTCTAGGTTATAGAACGCTCATCTTCAGGTTCAAAAATAGGGAGTGCACCACCAAGTTATACGTGTCTAAAAAAGGACCTTCTGTCTTGAGCTGGTTCGATCAGGGCAGGCTAGATATTATTCTTAACCCCAATAGTTCTGAACCAGTCATGGTAATTGATGAGTCTAATGGCCTTAGTGCACTTTTATTACAAAAATTTCCCAGTGTTTTCAGCACGGATATTGGCAAATTAAATAATTTTAAACACGAGATCCGTTTAAAAAAAAGATTCATGTCCAAGAATTCATAAAGCACGCAACATTCCTCTAGCAGTCCGTGAGGAAGTTAAAGTAGAGCTAGAATCTTTAGTGAGAGATGGCATTATTGAGCGAATTGAGTCTTCTGAGTGGGTTTCGCCCATCGTCGTTGCCAAACGTGCCAATGGGAAAATTAGGTTATGTATTGATTTACGCCATTTGAACAATAACATCATTATCGATCAGTTTCCTCTACCACGCATTTCTGAAATGCTGAGTAGCGTTGGGGGAGCAAAGTTTTTTTCTACAATTGACCTATCGGCAGCGTACCACCAAATTGAGTTAAATGAGAATAGCAAAGACTACACAGCTTTTATTACTCCTTTTGGATGTTTCAGGTACAACAGAATGCCTTTTGGTTTGGCGTCTGCCGCTGCCATTTTCCAACGTGTAATGCAGGATATTCTCAAAAATTGCAAAAATGCAATTTGTTTTCAAGATGACATTCTTGTTTTTGGTAGTACTTTCCAGTTGCATTTGTCAGCACTGGAGAATGTACTCAAAGTTCTGTCTGACCATGGTTTGACCATTAGATATTCCAAATGTAAATTTGGAGTGAAATCGGTGACTTACCTAGGTCATGAATTGTGTGAGGATGGAGTCAAACCTAAAAATGATTTGGTTGAGGCTATTAGATCTGCTCCTCATCCCAAATCCAAGGATGATGTTAGATCTTTTTTAGGTCTTACCGAATTTTATTCAAAATATGTGCCAAATTTTTCTTGTCGTACATTTAACATAAGACAATTAATAAAAAACAAAAGCAAATTTCTGTGGTGTAAAGATTGCGAGACTGAATTTAATGATGTCAAGAAAGCCATTTGTACGGCTACTGCGCTTTCTGGTTTTGATCCTTCGCTCCTTAGTATTATCACTACAGACGCTAGTTCGAAGGGTTTAGGTGCGGTGCTGTCCCAGAAATCAAAAAATGGGAATGAACACATCATTGCGCATGCATCCAGGGCACTCACACCTGCTGAAGAGAAATATTCTACTATCGAAAGAGAAACTTTAGCGTGTGTCTGGGCGCTTGAACATTTCAGGGTGTTTGTGTGGGGCAAGGAGTGTTTACTGAGAAGTGACCATAAACCTTTAGTACGCCTCTTAACCACTGAAGGCATGTTGAAAGCTTCAGCACGCATAGCTCGGATGTCTATGCGTCTTCAGGATTTTATTTACACCATTGTGTATGTTCCTGGAAAAGATAATGTTACGGCTGACTTTCTATCAAGAATGCCTTTGCCTTTGAAAGAAAGCACATACAATGAGTGGGATGATTATCATATTGCTTTAGTGCATGATGAAGACCTTTCACCAATTGACCGAAAGGTTTGGTTTAAGGAAATTGAAAGTGATCCCATTTTTAAAAAAGTGGAGGGGTACATTTTATCAGGTTGGCCGAATAAAAAGAACATCGATTCCGACCTTAAAGGTTTTTGGGAGATCAAGGATGAACTTTCTTTAGTGGATGGCGTGTTAAAAAGAGGTGATCGCGCCATTCCTCCATGCAAGTTAAGACATAATATTGTTTCTCATGGTCACGAGGGTCATTGTGGCATTGTCCGGACCAAGCAAAAAGTGAAGAACAATTTTTGGTGGCCAGGCATGGATGTTTTTATTGAACGTATTATCAGGAATTGCATTATTTGTGCGAATGCTGACAAGACTTTGGTTACTCTCAAACCTAATTTAGGTGAACACAACATTCCGGATTTTCCGTGACATACTATTGCCATGGATATTATGGGTCCTGTTGGTCCTTGCTCTAAATTTGTTCTTGCTACCATTGATGTTTTTTCTAAATGGCCTGTGGTCAAAATTGTAGATAAGATAGACACTGATGCGGTTTTATTGTTCCTGGACGAAATTTTCACAGAGGAGGGGTTACCAGTACGGTTAATTACGGATAATGGTGTCCAATTTCTGTCTAATAAAGCTAAAGCGTATTTCAATAGAGTAGGCATAATTCATTGTACCACTTCTCTGTACAACCCTAGTGGTAATGGTGTCATTGAAAGGTTTAATAGGGTTCTCAAAAGTGCTATCCAAGTTACGGGAATTGGAAATGATAAATGGGAACTTCAAATTTTAAAAACTGTATGGATGTACAGAACCTCCATTAATGCTATGACGGGTTACTCCCCGTTTGAAATAATGAGGGGTAGACTTCCAAGAACCAAATGCAATCCTGATTGGTTAGCTCCGTCTACCATGTCTAATTTAGATTTTCAGATTGTAAAGGATAATCTCATCAAAAATCATGCTGTTAATAAAGAACGGTATGACAAGAAAAGGGGGTCTGTACATGATCCTATTGTTAATGTAGGGATGCTTGTTAAAGTAAAAAAACCCTGGAAGGTCAAAAAAGGTGAGAGCCAATTTATGGGTCCTTTTGAAATAAAGGAGGTACTTAAGAACTCTGTCAAACTTACTAATAATAAAGTTTGGAATTTGAGTAGAATTGCTGTTCTCAAAGGGGAGAGAAGTATTTATTCCAATTCTGTGGATGAAACAAAGTCAGTTGACAATTTCGAAGATGAAGATCTTGTCAATTGTCCTATCAGCAATGCCGAATTTGTGAATGTTTCCAATGATGAGGAAAGTGATGCAGATTCTAGAAAACGACAGCGGAAAAAACCAGGGTGGATGGCTGATTTTGTTTCATTTATCAGAAACAGATTTGTGTATTAAATGTTTTAATTTTTGTTTATTTTACTTTAGGGGGGAAGATGTGTTGTATGTCATATTCTGCTGTTTCTCTGTTTATCTCGTGCTTGCATGCACGAGATCATGTTATTGTATAAACCCTTGGTTCATGGCACGATCACAGTGTTCTAGAATAGAGCATGTGATCGGTCCCATGAACCAAGAGGCGACAGTTGTTGGAGTGCTGCTGGAGCTGGAAGCTGTGTAACCAGCGGTGCTTCCTTTATTCTTACCTATGGATTAAATCTCGTTTTAAATCCTCTCTCGACTATTGGATTTACTCAACACTGGGGAGGAGACAGATGGACAGAGAGAGGACAAGGGAGGGATGTTCCTAGGGGGCAGCACTGCACTCATTCCCTGTGAGATGGCGCTGCGGATGCCTGGATATGATTATAGTGCGGGATGAGGTCGGATCCAGGGGATGGACTTTATTAAAGTCCCCCAGGATGGCAGCCATAGTTGGCACATCTCTGTGTCTCATGAGTACCTGTCCACTTTGGCACTGAGTGGCTTGGTTGGAATGTGAATGGTTTTCAGACTGAGCATGTCTGATGGTATCCCGGTCTGATCAGGTGGTGCCCAGCCAGACTAGAGATGCTTTACAGGAGCGCCTGGGTGTATGGTGCCCTCCACACTGCACTGCTTACCAGGGCAGACTCAAATAATGGTGATGTGTGTGATATTTGGGCACTAATGTGATCCCCCGCTGCACCAGGGCCAGCCAAGTTCTTTGCCAGGGACGGTTTCAGTTCCCAGTCCGGCCCTGCCTGCACTGATTACAGTCAACACTGTGATCCACCCTGCACTGATAACAGTCAACACCTGCACTGATTAGAGTCAATAATGTGATCCTTCCTGCACTGATTACAATCAACACCTGCACTGATTACTGTCAACACTGTGATCCATCCTGTACTGATTACAGTCAACACTGTGCTCCATCCTGCACTGATTACAGTCAACACTGTGATCCACCCTGCACTAATTACAGTCAACACTGTGATCCACCCTGCACTGATTACAGTCAACACTGTGATCCATCCTGCACTAATTACAGTCAACACTGTGCTCCATCCTGCACTGATTACAGTCAACACCGGCACTGATTACAGTCAATAATGTGATTCTCCCTGCACTGATTACAGTCAACACCTGCACTGATTACAGTCAACAATGTGATCCATCCTGCACTGATTACAGTCAACACCTGCACTGATTACAGCCAAAAATGTGATCCTTCCTGCACTGATTACAGTCAACACATGCACTGATTACAGTCAACTCTGTAATCCATCCTGCACTGATTACAGTCAAAACCTGCACTGATTACAGTCAACACTGTGATCCATTCTGCACTGATTACAGTCAACACCTCCACAGATTACAGTCAATAATGTGATCCTGCCTGCACTGATTACAGTCAACACCTGCACTGATTACAGTCAACACTGTGATCCATCCTGCACTGATTACAGTCAACACTATTCTCCATCCTGCACTGATTACTGTCAACACCTGCACTGATTACAGTCAATAATGTGATCCTTCCTGCACTGATTACAGTCAACACCTGCACTGATTACAGTCAACACTGTGATCCATCCTGCACTGATTACAGTCAATACCTGCACTGATTACAGTCAATTATGTGATCCTTCCTGCACTAATTACAGTCAACACCTGTACTGATTACAGTCAACACTATACTCCATCCTGCACTAATTACAGTCAACACCTACACTGATTACAGTCAACACCTGCACTGATTACAGTCAATAATGTGATCCTTCCTGCACTGATTACAGTCAACACTATGCTCCATCCTGCACTGATTACAGTCAACACTATGCTCCATCCTGCACTTATTACAGTCAACACCTGCGCTGATTACAGTCAAAACTGTGATCCTTCCTGCATTGATTACAGACAACACCTGCACTGATTACAGTCAACATTGTGATCCATCCTGCACTGATTATATTCAACACTGTGATTCATCCTGCACTGATTACAGTCAACACCTGCACTGATTACAGTCAATAATGTGATCCTTCCTGCACTGATTACAGTCAACACCTACACTGATTACAGTCAATAATGTGATCCTTCATGCACTGATTACAGTCAACACCTGCACTGATTACAGTCAACACTGTGATTCATCCTGCACTGATTACAGTCAACACTGTGATCCATCCTGCACTGATTACGTTTAAAGCTGTGATCCATTCTGCACTGATTACATTTAAAGCTGTGATCCATCCTGCATTGATTACATTTAAAGCTGTGATCCATGCTGCACCGATTTCAGTCTAAACTCTGTTCCATCATGCACTGATTACAGTCTAAATTCTGATCCAGACTGCACTGATTACTGTCTAAACTCTTTTCCAGCCTGCACTAATTACAGTCTATACTGTGATCCAACCTGCATTGATTACAGTTGAAACTTTGACCCATCCTGCACTGATCACAGTCAAAACAGGGTACCAGCCTGCACTTTATACAGTCAACCAAACTCTGATCCATCTGGTACTGATCCAGTGTGAACTGATTACAGTCTAAAGTCTGATCTAGCCTGCACTGATCACAGTCAAAACTGTGATCCACCCTGCATTATTTACAATCAAACTGTGATCCAGTCTGCACTGATAACAGTCCAATGGAACTTTAATCCAGCCTGCACTGTTTACACTCTAAACAATACTCCAGTCTGCACAGATTACAGTCTAAACTGTGATCCAGTCTGCATTGATTACAGTCAGACAAAACTGTGATCCACCCTGCACTGGTTACAGTCGAAACTGTGATTCAGTCTGCACTGATTGCAGTCAGCCAGAACTGTGATCCAGTGCATTGGTTACAGCTGAAAATGTGATTGAGTCGGAACTGGTTACAGTCAAAACATTGGTCCACCCCGCACTGATTATAGTCTAAACTCTGAACTGGGGTGGCGAAGTGAGCTAGAGAACGATGATGGATTTAATCAAGCTGCGACTCCCTCCCCCCTGCCCTAATTATTGGCGCCTGAGCACCACTGGCTCACCGAAGGTGCGCCAAACGCAAGCCCATCTGCGCCCGTCCGTGATCCGACAGTGACCAGCGCCAAGGACCCTGAACCTCCAACCATCCACCGCTACGACTCGGTTGCCCTCCTTGCACTCAACCCCGGAAGGAATGACAACTGCCAGCTGTCCATGCCGAACACCACCCATGGCCAGTTCTCCTGCTGTCGCTGCCACCAGACCATCACCACCCACCGCAACACCGCGGTCACCGCCCCCTTGTCGGACGTCAACACCCCGGTAGCCCTGAAGTGCATCGTCCTCAACATGCGCCCCTTGCACAAACACACCATAGCGATCTGGGACCTCCTCAACACTCTCGCCAGACATCGCCTTCTTCACAGAAACCTAGATCAACGCCTCCTCTGCCCCCGACATCGCCACCCCCATTCCTGACGGATACAAGATTCAGAGGAAGGACCGCCCCAACCGCCCAGGAGGAGAACTCGCCATCGCACACAAGAGCTCCCGCCGACTCTCCACCCCCACCATGAGCAACCGCTCCTCCACTACAGAACACCTCCACTTCCAGATCCAGACCAGCCCTAGAACCATGCTGCACGGCACCCTCACATACAGACCCCCAGGACCTTGCGCTTCGTTCACCACAACCATCACCGACCTCATCTCACCCCACGCCATCACCTCCATGGACTACATGCTCATCGAAGACCTGAACTTCCACCTCGACAACCCCTGTGACCCCAACTCCGCAACACTCCTGGACAACCTCTCCAACATCGGCCTGAAACAGCTTGTCACGCCCCTACCCACAAGGCAGGACACACCCTTGACCCTATTTGAGCAGGTGGGAACAACATCCGCTTCAGCCACACCACGCAACCACCATGGACAGACCACCACTGCGTGAACTTCTTCATCAACAAACCCACGTCTCCCAAACCGGCACTCCGCCCTCCACGAAGAAACTGGAGCAAAGTCACTAAGGAGCAACTCAACTCCATCCTCAACCGGGATGCCCCCACCACCTCAACCGACGCCAACCTCGCAGCCAAAGAACTCCACAGATGGATCACCAACTGTGCAGACAAGCTCGCACCCATACGCAACCCTGAAAAACAGCGCTCCAGGAAGGCCGCCTGGTTCACTGCGACCTCCAAGACTCCAGCTGCACCTCCAGACGTTTCAAGAAGAATTGGAGAAACAGCAAAACCTCAGATCACATCGCCTACAAGACCGACATGACGGAATAACACCAGCGTATCAGATCCACCAAAAGGATCTTCATCCAGAACAAGATCCTCGCAAACTCCAGCAACTCCAAGGAACTCTTCAGCGTCATCCAGGAATTCACCGAACCCCTCAGCGAATCCACAGACATCACCCCCTCCCAGGACCTCTGCAACAAACTCAGCTCTTACTTCCATCTGAAAATTAATGGCCTCTATGGCAAATTTGACAACCAGACACCTGACTCTGAAACTACTATCTCCTCCAGCAACGCCAGCCAGCCCACTGCCTCCTACTGGACCCCAGTCACCACCGAAGACACTGCATCGACCATGAAAGGCATCCACTCAGGAGCCCTCATGGACCCCTGCCCCCGCACATCTTCTACAGAGCTGCTGCCACCATCGCTCCGGTACTGTGACACTCCATTAATGACACCTTAGAAACTGGCATCTTTCCTGACGATTGGAAACGCACAGTGGTCAAACCCCTACTCAAGAAGCCCGCACCAGAATCCACGTGCTCAAGAACTACCGGCCCATCTCCCTCCTCCCCTTCGCGGCCAAAGTCACGGAGAAGACCGTCAACTCTCAACTAACAAAATTCATCGAAGAAAACTCCATCCTCGACCCCTCCCTATCCTGATTATGCAGCAACCACAGCACAGAGACCGCTCTACTCGCCGCCACAGACGACATCTGCTCCCTCCCCGACCAAGGACACACCACAGCCCTGATCCTGCTCGACCTCTATGCAATGGTTGACACCATCTCCCACCGCACACTCACTGCCAGACTCCACAACGCCGGCATACAGGGAACCACTCTCGACTGGCTCCACTCCTTCCTCACCGGCAGAACCCAAAGAATCAAACTGCTGCCCTTCCTCTCAAAAACCCACAGAAATCAACTGCGGAGTACCCCAAGGATCGTTGCTCAGACCCACGCTCTGCAACATCTCGAGAATCCCCTCGCCACCATCGTCAGACAGCACAGACTCAGCATAGTATCCTACGCAGACGACACCCAGCTCACCCTCTCCCTCACCAAGGAACCCATTAGGCCTGGGCGAAAATTTCGTTCCGTTCACGGAAATTGCGATAATTTGACATTTTCGCTTTCCACGGAAAGCGCGAAAATGTCAATTTCCGCATTCCGCAGCTTAGCGATAATTTGGTTCTTGCTCGCGCTGTAAAATAATACATTCTCGCGCGCATGCGATCGCCTTACCTGAATCCCTGCGTTCGCCGACAAGTTTTCTTGATCCGGTCGCGTTCTCCACGAGATGTTGTATTGTTTTTAGCCATTTGCGCTGTCTCGCGACAGTTTGTGCCCTCAGTGACATCATGCGTCGCGCGATCACGTCTTTCTTCTCGCGATCATGCACCGCGAGACAACTGAAAACAAGATGGCCGCGTCCGCGAGCAACCACATGGGTAAGTTGGCGAGCCGCAACCATGCAGAAAATCTCGCGAACATGCGGGAAAAAAACTTCCGCATCTTCGCGATATTTCCGCGTGTTTGCAATAATTGATCATTTCCGAAAGTGGATTTCGCAAATTCCGCCCACCCCTAGAACCCATTACCACCAGACTCAACTTCCATGAAGGAATGAAAGACGTTGCATCCTGGATGAGCAGCAGCTGCCTGAAGCTCACTTCGGAGAAGACAGAGGTCCTCATCCTCGGACCCTCCCCCTCTGCATGAGACAACACCTGGTGACCCACCGCCCTTGGCACCCCTCCACCCCCATGGACCAAGCCCGAAACCTCGGCATCGCATTCGACTCCTCCCTCTCCATGAACCGACAGGTCAACGCCATCACCTCCACCTTTAGAGAGTTCCTTTGATGTCACTTCATACATCAACGGCAATTGTGGCCCTATCAAAGTAGTACACTAATGGACCTGGAAAAGAACTCTGCTGAAGTAAAGGCTGCTCTGCTGAAGGATTGCACTCTGCTGTGCATGTCTGTTCTGAGGAACAGCTTTTCCTGGTTTGCTGAACTGCCCTGCTGCCTGCTGACCTCTGCCCTGCTCAAGAACCAAGACCTAAGCCCAGAGTGACTCAAAGGGCTTGCCTGCTTGCCCCCTGTTCTCCCTGAGGTCTCAGAGACATCAACGATCTCGTTATCTGCTTCTTTTTGTCTACATAAATATTGCAGAGGCTAATCTGCAAGGAAGAGCGCTCCGTTTTGTAGGAGCATGCCTGTTTGCCAGCTGGTGCCATTGAGGAGTGAGCGTGGTGCCCTGAATGCAGAGTGCCTGACTATCGACTTCCAGTTTAGTGCTTGACGCAATGGTGGTAAGTTCTCTTTACTTTAGCAGTAGCACTAGTAGACTTGTTGCTTCACTTTGGATCCTCAGTTAGTTACTTAGTTTTGGAAGTAGTGAGAAGATTGTGCCTCAATACAAACTATTTGCAAAGTCAGCCCATGGCATTACAAGGATTTGAATGGCCTGTAGTGCCTGACGTGTAAGAGGTGCTCCTTGTGATTTTTATTCAACATGTGAGGTCAAGGATAGGTCTGAGTCCATGATCACTCCAAGGTTTCTTACTTTCCTTAATGCTGCTGGTGGCACCTCCAGGGCTTTGGACCATATATCAAATGATGATTGATCATCATCCATTCATCAATGGCACAAGGACCTTGTCTTGTCTAGATGCTCTTATATTCACAGAGGGATGTTCTCAAGAACGTGTGATAATTATCGGAAAATTAGCTTAATGCAACTCTGCACATCGCAGTGTATTGCGACAAAATAACACCGTGTTAACGTTGTATTCCCAACCCGGCGGCACCATGAGATAGTCACACGATAACGCGCCAAATGACGCACAAAAATTAATGTGATGCCGAAAAAATGAGAAACGCGAAAAAAGTTGCAAAGCCCCAAATCGCGATACAAAAATCATCGGCAACCAGCAACAGGCCTGCAATTCCCACGCGTCATGCTGGAAAATGCACTATAAAAGCAACAAAAAACCCACAACTAAACCAAAATAAACTGCGTAGCACCATAGACGCACCCAGACCAAGGGCAGAGGACGACTCGAACCCCACAAGCCCCACAGAGGACCAGCCAGGAACCCCATGTCCAGGGAAGGTCAAGGAGAAGAGGAAGAGGAAGACGGGGTTCAGTACGCAGGAAAACCGGAATATCGTCACAGAGGAAAACTCCCAACAACTGTTCGTCACCTCCACTGTGTCATTGGCAACACAAATGGAAATATGGCAGTCCATTGTGAACAACGGGAATGCAGTCGGAGTGTTGAGGAGGTCAATAGAGGAGGTCAAGAGGCACTGGCATGATGTGAAAAGCCAAACCAAGCAGAAACTCGCTGCCAACAGGAAGGCAGCAATGGCGACTGGAGGTGGGAGTACTGCGCCACAGTAGGAGCTGGATGAGCTGGAGGAAATGGTGGCCACAGTCATCAGTGTGGAGACGGGGCAAGGACTTGGGAGTCCAGACACAGCTCGATATGACCTGACCCAACAGCAACAGGGTGAGTAATGACCAGGGACTGGGGGGGCGGGGAGAGATGGGCACAATGGCACACATGCACAATTATGTGTAGCACACTGCACATCCACAATGATTGTGGAACATATCCCTCAAACCCTTCGCACACTGCAGCACATATAGAAACACCAAGTAGGCCCCGAACCACTATGTGCACAAATGGCCCCCCTCCCTATCACCAATCCCACAACCTACCCATGCACATGTGCTGAATCCAGCAAAGCAGCGGCTCTGTGAGTCACACTGACAATGCAAGTGATACTACATGACCGATTGCATGGCAGCAGTCAAAATACATGACATGGTGCACGAAACGACACTGAGGTGGCCCAGTGTGGATGACATCCTCAAAGTCTCAGGGCACACTCTTACACATCCACATGCACATACAACCCCTGACGCCAACAACACATCTGCAGAGAAACTATGCACAAGAGCACAAAAACCGTCCAAGAGCACAAATGATCCAAGTTGCCAACATCTCAGCACCGTAAAAGCACACTCAATCAATCAATCAATCAATGACACTTGTAGAGCGCGCTACATACCCGTAGGGTCTCAAGGCGCTGGGGGGGGGGGGGGTGCCGCTACTGCTCGAACAGCCAGGTCTTCAGCTTCTTCCTGAAGGAGAGGTGGTCTTGGGTCAGGCGCAGGTCGGGGGGGAGGGAGTTCCAGGTCTTGGCGGCCAGGTAGGAGAAGGACCTTCCTCCTGTAGTAGCTCTTCGGATGCGGGGGACGGCGGCGAGGGCGTGGTTGGCTGAGCGGAGGTGGCGTTTGGGGGCGTAGAAGTTGACTCGGCTGTTGAGGTAACTCGGGCCTCGGTCGTGTAGAGCTTTGTGTGCGTGGGTGAGGAGGCGGAAGGTGATTCTTTTGTTGACGGGGAGCCAGTGAAGGTCTCTCAGAGGTCCGGAGATGTGGCTGGTTCGTGGGATGTCGAGGATGAGTCTGGCTGAGGCGTTCTGGATCCGCTGGAGTCTCTTCTGGAGCTTGGCGGTGGTACCGGCGTAGAGGGCGTTGCCGTAGTCCAGACGGCTGGTGACGAGGGCCTGGGTGACGGTCTTCCTGGTCTCGGTGGGGATCCACCAGAAGATCTTCCGTAGCATGCGTAGGATGTTGAAGCACGTCGAGGAGACATTGTTAACTTGCCTGGTCATGGAGAGGGAGGAGTCCAGGACGAAGCCCAGGTTGCGTGCGTGGTCTGTCGGTTTGGGTGCGGTGCCCAGGGCGGGAGGTCACCAGGAGTCGTCCCAGGCGGAGGGTGAGGAGCCCAGGATGAGGATCTCCGTCTTGTCCGAGTTCAGTTTCAGGCGGCTGATCGTCATCCACTCGGCTACCTCTTTCATCCCGTCGTGCAGGTTGGCTCTGGCGGCGGCGGGGTTGTTGGTCAGGGAGAGGATCAGCTGGGTGTCGTCGGCGTAGGAGATTATGCTGAGGTTGTGTTTGCGTACGATGGCCGCGAGGGGGCTCATGTAGACGTTGAAGAGGGTGGGACTCAGAGATGATCCTTGGGGGACGCCGCAGATGACTTCGGAGGCCTCTGACTTGTATGGTGGTAGGCGGACTCTCTGTGTTCTTCCGTCGAGGAAGGAGATGATCCATTCCAGCGCCTTGTCCTGGATTCCGACGTTGCTGAGGCGCTGTACTAGGGTGCGGTGGCAGACAGTGTCGAATGCCGCGGAGAGGTCCAGGAGGATGAGGGCCGCTGTTTCTCCATTGTCCATCAGGGCTCGGATGTCATCGGTGGCGGCGATGAGGGCGGTCTCGGTGCTGTGGTTGGCTCGGAAGCCTGTGAGGGGTCGAGGGATCCGTTCGTCTCGAGGAAGGCGGCCATCTGCTTGTTGACGGTCTTCTCGATGACTTTGGCTGGAAACGGGAGAAGCGAGATGGGGCGGTAATTCTTGAGGTCGGTGGGGTCCGCTGTTGGTTTCTTGAGTAGAGCGCTGAGTTCGGCGTGCTTCCAGCTCTCCGGGAAGATGGTGGTGTCGAAGGATGTGTTGATGATGTCTCGCAGGTGGGGTGCGATGACAGCGTCGGCCTTGTTGAAGACGTGGTGAGGGCAAGGGTCGGTCGGTGATCCGGAGTGGATGGAGTTCATTGTGCGGATGGTGTCTTCGGTGCTGATCGGGGTCCAGGCGTGAAGGATGGTGGTGGGGGGTGGTTGTTCGGTCGCGGTGTGCGTTGGTTGGTTGTTGAAGCTGCTGTGTATGTCCGTGATCTTGTTGTGGAAGTATGAAGCGAGGGAGTTGCAGAGGTCTTGCGATGGGGTGATGTCGTTGTTTCCTGCGCTGGGGTTGGAAAGTTCTTTCACGATGTTAAAGAGTTCCTTGCAGTTGTGTGCGTTGTTGTCCAACCGGTCCTTAAATGCTGTTTTCTTGGCGGCGCGGATCAGCTGGTGGTGTTTCCGGGTGGCCAGTTTGTAGGAGGTCCTGTTGTCCGGTGTCGGTTCCCTTCTCCAGACTTTCTCGAGGGCTCGGCAGTTCTTCTTGGAGCTCTTGAGTTCGTCGGTGAACCATGGGGCCTTCTTGCTGCCGGGTCTGCTAGGCGGGGTCCTCAGAGGGGCGAGTTCGTCCGCGCAGTTGCTGATCCACTTCGTGAGGTTGTCGGCGGCCTGGCTGGGGTTCGCTGAGCTGGCAGGGGGGTGCTGACTCAGGGAGGTGGCGAGCTGGTCTGCTGTGATCTTGTTCCAGCTTCTGTGGGCGGCCTGTTGCTGGTGGTGGTGGGTCGTCGTTCTCTTGAAAGTGAAGTGGACGCAGCTGTGGTCCGTCCATTGAAGCTCTGTGGCGTGGCTGAACTCGATGTCTGTGCTGGAAGAGAAGACTGCGTCGAGTGTGTGTCCGGCGAGGTGGGTGGGGGTGGACACCAGTTGCTTGAGTCCAAGGTTGGCGAGGTTGTCGAGCAGGGTGGTGGTGTTGCGGTCGTTGTTGTTTTCCAGATGGAAGTTGAGGTCTCCCAGGAGGATGTAGTCAGCGGAGGGGAGGGCATGCGGGCTGACGAAGTCGGCGATGTCCTCGCTGAATTGTGTGCGTGGTCCCGGGGGTCGGTAGATCAGGGTGCCTCTGAGGGTGGTGTTCGGGTTGGTGTGGATCTGGAAATGCAGGTGTTCGGCGGTTGTCAGGGTGTCGTCGGTGCTGGTCGTGAGACGGATGGTGTTCCTGTGGATGATGGCGATGCCTCCTCCCATCTGGTTGGCGTTGCGGTCCCTCCGGACGATCTTGTAGCCCTCTGGGATGGCGATGGCGATGTCGGGAGCTGAGGATGCGTTCATCCAGGTCTCCGTGAGGAAGGCAACGTCAGGGGCTGTGGCGTCTAGAAGGTTCCAGAGTTCGATGGCGTGTCTGTGGACGGAGCGGGTGTTGATCAGGATGCACTTGAGGTGGGTGCTGCTGGCGTTCGACTTGGTGGGTGCTGGTGCGAGGCAGGTCCGGGTGCAGGTGAACTTGCAGGCGTGGCAGCTGAAAGGTCCGTGGGTACGTCGTGGAGTGGCTTGGTGGCAGTCTGGAAGTCGGCCGGTGTTGAGAGCGGTGAGGGTGGTGGCGGCGGCGTACGTCCGGCGGGTCGGTCGGGAACGTCGGGGTTCAGGGTTCCTGGCGCTGGGCGCGGTCCAGGCGCGGACGGGCGCAGACGGGCTTACCTTTGGCGCGCCTTCGGCGCACAATCGGCGCGCCCGCTGCGCGTCAACGCTGCGCGTTCGCACGGTCGCCATTTAAGGCGAAGTGCGCGGGTGGGCGGAGCAGCTGGGAGGCGGGAGCGGGGAGGGTACAGAATACAAAAAAGGGCGGGGAAAAGCGGCGTTTGGCGGGAAGGGAGGGCGGAGGGCGGCGGGCAACAAGGAAGGAAGGCAAAACACGGGGAAAACGAAATTCAAACAAAACAGGCACAAAGATTCGTCAAAACAAGGGAAAAAACGGGTTAATGACAAGCAGGCACAAATTCACGTGAAAACAAAGGGCAAAACAACCGCAGCGGCGGCAATCAGGAACGAGGCAGCAGCGAGGCACAGGGATGCAAGGGGCACACGCAGCAGCTGGTGGCCGTGCGGCGCGGGGGTGTCCCACAAGTGGGTCACACTCACCTGCGTCGCACGGTCGCCATTTAAGGCGAAGTGCGCGGGTGGGCGGAGCAGCTGGGAGGCGGGAGCGGGGAGGGTACAGAATACAAAAAAGGGCGGGGAAAAGCGGCGTTTGGCGGGAAGGGAGGGCGGAGGGCGGCGGGCAACAAGGAAGGAAGGCAAAACACGGGGAAAACGAAATTCAAACAAAACAGGCACAAAGATTCGTCAAAACAAGGGAAAAAACGGGTTAATGACAAGCAGGCACAAATTCACGTGAAAACAAAGGGCAAAACAACCGCAGCGGCGGCAATCAGGAACGAGGCAGCAGCGAGGCACAGGGATGCAAGGGGCACACGCAGCAGCTGGTGGCCGTGCGGCGCGGGGGTGTCACACAAGTCAAAGGCACACCGCCTCAAAGGGATAAGGGGCCGCTAAATCAAAGCTGCAGGGGTAACTCTCCCACAATGCAGCACACACACATAGCAATCACAGCACATCAACATTGACGACAATGTGGTACAAAGTGCAACACTTTCACTACAGGACAGAGGACACAACTGGTGCTGCTTCTGCATAGAAACTGGCCAATCACATTTGGCATAGGAGGAAACTGTGAGGTGATAATGTACGAGTAAAACCTAACATCAGTCATGTATTCGAAATATCCACTGTCTCCCATCAAATAGCCAGCTCCACCAAAACAGTCACAATGTACATTGTCATGCTGTCTGTCTGGAAACATGCACAATGCGTCAACATACATGGAACACACTGTTAACCTGCATCACCCCTTTACATTGCAGAGGGACAATCAACACCTCCTGCTGAGCAAACCAGACATCTCTTCACTGATGATGAAGAGGACCCCCTGACCGTCTGCTCCAACACCCTCCAACGGCTCATGGACAGCCTCCGCACCCCACCTCCAGGAGCAGGGCAGCCCAGCTGCATCGAGGTGAGCCCACCCCCTGCACAGACCACACAACAGGAAGCACACACCACCACGGCAGGTTCCCACCACCTCACGGAAAGACACATGGCATTCCAATGCTGTGTGTTAGAATGCCATAATGAGCTGGCTGAACAGGTGCGGGTGGGTTTTGACCTCATACAGCCAAACTGGATGGCATACGTGGGTGTATAAGTCCCATCAGGAACCACACACAGTCCCTAACGGACACCCACAGTCTGTTCCATGCTCTACAACAATTCTTGGCTGACCTCGCTGGAGACATTACTCGGATACAAGAACTGTCTAGTCAGACAGGCTCCAGCGAGGACAGCACAGAGTTGGCACAGCTGCGGAGGACAATGGAGAACATGGAGCGGATGCAGGCTGGAAGAATGGCTGCCACGGCTGAACACCAGCGAGATGTAGCTGGTATATTCCATGCCTTGCAGATTCTCATCTTGCCATTGCTGCCACAGAGCCTGTCCCAGATGACTGCTGCAGGAACTTCAATACACACATCTCCGCCCCCTGATGTGTCAATGGCACACAGTGATGCGGCCATTATACCTCCGCACCCTGATGTGTCAGTGGCACCCAGTGATGCAGCCATAACACCACCACACACACCTGACACACCGGACACAGAAGACATATCTGAGGAGTAAGATGTGGATGGTAATGACTGTGTGAGAAAGGAGGTTGTAGCATTCATCCCCGCCATATAGCCTGTTCCTGCCTGGTTCAGCCCTCTGCATCATGCCCTGGAACAACACATTCCACTGTCCCCTGAAACACCCTGCGACATTCACCTGGACCCCGACATGGACTGCCATATCTGCTCTGGTTACCAATGACACAGCAATCAGGCTGCAGACTAAACTCTTCCTCTTCCAAGTAACTTGTCATTTTCCAAAGGACTCTGGTTGGCCCTCCACTGGGCAACCATGTAATATGGGCTTTATATGGCCATGTACTGCTCCAGCTATGACACTCCAAATTACACAGATGTGTCATGTCTATGTTCAATCAAGTATAACAGTATGGATGAATGTAGGGACATTGATTGCACAAAAATGTACACCCTGGGAAATGACATCAATGTGCATGTTTGACCCTGACCCACATGGCCAATTAGATGACTGTGAAGGTGTGAACTAGCTGTGGCCTCATGAACAACAATCTTGCAACCCCCAATGTAGCCCCACATCCATGTATTAAATAGGGCTGTGTGTAAAAATGTCAAATTCGGTAGCAGCCCTGAAGTAGTGTCCCCCATCGCATGTGGCCACAGTACATCTCTTCGCATGACCTATTCACACACATCTGTGTGGACACAGCCTGTAGTGATGGATCACATTGATCCACATGGCAAGGAGTTGGACACTATAGTCACATTGCTGATGATACATAAGAGCACATGTTACCAGCAACTATCCCAACCACAATTTCTGGCTCACCGAGGTGGAGATGTCAATAAGGACTCACCCACAAGTGCAATGCGTCAGTCAGTCCAACCTGTGTACGGACAATGCTCATTGAGGCACACGATTTGTAATTTTAATCAGCACTCATCACAGTTGAACACTAGTGAAGCTGTGTGAGAAGGTGGCCTGATATATGCTGTCAACTAGTTCTAGTGGGCACCTTGTATCAGTCCAAACAACCCCTTATGGTGAATGGTTAAAGACAACCTTATATTAAAGCTATCCTAGTGGTAGCTATGGAGAGAAGCCTTCAGGCTAAGTCTTGAAGGAATGTAAAGCAGCTTGTTTTACCAGTCTATAATCTCTTGAATGATCAAATGAAAGGACAACCACACCAGGTATATATTTAAAATATATGTATGTAGGTTAACACACACCCCTCTAGTCTCTTTATGAGACTGGAGTTCGAAGTACTTTAGTTACAAGTGATCAAGCATCAGTAAAAGCACAAATACATGTTTGGGCCCTAGGGGCGTACCAAACCATATACCAAAAAAGTGGTATAAGAACCATGACTGGAATAGGCACTAGGCCTATTGCCTCTAGAATTGCTGAGACCCCAAGGAACCACCCAAGGTAGTCACACAGGGGACCCACGGGAGCTGTATGAAGTGTGAAAACACAACCGCGGGTTCCTATTATCTTCTATGGGCAATGTCGCGGTTGGAAATTTAAAGATTAGGGACACTTCTATTCGGGTCTGGACCAAACCCTTTTGGACTTAAGAAGTTCTAGGGCTAGCACCCACAAGAGCACCGGAGTACTCTAGTTACCTCACCCAGGGAAGCCGGGTGCATAGGTGTCTTTTGGTGTCGGGTCGCGTCGTCGATTTCAATGAAAGCCTGCAAAGAACTGCTGCTGCCCTGAAGAGGAGAAGTGTCCGAAGAGATCCAAGCCTGGATCTAGGATTTAAGGAACCTGAAAGCAGAGGGGACAGAGTCTGGGTCACTAGCCAGTGACCAAGGGCAGGATGGACCAATGCCCACAGATGTCGGGTGCTTCAGGTGAGTTGGTGAGTGTCTTCAGCCACGAGGCCCAGGAGGCATCGACGAAGTCCACAAGCCGGATTCGAGCTGTCCCACGAAGTCTGTCGAGTGCTGCAGTGTCGGCGACCAGAAAGGACCCAACAAGCCTTGGCAACGGCAAGTCACTGGAAATCAGAGAAAGGACTGCGGTGCAGACAAGCAAACGTCTGAGGGACTCACCCAGCGAAGGTAAGTCAGGGCATGTCTGGAGCAACCAGGTAAGCCCAATCAGAAAAGGAGTCCCCTTCGTGGAGACCTGCTAGCCAATGGGCTAGTGATCGCAAAGGAGCCTCAAACGATCGCACTTGAAGCTGGCCCACGGGTCACTCGTGGAGTGGAGGCCAACAATCTTCGGTGCAGGAGGTGCTCAAGGCTGGGGCTACTAGGAGCCCAAAGCACAACTTTGAGGAGGACCAGGAAAATAGTGTTGCTGCAAAAGTTCACGGTGTCTATGGGTCATGGTTCCACATCACCCACGATAGCCACAGGCCTCAGCTTTGCTGTGGACTCAGGGTAGCCTTGGGGAAGTCTGAAATTCCACCTCTGGGGGTGCAGAGACTTCGGTGTCCGGCGGGAGCTTCAGAATTGCAGACCGGTCAGTTGCTTCTTTGGTGCCTGCCAAGCAGGGGAGTCACTCCTTGACCCCAAGGGAGATTTCTTCAGTCTTCTAGTCAGGATAGAATGTCGAAGGTCCAGGATGTATGTTGCAGAGTTTCATCCAGGGTAATCTAAAGTCCTAGGGACTGAATTCCTATACTTGTAGTAAGTTTAGGGGATGACTAACTCTAAGGCCCCACCTATGGGTGGGCTTGGAAAGAGGGGTGGTTACACCCATTTCCTTTGTGCAGTTTCACGCCAGAGCAGGGGCAGGTAGCTCCTGCAACTGGTTTGAACTGGAGTATGCACAGGGACACCAAGTGTGCCCCCAGTGCAGGACTTCAAAGCACCAGAGAGTTCTCCGCTCAGCCCCAATACACATCAGCCTGTCTGGGGAGGTGGGGACACCTCCCCTCGACAGGAAACCTATTGTCCAGGCCTCCCCTGCTGGAGTTTCGGTCAGCAGCAGGAGGCCAGACCCATGTCTGTGGCAGAGGCATCCATTTTGTGATGCCAGGGCTCAGGAAGGTCCTACTGGGTTTAGCCAGTGTGAACATGTCTCTCCCTCTAGAAGGGTGGAATGCTACCCCTGCCGCCAGAACTGGAGGGGGTGGGGGTAGTATTCCAAAGCATTTGACACCAAACACAACATGTTTTGATGCAGCCATCCCAAAGTTAGCATTTACCGCGAGGTTATAATGCACTTAAGAGTATATGGTATGGCTGTATCACAGAACAGCCATAAGGAAGTATTTCCTAAAGCTGCAGAGGGGTTCTGCTCATGCATGGGCACCCTCTCACATAAAACCAAGCACTCTGCCTTCAGGATTGTCAAGGCCTGCCATAGGAGTGGCTTATAGGTTTATATTTGTCTGTATAAGGTAGTGATATAGAATGAATGAATGAATGAAATGAAATTTATAAACGCGCAACTCAGCCCGAAGGCATCAAGGCGCCTAACAAAGAAATCATACAAAGGCAGATCCAGGACTAGGGATAGGCTTTGGCAAATAGCCATGTCTTAAGGGCCCTCCTAAAGAATTGCTTTGAGGGAAGGGATTTTATCTCAGCCGGCAGAGTATTCCACAATTTAGGAGCCAGGATTGAAAATGCTCTACCACCCCACCTAGCTGTACGAGCACGGGGGACTGCTAACAAGAACTTATTGGCGGAGCGCAGACATCTGGTGTGGGTATATGGGACCAAGAGGTCCCTTAGGCCTCCAGATCTGGTAGTAGCCAGAGCCCCGTAGATCAAACAAAGGGACTTAAAAGAAATTCTAGCCTCGATTGGAAGCCAGTGCAGTGTCTTTCTTGCCGCCGAAGCAGAAGCCCGCTTAGGTAAGTCCAATACGAACTTGGCGGCGGCATTCTGCACCATTTGGAGTCGCATCAACAGACCCTTATTGATGCCTAAATATAGGGCATTACAATAATCAAGTCTTGAGCCTATTAGTGCGACTACAATTTGCTTTCTGGCTTGAAGGGACAAGTAGTGTTTAATCTTCCGCAGGATGTTTAGTAAGCCCCAGCAGGTGGAGATAGTCCTCTTTACTTGCTGGTCCATCCCCAACGAAGGGTCATTCATGACTCCTAAGTTCCTGACCAGGGTCGTGGGAGTGGGACACACGCCCAGCGAGGAAGGCCACCATTCCGCCGACCAGATATCCTCCTTTCCTCCGAACATCAGAATTTCTGTCTTTTCGCCATTAAGCTTCAATGAATTGCAAACCATCCATTGAGCAACTGCCTCCATACAGGATCTAAAATTGGAGGCAGCGGAGGTGACAGGTTGGGCGAGAGACATCAGTATCTGTGTATCGTCGGCATAGGAGACTACCTCCATCCCATAAGATCTGATAAGCCTGGTAAGAGGGGTCACAGAGATGTTAGCCTATACCACAGTAAGGGGTGCAAGCACATCCTTACCCAGGCTGCAGTAGCAGACCTGTGGTGTCATTTTGGAGTGCTTCCCAGGGGTGGCATAATACATGCTGCAGCCCCTGGTACACCTCTGAGGTACCTATGCCCTAAGTACATAGTATACCATATACTAGGGGCTTATAAGGCACTGAATGGAACAGGTCCTGAGTTCCTTAATTCCAAGTTTTCATGGTGTATCCCAAACAGAACTTTAAGATCTACAGGCTCCAAACAAGTGAAAACACCCTCTTTTAAAAAACAAACTGGGGAGGCAGAAGCTTTGCGTATTGTGCCTCTAAAGCTTGGAATAAACTTCCTTTCCGACTGAGAAACGCTCCTGATCTCATCTCCTTACGGAAAGGCTTGAAGACATGATTCTTTTCCCATTTTTAGGCCTACGATCCTCAGGTAATCAGTGCTCAGCGCCAGGACACCCTAGGGTAATTGAGCGCTCTATAAGCATAAATAACATAACAAATAACAAATAACTCCAGAATCCAATTAGGTACATACCTAATGTACATGGAAACCATTTTACAGAGAAAGCAGATAGACTGGGGCCCTGAATAGCAGGATCCCAGTCCAACTAAGTTATAAACCAGCAAAACAAAAGGAAAAAAGTGGGGGCAACCATATGGTGAGATTCCACCTTCCTACAAGCTGCGTAGACTTTATTAGCATGTGCGTGTCAGGACGGGCAAGGCAAGGGCCACAACATGCAGACCAATGCTCAGACACTAATAGGCAGCTTAGGAACATGTAGAGGTGCAAGGAATGGGGAGGTAAAAATGAACAACAATCATTACGGATGGCAGCGGTCTCAGCCCACCTTGCCTTGCTGGACGAGTCCTGTGATGTTTGGTGTCTGCGCATTGCCCCCGTCAGGGGACACGACTCACAGATCATGTGATCTGCATAGTGCTGTACCACTGGACTGCGCCAACTGTCTGCTCTGCTGACAGTGAGCAGGTGAAAGGGTCCAACAAGGTCACATGTAGTACTACATTACCATGTGTGTACTCTCCCTCCAGCAGTATGTCAGAATTAGGAACATTGCCAAACGACGCTGTGCAGCTCCGCCCATGGGACTGCCTCCCCTTGCACAGGTGTGTGTCAACACACGTAGGTGCACGCACATGCATTCTGAGTCCAGACGAATGCAGATATGTCCACTGTTGTGGTGGGATATGTGACCATTCCTCCAAGATGCAAGAGGGTGTTGGGACCTGAGCTCTGGGTTACAATCAGTTGTGGCTGCAGGAACGTAGTTACTCATCCATGAAAGCGAGCGCAGCTTCATAGGCAATCAGTTCCAAGAGTAAGTCGGTGTTGAATTCAATGAACACGAGGGAGAAAAAATCCAGTTCGAGGCATATGAGCTGCAGATCACACACTGAGGATAAGATCGCCATCTGGTGTTGGGCTCGGATGATTGCAGGTTGTTGTTGTCTTCGGAGAAGTCTTTGGTCACGAGGTTGGTGACTCCTCCCCTGGACAACAGTGCGCATGGGCATCCACTCCATCGGCAGATTGTTTTTTTCCGCCATTGGGTTCGGATGAACTTTTTTCCGCTCCAGCAGAAAACTTCCAGCAATCAATTTAACTCTTTAATCTTCATTTCATCGACGTCGACATCAACTCGGACCGGTTCCGGAAGCGGCTGATGGACAGGACACCCTTCAAAAAATGCCCCCAGTGTGGAGCGAAGTTCCCCCACAGTGACCACCACGAGGTCTGCAACCTCTGCCTGTCGCCGGAACACAACGAGTCCACCTGTCCAGCTTGTTCCGCTTTCCGTTCGAAGAAGACCCTCCGGGACCGAAGAGCTCGACGCCATATTATGGCCAAACCAGCTCCAGAACCGGAGGACATCTTTGCTCAAGATGTTCCCGAAGACGACACCGAAGATCTCGAGATCGTGTCCGAAGCCGACGATTCCGATGACCTCATCACTCCAGGGCAGCGTGTGAGTACCACCCCCCCTGCCCCTGCCCCATCCAAAAAAGCATTGGTCAAGACTCCGCCAGTTGGGCCCAGTCGCGACCGGAAATCCTCTTCAGAAGCCCCGCCCTCGGGCCCGGCTCCGAAGACAACTAAGCCTGTGGGTGGCTCGGGCTCGAGCAAACCTCACCTAATTGTGCCTTTAACACCCTCGGCACCCAAACACCCATTGTCGGCACCGAAACAGGCTCCAAGACCGAAATCTCCTTCGGCACAGAAACGTTCCTCGGCACCGAAGTCTCCACCGGCACCGAAACGTTCTTCAACATCGATGCCTGAAAGTCCATCGGCACCGAAACCTCAGTCTGCACCGAAACCTCAGTCGGCACCGAAACCTCAGTCGGCACCGAAACCTCAGTCGGCACCGAAACCTCAGTCGGCACCGAAACCTCAGTCGGCACCGAAACCTCAGTCGACACCGAAAAATCAGTCGACACCGAAAAATCAGTCGACACCGAAAAAATCATCGGAGCCGAAAACTGCGTCCCCGCCGAAACAAGCTCATAAAGACCCGAAGCGGACGTCACAGACACCACCTTCGGAGCCAGATGATCTTTTTCGACCAGATCCTACTCAGAAGCGGATCTATATCAATCCTAAAACGGGACATGTGACTGCCATCCCATATAAAAAGCGGAAGCTGGACACTACACCTCCCCCAGCTCCCATACGGAAAAAGGACTGTGCTACTTCACCACTTCGTCCTTCCTCTCCTGTTTTACCTCCTAACCCGTCCCCCCCCCCTCCTCCTGATTCTCCTTTACCTTTACCTTTACCTTTACCATCTCCCTATCATTCACCTCCTCCACAGGATGATAATGATGACTTAGGGGGAGGGGCGGACCCTGATTTATTTGATGATCCTGTTGACCCAAACGACCCTTTTACGTTCCCAGACCCAGCACCCATGGATGACTGGTCTTATCCTATACCTGACATGCCTGACCCCACTACCTACCCTTCCAAGCCCTCCCCTCCTGATGACCATCTAGGGTACGGCCAACTTATAAATAGGGCAGCAACATTCCACGGCGTTACTATGCACACAGACGCCATTGAAGAGGACTTCCTCCTTGATACCTTTGAGCAGTCACAAAAGACTGTTCACATACTGCCCATGATCAAAGGGGTCATAAAGCATGCTACTGAAGTCTTTAAAGACCCTGTTCGAGCTAGGGTTCTCAACCCACGCATCGAAAAAAAGTACCGACCAGCCCCGCAAGACCCTGCATACATTAAGGCCCAGCTCCCTTTAGACTCCCTAGTCGTATCAAATGCCAGGAAGCGCGCTAACTCACAGACAACTGGAGAAACGCCTCCCCCAGACAAGGAGTCTAAGCTTTTAGAAGCCTCGGGCAAACGGGTCGCCGCGCAGGCGGCTAACCATTGGCGTATTGCGAATACCCAGGCCCTGTTAGCCAGGTATGATAGAGCGCATTATGACCAACTTGAGGACCTTATGCAACATCTGCCTGAACCTTTTAAGTCCCAGGCCTCTGACCTCATCCAAGAAGGCAAATTAATATCTAATGCCTCCATTAAATGCGCCTTAGATGCAGCAGACACTGCTTCTAGAGCGGTCAATACTGGCGTCTTACTCAGACGACATGCCTGGCTCCGTATTTCCGGTTTTAAACCGGAGGTTCAAACCGCAATTCTAGCTCAACCTTTCAACCAAGAGCAGCTATTTGGCCCTGCAGTGGATACTGCATTAGAAAAAATGAAAAAGGATAATGAAACTGCCAAGTCTATGGGAGCACTGCAGTCTCATCAAAACCGGGGTTCCTTTCGTCGCTCCTTTTATAGAGGAGGCTCCAAAAACACATCAACTGAGACCACGTCCACCTTTAAAAATTCTGGACAAACATCCCCTAACAGAGGTTACTTCCGGGGAGGTTATAGGGGAAACAATAACAAAGGTCGAGGACGGGGCAACAACAACAACACCCGCACCTCACCAGCCACCAAACAGTGACTTGCCACCACTCCCCCCAGACCATTCCACTCCGGTCGGGGGGCGACTCCAACAATTCCTGCCTGTCTGGACTTCCATCACCACAGACAGGTGGGTAAGACAAATTATCCAGTCTGGCTACTGCCTCGAACTCATACAATCCCCCCCAAACATACCGCCCAAACAACGTCCAATGTCCTCGCATCATCTCTCTCTCCTCAAACAAGAAGTTCAATCCCTGTTACAAAAACATGCGATAGAACCAGTCCCCCTTCAACATCAGGGAAAAGGGGTATATTCTCTATACTTCCTCATTCCCAAAAAGGACAAAACACTAAGGCCCATACTGGATCTCAGACTACTAAACCAGTATATACATTCGGATCATTTTCACATGACCACTCTCCAACAAGTCCTCCCACTTTTACAACAGGGAGACTTCCTCGCCACATTGGACCTCAAGGACGCATACTTTCACATCCCTATGCATCCCGCTCACAGAAAATATCTACGATTTGTGGTAGATGGGCAACACTATCAATTTACAGTTCTCCCATTCGGAGTAACAACAGCACCCAGAGTGTTCACCAAGTGCCTAGCAGTCGTGGCAGCGCATCTCAGAAGACAACAGATCCATGTCTTCCCCTATCTGGACGATTGGCTCATAAAAGCCAATACATACCAAAAATGCGTTCTCCACACTCATCGCACGATTCAAACTCTCCACGATTTGGGATTCACTATCAACTACCCCAAATCCCACCTACAACCTTCCCACTTACATCAGTATCTAGGAGCAACCATAGATACATCCAAAGCCATTGCCTATCCCAGCACAGCCAGGATAGCCAGTATACAAAATCTCATCTCTCAATTTCAAACTCATCCATCTCTTCCAGCAAGAGTGTTCATGCAGCTCCTAGGCATGATGGCGTCGTGCATCTCCATAGTCCCACACGCACGACTTCAAATGCGTCCCTTACAAGAATGCTTAGCACAACAGTGGAACCAAGCTCACGGACAACTTACCGATCTGGTGTTGGTGGACAGTCGCTCACTTCGATCACTGAAATGGTGGAACACCATCAACCTGTCCAAAGGGAGACCGTTCTTAGAGCCTCTTCCACAAGTTGTGCTAACTACAGACGCATCTCTCACGGGGTGGGGAGCCCACCTCCTTCACCATACCACTCAGGGCAGATGGACCAGTCAACAAAAACTGCTCCACATCAACCACCTGGAACTCTTAGCAGTGTTCCTAGCACTAAAATACTTTCAAATTCACCTAAAGAACAAAACTGTCCTCATACGCACAGACAACATGACGACAATGTATTATATACAGAAACAGGGAGGGACACACTCTCTCCAACTGTCCCAACTGGCACAGCAAATCTGGAGATGGGCAATTCCCCAAAACATCTACCTGTTAGCAGAACATCTCCCAGGGATCCACAACCAAGTGGCCGACCTCCTAAGTCGCCACACACAACAGATCCACGAATGGGAACTACACCCCAAGGTTCTACTCCCCTTCTTCCAAAAGTGGGGACAACCAGACATAGACCTGTTCGCCACTCCCGAAAACACAAAATGCCCAACCTTCGCCGCCAGGTTTCCACACCCACAGTCGAAGGGCAATGCCCTATGGATGAACTGGTCAGGCAGATTTGCGTACGCCTTTCCGCCTCTCCCACTAGTTCCATTTGTGGTACGCAAACTGAAACAACAGTCACTAACACTAATACTAGTGGCTCCCACTTGGGCACGTCAACCATGGTTCACCACACTTCTGGAACTATCTTTAGTTCCACATCAAAAGCTACACCTCTCCCCGGATCTGTTAACCCAGAACCATGGAGAAATCAGACACCCAGATCCTCAAACACTGAACCTAGCGATCTGGCTCCTGAGGTCTTAGAGTTCGGTTACCTCAATCTCCCTCCAGACTGTATGAATATCATAAAAGAAGCCAGACGCCCTACTACTAGAGCGTGTTATGCCGCTAAATGGAAACGATTTGCCATCTACTGCGCTAATAATGACATACATCCATTGGATGCTTCCATCCAAAACATCATTTGCTATCTACTACACTTGCAAAGATGCAATCTAGCGTATTCCTCTATACGATTACACCTAGCAGCCTTGGCAGCCTACTTGCAAAATAGGCAACACCTGTCCCTTTTTAAGGTACCAGCCATCAAAGCGTTTATGGAAGGTCTCAAAAGGATTCTTCCCCCAAGATTGCCACCTGCCCCAGTGTGGAATCTCAATGTGGTTCTAACAAGACTCATGGGCCCCCCATTTGAACCTATGCACAAATGTGAATTGCAATTCCTAACATGGAAGGTAGCCTTCCTTATCGCAATCACTTCCCTGCGCAGAGTAAGTGAAATACAAGCCCTTACACTTGAAGAACCTTTCTTACAACTACACCGTAACAAAGTGGTTCTTAGGACAAACCCTAAATTTCTTCCAAAAGTGATTTCCCCTTTCCACCTTAACCAATCAGTAGAACTACCGGTCTTTTTCCCAAATCCAGACTCGGTAGCTGAAAGGGCCCTACATACCTTAGATGTTAAAAGAGCATTGCTTTATTACATCGACAGAACAAAACCTTTTCGAAAGACAAAACAACTCTTTGTTGCTTTCGCGCCACCACACAAAGGCAACCCGATCTCCAAATCAGGAATAGCCAGGTGGATAGTTAAATGCATCCAAATATGCTACCTCAAGGCTAAACGTACACTCACAGTTCCCCCTAGGGCGCACTCCACGCGTAAAATAGGGGCTTCTATGGCCTTCTTAGGCAATATTCCCTTAGAAGACATTTGCAAGGCAGCCACATGGTCTACCACGCATACCTTCACTAAACACTATTGTGTTGACGTGCAGGCCAAACAACAGGCCTCCGTGGGCCAGGCTGTCCTAAAAACTTTATTTCAAACTGCTGCAACGGATACAGGCGACCACCGCTAAGGGGAGCACTGCTGTATAATCTATCCTCAGTGTGTGATCTGCAGCTCATATGCCTCGAACGGAATATGCTACTTACCAGTATGCATCTGTTCTTGGCATGTAGAGCTGCAGAGTCACACACGCCCGCCCGCCTCCCCGGGACCTGTATCTGTTCCAGCATCCGTCTTACTTAGACATTACACATGGACATCCTTTCTTTCTTTTCTATATACTCCATCTTTTCCCATCATGGCGAAAAACAATCTGCCGATGGAGTGGATGCCCATGCGCACTGTTGTCCAGGGGAGGAGTCACCAACCTCGTGACCAAAGACTTCTCCGAAGACAACAACAACCTGCAATCATCCGAGCCCAACACCAGATGGCGATCTTATCCTCAGTGTGTGACTCTGCAGCTCTACATGCCAAGAACAGATGCATACTGGTAAGTAGCATATTCCTTAACTGGTCCAGACAGATGTGCTCCGTCGACGCCGTTTCACCAATCCTTAACACAGCCCAATAGGGGAGCGCCTCGATGTGGTCACTGCACACGAGCACTTGTGCAATCTCTCATGTACAACTGCCAGCACATACGCCACATATCAAGGCATCCCATGCACGGGTATCACGGTTACACTCCTAGTCGTGGTCCAACAGGGGGCGCACACACAAGTCATAATCTAGTTCAGCTAGCATTGTGTTAGAATATGAGACGTTATTTCGCATGCCATTACTTCGTATGCTATTACTACACGGATATTACATAGCAATAATCGTTACTACGCAAGTTTTTACTTTGCATGCCATTACAATGAAATTGTTAATGTATGCAAAGTAAAACTTACCTACTAATAAAAATGGTATGCGGAATAACGTGTCATACTACCTTACACCTCAAAAACACCAAAACACTACCAATACACTAAAACACTACACTACCCTACACTACTGAAACACCACTACACTACCCTAAACCCTAAATCACTAGCCCCTGCACGAACATACACATTCCCCTACTCCTGTCCCTACACTCATTCACTAACCATCACAACCCCCGACACTACACTAAACCCTAAATCACTACACTAACCCCACAGCACTACCCTAAACCCCAAAACACTCCCGCCAGCACGACCCTGCCCCTTCCCCCAGTCAGTTCCCTACTCCCAAACCCTACCCTGCACAACCCCTGACACTACCCTTAACCCTAAAACACTACCCTACACTTCACTAACCCCACAACACTACCCTAAACCCTAAAACACTAACCCTAGCACGAACATGCCCCTACCCCCAGTCCGTTCCCTACTCCCAAACACTACCATTCACGACCCCATACAATACACTACACCCAAATACACTACTTTACACTACACCTACACAACTTCACTTACCTCTCTCTCCTCGTGGATCACCTTCCACTGCTCCAGCTTCCTGCGTCTTCAGTCGTACTACTTTTTTTTTTACAAACAGAAGCGCCTAAATAAAAACAACGATGTGGATATCCTCCGAAGTAACGGTCATGCTCAGTAAAACCATGCAAAGTAATGGTTTCTGCGCACTAACGATGCGAAGTAAAGGCAATCTGAAGTAGTGGCTGCGTAGAAAAGGTCACCCACCTTGTGTTAGATAGACAGACATCCATGGGCCACTCGAATGTGCATGATCGACAGTGGAACCAGGGCTGGACGCAGGTGACGTCAGCAAGACGGAAGATCAGACGGTAACTGATGCGCAACACTGCCAGTTGCAGTACTCCCAACAAATGCAGCATATGTGCACGGTACAGTCCCACATGACGGGGGTTGTGCTATGCCCGGGATGTCCTGACATTGCGTTGCTGGGTATAGTAGAACTGGCACTCTTCTGACCTGAGGCAGTTATGTGGCTGATATGCCACAACTCGGAGCAATGAGTCATATGTGTGTGCAAGGTTTCGACGTATGGGTTGTTGTCTACATAAGTGTCAAGGGCATCCCATGCAGGAGTACCTCAAGCAGGGACACACAACAGTTGGCATGTATGAGCCAGGAGCCCAAGCAGCCTTGCGCTCCTTGTACAATTTCTCTCTCTCTCTCTTTCTCTCTCTCTCTCTCTCTTCCTCTCTCTCTTTCTCTCTCTTTCTCTCTTTCTCTCTCTTTCTCGCTCTCTCGCCCTCTCTCTCTTTCTCTTTCTCTCTCTTTCTCTTACTTTTTCTCTCTCCCTCTCTCTCTCTCCCTCTCTCACTCTCTCTCTTTCTCTCTAATTCTCTCTCTCTCTCTCTCTCTCTCTCTTTCTCTCTCTCTCTCTCTCTCTCTCTCTCTCTCTCTCTCTCTCTCTGTCCTTTGAGCGCATGACACGCCTTCTTATCTTGAATTTTGTCTTGCAGGCTGTGACTTACAGATTGTCCAGGGAAGACCCGCCATGATTCTTCCAAATAGTTGCTTTGAGTTAAATTTGAATGTGATGTTTTATTTTGAATTTCAATAGTGAATGAACGATTCTCCTTTTTCTGACCACATATGAATGTTAATTGTTGTAACTGTGTGACATCAGGCGAATTGTTTTGTTCATGATTTCGTAAAGTTGATGTGAAATAACTTTGTCTGGGGGGCCCGGGGTAGGGACCCGGGGGGCAGGGATCCTGGGGGTGGTGGCGGTGGGTGTTGTGGCCCTCTTGGGTATCCGGGCTGCATGATCAGTAGCTCCATGGCATCTGTTGTTCTTCAGGTGTGGCTCTGGGCTGGGCTCCCTTTTATGGTGCAGGTTGTCGTCTGACTTTACACCAGGTAAAAGCAGGTGTTAAATCACTACTGCTAATGCGCCTTATCGCATGTTTTGTGATCTTATCGCCGATCTGGCTGGTCATTGAGAATGTTGTGAAGTGGTGTTATCACGACTTTTTGCACGGGAACGCCTACTCTGCATATAATTATCGTTAGTTGCTGGTGTCATCTGTGGCGATGTTTTTTGCGGCTATCGCAGGAATACTGGTGATATCAGCTGTTAGCACCAGCTTATGAATGGGGCAATAAATGTATCACCACTTTGGCTGAGATAAAGTGCCGATAACTCAGTGATAAATCTTTGAGAATATGACCCACAGTGTTTTTCAGTTTTCGCATAATGATTGTGTCATCTGCGTAGTTGTCATATGATTGGGGTAACCTGTGTGTCATCTTCAGAGTTGTATGGTGATAGGGTAATCAATGTGTGTGACATGTCAGGGTAAATAATCTTATCAGGTCTCGTAGGGGGGGTGAGTTGGAAATGTAACCTTTTTGATGCCACAATGCGGACATGAGTAGCAGGGGTGAATGATGGCTTTGTTACCAGGCTTTATCGGTCTTTGAGATAGGAGGAAGTCCACTTTAAGGAATTTCCTTCTACGCCAAGACTTTTAGAGTTTTAGGGGCACATGTATCAAACTTGCATTTTGTGATAACCAATTAGCAATTTTTAAGTAATCGCTATTTGGTAATGGCAAAATGCAATGCATCAATACAAAGAGCAAACAGACATTCTCTAATTGCGATTCTTTAAGAATCGCGAACACAGGGAATCTCTATTTGATGTTGCCACTCCATTCTTTCCTATGGGCCTCATGGCCCATAGGTGGGAATGGGCTTGCATTGCCTAAATTGTGACTACCTAATTGGTAATCACAAATTAGCTAACGCACAGGCAAGATTGACTGGGGGCCTAAGGCCCCCTGAGGCGCCCCTAACAAAATCAGGTGCACATATAAGGGACACACATGCCCTAGGGGCATATGTGTGCCACATGGCACTTTAAAAAATGCAGTTTTGTTCATTTTTCAAAGTATGCACATATTAGCATCAACTTGAAGTTGATGCTAATTAGCGTTTCCTGAATGCACAGTTCCCATTTAGGAAAGACTTCTTGCATATACATTAGGGAATCGCAAATTGTGATTCCCTATTTGCATTCGCAATTTAGGTAATCCAGGGCCAGCTCTAGGCATGGGCAGCACGGGCAGCTGCCCAGAGCCCCGTGCTGGCTCTCAAACATGGGGCCTTGCACTTTCAAAAACTCCAGAGTTTGGAGGCCCAGGGGGCCCCCTAAGAGTTTATATTTTTTCTATTTTGGTCAATTTCCGCTGGCTGGTCCCTCTCGCTTGGCCTAATTGCTGCATCTGCATGAGGATAGCAGCGATTGGACAGGTTATTAAAGAGCCCTTGTGTGTGAAGTGCACCCTGCCCCTGTTTGAATGAACAGCAGGATGACCTGCAGGGCGCAGACAAAAGATAGAATGACGGCGCCTCACAACGAAAACCGCTCAGCTCACCCAGGATGAGGGAAAGGGAGCACAGAGGTGAAGAAAAGGGCACCACAAACGGAATAAAGTGAGAGGGGGCGGGGAGCAGATAGGTGTGAGTACAGAAGCCAGACAAGGGGTGCATGCAAAGGAGCACAGTCAGAATGTAAAAGTGGCTGGACTAAGGCTTTAAGTGTGCTGGGTCCCTCGAGTCTTTTCCTGGTGGTCAATTAAAACGGACATTGAAACAGGCCCCTATCGGACCCTATATTCATGCCCTTTACCTGCAAAAACAATGACCCAGTGTCTGCAATATAAATGTATAACGCGGTAGCCGTGTTGGACTGGCCTATAGGTCAATCAGGCAGTGCGTGATGGTCTAATCTGTCAGGTTAGTATGTAGGCCGTTTTATGGGCTGTTTGTTGGCCTGCTTTATAGTCAGATGTGCAAATTTTTACTGATGATTTTTACAAACATTGCCTGCAGCAAAATCAAATCAATGCAGTCTCCCATACCTTACAAAACACATAAACAGCATGTCCTTACAAGTTAAAAACTGCTCTAATTTGGAAACATGGGACACTTTTCTAGCTAACTAATTCACTAACGGGGGACACCTTTATTTTTGTGCCGGGCCCTATTTCCTGACCCAGTCTCACACTGCATGATCGGGTAATCCATGGCAGCGATTTTGTTCCTGTTTATATTTACATCCCTTACTTAATCTTGCATTACCCAAGAGTGTTAGCTATGTCCGGGATGTGTGTTTCTGTGTTTCATTTCACAGCATATTACTCTTGTATGGGGCACACATCGTAGTGATTCGCCTCCAGGTGTTTATAACAGGCTACAGTTTAGTGCTTTGGAGTTGAGGCTGAAGGCAGTACAACTTACATACTTTGCCTGTCTGTAGGTCACAAAGGTGTTCAGATTACATGATCATTCAATACATGGCCTCTCTGCAGAGTACACAGAGCAACGGTCCCATATTCCAGTTGTAGTTGGAATTCTGTGGAAATGTGTGTGAAGGAGGTACTCATTGGTCAAAACAGTGGCAGGGTGAACGCAACATAATTTATTGTTATTACTCATTTATCTTAAACAGCCATTGACGAAACCAATTCCCCTGGCTGTTTTTAGATGTGAGTCAGTTGTTGTCTTATATTTCTGGATTCAATCACAGAAAGGTGCGGGAAAGATGAGAAAGAGAGTAGAGCATTGAGGGGGAGGGGGAGGGGGATTTAAAAGGGTCAACATCAACAAGAAAAGATAAGATGCTCCAGGAGGATGGAAAGAGAGAGGTGGATGCAAATGAAGCAGAACAAGGAAAGATGTAATGAGGCTGGGGGAGCGATGAGAGTTGAAGGGGAGTGTATGGATAAGATGTGAGGATATAAGAAAGACAGAAACAGCAAGGGAACATAAGCAGAGTGGAGAGAGAAGTTTTGGTGAGAGGTGGATGGAAGACAGCAGGATCACTGAAAGAGGTCAGAGGTTGGGCGGGATGAGGCAGGAGGGGAGCGGTGGAAGTTAGAAGGGTCAGAAGCAGCAAGAGAAATTTGAATCCTAGAAAAAAGAAGTCAACTTCCAAATTTCTTTCATAAAATGTAATTTACTCATTGACAATGTGCCGGCTTCTGACAACTCCAGGAGTTTGAAGTAGCGTTTGTGCTACGTCAGATGATTTGTGACTGACTCTTGATTGTGGACTTAGAGCAGGCTTAATACTACTAAGACTTAGCACCACATTTGACACTGTATCCCAGCCAGTGCTTATAAATCAGCTAGTACGACTTGGAATGTAAGTATCCCCCTGGTGTGGTGTACCTGTATCCGATTTGAAAAATCTGAAATAATCCACTCACCACCTATTTCTGTTATGTTATAAACCTCTGATTTGTGGAATTTATTGGGTCTCCTCTGTTCAATCTACATAATTCCCACTTAATATTACTCATACAGTACTTTGGTTTCTTGCTGATATCTTGCGCATATTGATACCCAAACATCACTTCACTCAGTGGCAATCTGGTCTTTGCCCAATAATATGTTTGGACTTGTATGCTAGCAGTTGATGTCTGAATGAAGACAAATTCATTAACCTTAAAGTGACCAATCAAGGGTTCTCACTTTGAAGGATCCCATACCATATGGTGTTCTCTTCGGTGGCTGGTGGAGCTGGTTCAATCGCCCACATTGGTGGAGTTAGCAAAAAAAAAATCGATTCATGTTCCAACATCTCCTCCTTTTTATTCGGAACAGATTAACCATGTTTCATCCACTTGCTTTTACTACATCCATAAGCAACACAAATCCATCCCTTTTCTCCCCTCTCACTCCAGTGAAGCTGTTGTGCAGTCAGTTATCTTCTCACTAGACTCTGCAAATGCCCTCTCTCTTTGGCTTCCTGCCTTTTAGCGTTCAGTACCCTTCAATAATTCAGAACAGTGCTTGGCTCCTCATCTGAGACTGCTGCATCGCCAGGCTATTTCTTCTCACCTTTCTGCTGTCTGCTCTGTTTTTGATCTGAAACCCTACATCTGCAAGGCAATATCCATTTTTCATTATGTACTGCATTGAAAAGGTTCTCTCTTTCGACAGCACTCCGTACTGTTCATTCCAGAATCTTATAGTCTGTGCCATCCAGACTCCTGTGCCATCCTAAAATTGAGATGGCCCTGATTGGAGACAGATCCTTTTTCATTCTAGTTGTGCTGGACTGGGACTCTCTCCCTCCTGAGCTATGGGGTGACTCAAATTTTTGGGAAAAACTCTTAAAGCTGTCTGTTCTCCACATCAGTAAAGTCTGCAGCTCTCCTTTGAAGCTCTCTTAGTGCCAGAACGCCTGAATTACATATCATTTTCATTTATCCCTTTCAAGAGAACAATAGCTAAGTTAAATTAATTTAATGTGTTTCCACTTATTAGAGATATAAAATGTATGTGCGTATTTAATTAGGATTATTAATGCTATTTCTAACCATTTTACTTATATCAAAACTAGGTAAGTAGCTTCTTGCGAAGCGTCTTCAAACAATGCCATATAATTAATGCCCAATTGATATTACCTCCTTTGAGGTCACTTCCTCTCAGGTTAAATCTTATGCAAATTATAGGGGCCTCGCATGTTCTATTCTGCCCAGGGCCCCACAAATCCTAGGACCGACCCTGAGGTAATCACAAGAAATTGCCGATGCCTAAATTGTGAATCAGAAATACTTTCATGCATTGCAAAAGGTCATTTTGCAATCGCAAACAGACGATTTTTGCGAATCGCACTGTTTGCGATCGCAAAATACCTTGATGCATGTGTCCCTTAGTCTCCTTAGCAAAGCCAGATGATGGGCAGTGTCAAAGGCTGCTGATAGGTCTAAACGTAGTACTGCTGTCACTCCAGTTTTGTCGAGTCCTAGTTTAAGGTCATTCCATATTGCTATTAATTCTGACTCTGTATCTCTGCCTGAGCTGAACCTGGATTGATCATCTGAAAGTAGATTATTCGCCTCAACATAAGTGGACATCTAGGGAACTGGGAGGAGACAGCCTTCGCTGGCAGTATTAGCACTGATAAGCCACTGGAGCTCAGTCTATTGCTGGAACGATTCAATGATTAGAGGTTCTTTTTTTTGGATTGTCCTGATTAAGGAGGTCATCAGTTGGAGTGGAAGGTTCCTGTATCTAGGAAATTGATTAGAATGCTCATTGCTATGGATCTAGTAGATCTATTGAGGAGAATGATTTTGAAAATGTTTGCTGGGACTGGATCTGCGTAAGATCCGGTCAGACTTCTTGCATTGATTAGCTCACTGAGTTCAGTGATGACTATGTCTCTAACAGATGTTAGTCACTGCTTGTTGTTGATGACTTTTGTTCTGCTGAATCTGTGCTCTGTATGTCGACAGCCTGTTTTTGATCCTTGACATAGTCTTCTAATTTCTTTACTTTTCTCTAGGTGAACTTATTCAATCGTTTGGTTTTTGGGTGCTATCATATGCTGACGACACACGGATTATTGTTACATCATAGATGATGTCCCATCGGTTGCCGTCATTTTCAGATCCTGCCTGTTGGAAGTTAGCAGGTGGATGAAAAACACCTGCCTGAAGCAGAATGCTGATGAAACCAAGGTTCTGGTCTTTGGCACCCAACACTCAATCTGGACTTCAATTTGGTGGCCGGAAGAGTTTGATCGTCTTCCATCGTCAGTAATCTCAGGGTGATCCTGGATGATCAGCTCGTCTCTGAAGACCCTTGAGACGCTCACATGGGATTTGGTGCTCTTTAGAAAGCCTGATTGATTGATGAACAAGTCAGCCGGACTACTAGCTAAACTACTTGTTTCCACAATATTAGATCTTTTAAAAGGTGTTTTCTTTCATTCCAGTTGATCATGTGAAGTGGTTGTTCCTTCCCTGATATCTTTGTCTCTGGACTACTGCAACTCATTGTATCTCGGCATCCCCTTAATAGATTACAGGTAACAAAGAATACGAGGGCTTGACTCATTTTAGACAGTACAAAATGCCAGTCAGTAGCTCAGGAGCTGAGGGGCCTGCCCTGGTGTTCTATCTGGGAAAGAATCATGTTTAAAGCTCTTTGCATATCTCATGAGGCTCTCTACAGTCTGTCCCCCACTTTCTTAGAGCTAAATTCCACTGGTATGTACCTCCAAGTGTGCTGCAATCTGTTACTACCAGGCCGGTGATCATGTCTAAAATCCGCTAGATGGGGTGGAAGATCTTTTCCTATGCCACAGCTTGACTGTCGAATATGCTGCCCTGCCACAATGCAGGACTTAACGACCATTGCCTGTTTAGAAGGAATCTAAAGACGTGGCTCTTTCTCACTGACTCAGTATAGGGTTCTTCCATTTCCATTTAATCTTTTATTATTCCTTCTCCTGGCTATCAATCATTGATTCTTTTGGGGATTTTTTGAGCCTTGACACCTTTGGGTATTTTGCAGACCTCAAAAAATCATAAAATTGTTACTAGACCTGCGGGTCTAGTGACTTAAATAATCAAATCAACCTAATTATAATGCTCTTGACCCATAGACTAGTTTCAAATTATGTGATCCTGGGCAAATATTTTAATTCCCTGAGCCGCCATTTTCTTTTTTTATCACATATGAAAGCACTTTCTAATATGTGATTTCTGCATGTCGGCTGTACAAAGAACACTTTTGTGTGATAGACTAAACTTTTGCTCCATATATAATGCAAATCTAGTTCCATAAAGTATACACATGACCGCTGACTGGCCTCTTGGTTCATTAACTGCACTGTCATAAGGAATGTTTCTCATATCATGTTAAAAAACTATGGGGCAGATTTATGTTGCCTGGCGCATCTCTGCAAATCAGTAGGGATGCGCCAGGAAAGATGTGGCACGCAAGTTTACCCTTGCGCCACCCATGATGCGCCGCATTTACAATGCGGTGCATCATGGCGCAGGAATAAACAGATGCATGTCGCATCTGGGGCGTAAATGTGGCGTAGTGCTGAAGTAGTGTTGCGTGCAGAACGCAACTCCAGCACTCTTCCAACTTGCCCTATCTGTAACGTGGTGCGTCAAGCCAGGCGCAGGGTTTTGACGCATCAGCGTTGGAAAAGTGACTCAGTGAAATCTTGAAGATATTTCAAGGCCTGATTGTGGGCTTTATAAAAATTCAACTCATTCTTTCATTCATTCGCTGTGCAGATGAACTCCTTGGCGATTGAGTGATATAAGCTTGTGATTGTAGTATGGAGGAGGAGCTTTAAATTCTCCAAGGATCCTGTGTCATTCATTTAAGGGGCATTCTGCATTTAGTTTTTAAACATATTTAACGTTCTTTGTTAGAACGCTATCACTTGGAAGTGTTTAGGCACTTTACAATAAAACAAAAACAAAATGTGTAGAAGAAAATAGGTAGATGAATTTGATGGAAGGAAGCAAAGAATTATGAAAGACAAAACAGTCAATTAAGTTTGGGAGAGGAAAGCAGGGTAGATGAGTGGAGATGAAGAGAGGGAGCAAAAAATGATGGAGTGAGACAGAGTAGGTGTGTCTTGGGTAGCTTCCAGAGTCACTGCAAGATAGAGAGAGAAGTGAGGAAGATGGGTGAATTGGAGAGAAAGAGACTCAGGAATGAAAAAACTGAACCAGTCAAGGTAGAGGCAGATGAGGTGCATCTTGGGCAGCTTCAGATGGTGAGGTGCCAGTCTAGGATTTGATGTCACTGGGACCAGAGTGCCAGGATGATGCTAGTGCCCCAAAAAGGAGCAATCTTGAGCGACTGACGTTTTGAACTTGAAGACTTTACCCATCCCCACACATTTCTCCTCCCTTCAGACCTCGGCGGTAACAATGAGAGGTTTGGAGGGCTCTTCATGGGTTTGGAGGGCTCTTCATGGGTTTGGAGGGCTCTTCATGGGTTTGGAGGGCTCTTCATGGGGTTGGAGGGCTCTTCATTGGTTTGGAGGGCTCTTCATGGGTCTGGAGGGCTCTTCATGGGTTTGGAAGGCTCTTCATGGGTCTGGAGGGCTCTTCATGGGTTGGAGGGCTCTTCATGGGTTTGAAGGCTCCACAGCAACATTTAGAAGTGATCGTGGCATTCAGAGGTGGCCACTGAAGCTCTTGAAGAGTGGGGAAAACCAGGATGAATATTTTTCCGGTTGTGACACGTCTAGCTGCGGAGTGAAATGTGGCTTTTAGTGGTGCTAGAGGAAGCCTCTGTCTGCCAGCGAGAATGGATTTGCCAAACTAGGATCCAGATGTACATAGCTTTAGCAACTCGCAAATTGGTCGCTGCATGCTTTGCGACTACTATTTGGAGCAATTCAAATGTTCATAACCCATTTGCAAGCTGAGAAAAGCAAAGCAGTTGGATTGCAAGTTCCTAAATTTGGTGACCATATTTAGCAATGCGCTGATAGGAAATACCAAACAGTGAGTCGCAAAATGTAAGTTCAATACAATCGTAATTAGTGATTGAGAAAATATTCACAATATTTCACGTGTAAATTAGCACTAAGTCAGAACAGGTGGCAACTGACTGTAACCTATAAAAAGACCCAAAATGCATAATGGTCTTTTCAAAATGGCGGCATTGTACGGTGCAGCAAGGACAATGAGGATTTTTTCTCAGCTGAGGAAGAGGAGACAGGATAGGATATACAGAGTCAGGGTGACCATCTTCAACCACACAGAGGAGGAAATCTATGACAAATACAGGCTGAGTAGTGCTGTAATTTTAGATCTCATTGCACTCCTGGGACCTCAACTTGAAAGAAACACGCTGTGCAGTAATGCCATTCCCACACATGTGAAGGTGCTGTGCTCACTACACCTGTTAGCATCTGGTAGTTACCAGGGTGTCACTGCTGTTGCTGGTGGTGTGTGTCAGAGTGCATTGTCACGTTTTTTTTACTCATTCCTCAATGCCATTTTAATATCTATCAAGCAATACATCTATCTACCCAGAATTGCCACCGAAATCCAAGCCACAAAATGGGATTTTTATAGAATTGCCAATTTTCTGCATATAGTAGAGTGTGTGGATTGTACACATGTATCCCCACAATCGCACCTGGAATATGTGTCTTACAACAACTCAACCGACATATCGAGGTTTCGAACCTACTTGACTCCTTCCAATCAAGTTTCAGGAAAGGATGTAGCACTGAAACTGCCATGCTTAATATCACAGATGCCATACTTAGATCCTTAGATGACGGTGATGCCTGCATACTTATCCTTATTGCCTTATCAGCAGCCTTTGACACTGTGAACCACGCAGCCTTACTGGAATCCTTGAGGATCCGTGCTGGTATAAATGGCATTGTCTTAAAATGGTTCACCTCTTACCTCCAACATTTATCACAACAAATCAAAATCAAGTCTTGCCCACACCAGTCTCTCTTGGAGTCCCCCAGGGCTCAATCCTCTCCCCCTCACTGTTCAATCTCGTCATCGAGCCCCTTTCTATAATCCTGAAGCAAGCTGGAATCAAATTCCACTTCTATGCAGATGACACACAACTATACTATAAAATTAAATCCCTCAGTGACATCCGTCATCTCAATGTCACTCTGGGTAATATTCAATCGTGGTTTAATGCTAACCATCTGAAATTAAATCCAACCAAAACCTATTAAAGACTGTATCAATGACCTGACGGCTCTAAACTGTACTCTCACTCTTTCCCATTCGGCTAAATCCTTAGGTTTCACCCTGGATAAAGACTTGTCAATGAAAGAACACATCAGAAACTCAGCCAAAGGAGCGATGTACACACTTAAACACCTTAAACAAATCAAACCATTCATTCCCTCGGATGACTTCAAATGGGTCGTTCAATCTTTGGTCCTCTTCAAACTTGACTACGGGAATGCTATCATCACAGGGACCCCGAAATCGTACCTCGTTCCCCTCAGATCTGTACTAAACATGGCAGCCAGGCTCATAACAGATATTAAACGATTTGAGCACATCACGCCTGCACTCAAAACCCTCAAATGGCTTCCTATAGAAGGAAGATGCAATTTCAAAACCGCCTGTATCACCTACAAAGCCATTCACTCACACACCCCTGAATACTTAGACAACAAACTCATTAAATCAGGAAGTACCAGAGCATTGAGAAGCTCCAACATACTTCTTCTTGTTCCTAGGTTGCATCCTAATCAGCGGTGCAGGACCGCCGCATGTATGGCAGCCGGACCCAGTACCGCGAATATGGCGGACGAACTTCATCCCAATAGGCCCCTTAGTGTATTATTTATTCCCTGGCTCCTGATTATGCAAAGTGCTGTGATACCCCCGGGTCTAGCTAGCGCTATATAAAACTTTTGATAAATAAATAAATGACATATTTTACGAAACACAAAAACTCACGTTGAGTTAACATACAGGTGATGTGTAACACTGAGAACAGCATTAGTGGTGTTGTACCCCAGGTCCCCGGAAGCACCCATGATTCCTTCATGTTCAGGCCAGCGGCATCTCCCAATGGCCAGAACATGGGGAGCTTGATGATGTATATTTATTAGGTAATGCAGCGTAGTGTAAAGTGTGAAGAGCAGTATTGTGACATTCATTGTGTGACCGGACATCCATGTGCATGTCTTGCACAGGTGCTGTATGCTGTACGACCCTGGAATTGGACACCATACCTCTCACCAAATAACCCCGTTGAGCAGCGCTACAATGTTGCACAGATATGCATCAGAGGGATACCTGAGCAGACGTTTGGGTTGTTGAAAAACAGATTTTAGTGTTTATGTAAGAGAATGGTAAGCACTACAGTGTGCACCAGAAATATCATGCAAAATCATAGCCACTTGTGTAGTATTGCACAACATTGCCACCAGGAGAGGAATACGTATCATAGCGTCAGACTCTGAGTCGGAAGATGGCGATATTGCACTTCCAACACAGCAGCGAGCAGAGGAAAGGAGATCAGTGGAGGGAAGGCGGCGACGGGACCACATTGCCAACAATTTGTTTGGAAGGTAAGTCAACGCTTATAATGCTTTTGATCATCTTCTCAAACAACAGAAATGTGATAATCCTTGAAAGCTAATCTCTTTAATGACTGGTATGTGTGTTATTTTCTTCATTAACAATAAAGAAATAGCAAGTCATGCAATGCTCAATAATCCACCAGATATGACCATTATCAGATATGAGAAACTCTTAAAAATATATCAACATTAATGCTTTCTGCCCCTGCAGCCTGATGGTGTACTCTCACGATGTTTGGCAGATTGTGTCCAGCTGCTTCTGTGCCTTTGTGTTGTGGTATCGGTAGTGGAGAGGCTACTGATGTGAGAGAGGTCTTCCCTCCCCTGCCCGCCACCAGATGTGCCACCTTCAATGCGGTCTGTTTGCATTGCCTCAATGGCTTTTGTGATGAGTTGCAGTCCCCTTGTTGAGTCACCACTGAAGTGGCCCTTTTCGACTTGGACATTAACTGTCCTCCTACAAAGGCTAGTTGTGGCACGTACCAATGTGCTGATTAAATGGCTTAGAGTGTCCATTCTGGTAGCAAAGTGCCTCTCACAGGGCTTTTGGTTTGTGTCAGTGTCTGCTAGTTGGACTCACAACTTTTTGATTGCAGCTGTCATGCTGTCAATCCTCATGTCAATGTGATTTTGATTATCCACCAACTGTGTGGACACATTGACCAATCCAAAGGACATTGTAAGTTGCATGGTCAATAACCTCCTTTTCATGGTTTGTATCTGGTTCTGTTGCAGGCATTGAACCTATAACATGAAGTTCTCAATGCTCTACAAAGACCTGGGTGTTGTCAGCTGCTTGTGGACTGGACAAGATTGGCTGTGAGACAGATCCTGGCCTGCGTTATGGTCAACCATGTCCCAGAAGGTGCTGCTTGGCTGTGGTTGGCCAGCAACCTCCTCTGGTGATGAAGGCTGTGGTGTACATGCAGCACTACCGTTGTGCCCATGTGATGTTAAGCAAGGTCTAGTTTTACCATTTAGTGCCCCAGGTCCATTCTGTCCACATCTAAAGCATGAGAGTCTCAAATGTCCCTGCCAACCCAAAGACAGGGTTGTGATAAATTGTCCACACTGCCTTGAGCATCTGCAGAGGCAGTAGGCCTCATGCCTTCATGTAACCTCAGAATTGTCTCTCTTATGAAGGCCAATAACCTCAGGTCACTGTCTTTCTGATGAACAAGTCTCCGAGCCCCTTTCCTCTGTGTGTACATCTTTCTGAACATCGAGAAGATGTAGCAATATCAGGATGCAGCTGTCATCTAGAAGAACAGGATGGGTTAAGAGTAGGAGTGGGGGCCAGCTGGGACTTTCTGTAGCTTCTCACCTGATGCTTTGCTAGCTTTGGAAACTAAGACAGTAAAATGGCTTAAAATAAACAATAAACTTTTGATAATAATAATAATATTAATAATCCACATTGGTAAAGCGCGAACAATCACCCGTAAGGGTCACTAGGCGCTGGGGGCCGCCGGGAAGATTAAGCAAGCTATTGCCCAGAGTCACATGGTGCTGGTCTAATTTGCCGCCGGGGATCGAACCGTGATCCCCAGATTCCGGAGTCAGTCGCCCTGGCCGCGGCGCCACACCTCTTCCACTCTGATGAACTATGTACCTTTAAGGAGCTTCAGCTTTAGAGCTTCTGTGAAGTGACACAAATTGTTTTCAATAAAATGTTCAGCTTTTGTTAAGTTCTGTGGTCAAACATCTGCTAAAGTTAGACTTTGCGGTCAATAGTTCCTCATTAAAAATGTATATCAGGGCTACTCACTGAAGGACACATTTACCACCTCTCACAGTGTATTTCACGATTGAGGTGGTCCCAGCTAGCTGATTTATTTAACATTAGCTAAGCCCTTATTATACTTTGATATTAAATCTCTCTCTTTCTCTGAACTGCCGTGATTCTAAACTTGCCAGACAGCATGTTTTTGCTCTTGATTAGTGATGTGTCCGTGACATTTATCGTTTAGTTGTTTAAATAAATAGTGTCACTCCTGACTCAATTCCTGCTTCTCAGAAGTGTCTTGATATTTCAGATAACACCCTCTAAAAGATTTTGGGGAGCCAAAGTATGTCCCATTTTGATTGTTGTCCTCCTCGTCCATGTGAGTGACATCACCCTCCTCTGACTCAGCCCCTTCTGTGGGCTGTGCAGCTTTGTCTGTGGTGCAGAAGAAACGTACAATTGCTTACTTGTGTTTGATTTGCATTGACATGGCATTTATTTGTTGTTTCAGTACAATAAAATGTTCCTAAGACATAGGCTATGTTCAATGTGCTACATCGCCCATAATGCGCTTGTATGGCTGCAGTGAATGCTAACTACATGTCTGAATACACATCACGGGCCTCATTTACAAGGCCATTGTGCTGCCGGTGAGTCACTGTTTTTGATGCACCGGCAGTGCAGTATGCCTTCGCATATTTACAGGGCCACATAAAGTCACCCTGTATGACTTTTCATGGCCTTGTAAATATGGTCCGCTTTCACGCATTACTTTGCGTGAAACGGGTGTTACATGGGTGTTGCTGTGGGTGTTCCCATGCAGCATCCATGGAACCAGACATATTTCCAAATTTATAAAGTTTCGTAAAGCTGGGACTGAGTCAGAATCCTACGCCTCCATAGGGGAGGTGTAGGAGTAGTGCAACGAGGAGAAATACTTTTATTTCTCCTCGTATTTTCCTCTTTCTATGCAAGCACACATAGAAAGAGGAAAATGCCATCAATTATTGTTTTTGTGCAGGAAGGTAAGCCTTCCTGCACAAAAACAATCATCCCCGCAATGCCTTCACTCTTGTAACATGATGCAAGGGTGCCTGCACTGTCGCAAGGCAGCCAATTATGCGATAGCGCACAGAAAAGCACAAGGATGCGTTGTTTTGTTGTTGATACAGCGCATCCCTGTGCTTTTAAAATGACAGAGCTTAGTGCAGAAAAATTACTTGTGGTTCAGAACTGCATCATTTTTTTGTAATTGATGCCCTTCATTTTCTAAAAAGACAGTGGACAAAATGCACTTAGTTGGCTCAGATCCTGCTTTTGAGGTGTCTATGTGCCCTAATCCGCCAACTGCCTCTGGCTCAATCGAGCTGGAAATGTCGAGTTACACAAATATTGAGTTTTAAATATTGTGACAGAGAAATATCGACAACAAGAATATCGTGGTCAAGAATATTGAATTAAGGTAAGAAATATCGATTGAAAAAATATAGAAGTATTAATATCGTTTGCAAAAATATAGTTGTTTAAAAGATAGATTTTTTATTTAGTGTTATCTATTTTAGTATATATTTTAAATGTATGTGATGTATTTTCTTTGTATAAGTATTGTTTTTTTTAATATATATGTGTTACATTTTTAGTAGTGATTAATTTTGTTTTAATTAAATTCGGCATTTTTTAGTTCTGTTGTGGGTTGTGGGTTTATAGGGGAATAGGGTGGAAAGTAATTTGCTGATAATAAATTAATGAATATTTTAGATGTATTAATATTTATTTAATTGAGATTATAATGTTAATTGTGTTTTTTTGGGAGGGTACATTTTATGTGTGGGTTGTGGGGTTTATAGGGGTATAAGATGAGCAGTAATTTATTTTTAATTAATTACTAATTAGTAGTTAATTATAATTAATTAATTGATAATTAATTATGGTAATTGTGTAATTAATTTCAGATGTGGATTGTGGGATTTATAGGGGTAAATGGTGAGAAGTAATTTACTTTTAATTAAGTAATAATAAGTTGATAAGTAATAATAAATAATTGATAATTAATGTTGTTAATTATTTAATAATATTTTGAGGGTGTAGGTTTTAGGTTTATAGGGGTAAAAGGTGGGAAGTTATTTATTTTTTATTAATTAATAATTAGTTGTTAATTAATATTAATTAATTAATTGACAATTAAATAGGGAAATTCTGTAATTCATTTTAGGTGTGGTGTTTTTAGGGGTAAAGGATGGGAAGTAATTTATTTTTAATTAATTAATAATTGGTTGACAATTAATATTCATTATTTAATTGATAATTAATTAGGGTGATTGTTTAATTATTTTTTATGTGTGGGTTGTGGGGATTATTGGGGTACAGGGTGGGAAGTTAGCGGCTGATTTTAGTCCGCCCGCTATCCCAGTGGAAACGGGACCGGCCGCCAGACATACAGCGGTCCTGGCGGTCACATCCTGAATATTTGACATTGTGGTGGGTGCTGCGTACAGCAGCACCCGCTGCAATGCCATAATGGCATGTTGTGCATTTTCATGCACAACGTGGCCTGCCACCTGAGGGGGTACCATGGGTACACACCAAGTGCACTCCCCAGCCCTCCCCAACCCTCCGGGGCCCACATAGGATTTACCACCATGGAAAGGCCTTCACAACACACCATCCTAATATGGATGGCGGTGCCTGCTAGGCACCGCCACCATATTAAGGGCCAATTCCGCCCAGCCGGCAATCAGAACGATTGCCGACCGACGGAAAAGCGGCGGACACACTTTGCGTCCGCCGCGAAACCCCCCACCATTGTAATATGGCGGGGGGTTTCACTAGTTACGATGTCGTGGCGGTCACCATCGCCAGATCGGCGGTGGCAAATGTAACAACATCATAATGACCCCCTAAGTGTGGAGTTTTGAAATCTAAAGATATTCTTTAAAAATCATGCGCATAACCAAAACGTAATTACTTACCTGTGTACAGGACATGTCCCAGTGCTGAATCTAGGCATCCAGCACTGAGTTAGAAAAGTAACATAAAAAGTAACTTACCTGTAATTTACTGAAAAAGCCTATTCATTCCTAGGTACTGTATTTGCTAAGTGTTGCAACCTGCTGCATCCCCTGTAAATCAAACAAAGTACAAGTTCTATTGCATTTTCAAACTGTTCTATATTCAGCAACTTATTACTGAAAAGTATTTTTTGCTTACCTGTGCTAGGCTTGCTTGGTCCTAAAAATAAACAACAGTATGTTTTTTATACAAAAACAATTGGCCTAGAGTTCAGTTCTTGAGTGTGTGAATTTATTTGCTGACTGAGTGTGTACATCAAATGCTTAACACTGTCCTCTGTTACTGCCTTACTGCTTGACCACTCTACCACAAACAGAGAGTAAGGTTCTATCTAACTTTAACCTCTAACTACCTCTGGGGTCATTTGGACTCTATACACACTATACCTGATTTTGGTGCAGTATATATAGAGCCAGTTTCCTACACCAATTACAGATTATCCCATCCACTTTGAAACTCTCCAGTGACTCTCTGAATGTTCCCAGAGCCTATCAGAAGACTGCAACTTTCTAGATCTGCTGCATCGAACAGGTTTTCTCAACTCTTATCACAACAGTGAAATCTCTTTATTTCACCCTGGGTCTCTCTCTCTGTCGCTCCTACCACACATCAACAACATTGCTAAAGCTTCAATTTTCACTCAACATTTTCTAAAAAGTGAGACATCTCATTAGCAACCACAAAACTGTGGTCTATGTCCTAATGAATTACAGGACCTGGGGCATGATGTACGAACACTCCGATTTGGGATTTCCTAAGTGCGATATTTAGAGACTCGCAATTAGGAAAATGCTAAATGGAATGACCGTACGCTTATGCGTCCCGAATTGTGAGTCACAAATATGAGGGTCGCAATTAGCGATTTCCTAAATTGCAAATGGAATCGGTAATTGTGATTCCCAAATTGTGAATGCATTATCAAATTTCACATTCCCCCAGAAGTACATAAAAGTACTTCCTGGTTCAGGTGAATGACCATCAAACCAGGAAGTACTCATCATTGCCCTCTTGTGAAGCCTACTGAGAGCAGGTGGTGCATACTGCTGCTGATTGTTGTGTGTTTTGAGGCAAGGAGGACACAACTTTTACTAAGTATGTTGAGCTAGGATGCTGATAAGGAGTCTGGGGGAGAAAAAGAAAATTACAATTTTCCAAATAGTAGCTATAAATCCTCATGGAGAAATGCTGCAACAATCTTGAGCAACTCCTTTGGCAAGCCCCTATGACAGTCCCTGAGGCCTGAAAATAAAATCTGTCTAGACATGTGGGCCCAAATCAATTTAGGTGGAGTGACACAGCGGTCAGTGGACGAAATCCACAAATGTTGGTATGTCCTTAGGTCAAGGAAGAAGGAAAAGGTGGCTATTCGGCTGCCAGAGAGTCGTGCTTCAGGAAGAGGACACTCTAGAGTGCAACGGTTCATTGGCAGAATATCGAGACCTAAAATATCACCATACCACAATATCGAGTTATAAATATCGATGTAAAAAATATCGACATCCTATATTTGTAATGGTAAGTACCAAAATATATAGAAGAAAATATAAATTTCATAGATATTGTTATACAAAATATCTTTTTTAGATATATAAAATAAAATAATAAATATTACATATATTAAAAAATAAAATGAAAATACCCTTTCAGGCATAGAGTGACGAATAAATTATGCAAAAAAAAAGCAGAAAACTCTGGGTAGCAGTTACAAGAGAAATTTCCGCACTCGCGGGGGCGTTCAAAGAAAACTTTATTCTTCAATGACCAGCAACAAACTCGTTTCGGCAAACTGCCTTCTTCGGTGTTGATGACACACCAGAGAAAGCCATGTTTTAAAGACAATTCATCAATGCAGTGAAACAAAGAAGGGACCAGCGCCGTCGTTCTCACATCTTTTTAAAGGTTCTATATGAACCAGCATTTCATAATCAGCTCGTCTTTTACATTAAATGATGCTTATATACCATGATCATATACATCTTTAACCCCTTCGATGCTCATGACGGAACGGTTCCGTCATGAGCATCGGTTGGGCTGTGCTCATGACGGAACCGTTCCGTCATGAGGACAGCCCCCGGGGGAAGCGCTGGCGCTCCCCCCCTTGTGCAGCGATCTTCACCCCCTTTACGGGGGTGGCAGCGGAAGAGCTTCCGCTGCCACCCCCGAGCCCCCCCGAGCCCCCCCACGCTTTCTGATGACGTCAGCGCGCACAGCGCGCGCCGGCGTCATCAGGAAGCGTTGGACGCGCTGGAATCCATTTCTTCCAGCGCGTCCAAGGGAGCAGAGGTAGGTTTTTGTAGTCCGGTGGGGGCCGCGGCGGTGAAATCTGTAGTATTGAGGCATCGGGGGAGAGGAAAGAGTATTTCCTCTCCCCCGATGTCTCAATACAGGGCATTCCTGCTCCACGATCGCGCACAGCGTCGCGATCGTGGAGTAGGGATGCCCCACTAGACACCAGGGATTTGGTATTTCGAATTTGGGAAGCGACCCCTTAGGCAAGGGTCGCTTCCTTGGGGATAAAAATTTGGCGAAGTCTTTTCTGCCCCCCCTGGGGGCAGATCGGTCTGCTTTCTGCGCGTTTCTGCCCCCAGGGGGGGCAGAAAAGCCCACTAGACACCAGGGATGTCGTTTTTACTATGTAGGAAGCGACCCCTTAGGCAAGGGTCGCTTCCTTGGGGGCAAAATTTTTGGAAGTCTTTTCTGCCCCCCCTGGGGGCAGATCGGTCCGCTTTCTGCGCGTTTCTGCCCCCAGGGGGGGCAGAAAAGCCCACTAGACACCAGGGATGTCGTTTATGCTATGTAGGAAGCGACCCCTTAGGCAAGGGTCGCTTCCTTGGGGGGCCCAATAATTTGAAGACTTTTCTGCCCCCCCTGGGGGCAGATCGGTCTTCTTTCTGCCCGTTTCTGCCCCCAGGGGGGGCAGAAAAGCCCACTAGACACCAGGGATGTCTATTTAGTTATGTAGGAAGCGACCCCTTGGGCAAGGGTCGCTTCCTAGGGTGGTAAAGTGATTAGAAGACTTTTCTGCCCCCCTGGGGGCAGATCGGTCGTCTTTCTGCCCGTTTCTGCCCCCAGGGGGGGCAGAAAAGCCCACTAGACACCAGGGATGTCTTTTTCTTTATGTAGGAAGCGACCCCTTGGGCAAGGGTCGCTTCCTTTGCGGCCTAATTATTTAGAATACTTTTCTGCCCCCCCTGGGGGCAGATTGGTCGTCTTTCTGTCCGTTTCTGCTCCTAGGGGGGGGGGCAGAAAAGCCCACTAGACACCAGGGATATAAATATTATTGTAGGAAGCGACCCCTTGGGCAAGGGTCGCTTCCTTGGGCCCCTAAATGTTTTGAAGACTTTTCTGCCCCCTCTGTGGGCAGATCGGTTTTATTTTTTTGCCGTTTCTGCTCCCATTGGGGGCAGAAAAGCCCACTAGACACCAGGGAATTAGTTCAATTAGAAATAGAAGTGACCCCTCGCTTCCAGGGTGCAATTTGTTATATGTATTTGGCTCACCTGCCCCGGGACTGAATAGCCTTTTTTTTCCTGCTGTTTTCTGCCTGACCTGGCACACAAACCGATTGACCATTTGGGTAGTGACATGGCATGTTATAATGTTTATTGTTATATTTTTTGTGATTTCCAATTGTAATGTTTTTTTTGTTTACTTTTTTGTTCTAGGTGAAGGCTTTTCTTCTGTTCACGTTGACGTTTTGGTTCTGGTGGTTTTGCTGTTTGTGTAGTTTGGTAAGAGACTGTTTTTTTGTACAATGCAAATGTGTTTGATTTCTCTGCCTGTTTTTTTTTTGCAAATGGTGTAATAATAGCAGTATGTTTGGTTTTTGAGTTTCAAAAACTTTTTGCATTGGTGCATGATGTGTATTTTGTTGTCTTGTGAGTAATTTTTTTTTTTTTCTTCTTTCTAGTTTGATATCGTTGGTCTTTGCTGTGTCACTGCAGAGTTTGTTTCTGGTGAGTGCAGCTGTCTCTTTTGATTTTGGATTGTATAGTTTTTGAGTACATTGATCTTATTGATATAAGGTACACATTTCTTTACTTACTTGGTTTGCACATTGTTGGTTGTTGTTGACTTGTTTGTGCAGTCTTCTATCTTAGTAGGTATAATGGCTAGCCGCAGGATGACTGCTCAGCAGGTTGTTGGTTTGCTGTTTGAGTCTTCCTCTGATATTGGGTCAGAGACTGACTCTGCTTCTGAGGGAGAGGGGGCAGGGGACGATTCTGGCAGTGAGTTTTCTCTCCGTATGGGGTAATCGGATGATGAAGATACTCTTAGTGCGGATGAAGTGCCTGTGTTAGAGGAGGAGACTGATGTGCCGATAGTGCGGCAAGAGGCATCTGGGCTGCAGCCTGCGGCTGCAAGGCTTCCCGTTGGTGTAGTGCGGCAAGAGACATCTGGGCTGCAGGCTGGGACTGCAAGGCTTCCCGTTGGTGTAGTGCGGCAAGAGGCATCTGGGCTGCAGGCTGGGGCTGCAAGCCTTTCCGTTGGTGTAGTGCGGCAAGAGACATCTGGGCTGCAGGCTGGGGCTGCAAGTCTTCCCGTTGAAAGTGATGACCTCTGGGTTGCCCCTGGCATGGTGCAGCCGGAATTTCCTGAGTTTACTGGTGTTCCAGGGTCTAGAGTGAATACCGAGAACTTTTTGCCTGTAAATTTTTTTCAGTTGTTTATGGACGATGTGTTTTTGGCAGAGATTGTTGAGCAGACTAATTTGTATGCCGAACAGTTTTTGAGGGACAACAGTGCCAGTCTTAAGCCACACTCTAGAGCTACCCGGTGGACTCCCACAAATGTTGAAGAGATGAAGAAGTTCTTGGGTTTAACTTTTTTGATGGGCTTGCTAAGGAAGCCATCATTGGCTTCATATTGGTCTAGCAGTCCCTTGATGGCAACGTCTATTTTTCCGGCAGTCATGACTCGTGACAGGTATTTGCTTCTGCTTCGGATGATGCACTTTGTTGATAATGGTTTAGCGTTGCCACGAGATCACCCTGATTGTGACCGTCTTTTTAAGATTAGGCCTGTCCTTGATCACTTTGTTGATCGATTTTCTGAGATTTATGCCCCTGGTAGAGAAATTGCAGTGGATGAGTCTTTGGTGTTGTTCAAGGGCCGCTTGGTTTTTAGGCAATACATTCCTAGTAAGAGGGCACGCTATGGAATAAAGCTGTATATGCTGTGTGACAGTAGGACTGGATATGTCTCTAATTTCAGGGTGTACACCGGTAAGGAATCTAGGTTTAACCTCCCTGGTTGTCCGTCCACTTTTGGAGTGACTGAGAAAATTGTTTGGGAACTTGGTAGAGGATTTTTTAACAAAGGCCACCATTTATATGTAGATAACTTCTACACTGGTGTACGGTTGTTCAGGGAATTGGCCAAAGTGGACACTTTTGCTTGTGGCACAGTCCGCTGTAACCGTAAAGGTTTTCCGAAAGAACTTGTTTGTCAAAAGCTTGTGCGGGGACAGTGCAGTGCGTTGCGTTGCCAGGAGCTTCTTGCTGTGAAGTTTACAGACAGGAGAGATGTCTACATGCTGACTTCCATCCATGATGAAAGCACTGCACCTGTGACTGTTTGGGGTCAGGTCGCTGAAGCGCGCAAACCTGTATGTGTTTTAGACTATAATAGGTACATGGGTGGTGTTGACAGAGTAGATCAGAGGTTGGAACCTTACACTGCTCTTCGTAAGGCTTACATTTGGTACAAGAAGTTGGCTATCCATCTTTTCCACTTGGCAATGTTTAATGCTTTTGTTGTGTTCCAGGATTCTTGCCCTGAGTCAAAGATGACTTTTGCTAAGTTTCAGGAGTCTGTAATAGGCAGCCTTGTTGTAGTGGAACAGGCAAGTGTTCCTAGAGTTGGACTGGTGGAGGATGTTGCTAGATTGAAAGAACGCCACTTTCCAGATCACATTCCTCCCACACCCGCAAAAGATTTTCCCAGTAGGAGATGTAGAGTCTGTTGGCGAAGAGGTTTGCGGAAGGAGAGTCGTATGTACTGCCCCGATTGTCCCTCTCATCCTGCACTGTGTCTCTCTGCTTGTTTCCGAGCGTACCACACGCGTAAAAACTTCTGGGAAGATTCATGAGTGGTAAAGTGAACTGCCTGGTCTGTATTCTTTGGAAAATATGATTCTGTTTCAAGGTTGGTGTTAGTGCAATGTATTTAGTTGCTGATTTTCTGTTAGAAGATTTGTATCTATTTGCAATTTGTTTGTGTTTTTATTTTTTTCTAAAAAAATCCAAAATGTGATGGCGGTGTGTGTAGGCTTGCGCTTGGCTGTTGGTGTGTGTGGACTGGCACTTGGTTGGTGGTGTGCGTGGAATGGTGCTTGGCTGACGGTGTGTGTGGACTGGCGGTGTGCATGGACTGGCGGTGTGCGTGGACTGGTGCGTGGCTGGTGGTGTGCGTGGAATGGTGCTTGGCTGGCGGTGTGCGTGGACTGGTGCGTGGCTGGTGGTGTGCGTGGAATGGTGCTTGGCTGGCGGTGTGCGTGGAATGGTGCTTGGCTGGTGGTGTGCGTGGAATGGTGCTTGGCTGGCGGTGTGCGTGCACTGGTACTTGGCTGGCGGTGTGTGTGGACTGGTGGTGTGTGCGGACTGGTGTTTGGCTGGTGGTGTCCGTGGACTGGAGCTTGGCTGGTGGTGTCCGTGGACTGGAGCTTGTCTGGTGGTGTGTGTGGACTGGAGCTTGGCTGGCGGTGTGCGTGGAATGGTGCTTGTCTGGTGGTGTCCGTGGACTGGAGCTTGGCTGGCGGTGTAGGTGGATTGGCGATTGGCTGCCGGTGTGCCTGGACTGGCGATTGGATGGCGGTGTGCCTGGACTGGCGCTTGGCTAGCGGTGTGCGTGGACTGGCGTTTGGCTAGCGGTGTGTGTTGACTGGTGCTTGGCTGGCTGTGTGTGAGTAGTGACTTTCTGCTGGTCACTACACACACTGCTAGCTGAGTGCCACTCCACACAATCCTTCAGCCTGTGTAGTTGCTGTGTCTGGATTGTGGGCGTGTGAAAGTGATGGGCCCTTGAATGGCGCTGTGTGCTGGTGTGAGTTTTGTTATGTGATGGGCCCGCGGCTGGCGGTGTGAATGGTTTTGTATGTCTCACACGTATGAAAGGTGTATGAATGGCCTGTAAAGAGGTTGGTGCCTTGTCGTGGCTTTACAGCTCACGAGCTGTGAGTCAATGGTTCAGTTTCTTGCCCTTTCAATTATTACCAGTGCATTTCATGTTTTGTGAAATCACTTGGTAATACAATTTTATCTACTGAACCATCACTCACCCTCGTGCCAAATCCAACCAGTATGTGTGTGTGCTTGCGTGTTAGATGACTGTGCAGTAATATTTGTCTTTCTGAAGCAGGGTGTACCTTGTCCCTTTTTGGTGATTTTTGTACTGTGTTGCTTTTGTACCTGGTGGTGCGAATGGTCTTGTTTGTATCACGTATGAAAGGTGTGTGAATGGCCTGTAAAGCGGTTGGTGCCTTGACGTGGCTTTACAGCTCACGAGCTGCAAGTCATTGGTTTGGTTTTTTGTGAATTTAATTATTGACAGTGCATTTCATTTTTGTGAAATCTCTTGTTAATAAAATTTAATACACTGAACCATGACTTGCCCTCGTGCCAAATCCAACCAGTATGTGTGTGTGTTTGAGGAATAGATGGTTGTGCAGGAATCTTTGTCTTTTGTTTCTCTGCCAAGGTACACTTTCCATGTAAGAATAACCCACCAACTGTAGATATTGTCGAAAACCCTTGGGAGTTCATGGTGATGTCTCTCTAGTGATTTGAAAAATATTTTTTATCCCCATTGTCCTGTAAACCTCAAATTGTCTGCCACATTTTCTTTGCAGTATTATTCCTAAATTCTCACGCTGTAGTAACAATAGGTAATCTGGTTTTGCAAGGGGGGTTACTTTGGTTTTTTGCCCAGGGCTCGGCGGCCATCTAGGGAAACCTTTCCAACCCACGCATTTCTGAAAAATAGACACCCGGCGGCTTCCAGGGAGGTATGGCTTGCGTGGATCCCCCAACGTTTCCTTACCCAGAATCCCCTGCAAACCTCAATTTTTGCTCAAAAAATCAATTTTTTCACACATTTTGGGGTGGGAAAGTAGTGGCATCACCGGGCTCACACAAATTTACCACCACCCAGCGTTCCCCCAGGTCTCCCGGTAAAAATGGTGCCTCACTTGTGTGGGAGGCCCAAGTACCCGCGGCAGGCAAGGGCCCCAAACGTAGTGAGGCGACATCAAGATGGCCTATCGCCAAACCACCTGGTTTTGCAAGGGGGGTCACTTTGGTTTTTGGCACGGTGCGCGGCGGCCATCTAGGGAAACCTACCAAACCCAGGCATTTTTGAAAACTAGACACCCGGCGGCTTCCAGGGAGGTATGGCTTGCGTGGATCCCCCAACGTTTCCTTACCCAGAATCCCCTGCAAACCTCATTTTTTGCTCAAAAAACCCCTTTTTTCACACATTTTGGGGTGGGAAAGTAGTGGCATCACCGGGCTCACACAAATTTACCACCACCCAGCGTTCCCCCAGGTCTCCCGGTAAAAATGGTGCCTCACTTGTGTGGGAGGCCCAAGTACCCGCGGCAGGCAAGGGCCCCAAACGTAGTGAGGCGACATCAAGATGGCCTATCGCCAAACCACCTGGTTTTGCAAGGGGGGTCACTTTGGTTTTTGGCCCGGTGCGCGGCGGCCATCTAGGGAAACCTACCAAACCCAGGCATTTTTGAAAACTAGACACCCGGCGGCTTCCAGGGAGGTATGGCTTGCGTGGATCCCCCAACGTTTCCTTACCCAGAATCCCCTGCAAACCTCATTTTTTGCTCAAAAAATCACTTTTTTCACACATTTTGGGGTGGGAAAGTAGTGGCATCACCGGGCTCACACAAATTTACCACCACCCAGCGTTCCCCCAGGTCTCCCGGTAAAAATGGTGCCTCACTTGTGTGGGAGGCCCAAGTACCCGCGGCAGGCAAGGGCCCCAAACGTAGTGAGGCGACATCAAGATGGCCTATCGCCAAACCACCTGGTTTTGCAAGGGGGGTCACTTTGGTTTTTGGCCCGGTGCGCGGCGGCCATCTAGGGAAACCTACCAAACCCAGGCATTTTTGAAAACTAGACACCCGGCGGCTTCCAGGGAGGTATGGCTTGCGTGGATCCCCCAACGTTTCCTTACCCAGAATCCCCTGCAAACCTCATTTTTTGCTCAAAAAATCACTTTTTTCACACATTTTGGGGTGGGAAAGTAGTGGCATCACCGGGCTCACACAAATTTACCACCACCCAGCGTTCCCCCAGGTCTCCCGGTAAAAATGGTGCCTCACTTGTGTGGGAGGCCCAAGTACCCGCGGCAGGCAAGGGCCCCAAACGTAGTGAGGCGACATCAAGATGGCCTATCGCCAAACCACCTGGTTTTGCAAGGGGGGTCACTTTGGTTTTTGGCCAGGTGCGCGGCGGCCATCTAGGGAAACCTACCAAACCCAGGCATTTTTGAAAACTAGACACCCGGCGGCTTCCAGGGAGGTATGGCTTGCGTGGATCCCCCAACGTTTCCTTACCCAGAATCCCCTGCAAACCTCAATTTATGCTCAAAAAATCACTTTTTTCACACATTTTGGGGTGGGAAAGTAGTGGCATCACCGGGCTCACACAAATTTACCACCACCCAGCGTTCCCCCAGGTCTCCCGGTAAAAATGGTGCCTCACTTGTGTGGGAGGCCCAAGTACCCGCGGCAGGCAAGGGCCCCAAACGTAGTGAGGCGACATCAAGATGGCCTATCGCCAAACCACCTGGTTTTGAAAGGGGGGTCACTTTGGTTTTTGGCCCGGTGCGCGGCGGCCATCTAGGGAAACCTACCAAACCCAGGCATTTTTGAAACCTAGACAACCGGCGGCTTCCAGGGAGGTATGGCTTGCGTGGATCCCCCAACGTTTCCTTACCCAGAATCCCCTGCAAACCTAATTTTTTGCTCAAAAAATCACTTTTTTCACACATTTTGGGGTGGGAAAGTAGTGGCATCACCGGGCTCCAACAAATTTACCACCACCCAGCGTTCCCCCAGGTCTCCCGGTAAAAATGGTGCCTCACTTGTGTGGGAGGTCCAAGTACCCGCGGCAGGCAAGGGCCCCAAACGTAGTGAGGCGACATCAAGATGGCCTATCGCCAAACCACCTGGTTTTGCAAGGGGGGTCACTTTGGTTTTTGGCCCGGTGCGCGGCGGCCATCTAGGGAAACCTACCAAACCCAGGCATTTTTGAAAACTAGACACCCGGCGGCTTCCAGGGAGGTATGGCTTGCGTGGATCCCCCAACGTTTCCTTACCCAGAATCCCCTGCAAACCTCAATTTTTGCTCAAAAAATCAATTTTTTCACACATTTTGGGGTGGGAAAGTAGTGGCATCACCGGGCTCACACAAATTTACCACCACCCAGCGTTCCCCCAGGTCTCCCGGTAAAAATGGTGCCTCACTTGTGTGGGAGGCCCAAGTACCCGCGGCAGGCAAGGGCCCCAAACGTAGTGAGGCGACATCAAGATGGCCTATCGCCAAACCACCTGGTTTTGCAAGGGGGGTCACTTTGGTTTTTGGCCCGGTGCGCGGCGGCCATCTAGGGAAACCTACCAAACCCAGGCATTTTTGAAAACTAGACACCCGGCGGCTTCCAGGGAGGTATGGCTTGCGTGGATCCCCCAACGTTTCCTTACCCAGAATCCCCTGCAAACCTCATTTTTTGCTCAAAAAATCACTTTTTTCACACATTTTGGGGTGGGAAAGTAGTGGCATCACCGGGCTCACACAAATTTACCACCACCCAGCGTTCCCCCAGGTCTCCCGGTAAAAATGGTGCCAAACTTGTGTGGGTGGCCCAAGTACCCTCGGCAGGCAAGGGCCCCAAACGTAGTGAGGCGACATCAAGATGGCCTATCGCCAAACCACCTGGTTTTGCAAGGGGGGTCACTTTGGTTTTTGGCCCGGTGCGCGGCGGCCATCTAGGGAAACCTACCAAACCCAGGCATTTTTGAAAACTAGACACCCGGCGGCTTCCAGGGAGGTATGGCTTGCGTGGATCCCCCAAAGTTTCCTTACCCAGAATCCCCTGCAAACCTCATTTTTTGCTCAAAAAATCACTTTTTTCACACATTTTGGGGTGGGAAAGTAGTGGCATCACCGGGCTCACACAAATTTACCACCACCCAGCGTTCCCCCAGGTCTCCCGGTAAAAATGGTGCCTCACTTGTGTGGGAGGCCCAAGTACCCGCGGCAGGCAAGGGCCCCAAACGTAGTGAGGCGACATCAAGATGGCCTATCGCCAAACCACCTGGTTTTGCAAGGGGGGTCACTTTGGTTTTTGGCCCGGTGCGCGGCGGCCATCTAGGGAAACCTACCAAACCCAGGCATTTTTGAAAACTAGACACCCGGCGGCTTCCAGGGAGGTATGGCTTGCGTGGATCCCCCAACGTTTCCTTACCCAGAATCCCCTGCAAACCTCAATTTTTGCTCAAAAAATCACTTTTTTCACACATTTTGGGGTGGGAAAGTAGTGGCATCACCGGGCTCACACAAATTTACCACCACCCAGCGTTCCCCCAGGTCTCCCGGTAAAAATGGTGCCTCACTTGTGTGGGAGGCCCAAGTACCCGCGGCAGGCAAGGGCCCCAAACGTAGTGAGGCGACATCAAGATGGCCTATCGCCAAACCACCTGGTTTTGCAAGGGGGGTCACTTTGGTTTTTGGCCCGGTGCGCAGTGGCCATCTAGGGAAACCTACCAAACCCAGGCATTTTTGAAAACTAGACACCCGGCGGCTTCCAGGGAGGTATGGCTTGCGTGGATCCCCCAACGTTTCCTTACCCAGAATCCCCTGCAAACCTCAATTTTTGCTCAAAAAATCACTTTTTTCACACATTTTGGGGTGGGAAAGTAGTGGCATCACCGGGCTCACACAAATTTACCACCACCCAGCGTTCCCCCAGGTCTCCCGGTAAAAATGGTGCCTCACTTGTGTGGGAGGCCCAAGTACCCGCGGCAGGCAAGGACAACAAACGTAGTGAGGCAACATCAACATTGCCTATCCCAAATGTCGCCTCACTACGTTTGTTGTCCTTGCCTGCCGCGGGTACTTGGGCCTCCCACACAAGTGAGGCACCATTTTTACCGGGAGACCTGGGGGAACGCTGGGTGGTGGTAAATTTGTGTGAGCCCGGTGATGCCACTACTTTCCCACCCCAAAATGTGTGAAAAAAGTGATTTTTTTAGCAAAAAATGAGGTTTGCAGGGGATTCTGGGTAAGGAAACGTTGGGGGATCCACACAAGCCATACCTCCCTGGAAGCCGCCGGGTGTCTAGTTTTTAAAAATGCCTGGGTTTGGTAGGTTTCCCTAGATGGCCGCCGCGCACCGGGCCAAAAACCAAAGTGACCCCCCTTGCAAAACCAGGTGGTTTGGCGATAGGCCATCTTGATGTCGCCTCACTACGTTTGGGGCCCTTGCCTGCCGCGGATACTTGGGCCTCCCACACAAGTGAGGCACCATTTTTACCGGGAGACCTGGGGGAACGCTGGGTGGTGGTAAATTTGTGTGAGCCCGGTGATGCCACTACTTTCCCACCCCAAAATGTGTGAAAAAAGTGATTTTTTGAGCAAAAATTGAGGTTTGCAGGGGATTCTGGGTAAGGAAACGTTGGGGGATCCACGCAAGCCATACCTCCCTGGAAGCCGCCGGGTGTCTAGTTTTCAAAAATGCCTGGGTTTGGTAGGTTTCCCTAGATGGCCGCCGCGCACCGGGCCAAAAACCAAAGTGACCCCCCTTGCAAAACCAGGTGGTTTGGCGATAGGCCATCTTGATGTCGCCTCACTATGTTTGGGGCCCTTGCCTGCCGCGGGTACTTGGCCCTCCCACACAAGTGAGGCACCATTTTTACCGGGAGACCTGGGGGAACGCTGGGTGGTGGTAAATTTGTGTGAGCCCGGTGATGCCACTACTTTCCCACCCCAAAATGTGTGAAAAAAGTGATTTTTTGAGCAAAAAATGAGGTTTGCAGGGGATTCTGGGTAAGGAAACGTTGGGGGATCCACGCAAGCCATACCTCCCTGGAAGCCGCCGGGTGTCTAGTTTTCAAAAATGCCTGGGTTTGGTAGGTTTCCCTAGATGGCCGCCGCGCACCGGGCCAAAAACCAAAGTGACCCCCCTTGCAAAACCAGGTGGTTTGGCGATAGGCCATTTTGATGTCGCCTCACTACATTTGGGGCCCTTGCCTGCCGCGGGTACTTGGCCCTCCCACACAAGTGAGGCACCATTTTTACCGGGAGACCTGGGGGAACGCTGGGTGGTGGTAAATTTGTGTGAGCCCGGTGATGCCACTACTTTCCCACCCCAAAATGTGTGAAAAAAGTGATTTTTTGAGCAAAAAATGATGTTTGCAGGGGATTCTGGGTAAGGAAACGTTGGGGGATCCACGCAAGCCATACCTCCCTGGAAGCCGCCGGGTGTCTAGTTTTCAGAAATGCGTGGGTTTGCTAGGTTTCCCTAGGTGCCGGCAGGGCTAGGGTACAAAATCTACAGCTAGTCACTTTGCCAAAAAAAGGGTCATTTTTCACTGCAAAACCACGTTGCGTTTTGCGCCGTTTCCTGTCGCGGGCACTAAGCCGACCCGCACAAGTGAGGTACCATTTTTCTCGTAGGACTTTGGGGAACGCAGGGTGGGTGGAAATTTGTGGATCCACGCAGATTCCAGAACTTTCCATCACAGAAATATGGGGAAAATGTGTTTTTTTTGTCAATTTTTTACGTTTGCAAGGGATTCTGGGTAACAGACCATGGTGGGAGGCAGTCAAGTCACCCCATCCTGGATTCCCCTGGGTGTCTAGTTTTCAGAAATGTATAGGTTTGCTAGGTTTCCCTAGGTGCCGGCAGGGCTAGAGTACAAAATCTACAGCTAGTCACTTTGCCAAAAAAAGGGTCATTTTTCACTCCAAAACCACGTTGCGTTTTGCGCCGTTTCCTGTTACGGGCACTAGGCCGACCCGCACAAGTGAGGTACCATTTTTCTCGTAGGACTTTGGGGAACGCGGGGTAGGTGGAAATTTGTGGATCCACGCAGGTTCCAGAACTTTCCATCACAGAAATGTGGGGAAAATGTGTTTTTTTTTTCAATTTTTTACGTTTGCAAGGGATTCTGGGTAACAGACCATGGTGGGAGGCAGTCAAGTCACCCCATCCTGGATTCCCCTGGGTGTCTAGTTTTCAAAAATGTATAGGTTTGCTAGGTTTCCCTAGGTGCCGGCAGGGCTAGGGTACAAAATCTACAGCTAGTCGCTTTGCCAAAAAAAGGGTCATTTTTCACTCCAAAACCACTTTGCGTTTTGCGCCGTTTCCTGTCACGGGCACTAGGCCGACCCGCACAAGTGAGGTACCATTTTTCTCGTAGGACTTTGGGGAACGCGGGGTGGGTGGAAATTTGTGGATCCACGCAGATTCCAGAACTTTCCATCACAGAAATGTGGGGAAAATGTGTTTTTTTTGTCAATTTTTTACGTTTGCAAGGGATTCTGGGTAACAGACCATGGTGGGAGGCAGTCAAGTCACCCCATCCTGGATTCCCCTGGGTGTCTAGTTTTCAGAAATGTATAGGTTTGCTAGGTTTCCCTAGGTGCCGGCAGGGCTAGGGTACAAAATCTACAGCTAGTCACTTTGCCAAAAAAAGGGTCATTTTTCACTCCAAAACCACGTTGCGTTTTGCGCCGTTTCCTGTCGCGGGCACTAGGCCGACCCGCACAAGTGAGGTACCATTTTTCTCGTAGGACTTTGGGGAACGCGGGGTGGGTGGAAATTTGTGGATCCACGCAGATTCCAGAACTTTCCATCACAGAAATGTGGGGAAAATGTGTTTTTTTTGTCAATTTTTTACTTTTGCAAGGGATTCTGGGTAACAGACCATGGTGGGAGGCAGTCAAGTCACCCCATCCTGGATTCCCCTGGGTGTATAGTTTTCAGAAATGTATAGGTTTGCTAGGTTTCCCTAGGTGCCGGCAGGGCTAGGGTACAAAATCTACAGCTAGTCACTTTGCCAAAAAAAGGGTCATTTTTCACTCCAAAACCACGTTGCGTTTTGCGCCGTTTCCTGTCGCGGGCACTAGGCCGACCCGCACAAGTGAGGTACCATTTTTCTCGTAGGACTTTGGGGAACGCGGGGTGGGTGGAAATTTGTGGATCCACGCAGATTCCAGAACTTTCCATCACAGAAATGTGGGGAAAATGTGTTTTTTTTGTCAATTTTTTACGTTTGCAAGGGATTCTGGGTAACAGACCATGGTGGGAGGCAGTCAAGTCACCCCATCCTGGATTCCCCTGGGTGTCTAGTTTTCAGAAATGTATAGGTTTGCTAGGTTTCCCTAGGTGCCGGCAGGGCTAGGGTACAAAATCTACAGCTAGTCACTTTGCCAAGAAAAGGGTCATTTTTCACTCCAAAACCACGTTGCGTTTTGCGCCGTTTCCTGCCGCGGGCACTAGGCCGACCCGCACAAGTGAGGTACCATTTTTCTCGTAGGACTTTGGGGAACGCGGGGTGGGTGGAAATTTGTGGATCCACGCAGATTCCAGAACTTTCCATCACAGAAATGTGGGGAAAATGTGTTTTTTTTGTCAATTTTTTACGTTTGCAAGGGATTCTGGGTAACAGACCATGGTGGGAGGCAGTCAAGTCACCCCATCCTGGATTCCCCTGGGTGTCTAGTTTTCAGAAATGTATAGGTTTGCTAGGTTTCCCTAGGTGCCGGCAGGGCTAGGGTACAAAATCTACAGCTAGTCACTTTGCCAAAAAAAGGGTAATTTTTCACTGCAAAACCACGTCGCGTTTTGCGCCGTTTCCTGTCGCGGGCACTAGGCCGACCCGCACAAGTGAGGTACCATTTTTCTCGTAGGACTTTGGGGAACGCGGGGTGGGTGGAAATTTGTGGATCCACGCAGATTCCAGAACTTTCCATCACAGAAATGTGGGGAAAATGTGTTTTTTTTGTCAATTTTTTACGTTTGCAAGGGATTCTGGGTAACAGACCATGGTGGGAGGCAGTCAAGTCACCCCATCCTGGATTCCCCTGGGTGTCTAGTTTTCAAAAATGTATACGTTTGCTAGGTTTCCCTAGGTGCCGGCAGGGCTAGTGTACAAAATCTACAGCTAGTCACTTTGCCAAAAAAAGGGTCATTTTTCACTCCAAAACCACGTTGCGTTTTGCGCCGTTTCCTGTCGCGGGCACTAGGCCGACCCGCACAAGTGAGGTACCATTTTTCTCGTAGGACTTTGGGGAACGCGGGGTGGGTGGAAATTTGTTGATCCACGCAGGTTCCAGAACTTTCCATCACAGAAATGTGGGGAAAATGTGTTTTTTTTGTCAATTTTTTACGTTTGCAAGGGATTCTGGGTAACAGACCATGGTGGGAGGCAGTCAAGTCACCCCATCCTGGATTCCCCTGGGTGTCTAGTTTTCAAAAATGTATAGGTTTGCTAGGTTTCCCTAGGTGCCGGCAGGGCTAGGGTACAAAATCTACAGCTAGTCACTTTGCCAAAAAAAGGGTCATTTTTCACTCCAAAACCACGTTGCGTTTTGCGCTGTTTCCTGTCGCGGGCACTAGGCCGACCCGCACAAGTGAGGTACCATTTTTCTCGTAGGACTTTGGGGAACGCGGGGTGGGTGGAAATGTGTGGATCCACGCAGGTTCCAGAACTTTCCATCACAGAAATGTGGGGAAAATGTGTTTTTTTTGTCAATTTTTTACGTTTGCAAGGGATTCTGGGTAACAGACCATGGTGGGAGGCAGTCAAGTCACCCCATCCTGGATTCCCCTGGGTGTCTAGTTTTCAAAAATGTATAGGTTTGCTAGGTTTCCCTAGGTGCCGGCAGGGCTAGGGTACAAAATCTACAGCTAGTCACTTTGCCAAAAAAAGGGTCATTTTTCACTCCAAAACCACGTTGCGTTTTGCGCCGTTTCCTGTCGCGGGCACTAGGCCGACCCGCACAAGTGAGGTACCATTTTTCTTGTAGGACTTTGGGGAACGCGGGGTGGGTGGAAATTTGTGGATCCACGCACATTCCAGAACTTTCCATCACAGAAATGTGGGGAAAATGTGTTTTTTTTGTCAATTTTTTACGTTTGCAAGGGATTCTGGGTAACAGACCATGGTGGGAGACAGTCAAGTCACCCCATCCTGGATTCCCCTGGGTGTCTAGTTTTCAGAAATGTATAGGTTTGCTAGGTTTCCCTAGGTGCCGGCAGGGCTAGGGTACAAAATCTACAGCTAGTCACTTTGCCAAAAAAAGGGTCATTTTTCACTGCAAAACCACGTTGCGTTTTGCGCCGTTTCCTGTCGCGGGCACTAGGCCGACCCGCACAAGTGAGGTACCATTTTTCTCGTAGGACTTTGGGGAACGCGGGGTGGGTGGAAATTTGTGGATCCACGCAGATTCCAGAACTTTCCATCACAGAAATGTGGGGAAAATGTGTTTTTTTTGTCAATTTTTTACGTTTGCAAGGGATTCTGGGTAACAGACCATGGTGGGAGGCAGTCAAGTCACCCCATCCTGGATTCCCCTGGGTGTCTAGTTTTCAGAAATGTATAGGTTTGCTAGGTTTCCCTAGGTGCCGGCAGGGCTAGGGTACAAAATCTACAGCTAGTCACTTTGCCAAAAAAAGGGTCATTTTTCACTGCAAAACCACGTTGCGTTTTGTGCCGTTTCCTGTCGCGGGCACTAGGCCGACCCGCACAAGTGAGGTACCATTTTTCTCGTAGGACTTTGGGGAACGCGGGGTGGGTGGAAATTTGTGGATCCACGCACATTCCAGAACTTTCCATCACAGAAATGTGGGGAAAATGTGTTTTTTTTGTCAATTTTTTACGTTTGCAAGGGATTCTGGGTAACAGACCATGGTGGGAGGCAGTCAAGTCACCCCATCCTGGATTCCCCTGGGTGTCTAGTTTTCAAAAATGTATAGGTTTGCTAGGTTTCCCTAGGTGCCGGCAGGGCTAGGGTTCAAAAACTACAGCTAGACTCTTTGCAAAAAAAGTGTAAATTTTCAGTGTGAAAATGTGGTGTGTTCACCTTAGGTTTTGAGCCACTTCCTGTCGTGGGCACTATGCCTACCCACACAAGTGAGGTACCATTTTTCTCGGGAGACTTAGGGTAGTTCAAATTTGTAAAGCAACTGTTAATACCTATTGATTTTTGATGCATTTCTCCCTTCCAAAGGAAAGACATTGTGTAAAAAAAAAGTCATTTTGAAAAATGACCAATAATTGTCATGCAAATATGAGTATTCCCAATTTCGAAAATGTGCAAATATGCACTGTTTCTGAACTCTGTAATTTGTTCCCATTTCAGAAATACATAGGTGACTTTCATACCGATTTTTCCATGTATACATTTTCCCACAATAATTGCTATATACCCGGACCAAAAAAAAAAAACATTACAAAATGCTGCTCATTTTTCTACTCTGGGTTCGTTGGGCTCTTGGTGAACCTACAAGTCCTATATGTCCCCACAACCAGGAAGGTCTACCGAATGTAACGGTACATTGATTTCAAAGAGATGTCATAATTCGAAGAAGTTACAGGTAAAAACGTTGACTCAAAAGGCTGCTTTTTTCAACAAATTTTTAATTTTTCCTATATTTGCCTGTAAATTTCTATAAAGAAACCTTGATGGATCTACGCAAATGACCTCTTGCTGAATTCAGAATTTTGTCTACTTTTTAAAAATGTATAGCTTTCCAGGATCCATTATTGTTTTGTTACCCTTTTCTACCGTTAACTGGAAGGAGGTTGAAAGCACAAAAAATAGCAAAAATAGGGTATGTCCCAGAAAAATGCCAAAACTGTGTAAAAAATGTTGGTTTTCTAACAAAATTCTGTCATTCCCTAAAAGCTGGAGAAATTGTGATTTCAGCCCCACAAACCCTTTTTTGATACCATTTGCAGAGAAAAACCCAGAAGCTTTCATTTGCAGCCCGTTTTTCACATTTTTCACAAAAAAAAAAAAAAATTGCTGTATTTTGACTAATTTCTGGGAACCCTCTAGGAGAATCCACAAACCCTGGGTACCTTTAGAATCCCCAAGATGTTGGAAGAAAAGGACGCAAATTTGGCGTGGATACCTAATGTGGTCAAAAAGTTACAGGGGCCTAAGCGCGCACTACCTCAAATAGCCCAAAAAGGGCTTAGCACAGGAGGGGAAAAGGCCTTGCAGCGAAGGGGTTAAAAACACAATTGTGGATAAACATGATTACGTATCATCACCATACAATTTATAGTTGTAAAACTAATTCGCAATTATCATTTTGTGTATAACTTCATAACTCATTTCATCACCCGTATATCGGTTTTGCCATGTACTAAGTAACTTGGTATATATTGTCTATGTCACACTCCTAATGCACTTCTTCATTGCAATCTCTTATTAGATCGGGGCTTGGATTATGTTCATTCTAATCTCGATAATGTTTAGGTAAACACATTCACATAACAGTACTAGCCTTAATTGCAGGGGTTCCCGCCCAGGATCCCAATTCATGATTAACCCAGAAAACAACAAATATCTCAGAATCAGGAGCCTATGTGTACCGCTAACTCCTCTCCACTGTTCATGCCTCTTGGAAATTTCTTGAGTAAGTCTATTAAATGGCGCGGATGTGAGAACGACGGTGCTGGTCCCTTCTTTGTTTCACTACATTGATGAATTGTCTTTAAAACATGGCTTTCTCCGGTGTGTCATCAACACCGAAGAAGAGTTTGCCGAAACGCGTTTGTTGCTGGTCATTGAAGAATAAAATGTTCTTTGAATGCCCCCGCGAGTGCAGAAATTTCTTTTGTAACTGAAGAAACAGAGCGGATATACAGTGCGGCGTCCACAGCCGTAAATCCGCACCCGCCTGAGAGTGCTTCTTTTCAAAGTGGAATTGGAGCGTATTTAAATAACGGAGGCGCCGCCGCGAATGCAAAGCATGGAAGCAGTATCCCGAGTGTGGAAGGGCATCGACTACCCGCATATCTGAAGACACGCAGGGGATCGAGAGAACTACCACAGGTGAGCCATGTTTATTTGTTTATATAAACGGGCAGCATTGTGGAAGCGGCAGGGCGAGGGGACCGAAAAAGGAAAAGAGAAAGACTAAGGCGTCGATTCCGATCCTGGAGAAACCAGGTACGAACAGTCGGACGGAGCATTTTCTCCATCCGACTCGTACCCGGGAAAAAAACATTACAAAAATGCAAGTACGATTCGTATGGAAACACCATTTCCGTACGAATCGTACAAAACACTGACCGACGAAAATATACATACAAATGTGATCCGGGAAAGCGCCGACGTGACGTCGGGACGCATACAGGCTGTGTTACACGAACCAGGAAGTACGATCCGTACCGACGTCACCTCGCACGGATTATATTTTCCGACTGCCAAAAACTGCCAGGAAATCGGGACGACGCGCGCAAGGAGCACCTGTACGCGACGGACAGCCATGGACCCGAACCTACGTGTCATCCCAGCCCTCATAGCAGTCCACCTGCTCTACAGGAACCGACGCAGACGCCGCAGAAGGTCAGAACAACACCCAGGGGCAAAGGGGGGGGCAGGGGAAGGACACATAACCCCCACCCAAGTCACACATCATACATGCCCTGGACATACCTGACCTGCAGGGCCTGGTCACTTCGAGGGGGTGGGGGCGTGTCCAGCAACGGAAGTGGATGTAGACGCGAACCGGCAACACAACAAGTCCGGTACGTACCGTACCCATGCCTTAAGAGCGTGGGTACGAGTCGTACCACGCCCACCCCTACGTCACCCCAATAATGGCGGTACGGCCTGTACCCACGTTCTAAAGGCCTGGGTATGGGCTGTACCCCCACCCGTGTATGTACGGACCGTACCCACACCTGCGTACGTATGGAGCGTACCCCCACCCCAACAGTGTATGTATGGAGCGTACCCCCACCCCAACAGTGTATGTACGGACCGTACCCCCACCCGTGTATGTACGGACCGTACCCCCACCCGTGTATGTACGGACCGTACCCACACCCGCGTACGTATGGAGCGTACCCCCACCCCAACAGTGTATGTATGGAGCGTACCCCCACCCCAACAGTGTATGTACGGACTGTACCCAGACCCGCGTATGTTCGGAGCGTACCCCCAGCCATGTATGTACGGACCGGACCCACACCCGCGTACGTATGGAGCGTACCCCCACCCCAACAGTGTATGTACGGACCGTACCCCCACCCGTGTATGTATGGACCGTACCCACACCCGCGTACGTATGGAGCGTACCCCCACCCCAACAGTGTATGTATGGAGTGTACCCCCACCCCAACAGTGTATGTACGGACCGTACCCAGACCCGCGTATGTTCGGAGCGTACCCCCACCCGTGTATGTACGGACCGTACCCACACCCACGTACGTATGGAGCGTACCCCCACCCCAACAGTGTATGTACGGACCGTACCCCCACCCGTGTATGTACGGACCGTACCCACACCCGCGTACATATGGAGCGTACCCCCACCCCAAAGTGTATGTATGGAGCATACCCCCACCCCAACAGTGTATGTACGGACCGTACCCAGACCCGCGTATGTTCGGAGCGTACCCCCACCCGTGTATGTACGGACCGTACCCACACCCGCATACGTATGGAGCGTACCCCCACCCCAACAGTGTATGTACGGACCGTACCCCCACCCGTGTATGTACGACCGTACCCACACCTGCGTACGTATGGAGCGTACCCCAACAGTGTATGTATGGAGCGTACCCCCACCCCAACAGTGTATGTACGGACCGTACCCAGACCCGCATACGTATGGAGCGTACCCCCACCCCAACAGTGTATGTACGGACCGTACCCCCACCCGTGTATGTACGGACTGTACCCACACCCACGTACGTATAGAGCGTACCCCCACCCCAACAGTGTATGTACGGACCGTACCCCCACCCGTGTATGTACAAAGCGTACATGGCCAGACACAGGAGGGGTGTGTGCCTATCACTCCCAGCAGTGCCCAGACACAGGAGGGGTGTGTGCAGAGTCCTCCCAGCAGTGCTCAGACACAGGAGGGGTGGGTGCAGAGTCCCCCAGCAGTCCCCAGACACAGGAGGGGTGGGTGCCTATCACTCACAGCAGTGCCCAGACATAGGAGGGGTGTGTGCAGAGTCCTCCCAGCAGTGCCCAGACACAGGAGGGGTGGGTGCCTATCACTCCCAGCAGTGCCCAGACATAGGAGGGGTGTGTGCAGAGTCCCCCCAGCAGTGCCCAGACACAGGAGGGGTGGGTGCCTATCACTCCCAGCAGTGCCCAGACACAGGAGGGGTGGGTGCCTATCACTCCCAGCAGTGCCCAGACATAGAAGGGGTGTGTGCAGAGTCCCCCCAGCAGTGCCCAGACACAGGAGGGGTGGGTGCAGAGTCCCCCCAGCAGTGCCCAGACACATGAGGGGTGGGTGCAGAGTCCCCCCAGCAGTGCCCAGACACAGGAGGGGTGTGTGCCTATCACTCCCAGCAGTTCCCAGACATAGGAGGGGTGTGTGCAGAGTCCCCCCAGCAGTGCCCATACACAGGAGGGGTGGGTGCAGAGTCCCCCCAGCAGTGCACGGACACAGGAGGGGTGGGTGCCTATCACTCCTAGCAGTGCCCAGACATAGGAGGGGTGGGTGCAGAGTCCCCCCAGCAGTGCCCAGACACAGGAGGGTGGGTGCAGAGTCCCCCCAGCGGTGCCCAGACACAGGAGGGGTGGGTGCCTATCACTCCCAGCAGTGCCCAGACATAGGAGGGGTGTGTGCAGAGTCCCCCCAACAGTGCCCAGACACAGGAGGGGTGGGCGCAGAGTCCCCCCAGCAGTGCCCAGACACAGGAGGGGTGGGTGCCTATCACTCCTAGCAGTGCCCAGACACAGGAGGGGTGGGTGCCTATCACTCCCAGCAGTGCCCAGACATAGGAGGGGTGTGTGCAGAGTCCTCCCAGCAGTGCCCAGACACAGGAGGGGCGGGTGCCTATCACTCCCAGCAGTGCCCACACATAGGAGGGGTGTGTGCAGAGTCCCCCCAGCAGTGCCCAGACACAGGAGGGGTGGGTGCCTATCACTCCCAGCAGGGCCCAGACACAGGAGGGGTGGGTGCAGAGTCCTCCCAGCAGTGCCGAGACACAGGAGGGGTGTGTGCAGAGTCCTCCCAGCAGTGCCCAGACACAGGAGGGGTGGGTGCCTATCACTCCCAGCAGTGCCCAGACATAGGAGGGGTGGGTGCCTATCACTCCCAGCAGTGCCCAGACATAGGAGGGGTGTGTGCAGAGTCCTCCCAGCAGTGCCCAGACATAGGAGGGGTGTGTGCAGAGTCCCCCCAGCAGTGCCCAGACACAGGAGGGGTGGGTGCAGAGTCCCCCCAGCAGTGCCCAGACACAGGAGGGGTGGGTGCCTATCACTCCTAGCAGTGCCCAGACATAGGAGGGGTGTGTGCAGAGTCCCCCAGCAGTGCCCAGACACAGGAGGGGTGGGTGCAGAGTCCCCCCAGCAGTGCCCAGACACAGGAGGGGTGGGTGCCTATCACTCCCAGCAGTGCCCAGACACAGGAGGGGTGGGTGCCCATCACTCCCAGCAGTGCCCAGACATAGGAGGGGTGGGTGCCTATCACTCCTAGCAGTGCCCAGACACAGGAGGGGTGGGTGCAGAGTCCTCCCAGCAGTGCCCAGACACAGGATGGGTGTGTGCAGAGTCCTCCCAGCAGTGCCCAGACACAGGAGGGGTGGGTGCAGAGGCCTCCCAGCAGTGCCCATGGAAAGAAAAAGGGTGGAGTACCCACAGATCCAATGGCCACAATTGTCAGTCAGGTGCACAAAGACCCTGCAGTACATGTAACACATGTGTGCGAGGCTGGGAGTACACACATGCATACTGCCTAAAAGGGAACATGTCCACATGAAGTCATGTCAACAGACTACATACACAAGTACAGTGATCACCAAGGATGCCACGGATGATGCAGGTGGAGACATCGCTCTGCATGCATGGCCAAAGTTGAAGGGGTCCGTCACACACCCAGCTAATGTAGACAGCTCAGCACAACATATTGGAAACACCCTGCAGGGAAGATGTCAGGGTACACAGAGGAAGGAACACACCTTGGGACAATGTCACCATGCAGTAACTGCTTACATGAACAAATAAACTTAGCTAACACCTTGTGATGGCACACAGATACCAGGGTCCCCCCTATGACCAGCACACTACTACATTTCCCACACACCCAACACATGATCACCACCCAAAATCATGTAGCAGCCCCACCAACAGCAATACCAGAAAAGCAGTAGTGATCTAAGGAAAAAAATATTGCTTTATTCAGCATGTTCAAAAAATGTTCGTATGGATAATTGTCAATATTTACAAAGCCCATAGGGCAGTCCATAAGTCACAGCTGGATGGGGGACACAGTGGGACGCGTGCCCCCTAGGTTGCCTGCACAGTTCAGACCACCCTGTCTTCCACAGGGGGGGGGCATCATGTGGGGGGGGCATCATGTGGGGGGGAAGGACCAGGCACCGCAGGGACAGGAGGGGCAAGGGTAGGCGTTGTGGGTGCAGGGACGGTGGACTCCACCACAGGGGGTGGGGCAACGCCAAAGGAGGTGGTGAGGATGGCGCTGCACACGTCAGCAAGGTCCCCCAGCGTCTCCCCTGCACCCGAAGGAACCACAGGCCCCAAGGAGGGGGGGTGTCGGAGGGATGGGTCGCAGCGCCACTGGGGGAGGTTGTGGACAGGGGGGGGCACTCAACTACCCTGACCGGGGACTCCTTTGACCGCTTGCGGGGTGGTGTCACTTTTGGGCTCCGGGAAAGAGCGGCCATGAAGGAATCTTTGCTGGATTCGTGGCCAGGAGAGCTGAGGGGAGTGGATTTGGAGGGAGTGGATTTTGCGGAATGCGGACTCCCACTCTGGCTGCGTGACTTACGTTTGCCCCCCGACCCAGTGGGTGTGCCTACCTCACCCTGTGTGTGCGTGCCAGGAGGTGTGCGCTTGGCCTGCCCTGCTGGTGTGGTGCCTGTGTCTGGTGGGGTGCGTGCATGCTGACGTCTGGGTGTACGTGGGACAGGCATGGGAGTGGGAAGTGTGGATGGGGCAGGGGTAGGGGGTGGGACGTAGCGCTGCAGGAGACCCACTGCTGCAGTCAGTGTCGAGTCTATGGACCTTAGCAAGTTGCGTTGGTCAGACTGCGCCGATGAAATGCCCTCCAAGTATGCCTCCATCTGGTCGAGCACTCGGCTGTGGCCATGGAGGACATTAAGCGTCGCAGTCTGACCAACCCGCAACTGCCGCAGGATGTCCACAGACTCGGCATTGGTGGCAGCAGTGGAGACAGGGGCAGGGGGCGCGGTGCCTGGCAAGAAGGAGACACGTGGTGACCGAGCACGGCGGGAAGGGACACGAGCAAGTGGGAGGCCGGTGATCGGAATGGAGGGGGCGGGTAGTGATGGAGTGCTGGTGTCAGCTGTGGTACCAGCCTCCGCCCCCTCGGAGTGCTCAGCCTCGGACCCGTCTGCTTCATAGTCGGTGGTGTTTTGACTGGACAGGTCCTCCGCTGCACTCCCGTCGGCCTCCGTGCCACTGGATGTGCCAGACAACTCTGCACTGCTGGCACTGGTGCTCGCTCCCTCCTCACGGTCCGTGCCAGAGTCTCCCTCGGTGTCCCCCTACGATGCTGTGGGCAAGGTGAAGAGACAGGAAATAATCAGACACCTGTATACATATGTCACATGAGTCAAATCCACATAGGTCACAGTGCATAGCCTGAAAAGCAACATGAGTAACATCTACAATACAAGGTACATATGTAGGCCCTGCAACACACAGTTGGTTGACCCACCATGCCACTGACCAACTATGGAGAGCATGACACAAAAGCAAATAACATGATATGGATTTGGACAGAGGAGCCAGGCACTGGGGACAATCCAGCACAGCATCTGCAGCACACAGCGTTGGCGTAAAAAGGGATGAGCAGGAACCATGTCTATTAACTGTAGGCACATGCTGCAAAGGCAATACTTAAAAACATGCCCAACATTAATGGGTCACTGCACCTTGAGTGTATGTCCAGACAAACATCACACACTGGCCAGACCTAGCAAGGAGAATTCAGGTTTAGACATGTAGGCCTTGCCCGCACCAACCACCCCCTACATGAGACAATTTTTTGAGACACAGAAAGCACTTACATCTCTTAGTCTGGAATAAAAACACATGGCCTGCAAGAAATCCTGATTGGTCACAAAATACCCCTGGTGCGCTGGTACAAATACATCATCTACAAATGGCCATCCTCAGATCATTTTACCAAGACACACAGGCACTGGCCCCCGTGAGTATGAACAAGGGACATTTGGTCATCCTGTACAGTGGACACATGTAGCAGAGTTTACGTAAATACAAATGGTGCCAGGGTACAATGGCACAGAGCACAACCTATGCTGTAGACACAGAGATTGTCGACATTTTTGGATTACACACATGATACCTAGGAAAAGATGCCCCAGGGGACAGTAGTGGCCACACTACTCCATGGTCCTGAATGGTAATGACTGCAACACAAGCCACCATCCCTGCACTCTGCATATCTCACACTCATGCACATCATGTCACAGATCACAAAATAGGACATACATGCTGAAATGCATTACACTTTTGAGACACACTCCTATGTCTGGACTCACCATCAGTGACAACTGACATGGACCCCAGAAGTACTGAACTGGACAGGGCACAGGCAAGGTCCCAAAACCTGTTACACACCACCCCCACACATGAAGCTGCAAGCATTGGGCACATCGATAAACTGGCAGCCTAGATAACCTTGTGCAAGTGTGACTACACACAGACCAGGGTACACATGGCAAGGAGGGGAAGGGAGGAAGGACAGCATCGCTACACTTTGGGGACCAGGAACTGCACTGCACATTTAAACCCTGGCAGTGTGTCCATGCAACTGTGCACCCACAAATGCTGGTGACACACAACAAACACACATGTACCTACCCCCTTCCTGCTGCTGCTTTTCCCATAAGCGCCTGTCCATGTCAGGGAAGATGACCGCCAGCACACGCTTGTGGATGTGGGTCAGACGGCGGCGCCCATGGTTCTTTTGGCTCACAGGTGAGTCCCCCAGCAGGACCCGTGCCATCCTCCGCGTCCAGCACCGGATATCCTGCCAGCGTTTCCTCACCTGGGCTAGGCGCCGCTTCCGACCCTCCATCTTCCTCACGGCACTGACGGCGTCCTTCCAGATCCGCTCCTTGGCACAGGCGCCTACCTGTGAGGATGAAAAAGTGAGACTACATCAATACACCTGCGACATGTCACAGAGACACACATTAGAACAATTTGGCTGGTTTTAACAGGGCATAGGATGCATCAAACTCATTACACCTGTGTCATGGGGACATGTTTCTCTGTGGAAGGCAAAATGCACTAGGTGGCATTGTAGAGTAGACAGGTGGCATGAGGGGTACGACACAATCAATCATCCAGGCTCACACTGTGCATCACAAGCGACACCAGGATTATGTGCAGCACCTCAAAGCAGTCACATGCCACAGGCCACTGAGGCGCCCTCAGCAGAGTACACAGACACACACAGCCACAGGACAATCACCTGCCATTGCCAACTGCAGCTACACACCTCACTCTGCACATGTGCCACTAGACTGGGGGGTGTCACAGGTGTGGGGCTGGCCCATCACCGCAGACACACAGCACTGCTCCATGCTCACATCAGATGGGCAGGGTATATCCATCCCTCATGCAGCTGGGGTGCTACACTCCACATATGCACTCACCCACATGACAGGGGACTTACACACACACACCAATGTCCAGGGGACAAACACATCATTTGTATCACTCTCAGCACAAGTACACTAAACAAACACACATCTGTGGGTACTGCCACCTGTCACACTGGGGGAACCACAGATTCACATAAGGACTGTAGTAACAAAATTCCCAGGAGGATTAGACAGGCAGAATGTGTAATGCCACATGCAGTGATTGTCACAGTACACACAATGCAAGTGAGGAGAGCAGACATGCACCACAGCATGCTCTGGCTGGGAGACATTAGGCATTCCCCCACCCGGGACCCACCCTACAGTACATTGCATGTGTGTTACACCTGGACACAATGGCAGAAGTCACAGTCACAAAAAAGGGGTACAGTCTTTGCTAGTGGACTCAGCACTCACCTTAACCCCTGATCGACCATACAGCATGGTGTCCTGTGGGAGGATCACATCCAGCAGGGCTTGGTTCTCCTCGTGGGTGAAAGGCTGGGCCCTCTCCACAGACCTGGACATGGTGCCAGAGGATTCACGAGCAGCAGCAGTGTTGTGGAATCAAAGGTTGTGCAGGCAAGTGCTCTCTCATGGGACCTGGCTGCCTTATATCTGCCTTGCTGCCCTGTTTCATGCACAGGAGTACAGAGTGATTGGTCACTCACATTTGCATCCTATGTTTCCTCCAATCCCTTTAAACCTACCACAGTCAGTGGATTAGCTTTTTTTTTTCATTGAGCATGATGTCAACTCAACAACCACTTTGCAACAAAGTTGATTCTATCAAACCGACTTTAGCTGGGCACCTGAAGAAAAAAATTCAAACTTTAAACTCGGTCTCCATGACAACCAGCATGCATGTAGGGCTTTATACTTGTCCCTCATGTGTCCCCTATGTAATTTGGACATTCACACACGGGTACGGTGAGTTCCAGGGCCCTAGGGCACCCCAAATTCATAAAAACGGCCCGTACACGCGCGTGTACGGGGCGTATCACTATGGATACGCATACGTGAGCAAACCCATAGTGAAACGACCCGTACACACGCGTGTACGGTCCGTATCACTATGGGGGTGCTGCCGTACGTGTACGCCTCAGTAGTCCGGACCGGTCCCTATCACTATGGTGGTGCTGGCGTACATGTACGCCTCAGTAGTCCGGACCGTACACACACGTGTGTACGGTCCCTATCACTATGGTGGTGCTGGCGTACGTGTACACCTCAGTAGTCCGGACCGTACACACGTGTGTGTACGGTCCATATCACTATGGCGGTGCTGGCGTACGTGTACGCCTCAGTAGTCCGGACCGTACACATGCGTGTGTACGGTCCCTATCACTATGGCGTACGCATACGCCAGCACCACCATAGTGATAGGGACCCCACACACGCCCTCGGAGCGTGTGTACGGTGGGATTCACACCTGACAGTGGTGACAGGCGGCACACAGGAATGAATTGAGCTGTCATACATGGCCAAGGCTGGACATCAAGGCATCGTCTGTGCAGTACTACATGTGTCGGGCACAGGTGGGTCAGGCTGTGATGTGGCACCATACTCCTGAGGTGTGAAGCTAATTACAGCATGATGGGCAGTGTACACATGTCACGTGTGATGGTGCCCTATGTGCCACACATCCCCTTCACTCCTTTGACATGTGTGCATGTAGTACTGACTTGGTGGGCCATGCGTCACTGGCATGGCACAGTCACCGACACCCGCAAATGTCCCCTGATGCCAGGTACACGGAATGTTACCCCTGACAAGTGAATGCCTGCGTTGCACGCTGTAGCTATATCCTGTGTGTGTCATGTGTTCCCATAGGTTTGCTGTAGGTGTTTGGTCAAATGCATCTGCAGTTGCTGCAACCAACATGTGTCTGTGTGTAGATGGGCATGGCACACTGTTACGCACACCAGCACACATGTGTAATCTGACGTAAGGTGTGTATGTATGCATCGACACGGAGATTCAAAACAAGGACTTATCTGCATACTCTCAATGTATGTGTGATCATTCTTGACATGTAATCCTTCATGTCAAGGTGTGTGGTCTGTCCTTTTACTATTACATGTGACCTGTGCCTCTAGTGTACTGCAACCTGTCTGTACAATAAACATCCTTCCTCTGCACATATTTGGATGTCTGTAACTCCTGTAATGCGTCTGCCTGCTCACTTACACTGGCCCACAGCTAGTTTCATGGCATGGCATAATGAGGTTGAGAATCAACGTTTGGAGCTGTCTCTTGGTAGGAGTGTCACCTGCCTGGCATACGTGTCCAGGGCATATTGCACAGACCTGACTCTGTATGTAGCATATGTGTATTGCCTGTTGAGCATGTGCTCTGTACATTGACATTGGTGGTGTACTGTACTCACTCTTCGTCGTCCCTTCTAATTCACTGCAGGGCTCCGCCTCTCCCTCGAGCAATTCCGGACTTGGCTGACATGCGGGAAAATGACTGTATACGCCTCTACCGCTTCCCCCAACGTTTGATTGTGGACTTGACAACACGGCTGGCAGCACACCTCCAACCGCTACACAGGTATCCTGGTGCACTGACACCCAAGATGAAGGTGATGGCAGCTCTACATTTCTTGGCCACCATTGCCCATGTCGGTGGGATGTCCCAAACCATGTTAAGCCGTGTTCTGCATGATTTTTTAGAGGCCATGTTGGAGCACCTTGATGAGTTCATTAAATTCCCAACTCCTGAGCAGTTGACAGCTGTCAAGCGTGAGTTCTATGCCCTGGGAGGGATGCCCCATGTCATTGGGTCCATAGATGGAACACATGTGGCTTTGGTACCACCACAGGCACAGGAGGTAGCCTTCCGTAACCGCAAGCATTACCACTCCATTAATGCCCTTCCGGTGTGTCTTGCCAACGTGGTGATTTCACATGTCTGTGCTCGTTTCCCAGGATCAGCACACGATGCGTACATCATGAGGCGTAGCAGGGTGCCTGAAATGATGCTGCAGCTGCGCAACGAACGGGCATGTATTGATGGTGGGTATACTCTGTCAGTCCTGTATTTAACCTCATCTTCCTGTCTTACTGCTTCTCCTGACCCACTCTTGTCCATGATGTTTCCATGTAGGGGATGCTGGCTATCCCAACATGCCATGGCTGATCACGCCTCTCCGCAACCCCAGCACGGCTGCCGATCACCGCTACAACAACGCCCATGGGCGGACAAGGCGAGTGATAGAGAGGACGTTTGGCCTCCTGAAGAGCCGATTCCGTTGCCTCCACAAGACCGGTGGCGCACTCCCATATGCACCGGTGAAGGTCGGCAAGATATTCCTCGTGTGCTGCATGCTGCACAACATGGCAGTGGAGAAAGCTGTGCCACTCACCTGGATCCAGATGAGCAGGACCATCCACCCGTGGAGGATGAAGGGCTTGGTCACGAGGCAAGTGATGTGGAGGAGGAGGAGGCGGTAGAGGACATGCGGAGTCGGCTCATACGCGACTTCTTTGCTTAGTGGTGAGTTCCAGTGTCTGAGTGTGCACGCATTTGGCTGTGTGTGGCATGTGTTGCAATGTGTGTGTCCATCTGCATGTCTTCCAAGTGAGTCTGAGGTGTTTGGATGTGTCACTCGAGTGATGGTGCAATAGAAGAATGTTTTTCCAGAGTCAGCATTGTCACCTCGCATGTTGACAACCTAATACGTGTCGAGTACATGCACATGCATGCGGATGTGCTTCTTTTGGCTGACTTTTGGTGTGTCTCCCATCCACAGGTACTTGCGCATGCTGTCTGCTGGTGGCATTGTTGTGCTCCTGCTATTCCTCATGAACACAGCAACATGTGCTGAATCAGCGTGACATGCACGGACAAGTTTGAAAATCTCCTTCGGGTAAGGGATGCAGCACGCCTTTTTGGGAGTGGTATTTGTTTTGAATGTGTGTGCACTGCTCCTGTTCATGTTTGGATACTTCACATACATGTAGATTCACCATGGGGCACATGACCTGGAGAAGAATTCACCTGAATTGATGGTCAGACTTGGTGACAGTCATCTGCTATGGGATTGTGATGGAGCCATCAATGTGTGTAACACTGGCCTCAGAAACATACGGGTTGCACCGGGTTGACATGGTGTGTGAATTCCCCATTAGGGGCTCAATGGTGTATTGCAGGCTCTCCGTGAGCAGCAGGGGGTGTTTAGCTGTAATCCGTCACTTGTGTGCCAGTGCCATGGATTTCCAGCATCTGTGGTGGTAATAGGGGTTGCCAGTGTTGGTCCCACGTGTTCATCCACATGACCTGTGAATGTGTTGACAGAGTTGCATTAGCATTCCGACACACATGAGTAATAAAGGTGTCCCTCTGCCTCCAAGGTGCCTCATCTCTGTCAATGGTGGTCTGTTGCCACTGTGCATGCGGCATGTCTGGCATTGTTCTCAGAGATGGTGCATATGAGTCTATGTGTAGAGTAGCAAGTTGCAAGCTGTTTGTCAGGGATTAGATTCTGTATTGTGCATGATGTCCATGGCTGTGTAGGTTTTGTGGCATGTCAGTCTCCACGACGGCCACTGTGCCGCATGTGAATCCATTGTGTGTGTGTGTGCCATGTTGAACCAGACATACCTTCCTTGACATACACCTTTTGCATGGTTCCTTCCTGAGATCCTTGTCTTTGTGTGCTACTTGTGGCATTGTTTCCTTGACATGGCGCATGCTGCTGCAGGCCCTGCTGCAAGGGCACCCAGTGTCCACGCAAACGAGCTGGTGTTCATCATAAATTGCTTGCTGACATGTTCTATGCTGATCAGCAGCATCTGTGCCTCATGCGGCAGCACACTCTGCATTATGCAAAAGATCCCCAGTTCCATCCACCTCAAGGCAAGAGGGAGACCATCCCCCAGGTCAACTATGACATCCGTGTCTACTCCTACCCTGCACTCTACGGACATGTGCGTTGGAAATCCCATGATACTTGTCCACATCCAGGGTGCATCTGCACAGCTCTGCTACTACATCCGGCGACCAGGCCACATCAACGTCCAACAGAGATGGGGGAGTGGATCACTGCCAGTTGCAGGATGACCTTCTCACTCCACACATACACTCAGGATGCAGCCCACACCCACAACACAACCTTGTTGCACTGTGATCCAACACCCAATAGTGCCATCTCCATGCATCCAACCTTGGCTGGCCCACCATTCTCCACATCCACCTGACTCAAGCATGCAGGACATGGTTCTGCCACGTGTCTACACATACCTGGGACTCCCACCCCAGGACACTCCACATGATCCCTGACCTCTGCGCATGACTGTTGCTCTTCTACATTCGTCTGTGGGCACAGTTGTGCGGGCACCCTCTCAGCTGGTTGGGCCCATCACGGGTGAGTATGGTGCTCCATGTCTGTCTTGGATGGTACGTTGTGACCCATGTGTGTCCTGAGCCAGACTCAGACCCCAGGGTATGGATGTTTGGAGTTAATTCAGTAATCAGGCATGGTTTGACTTTACAACACAGACATGTAGTGGAATAATACAAAATGACGGCATCATCTTGTGATTGTGATGAATTTTATTAGTGCTGGGGTACGTGTTTGGGGGGGTGACAGGAGGTGCTTGGCGGGAGTGTAGAATCCAAAGTTCACAGGGGGAGTTGGTGTCCTTACCATTGACAGTCATCAGAGTCTGTGCCACAGTCTTTGTCAACATTGGTCAGACGGTGACCAGCAAGGCCATGTGGCAGAGAATGTCCTTTGCTGCTGTGCTGCTGTTGGGCCAGAGGGTCAGGTGCCAGGCCAGGTGACCTGGGAGATGGTGATGTTCCGCTGACTCTCACGGTCTTTTTCGTGGACGAGCCACCTTCCTGCGGGGACCCTCAGACGCCTGCCTTGACGATGCAAGGGACGCTCTATCAGATGTATCCTCCTCCTCCTCCCTCCCTGTGTCTGGTGCTGCTCTACGCCTGGTGGCACAGGGAGGGTTTGCCAGGCTTTGGGCGATCTGATGGAGGGATTGGCTCACGTCCCTGTGCACCGCCAAGAGCTCTGCAAGTCTTGCCTTCATCCTGGCATGATGCTCAACCTGCAGGGCCTTCATCTCATTGAGGGTCCCCACTACCTGGGCGATGCCTCTGGAGTCATGCCGGTATGCGTCCAGGATGTTTCTGACGTGTGCCATAGCCGGGTCCTGAGCCAACTGGTCAGGTTCGCGCCTCCGCCGTCCTCCACTCCCACCACCCCTGCCCACTTGCGCCTGGCCTGCCGTTGTGGGCACATCGGGTCTCCGGGACCCCTGAGGGATGGCATTTGCGGTGTCGCCTGCCTCCTCCTGGGTGCCCGGAGAACCTTGTCCCTCCTGGATGGACTGGCTGCGTTGTTGTGTGCGGGCAGGGCTCCTGGGTGTCTCCTGGGATGTGGCAGGAATGGGGGTGGTGGTTGGCACAGTTGTACCTGACACAGGTGCTGCAGGTGGTTGGACACCAGAGGGGCCAGGTTGGTCTGGGTCATCCACGGAGAGGTGAGAGTCGTCGCTGCCGGTGGGGTCCTCTTCACGCAGAGCCTGGTCCTGTGGGTCTTCCCCCCAGTGTTGGGGGGAGATCGATGACGTTGACCTGTGTGTGAGAGAGACAGTGTTAATTGTGTTACATGCGACATCCATGTTTCATTCTTTTTTGATTTGGCACAGTTCCTCTTGGTGGTTGGATTTGGCTAGCATTCCTCACACAGTGCACTTGTGCATGGGTATGTCCCTTGGCCACAGATTTCGACACTTTACCTATGTGTGACACAGTCTTAGTTGATGCATCTTTTGTGAACGCAGTCAGCAGTGTAGTGAGTGGGCGTAGCAAGCCATGCAGAGCCGCCTTACGTGTTGCACTGTACGTGGCCAAATGGTGTTTATTCCATGCTATTTGAGAATGCAGGTAGGTAACTTAACAATTTGTGACAGGGTTCTGACGAACACAGTGGGTAGGTATACTGGGTGTAAGGTTCTGTTTGTGCCTGCAGCACGGAGGTACTCTAACACAGATTGACACATGGCCTAGTGTTTATCAGAGGTTGAAGGGGGGTTAAGGCACTGCAAAACCTTGTCTACATGCACACAGTCCACCTGCTGACGAGCGGACATGGCCACACCACCCAAGGGTGATTTGGTCTCCCTCTGTCTCCCTTTCTCCCTCCCTCTGTCAGCCTCCTCCCTCTGTCCGTCTCCCTTTCTCCCTCCCTCTGTCAGCCTCCTCCCACTGTCATTCTCCCTCTATCTCCCTTTCTCCCTCCCTCTGTCAGCCTCCTCCCACTGTCCGTCTCCCTTTCTCCCTCCCTCTATCAGCCTCCTCCCTCTGTCCGTCTCCCTTTCTCCCTCCCTCTGTCAGCCTCCTCCCACTGTCCGTCTCCCTCTATCTCCCTTTGTCCTTCCCTCTGTCAGCCTCCTCCCACTGTCCGTCTCCCTTTCTCCCTCCCTCTATCAGCCTCCTCCCTCTGTCCGTCTCCCTTTCTCCCTCCCTCTGTCAGCCTCCTCCCACTGTCCGTCTCCCTCTATCTCCCTTTCTCCCTCCCTCTGTCAGCCTCCTCCCACTGTCCGTCTCCCTCTATCTCCCTTCCTCCCTCCCTCTATCAGCCTCCTCCCTCTGTCCGTCTCCCTCTATCTCCCTTTCTCCCTCCCTCTGTCAGCCTCCTCCCACTGTCCGTCTCCCTCTATCTCCCTTTCTCCCTCCCTCTGTCAGCCTCCTCCCTCTGTCCATCTCCCTTTCTCCCTCCCTCTGTCAGCCTCCTCCCACTGTCCGTCTCCCTTTCTCCCTCCCTCTGTCAGCCTCCTCCCTCTGTCCGTCTCCCTTTCTCCCTCCCTCTGTCAGCCCCCTCCCTCTGTGTGTCTCCCTTTCTCCCTCCCTCTGTCAGCCTCCTCCCACTGTCCGTCTCCCTTTCTCCCTCCCTCTGTCAGCGTCCTCCCTCTGTCCGTCTCCCTTTCTCCCTCCCTCTGTCAGCCTCCTCCCACTGTCCGTCTCCCTCTATCTCCCTTTCTCCCTCCCTCTGTCAGCCTCCTCCCACTGTCCGTCTCCCTTTCTCCCTCCCTCTATCAGCCTCCTCCCTCTGTCCGTCTCCCTTTCTCCCTCCCTCTGTCAGCCTCCTCCCTCTGTCCGTCTCCCTTTCTCCCTCCCTCTATCAGCCTCCTCCCTCTGTCTCCCCTTCTCCCTCCCTCTGTGAGCCTCCTCCCTCCCTCTGTCTGTCTCCCTGTGTCCACCTCTGTCTCTGTCCCTCTCTCTGCCCCTCTCCCTCCCTCTGTGTGTCACCCTCTGTCACCTCAGCCCAGCTTCCTGGGCACACACAGTTTGCAGGTCTTGCAAAGGCCATTGGCTTGTTCATGTGGGTTTGTTTCTTCTCTGCGGGCACCCATTGGGCGTAGTGTCTGAGTCTGCGCTACTGCTGTGGCGGTGTGTGCTGACACTCTTTCAGTGTGCTGCGTCTTCATTGGCTGCTGTTATGTGCAAATTGTGCCTTCATACCCATGTCGTCCTGCAACGCGGCCACCATTAGCTGGCAAAACAGTACTGTGTGGGGACACACTGTTGGTATGGCTGTGCCCTAAGCCATATGGGCTGAGGGCATTGTTGTGTGCTTCAGAGTTGCTCTATGTTAGTTTTGAGGCCCACCCTCCCGGCATCAGGGACATCCTGTCTTGTGTTGGTGTTTTGTGTGGCCTGTGACTTGGCATGGCCTTGCTTGGGGCATGGGGCATGGAGGCGCAAGTGGCATGTGTATGTTTTTGGAGTGTGGTTGTGTCCGGTGCTGGCTTTGGGGGGGTTGTGTGCATGATTGGTGTTTGGGTTGTATATGGCGTTCCCCCCATGTGAGGTGAGTTGTTTGTGTACTCACCAGGCTCTCGGACTCCTTCTAGTCCGTCTACTCCCAACGGCGGCAGCGTGGCCATCACCTTCTCCTCCCAGGGATGGTAGTGTACCAGTCTGCGGGGCGGCCCTCCTCCAGTGATGTTGGCCTGGTTGTGCTCGTCTGTCATTTTGCGGCGGACCGTCCTCCGCAGATCGTACCACCTGGCTTGGCACTCATGCCTGGTCCTTCTGGTGGCCCCAACAGCATTCACGGAATTGACTATCCTCTCCCACATGGCAGTTTTTTCTGATATGCTGGTCCGTATGACCAATGTTCCAAAGAGCTGTGGCTCGACTCTGATGATTTCGTCGCCAAGGGACTCCAGCTCGTCCTTTGTAAACTTTGGATTCTTGTTGGTGGGCATGGTGTGGGGTGTGGGTGTGGATGGTTGTGGGGGTGGGGGTGTGGATGGGTGTGGATGTGGATGGTTGTGGGTGTGCAGGTGTGTGTGTGTGTGAATGTGATGAGGGTGTGTTTGTGATGGTGGTTGTGTGAAGGAGTGTAAGTGTAAGGTGTATTGATGGTTGAAGTATGGTGCAGTGCGTTGTCTCTGGGGTCTGGCAGCAGTGGATCTGTTGCAAAGGATCATGGTTTGTGTGTGTTGGGCCTTTTTATTGGTCCATTTGTGGGTGTGGCTGTGTTTGAACTTTGGGTGGGTGTGTTATAAGGAGTGGTAGTGGTTTGGGCCTCTGTTTCTCTGTTTGTCAGTTGCAGGTCAGTGTATGGGATGTATTTGGCCTTGTTGGATATGTTTAGTGGTGTTGTGTGCCTCGGATTGTCTGTCCTTGTGTTTTTTTGGTTAGTTCTGGTTCAGTAGGAATGTTTTAAGCGTCTGTATGATGCGTACATACACTGGTGGGGTGGGGGTACGGTCCGTACATACACTGGTGGGGTGGGGGTACGGTCCGTATATACACTGGTGGGGTGGGGGTACGGTCCGTACATACACTGGTGGGGTGGGGGTACTGTCCGTACATACACTGGTGGGGTGGGGGTATGGTCCGTACATACACTGGTGGGGTGGGTGTACGGTCCGTACATACACTGGTGGGGTGGGGGTACGGTCCGTACATACACTGGTGGGGTGTTGGTACGCTCCATTCATACACGGGTGGGGGTCCGGTCCGTACATACACTGGTGGGGTGTTGGTACGCTCCATTCATACACGGGTGGGGGTACGGTCCGTACATACACTGGTGGGGTGTTGGTATGCTCCATTCATACACGGGTGGGGGTACGGTCCGTACATACACGGGTGGGGTGGGGGTACGGTCCGTACATACACGGGTGGGGTGGGGGTACGGTCCGTACATACACTGGTGGGGTGGGGGTACGGTCCGTACATGCACTGGTGGGGTGGGGGTACGGTCCGTACATACACTGGTGGGGTGGGGGTACGGTCCGTACATACACTGGTGGGGTGTTGGTACGCTCCATTCATACACGGGTGGGGGTACGGTCCGTACATACAGTGGTGGGGTGGGGGTGCGGTCCGTACATACACTGGTGGGGTGTTGGTACGCTCCATTCATACACGGGTGGGGGTACGGTCCGTACATACACGGGTGGGGTGGGGGTACGGTCCGTACATACACGGATGGGGGTACGGTCCGTACATGCACTGGTGGGGTGGGGGTACGGTCTGTACATACACTGGTGGGGTGGGGGTACGGTCCGTACATACACTGGTGGGGTGGGGGTGCGGTCCGTACATATACTGGTGGGGTGTTGGTACGCTCCATTCATACACTGGTGGGGGTTGGGCACGTACATCCGCGGCCGGGGGGCGTTTTGCCCGTACATGCGGGGTCTGTGGTGGGGTGTTCGGCGCGTATGCGGGCTCGTGTCTCCATGGTTGCTATGGGAGTTCGGTCCGTACGGTGTTTTTTCCATGCAGTTGTGAAATCGAAAGGACGGGAGTGATCGTACTTGCGCGGTCGGACTTAATTTTTCCGAATCGTACGGTAAATCGTCCGGGGATGTGTCGGACACTATTTCCGACCCGAGGACGTGTGGGGAACTTTTCCGGATGTGATTCGTATGGAGTTTTTCCCATGCGAATCGTACTTGGCAGTTTGTACGCCACTTGTACGATTCGTACGGTAAAAAGTCCAGATTCAATTCGGACGGGGGAAATTTTTACCGGATCGGAATCGGCCCCTAAATGTGATTGGCCAAAGCAGCGACCTAACGGAGGGGCCCTGTTTTGTGAAACTACACGTCGTGAGGCTGCTAAGGATATGTTTAGGAAACACGATGGGGGGGGGCACGTCCCGCCACTTTAGATCCCAGACAACCAAGGAACAAATTGAATGAGACTATGTTTAAATTGGAGCGGCTGTATGAACGCGAAACACGAAAGTGGTGGGAGGCCACCAGTTTACAAAGTTACATCAATGAGAACAGTGTTCCAAGAGGCTTAAGAGTATACAGAGTTCACTTATACGAGAACCCAGACCCGCAGTTGCTGACGGACTGGGCAGAACATATTGCACAATATTGCCAAGGGACACTGGGAATACTGGTGAAATATGCCTGGAGCAACCATGACAAAGCTCTCAGTGAGATCAAGGAGTTAGAAGAGGAGCTGGCTAAAGAGGAAGATAAGAAAAGGATTGAAGATCTAATAGAACAAATGAAGGCAAGATTGCTCAAATATGAACAAAAGATTAAAAATCGGAAACAGGAGAAATTCTTCTGTGATGAAAATGACTACTTACAGGGCAGGGTTTTAACTTTTGCCCAGAAAGGAGCTGAGTTTAAGATCTAAACAAATGCCGCAAAGAGTGGAAACCTTGGAGTCGGATCTTACAGAGAACGAATCAGGTGATGAACAAACAGGAAGATTAATGGAAGGGAGGAGAACCCTGACTCCTTTTCACGACGAGTTCCAAATCATTCGTCAGTCTTGGTTACAGGGGGGTAAGAACAAACCACCAGAAGGAGGCGTAGAAAAACGCGATGAGCCTGGGGTGGCAGGAAGAGGAAAAGCACCGGATGGGTGAATCGCAAGAAATCATCCAAAAGACAGTAATACCACAAATCTAACAGTGGTTAATTTAACGGAAAAACCCCTTACGGATGCCGAAATTAAAGTATTAAGCTTAGGATTGACTTTTTGTCCGAGCAACTACCTGGAATACACACAAACTAGGAATGATCTCTTTAGTTTTGTGTGCAAATTAAAACTGCATAAATATTTTAAATTGAGATTGAATATGAAAGATCCCATCAGAATAACATCAAGGCTGACTGCTACGGACATGCTTACTGGAAAAGATCTGCCAGCAATTGACTCTTGGAAGATCTCCGATTAGTAATAGAAGAGAATTTAATAACTAATGATGATATGGCTGCAAGGGCCAGAAATATGGGTATTGAGCAAGAACGAGAAGAGAGTCCATTTAAATCTAAATCCCTCTTCAACCCACAAATGCCGTTTGATGCGATAGATGTTTTCTCGGAAACCATGGTGAAGGATCTTTTAAAATTTAGGTCCAAAAATACGACAAGGATAGACCATGACCATGTCATGAGTGATGTAATATGTGACGTCATCAGCAGTGCATTACGGGGGCGCGAGTTATAGTTAGCTGAACTAACTATAACGGGGGAATTTCTAGGGTTTTGTACGAGGGAAATGTCCAGCTAACTATAACGCCCCTGAAACCTATGTTTTTTTCAGTGAAAATATATATATATATATATATATATATATATATATATATATATATATATATATATATATATTACCTACTGGCGGTCGCCAGTAGGTAGTTATAGTTAGGACCACGTTTCCATAGGAAAACCTCAACATTCTATTTTGAATAACTTTGGCGCCGGTCGACGAATCCTCGCGAATTTCTCAAAATAGGTGGGGCGCTACGCTCCGCTCCTACCCTGAAAGTCTCGGGGGGATTCGTCAAGCGGGGGCTGAGATAAAAGGGGGGTCCCAAAACGCGTTTTTCCCATGCATTTTTCCATAGGACCTTTAGAACGAGCTACAGCCCGAACGGCTGAACAGAATTACTAGAAATTTGGCAGAGAGGTAGTCCCTAGGTCAAGGAAGTGCCTTTTGTAGGTTTGGTGTAAATCTGTTCAGTAGATTCTGAGAAAATAGCCTTTAAATCAATATATATATCTGAGCCCGCTTACGGTACGCTTACCGTACGCTTACCGTACGCTTACCGTAAGCTTACGGTGGCGTGCGCGAGCGCGATTCTGATTGGCTCTTAGATCTTAGTAAACATTCGAATCGGCCGAAACCAGGAAGCGGCGTCCGCCATTTTGTCTCTCGCACTGAGTGTTGTTTATCAAACATGATGGCCGAAAACATGTTACGGGGCTGTTTTGACAACTCCCTCCCACATAGTCATGTTGAGGGAGTCCCCAAACATCCCCCAAGAGCAAAACCGGTTTTATTTTTTTTTCGGCAATTTCGCGGGGTACGCTTACCGTACGCTTACCGTACGCTTACCGTAAGCTTACCGTACGCTTACGGTAAAAAAATAAAAATAAAAAAAACACTATCCACACTTACCCCACCCCCTGTGCTTTTGGTGGCCGCAGGCCACCAAATGTGCAGGGCTTATTAATAGAGAAAAAAAACGTAATTTTGGCAACATGAAATTATAAAATCGAAATAAAAAAAACACTATCCACATTGACCTCACCCCCTGTGCTTTTGGTGGCCGAAGGCCACCAAATGTACAGGGCTTATTAAAGTTGATAAAAACCGTGCACGGAACGAACTGCGTTAAGTGGGCGCGCACGCCACAAATGGCGTAAAGTAACTTAGCATTTAAAAAACCGTACAAATTCACTGAAAAAACCATAGGTTTCACACACGTTATAGTTAGGAAATAGCATTTAAAAAACCTTGCTAATTCACTGAAAAAACCATAGGTTTCACACATGTTATAGTTAGCTGGACATTTTACTGATAAAAAACCAATGAAATTCCCCCGTTATAGTTACTGTAGGCAACTATAACTCACGCGACCGTAATCCTCTGCTGACGACATATGTGTCTTTATGAAAAAAAAATATTTGTAATATATGTATAGCTAAAATTTAATGGAAGAAGATATGGGCAAATAAGTGTCTAAATACAGTATTAGCATCAGCAGAGGATTGCGGTCGCGTGAGTTATAGTTGCCTACAGTAACTATAACGGGGGAATTTCATTGGTTTTTTATCAGTAAAATGTCCAGCTAACTATAACATGTGTGAAACCTATGGTTTTTTCAGTGAATATATATATATATATGCCAAACAAAGTCTCAAAGCCCAAGGAGCCCCCGACCCTTCAGGGTGGCCTCGCGGAACAGAGAGCATGGAGCAGCTCACCAACACACGCCGTGACCAAACAAAGATGCGAGGCCCATCACGGAGATAAAAGCATTTATTTCGAAGACAGCAGCACTAATCTTCCATCACCTTACGCGTTTCGGCTGTCGCCTTGCTCACAGGTAAGAAGTTAACAAATGCAAAGTGCGTTGTGCTTGCTTTTTTAAACAAAATGTCACATGACCAGGCATTCGAAATACTAGCCCCATAATGCATTGTACAGTTCGTAAGTTCATTGCAAATGGAATCATGATTGATCCTCAAACAGCGTTATTTCAGCATTTTTTTCTTTGGTACCTGCATCATTTTAGTGGAAATAAAGTCTCGCAGCCATGTGTTTTTTCCGATTATATGCAAGTGCTCACATTCAGCATAGGTCTTCGAATCTGCATATCTCTCCGAGCGGTCAGAGCACGGGATGTTCTCCCATCCGACTCCCTTCCACACAGTCTGCTCTTTTTGCTTTCGTAGCATTTCCTGATTAGGTAGGGCGACTGCAGTGGGTCATGCTCCCGATTTGAATGCAAAACAAAGTCTCCAAGCCCAAGGAGCCCCCGACCCTTCAGGGTGGCCTCGCGGAACAGTGAGCATGGAGCAGCTCACCAACACACGCCGTGACCAAACAAAGATGCGAGGCCCATCACGGAGATAAAAGCATTTATTTCGAAGACAGCAGCACTAATCTTCCATCACCTTACGCGTTTCGGCTGTCGCCTTGCTCACAGGTAAGAAGTTAACAAATGCAAAGTGCGTTGTGCTTGCTTTTTTAAACAAAATGTCACATGACCAGGCATTCGAAATACTAGCCCCATAATGCATTGTACAGTTCGTAAGTTCATTGCAAATGGAATCATGATTGATCCTCAAACAGCGTTATTTCAGCATTTTTTTCTTTGGTACCTGCATCATTTTAGTGGAAATAAAGTCTCGCAGCCATGTGTTTTTTCCGATTATATATATATATACATTGGATAAATAGAATGTACCAATACATCAAATGGATATTATTTGAAACCTTGGTGTGCAAATAACAATAGCTAGCTTCATGTTGGTAGGGTTCATATTGCACATAGGGGTTCATTAGGATGGTGGCGGGCCCTCCGCCATCAGATTGCCCATTTACCCCCGCCACATTACGATGGCGGGGGGAATCGTTCCGCAAGCATGGCGGGCGCAAAGACTGCCCACCACCTTCCGTCACAGGCAATCGTTAGGATTCCCTGGCGGAGCGGACTGGACTGGTGAAATGGTGGTGGTGCCTAGCAGGCACCGCCTGCCAGATTACAATGCTGGTGTCAGCCAGCCTTTCCATGGCGGTGAAACCGTGATGGAAAGGCTGGCGGGGATTGGGTTTGGGGGCACGTTGTGGACCCTTTGTCTTGGGTGGCAGTGTTGCAGCACTGGGTGGGCATCCATGGTACCCCCCTGCATTTCCCTGCACTGCGTGGCAGGCACTGCGTGGTGCCTGCCACGTAGTGCAGGGAATGCACGCCATTGCATTTTGACATTGCCTACGGTGCTGCAGCCAGCAGCCTTGTCCGCAATGACAAATCCCCTGGATGCGCCCGCCATACTGGCGGGCACATGGTGATTGCAGTGGTGGCACCGCCGCATGACTGGCAGGCGGTCCCAAACACCGAAACGATGGCGGGCGGACTCATGTCCGCTCGTCATTGTAATGTGCCCCAAAATCTTAACTGCAGTACAATTATACTAATCCATATTAAAGTGCTACTAGTGCAGAAAAAGTGCTTCTGTGCAAAATTCATATGGAGATACAGTGCTGTATATATTTCCTTTAAAATAATTACTACACTAATAATTTTAATGTTTTTTTTAATTTTAAAATAAATAAAAATACAACAAATACATATATATACATATACCAATAACACAAAATCTAGAAAAAAAATCTAACTACTAATTAAAATTAGAAAATAAATTTTTCAATTAACAAATATTAATAATTACAAATATTATAATTTAAAATAAACAAAACATAATATAAATTATAACAATACAAAATTAATTATAACATTTAATACACATACTACTCCCACTACAATTTAAACAAAACTACGCAAACTATTAAAGTAAATACATAAATAATTTACCTCTCCCATTTAGAACAACACATAAATATTAATACTGGATACAAATAAAATGTACAAATCTCCCTCCAATAAATGCAACAGAAGTAAAAGAGATAAATTACATATATAAATTATTTACTGCAGCCAATACAACACCAAGGAAACTGTTAAAGAGCAAAGGGATAACATTTAACAGTCCCACTCCAGTCAGTGCAACAGTAGGGAAAGTGTTGGATTGAGGAGGAGTAAAAATTACTATTCCCACTCCAATGATCGCAACAGTAGGGAAAGTGTTGGATAGCGGAGGGGTAAAAATTACTATTCCCACTCCAGTGAGCACAACAGTAGGGAAAGTGTTGGATAGCGGAGGGGTAAAAATTACTATTCCCACTCCAGTGGGTGCAACAGTAGGGACAGTGTTGGATAGCGGAGGGGTAAAAATGACTATTCCCACTCAAGTGAGTGCATCAATAGGCAAAGTGTTGGATTGCATAGGGGTAAAATTCACTATTACTACTCCAGTCCGTTCAAAATAAAAAAATAAAAAAAATATCATCAACAAAAGAAAAAGAAAAAAACAACTAAAACAAACAATATAAATATGTTAAAAATAAAAATAAAAATATATTTAATATGAATGATAAAAGAATAAAAAAACATATAGGTGCCGATTCCGATCCTGTAAAACCTGGGTACAAATGGTCGTACAGAGCGTTTTCTCCGTACGACTCGTACCCGGGAATTCCACCGTACAAACCAGCAAGTACGATTCGTACAGAAATACCATTTCCGTACGAATCGTAAAAAACACCGTGCGGCTGAAAAATACATACAATTCCGATCCTGGACAGCGCGTATGCGACGTCCGCACCGAGTCAGGCAGCGTTTTACGGACCAGCAAGTACGATTCGTTCCCACAGCACTCCGCACGGCTATATTTTTATGGGAGCCAAAAAGTGCCGGAAAAGCTAAGTACGCCGCGATGCATGAGGAAAAGGGGGCCCGGTACGCGCCGTACCCCCCCCGTATGTACGCGCCATACCCCCAGCCCCTCCGTATGTACGCGCCGTACCCCCACCCCCATATGTACGCACCGTACCCCCAGCCCCCGCGTACGTACGCGCCGTACGCACACCCCTGTATGTATGTGCCCTACCCCCAGCCCCCCGTATGTACGTGCCGTACCCCCACCTCCGTATGTACGTGCCGTACCCCCACCTCCGTATGTACGTGCCGTACCCCCACCCCCGTATGTACGCACCGTACCCCCAGCCCCCCGTATGTACGCGCCGTACCCCCACCCCCGCATGTACATGCCGTACCCCCAGCCCCCCGTATGTACGCGCCGTACCCCCACCCCCGTAGGTACGCGCCATATCCCCACCCCTGTATGTTCGTGCCGTAAACCCAGCCCCCCTGTATGTACGTGCCGTAACCTCACCCCCGTATGTACGCGCCGGGGTGGGGGTACGGCGCGTACATATGGCGGGGGCTGGGGGTACGGCGCATACATACGGGGGTGGGTTTACTGCGCGTACATATGGGGGGCTGGGGGTACAGCACATACATACGGGGGTGGAGGTACGGTGCGGACGTATGTGGGAGGGGTGGAAGGCTGGGGTGGCCGTACAACTCGTACCCCGGACACAAGTGTACCCGGGGTAGGGGTCGTACAAAGTTCGCTCCGTACGGGACATTTTACATAGGCTTGTGTATTCGGGACGCCGGTACGGATCGGACTTGTGCGCTCGGACTTCAGTTTTACGACTCGTACGTAAAACTGTCCGGGGACGTCTCGTAGACTTTTCCCGAGGTCATTCGTATGTATTTTTCACGTACGAATCGTACTTTGCCGTTTGTACGGGACTTGTACGATTCGTACGTAAAAAAATACGGATACGAGTCGGACGGTAAATTTTTTTAACGGATCGGAATCGGCACTATAATGTTAAATACATAGTTCAAATCTCTACAGATATTATATTAAATAAAATAAAAATTATAATTTTCATACAAATAAATAATTTTATTTAGAAACTGTTTATTAACAAACACACTAATTAATGGGCGTGGCCAGGAGTGTCAAGATAGTAGTTGCACTTTAGAAGTGCTCCGGACTCCTCCGTCATCTGCTCCTTCATTCGACACCTTCGACGAGTGCCTACCTCAGAATCCTGCTGCTGAACTGCCCTGGGCCTAGGTCCCACTCTGAGAGGCAGCCTAGGTGGTGTCTGGACATTGCAGCCCGCCATTGTGGAGGGGATCCGCCTCGCGGCACATCTAAGATGGCAGCCCCGCTGGATCCATGTCCTGGCTTCTTCTGGTGCCCCCGTGATCCATAGCGGCCGGTGTGCTGTGCTCGAAATGGGACCCCTGTGGGCTGTTGCTCCCGACCTGGCTGGAGACGGCGCTCCGCTCACTGATCAGCTGGAGCTGCGCCGGGTGGCAGTGAGAGGCGCAAAGAGTGGCTCAGGCGTTCCCGCATGTCACGACCAGATGGGGCTGCTGAGGCGGCTGGTGCGTCCAGGGGGAGATCGGCCGTCAATCAGGCGGTGGGGGAGCCCGGTGTTCAGCCCCTGTCCTCACTGATGGTTAGAGCCACCGGCACCCAAGACCGCATTTTGTACATTGGGTGGGTGCTGGGCCCCAGACCCCGGGCCTGCTTCTGATTGCCGAAGCACCTTGGTCCCGCACACTCCCCCCCCCCCTGTGCCGTGGCGGTGTGCTGAATCCTTGGCTGTCAGTCGGACAGCGGTGAGGGAGGTGGGGGTTCCTCTCTCCCCACTCCTCCAGCGGCTTTGCATTGGGGCTGTCCACTTAGCGGGGAACCCGAAGGGGGCGGTGTCCCTGGGAGCCGATTGTGTGACTGCACCGGGTGCGGAACCTGGAGGATTGCCTGCGCTGGAGCAGCTGTAGACCGGGAGCCCTTTGGCAGCCCTGCTCTGAGGTCCGCTTGACGAGGTGAGGAGCTGGGAGGTGGCCTGCATTGGCCTGTCTGAGACACTTGATTGTGGACCCTAAGATGGGCAAAGGGTAGGGGGGAGAGTTCGACCATTGGCTCGGGCCATGAAGGGATCGGTGTCCTGCCCTCTCCCCCCTCACCCTCTTGGTGACAGGAGACCATTACTGACGGGGACCGCCCTGCGCCTGGCCTGAGCATTGGACCTTGAACTCTGGGCCAGTCACCACCACATGGAGCACTCCCTTGGCCCACGCGCGCTCTCCCTGGGGGTAGCGACGGTGTGGGTAGAGCGCCTCGGCTGTCAATCCGGACAGCGGTGGGGGGCTGGTGGACTCTTCCCCCTCCCCCTCTCCTACTTCTGTAGAATAACTGTAGGGCCCACCATGATCAGCTGTGATACTGGGGTAGACGGGTGCCCCTCGGAAGGGTTCAGCCGCCACATCGGGCCGCGGAGTGAGGGGGTCCAACCTTCTTCACCCCCCAGATGGCCTGCTCCCTGCATCACATCTCGCCAATACTCTTGCACTCCATCCTGTGTTGGATCCTGTGCCCCAGACCCGGTGCTTTCCTGTCCCGGAGGTGGGTCCTGCACACTCGACTCCTGGCCTGGGGGTGTGGAGGAGGACTGCTGTGAAGGGGCATCGGCTGTTGGTCGGGCGGCGGGGGGCAGAGCGGATCACTCTTCCCCCCCTTCCTTTTCTCCTTCCCTTCTTCCCAGCTGCTGTATACCCTGGGATTGCCCTGGACGAAAGCTCCTGCATCTATTCGCTCTTCATCTGAGCGCTGGGCAGTGGCATCGGCCCCCAGCCTTGCTGCAGGGCAATCATGGGAAGAGACCGGGCGCCGAAGTCCCCCGCCGCACAGACTAAAATGGATCAATACACTGTTGTGGATTCTGGGGCGATGGGGGGACCGCGGGAGGAGGCACCCCCACAACTACAGACCTGTCCACTATCCTTCAAGCCATCGGCACCTCCCAATCCTCGGTGGAGGGCAAGATCAAAGAGGTTCGGGTAGACGTGATTCTTATCCGGCAGGACCTCCGTAATGCCATGGCCCGGATCAAGGAAACGGAGTCTCGTATATCCACGGTAGAGGATGACATCCAACACCTTAAAGATCAGGTGGCTCACCTTCAGACTCATACCCCAGAACTGTACAAAAGGGCCAAAGATGCTGAAAACAGATCATGGCGCAACAACCTCTGCCTGGTGGGCTTTCCGGAGGGAGCGGAACAAGGCCGAACATCTGACTTTGCTGAGCGCTGGTTGCGCTCATGGATGCCCGAGGGCACCCTCTCCCCATGGTTTGCAATTGAGCGGGCGCACTGATCTCTTGCAACCAGGCCTCCGCTGGGCGAGCCCCATAGGCCGATCATAATGCGGATCCTTAACTTCAGAGATCGGGACTTCATCCTGGTCGAAGCACGGAAGCAACAACACCTCAAATACCAGAGACAGACAATCATGATCTTCCCCGATTACACCGGTGAGGTCCAGGGCCAACGTTGCTCATTTGGAGAAGTAAAACGAAAGATGCGTGCCCTCAACATCCAGTACAGGCTTCTCTTCCCGGCCCACTTCCGGGTGGTGTTCCAAAACAAAACCCTTTTCTTCGACTCCCCTGAAGAGGCCTGGACATAGGTGACAGAAGAGCGCCCCTTGTGCCTCAACACCCGGAGTACCTCTCCTAAGGACAGTAACGAGGGTGCCCGCCGGACTCCTGCCTGGCCCATGTCCGCCACGCACCTGCTCACGCAGGAGGCGGTGTCCGTGACGAGCCCGATCAGATTCACCGCAGGGTCCTGCTCCTCACCCGACATCCAGGGTGCCCCAGGGTGACTGCCATGCTTTACAGTGCACAAGCTCTTCAAACCGCTCGGACCGAGGGGGAGCCTCACCCCAGCCATCGCTACTGGATCCTACGGACACAGATCTTTCCTGAAGCCCGGGCCTTTCCACGGGGCCACCTTGAGCCCACCATGACTTCCGGCTGTAATTGGTTCCGCTGCCTTGGAGCTGCACTTCAGCTCATCATCACTTTTATCTGTCGATGGTCACTGTCACAGAACATCCTGCTATGAGGAGAGGTCCTCCATGATTCCCCTTTCCCAAGCATTTTAGTTTGGTTCTCTTCTAGGTTCCTCAGTTAGGGTGGACAGATGCTTCTGTTCCTGAAGTATAGGGAGGGGGAGGGGGAGGGAGCAGGGTTGAGGGGGAGGACCATTGTCCCAGTTTTTACTTGTTGCACTTTGTTCACATTCACTGCTTTGATCAACAGCACGATGAGCGCATATCCCATCAAGTTCATTTTCCGAGCTCTTCGCTGATATACGTCATACACCCCACTTGCAACGCTGTCCAACAGCGAAATGAATGAGCACAGTATCAGACTTGTCGAGATACATCCAATGCTTCACGCAGACTGTGCACATTGCTCGCGCATGACACCCACGTGAAACGTCTCTCCATGCACTCATATCCCCCATGACTGACATCCACAGTGGGAGGCGGTCGCTCCATGTAATGTCCTGGTATGTCAACAGTCTGCTAGACAGAGTCAGGTGGACATCAGTCCTGTGATATGCACAACGCCACAGCATCGACATACTGTTTCTCCAAGAAACCCATCTGGTGGGCAATAAATGCCCCTTCCTGGCAAGATACAGCTATGGTGGGGTTTGGCACTCTCACTTTTCTCGGGGGTCTGGAGGAGTAGCCACCCTTTTGCGCCGCACCCTCCCATTCGCTTTGTGTAAGGTCACGATTGACCCTTAGGGTACCTATGTCGCCCTGGAGGGAGCCGTAGGAGACCAAGTGCTAAACTTGCTGTCCGTATATTCCCCACAATCGCTGATGGCCCCCACACTTAAGCGACTTGCGAGGTTGATAGCCGCCCTGCCCCTAGGTATGACCATTATAGAGGGAGACTTCAATGCAGTCATGGACCCTGCCCTTGACGTGGTGGGAGCCCCTTCGTCTTCTAGAATTTCTCAGGCCAAGCTTTTATCAAACTGGGTGACTACCCTAGGGGTCTGTGATGCCTGGAGACTTTGGCACCCGCTGACCCGACACTACACCCACACCTCGGCATCCCACCACACTCATGAATGACTCAACTACATTTTCATGCCGGCTCTGGATTGTCAGACAATCAAGGAGACAACCATACTCCCTAGGGGTATTTCCGACCACTCCCCGGTGACGCTGTGGGTGGGTGACCTCCCTGATGCGTTGTGACCAATCTGGAGGCTGAATGCCTGGTTTCTCCAGGACAAAGATTTTCGAGACTCGGTGGGCAACGAGCTGCGGCAATATTTTATCACCAATCAGGCTCTGTTCCTTCCCCAGGCACTTTATGGGAGGCTGGCAAGGCCACCATTCGTGGCTTCGCCAAATGCCAGCTCAAGCTTCAGCGGACTGCGCAGCAGTCCCGACTTACTCTCCTGGAGACTCAGATCACCCTACTTGAGGACCAATTACCCCGAAGGTAGGACCGACACCCTGGACAGGAGACTGACATTCCTGCAAGATGAGCTCAGGCAGACCTCCCTGGAAGCCGCCAAACTGCACTGGAGGTCTTCGGCGGTGCAGGTCTATGGGTGGGGAGACAAAAGTGGGAAGCTACTCCATCGACTGGCCACATACCTGATGACCAACAGCATAATTCCCGAAGTGTTAGCCCTGAATGGCGAGTGGCTCAGTGCTTCACTGCATACTACACCGCCCTTTATGCTGCGCAGCCCCCACTCTCTTACTCCCGGAGTTGCTTCACTGAGAACGGATCCCTTTTCCGCGTCTTGGTGGGTCTGAGGCAGAGGTGCTAAACCTCCCAATCACTCCAGAGGAGGTCAATGAGGCAATCTCTTGCATGGCTTCCGGTAAGACCCTGGGGCCGGACGTGCACCTACGAGAGTTTTATGCAGCTTATCGGGACATGCTGGTTCCCCACCTGTTGGAGCTGTATGCGGAGGTGGCCAATAAAGGTTCATTTTGTGCCAAAACTGACATGGCCACCATCGTGGTGATCCCCAAGTCTCAGCCCCCCTTGAAGCACTGCTACGATTACCGTCCTATTTCACTCATCAACTCGGAGCTCAAGGTGTTCACAGCCGTCCTGGCTAACTGGTTGCGGCCGTACCTGGCCAAACTATACCATCCTGACCAGTGTGGCTTCATGCCCTCGCGGGGCACCAAACACTGCCTCGGGCATCTTCACCTCGCCCTAGCGAACCACCAGTGCCTGACTCCGTACTTGTCCCTTCTTCTCGTGGACTTAGAGAAAGCTTTTGATTCAGCGGACTGGTAATACCTAGAAGCGGTGTTGGCAGAAATGGGTTTTGTGGACTATTTTTGCAAGCTCATGCGGATGCTATATTGCAGACCAAGGGCCAGGGTGCTGGTTAATGGAGCCCTGTCGCAGTCCTTTCCAGTCCGAAGGGGCACGAGGCAGGGATGCCCCCTTTCACCCCTGCTCTTTGCCTTCGCAGTGGAGCCTTTGGCATGTCTCATACACTCCGACGAGCGCATCATAGGGTGGAGATGGCCTGGACTTGAGGAAGACCAAATCACTCTCTATGCGGAAGACGTCCTCCTATACCTGGCAGAGCCTGCACTGTCGGGACCCCGGTGCCTTCGGGCGCTGAGTCTCTTTGAAAAGACCTCTGGCCTTCAGTTAAACTCCACTAAGTCTGTCTTGGTCCCCCTTCACCTTCCGAGAGAGTGCTTTGAGTGGCAGTCCATGATTCCCCTTCTACGACAGTCCTTCAAGTAGCTCGGAATATGGGTGGCCCTCCTCCTGTACCTCGCCTGGGCACCCAATGTAACGTGCTAATGGCCCCAAAATCCATCACAGTATCAGTGCGGTTTCGCTTGGTCCAAATATACTATCTACTCACTGCTTATCTCACACCGCTGCGCCTTCACCGTGTTGGGCTTCGTCCCAATGCATCTTGCCCACGCTGCCAACACCCCAAGGCTGACTTCTTCCATATGGTATGGCAGTGCTCTGTCATCGCACGCTTTTGAGAATCGGTAACAGGGGAACTTACTGAGGTCCTAGGCTGGGAGGTACCTCTTAATCCCACAACTGCACTCCTGGGACTTACCGATGGGCTGGATGGCTCTCGAGCGGACAAACATTTCCTGAAGATAGCCTTGATATTGGCTAAAAGAGACATTGCAGCGAACTGGCTGGCTTTAAATGCCCCTACCATGAAACGCTGGTGCAAGGGGGTGGACTGGTGCGCAGTGCAAGAGTGGCCCTTGTATGAAGCCTGGGGATGTTTGAAATATCGCTGGGTGTGGGGTAAGTGGGTGGGGGCGATAGGCGACTAATGTTTTTCTTTGACAATTGCGGGATGTGGTGGGTGTTATTCTAATTCTGTTGCTTACTAAGAGCATGTACACTGCCTTACGGATGCTATGTTCCTCTTATGCGTTGGGGTCTGAGCTGGCTGCTGATCTCTTGTCTTACTGCGTATGTTTCTGAAAAATCAATGAAAATTGGTTATAAAAAAAACATTAATTATAACATACATTTAGTTAATTTTATTCCTACTCAATAACACCACACAACCCGCATCTAAAATGAAAAAGCAATTGCATAACTAACATAATTAATTATCAATTAAACAAACACTATTAATACAAAATAAAAAAAGACATACAAATATACTTTGGGGCTAATTATGATGTTGTGACATTCGCCACCGCCGACCCAGCGGTGGCGACCGCCACCACATCGTAACGGGTGAAACCCCCCAGTAAGGGGTACAGGTAAGTAAATACGTTTTGGTTATTTGTGCGGTTTTTAAAGAATATTTTTAGATTTCAAAATTCCACACTTAGAAACTTTTTGGAAGAAAATTGTCAATGTTATCCCATGGAGGAAAAACAGGTTATGGGTTCACTGGTAAGTAATTGACTGTGGGAGTTAAGGTCCTTGGGTTAGACTCAGGGGTCCCCCAGGGTAAGTGATGCACTGGTGTTGCACCCTCAGAGGCACTAGGGCGGCCGGGTGCAGAGTGTTGAGGCCCAATGTTATCCAATGGGGGATAGGAGGCCTCCGGTTGGTGGCTGCTGGCAAGCAGGCCACTGGGTTGTGGGAGCAAAGCTCCTAGGGTTAAGGTCAGGGCAAATGGGGAAACAAAGTAGCACAAAAGGTGCACCCTCAGCGGCACTGGGGCGGCTGGGTGCAGACAGGGCCAAACTGGCTACCGGACGTTTTGGTGTGCTGCCAAGCTGGGGGCTGATTTCGTTGATGGGGACGTGCATGTGCTTAAAACCATTTTTTTGCTTTGTTTATTTAGAAGCACACGCAGGTCCCCATCAACAAAATCAGCCCCCACCGCAGTGAAATCGGCCCCCAGCTTGGCAGCACACCAAAACGCCCAATAGCCAGTCCGGCCCTGGGTGCAGAGTGCTGTTTCGACGTCGGGTGCCCTGTTGTTTTCAATGGAGAACCTCCGGTTTGCAAAAGCACTGCAGGCAGGGAGACGGAGGACTTCTCGGTGCGACCACCACTTGGAGAGGTAAGTTGGGAAGTTAAGGGTTGGTTAGGCACTGTAGGTTTGGTCACACAAGGCTGTGGGACGTCGGGTGCAGGGGTGCCTTTTGGGGTCGGATCTTCTTACCAGCTCTGGGTCGCGTTCAGGGAGGTTTCTGCATTTAGGCTGCAGGCATCGGCTGGAGGCTTGAGGCAGGTCAGGGGTCGCCGGATCTTGGGTCAGAATCGCTGGGGTGACCTCCTCCTGGTATTTTTCCACTCGAGCTCGGGCCGGATTTGGTGGGTGCAGAGTGGGCTGGATTCGCGTTCCCTGGCGGCTGCCAGAGGTTGCTGTTTGAACAAATCCGGTGTTCACGGAAGAAGCAGTCTTTGGATACGAAGGCAGGCAGGTCCTCTGGGGTTTTTGAGGTTGCTGGCTGCAGGATACACCGGGATTTCGCAGGAGCAGGTTCGAGGGGAGACAGGCCGGTAGGGCTGGGGCCAAGTCAATGGGCGTCTTCCTCTTGTTAGCTGGCTGCACGGCTGTTCAGGCCTTCTTCTTCTTTTCTTCTTGTTGTAAGGCTGGATCTGAGGAAGCAAGGTTCAGGGTGCCCTCTAAATACTAGATTTAGGGGTGTTACAGGCAAGTAAAGGGCAGGGACCAATGGGTCCCTTCCCTGGGGTGGGTACACCCCTGATTGGGCCACCCTTCAGTGGGAGGGGCAGGAGCCTGTCCCTGATTGGTTGGGTCCCCCCATCCTCAAGATGGCGGGGATTCAGAGTTGTGCTTCACCTCACCTCCCCCACCTGAGGGGTGGCGCTGGCAGAGGTTGGAACACCTCTTTCCCTCACTTGTTTTTCCCGCCGGCTCTCCCACCCAAAGTGGGGGTTAGAACCAGTGGGGACTAGTTGCTGAAAGCAGCAAATGGTCTGGGGAGGCTCACAAAGGTGGCATGCCTTTGAAGCTTCCCCTTCGTGAACCCTGCCCATCCTGGGGGAGGAGGCTTGGCACCTCGTCCCAGGATGTGCATTGTTTCAGGCCCCGAGAGCAGCAGGCTCTCGACCCAAGGGTCCAGAAAAATGTCTGGTAGTGGCAGCTGAAAGCAGCCACTCAGCCTGGACACTAATGGTTGGTTAGTTTTCAGGGGGCATTTCTGAGATGCCCTCTGTGTGCATTTTTCATTAAATCGTACACTGGCATCAGTGTGAGTTTAATGTGCTGAGAAGTTTGATTCCAAACTTCTCAGTTTTCAGTGTAGCCATTATGGTGCTGTTTAGTTCATAATGACAAGCTCCCAGCACCATATAATCTTAATGGCAGCACTGCACTTACAATGTCTTAGAATGGACTTAGACACTGTAGGGGTACAGGGTTCATGCACCTGTACCCTCCCCACTAACATAGGACTCCCAGCTAGACGGGTAACTGATATAGACCAGGGCAGTGGGTTGTAGGCATGGCACGCAGGGATGTGTGCCATGTTGACTCTTTACTTTGTTCTGCACCAAAACACACAGCCTGCAAAGGCAGTGTGTGTGTGTAAAGGTCCAGGGCCTCTAAGGGTGGCACAATAAGTGCTGCAGCCCTTAGAGGTCTTCCCTGGTCACAGTGCCTGGGTACCTGTGGTACCATTTACCAGGGACTGACGTGTGGCCAGGGGGGCTAGTTGGGTTAGTTTTGGGGAAAGAACACAGGCCCTGGGAACCTGATTGGCAGGGACCCAGGGCACACCAAGAAAAAGTGCATCAGTAGTCTGGCAAAAAGTGGGGGGTTACTGCAACAGAAACCCACTTTCCTACAATTGTTAATTGATTTGCAGGTCCCATTAGGCTCTTCGGGCAGATTTACTAGAAAGTGACTCAGTGCGTTCCACGAGCCATTTTGCTGCGCTGCACTGAGTCACTTTTAAAGCACAGGGATGCTACATATTTACAACAATATGTCACATCTTTGTGCTTCCCCCTGCGCTGGCGCACAAAATGCAGCACTGTGCTGGCGCAGGCACCCTTGCACCATGGTGCAAGGATTCCTGCGTTTTGGGGAGATTGTTTTTGTTCAGGAAGGGTTGCCTTCCTGCACAAATACAATCTAGAAAATGCGGTTTTTCAACTTCTATGTGTGCTGCATTAGCACACAAAGAAGTTGAAAAACGTCATTGTTTCAATGATTGTTTGTGTGCAGGAAGGGAATCCTTCCTCTACATAAGCAATCTTTAGAGGTGATTTCCTCTTTCTATGTGTGCTGCAGAATGCAGCATGCATAGAAAGAGGAAGAGAAAACGAGGAGAAATTAATACATTTCTCCTCATTGCGCCTCCCTACGCCTCCCCTGTGGAGGCGTAATATTTACACGCATTTCCAGATTTACCATTCCTCGTAAATCTAGAAATGTGTCTGGTTCCATGGGTGTTGCGTGGGAACACCCACAGCAACACCCATGGAACATACCTTTCACGCAAAGTGCTGCGTGCAAAGGGGCCATATCTACAAGGACAGGAAAAGTCACGCAGGGTGGCTTTTTCTGTCCTTGTAAATAAGGAGCAGTTAATTGCGCCTCCAGTATGACACAAAAAGTGACGCACCGGTGGCGCGAGGAGCTCGTACATCTACCCCTTTATCTTGAGTAACGTCGTTTTTGTTCCAGAGTTGATCACTGATTTGTATGCTCTGTTAGAGTAAAGTTGAAGGGTTTTATCACTCTAGTCATTTGACTATCTCCATTTGTGTTATATTGCACTGAGTTTTAATTCCAATTCCAAAAACTTTATTTTGGTCATTACAGACCATAAAAAGTAAACAATACAAAGAGTAAAAAAGACAATTTTTAAACATTTTTTTAACATTAGATCAATTAACTGTCTATACCACCAATGGAAAAGGAGTAGTACAATAATACATTGTTATTAGTTTAAAACGATAAGAACAGCTAAAAACATTAAAAAATACTTAAAAAAATAATAATGGTACAATACAAATCAATGCTCAGTGGAGGAGATTGCTAACTGCAATGGTAGACTTAAGAATCCCCTTCCACTCTGCCACATTGAATTAAAAAAACGGGACACTGCAAACACAATAGGAGGGTGTGTGTCAGTTTGTAAAATTCTGAATGCCTCTAAACATTGATTACACCCTAGATTTCTAGAAAGCGGTACGAGCCAACACTGTCTAGCCTTTATATAGCCTGGGCAAAAGAGTAAAACATGAATAACCGTCTCATCTAAACAGGCTCAAGCGGGGCACCCACATCAACACCCATGGAACACCCCTTTCACGCAAAGTGCTGCGTGCAAAGGGGCCATATTTACAAGGACAGGAAAAGTCACGCTGGGTGGCTTTTCCTGTCCTTGTAAATATGGAGCAGTTAATTGCGCCACCAGTACGACACAAAAAGTGACGCACCGGTGGCACAAGGGGCTCGTACATCTACCCCTTCCTCTTGAGTAACGTTGTTTTTGTTCCAGAGTTGATCACAGATTTTTATGCTCTGTTAGAGTACAGTTGAAGGGTTTTATCACTCTAGTCATTTGACTATCTCCATTTGTGTTATATTGCACTGAGTTTTAATTCCAGCTTCTCTATTTTTTCATTTATACATTGAGTTCCTTTTATGATTTTCGTTCCACGGATGTCCTCAATGGTACCTTTTGTCAAAGCCATCTACCACTCAGCTGCTTCTGTTAGTTGTTTGCAGGGTGAAATCTTGAGAAGCCATGCATCCAATGTTGCTAGGTTTAGTTTTTCCCTTGTCTGCAGCTTTCATTACTCTGGGTCACCCCTGCGGATGAATCTTTGGGTTGCATGTTTATTTTGATAGAAGCAATGTGGTGTTGGCTACAAATTATCGAAGAGCTTCATTTTACAGAGCATGTATTTGGAAGGTGAATATTACACCCAGGGTGTGTCCAGCTGCCTCTGTCAGTTCAATTACAAGGTGAGGGAAGTTTAGGGTCTGGAACTTACCTAAACATTGGCTAAAGACTAGGACTGGGCTAAAATTCCGTTCCGCTCGCGGAAATTGCGATAATTTGACATTTTCGCGTTCCGCAGAGAGCGCGAAGATGTCAAAATTTCCGCAATCCGCATTTTACCAGAAATTTTTGCTTGCTTGCGCTGTAAAATAATACATTCTCGCGTGCGCACGATCTCCTTACCTGAATCCCCGTGTTCGCCGACAAGTTTTCCCGGTCCGGTCGCGTTCTCCACAAGATTTTGGATTGTTGGTAGCCATTTGCGCTGTCTCGCGACAGTTCGCGCCCGCAGTAACATAATTCGTCGCGCGATCACGTCTTTCTTCTCGCGATCATGCACCGCGAGACAAGTGAAAACAAGATGGCCGCGCCCGCGAGCAACCGCATGGGTAAGTTGGCGAGCCGCGACCACGCAGAAAATACCGTGAATGGGCGGGAAAAAAACTTCTGCATCTTCGCGATATTTCCGCGCGTTTGCGGAGATTTTTAACATTTTCGCGATAATTTGCTAAAGTGAATTTCGCAAATTCCGCCCACCCCTACTAAAGATCCATGCATTGCAGGCAGCTAAAATAATCTGATTACTAAATGTCACCTGGCCCTTCATTTTAATAAATACATAGCATCTTTCTCCACTTCACTTTTCTGTCCTTCCTCTTCAGCAACGTTTCTTGGATAAAACCCTTTTTTTGAGTTTCTGCTTGAAAGGATTAGATAAGAAACGAGGCCTAGGTGGGGAACTCTGCTCCGTTCATGGAGTTTGTGGAGATTTCTGCACTCCGTGGGGCATGCGGAGTTCCGAAAGTGGAGCAGAGTTTTTTCCTCACTTTCATTCACCAAGGTTGAGTTGGCGAGCGCGATTGAGGGAAATTCAATGCTAGAGGACCTCCCAGCGAGGTTTCTCAACACGGGTGGTCACAGATGGTCCCCACCGCTCACATTGAGAAGCCATTTGTTTGCGTTGAGAAGCTGTCGCTTGAGTAGAAAATCCCAGGTATAAAAATCAGCTTGAACGCCGCGACCTAAGGCACTCCGCCACTAGCGGAACTCCACCTAGTGCGGCAGAGTTTTTGGGTCACTCTGCGAACTCCGCCCAGACCTTGTACAAACATCAGTGGTAACTCACATCGAACAGTGACAAACTGAACATACTGGAGCAAGACACGGGCTGCAGTCACATACTACAAATCAACTGGTCAGCTGTCTAGTTCATGTCTAAGCCAGCTGTCATGATAACATCATAGAAATGTTCATCGATGGAGACGATGAAATGCAGCCACACAAATCAGGGAATAACACTTAAAGCAGCAAGTTCCATATGGTACCAATCAACCAAAATCACTCGAATGCAACAAGGATTATCCCTCAAATCGAGCTCTTTGCTACTTGCATCACTTTCATGAGACATAAGCTCAGATTCAAATGTGTTGTAAGAAAGAACATCTTCTCACTGACAAGGGCGCACTTAATATACGATGAAACACGCTGGTTTCTTCATCAGTTTTCTTTTTTATTCAAGATTTTTTAAAACTCCAAATGATAAGTTTCAAAGCTTTGTCAGTTCATATTACCAATCATATTCATCGTTCATTTCCAATGAGGTGAAAATAAATTTTCATGACAACCTTAGATGTCCACCCAATGCATTTCGGGTCAAGTAGAAGTCTGACCCTTCTTCAGGGGTCTAAAAGTAAATGAGACAGGACCATTAGCTTCACTCAAGCATACAGTCTAATACATGTCAATTAATCATGAATTTTAAATGCATGTAACCACAGATTAAATTACATTACACATGATCGTTAACTCTTAAGGTCAAAACCACAGAAAAAAGTTTAACCGTTTAAAAATATACTAAAGAATGCCTAGTGGCTGCAAAAAATATTTTTTTTTAAAAATGAAAGCGAAAACAGACGACATTGGTGGTACAACAACCTACAACTGGTAAAGAAACATCAGTGAAAATGGTAGTGTCAACTATACTCAGCGAGATTATAACAAACAAGGTGTAGAGTAAAGAAACAAAATCTAAAACACTAGAAACAATCACTAAATAAACTTACTCAGGACAAAAAAAGGTCTCTGCAGCTGTTGGAGTTACACACTCGGCGTGTAGCGTTCATGCCGAGATAAGTGGTTAGTTAAATTGTGCTGGATAGGTCTATTTATATCACATGGTGCACAGATGAAAGTTACGCTGTCATTGGCTCACGAAGTGAACCAGTGAAAATAGGGGGCTATGTGTAGACCAATGGTTACGCGCACAAAATGTAAAGCTGTCATTGGCTCCCAAACGAACCAATGAAAATAAAAAAGCTGTGAGTGAACCAATCGTTACACGCACATAAGGTAAAGTAGAAACAACGATAAAAAAATAGTAAACCGAACTGGGAATTCTGTGCTTCCACAAAAAGTGTATGTGTGAAAAGTGTACAATAAAGTTGCACATACGATAAAGAAAAATTATCAAACAGAGTTAACAGATCCATGTTAGTAAAAAACATAATATAAGGACCAAAGGGGGCCCATTACCAATGCTGAATAATGAAAATTCAAATTATAAAAAACACATATATTCAATACGATCGTTAATCCCAAAAGGATGGGAACAATTCAATTTCTTAATCCAAAAATATTCAGCTCGTAGTCTTTGTTTAGTGGGATCCATGTCGCGGCGTTGTGGAATCGTTTCAAGTATAGTGAAGCGGCTGGACTGATGTCTAAAAAAGATGATTGTTGGGTGATGGACCTCTTGATGCTGAAATCTCCGAGTCAGATACTACACTTTTTTGAGATGAAGATGTTGTTGTCTTTTGTGTTTGACAACAACATCTTCATCTCAAGAAAGTGTAGTATCTGACTCGGAGATTTCAGCATCAAGAGGTCCAATTAACAAATCTACCACGTCTTCAAGAAAACCGTCTACAAGTACCATCACCCAACAATTATCTTTTTTAGACATCAGTCCAGCCGCAAACTCTCCACCATCAGTGGAAGAGCCACACGAAGGGGTAAAAGAAACAAATCAAAATATCGCGGTAAGGACCAGGAGCCAGATGTCGAAAACAACCTCGTAGTTAACATCTCCTCAAAAACTTTAACTAAAGCTGAAATCAAACTGTTAAATAAAGGCATCACATTTGTTCCCACTTATCGTTCCAACTTAGCAGAAACTGAAATCGCTTTGTTCAAATTTTTCAGGTCTTAAAATTAAAGTTCTTTTTTAAAGATTTACAACCACCTAAACTTATTGAGACTTGGGATAAAGATTTCAAACCAAAAAGTACCTTTTGTGCGCCATTTACCCACAAAACGATTGAAGCCTTTGAACGATCAGTATTAGCAGATATTCAAGACATCAAGTTCACTAAACCCAAGAAGATGAATCTATCCTCCAAAGAATGGAACACTCTCAAAAATCTAAGTTCACAAAAACAACTTACTTTTCAAAAAGCCGACAAAGGCGGTGCCCTTGTTGTTATGGACACAGAATTATGCTGCCTAAAATACACAAGGACATGGTTTGTCCACCATTCAGACCCATTGTATCGGCTTGTGGGTCGATTTCAGAACCCATTGGAAAATTTGTAGATAAGTTTCTACAACCTATTGTACAAAAAAGTGTCACTTACATCAAAGATACCACGGCATTTTTGAATCTGTTGAAATCCATTGTACTTGATGAAAATGAGACATATTTTTTGTGTACAATCGATGTTATCGCATTGTACACTTCAATACCTCACAATGAAGACCAATCGCAATGGACCGCACTCCGATAGCCCCTCCTCCGGGTCGCCCCTGGGGAAGCTGGTACATGGAGTTCTTGAGTGGTTCACCCCAATAGGTGCAAGTAAGTACTTGTTGAACTGATGATCTCTGACATGGAGTTCTTGAGTGGTTCACCCCAGTGGGTGCAAGTAAGTACTTGTTGAACTGATAATCTCTAGACCCGATACATGTCCCGGGTTTTGGAATATCGCCCGAGACATGGCTCGGGTTTCGGGATAACTTCCCTCCTCAGTAGAGAAAATAGTTAGGGGTGGAGAAGAGGGCCGCCAAACAACCGTCAAAGGCTTTGTTGCCCGCACAGGCACGCAGGTGCGTCGTCCAGGAGCTCGTCAGCTCAAAGCTCGAGGGAGCCATATTTGTAGACCAATCGCAATGGACCGCACTCCGCTAGCCCCTCCTCCGGGTCGCCCCTGGGGAAGCTGGTACATGGAGTTCTTGAGTGGTTCACCCCAATAGGTGCAAGTAAGTACTTGTTGAACTGATGATCTCTGACATGGAGTTCTTGAGTGGTTCACCCCAGTGGGTGCAAGTAAGTACTTGTTGAACTGATAATCTCTAGACCCGATACATGTCCCGGGTTTTGGAATATCGCCCGAGACATGGCTCGGGTTTCGGGATAACTTCCCTCCTCAGTAGAGAAAATAGTTAGGGGTGGAGAAGAGGGCCGCCAAACAACCGTCAAAGGCTTTGTTGCCCGCACAGGCACGCAGGTGCGTCGTCCAGGAGCTCGTCAGCTCAAAGCTCGAGGGAGCCATATTTGTAGACCAATCGCAATGGACCGCACTCCGCTAGCCCCTCCTCCGGGTCGCCCCTGGGGAAGCTGGTACATGGAGTTCTGTGACGAGCAGTGTGCGACCAACCTTTGCTTAATTTATTATGGCTCCCTTGAGCCAACGGGCTGACGAGCCTTGGATCTGCACCTGCGCGCCATGAGAGGTACTTGACCTGTTTTAATTACATTTTGGCAGTCCACGCGGCACCCCTTTACACTGACCTGCTCCCTGCTGACGAGAGGCAACTACCTCGAAACACGTGTCCAGGGATGGCTAACGCAACACATACTGTTCTTTATACATCGTGGCATAGGCGTACCCGCCGTCGCCACTACATCTACCACAGTCCTTTGGGGCAACTTGCTGGTGTGACGAGCAGTGTGCGACCAACCTTTGCTTACCTCACAATGAAGGCTTGGAAGCCTTGGAGTGGAGTTTATTAAAGAGTGACCTAGAGGATTCACAAAAATTGTTAATTTTGGAACTGATGCAGTTTGCATTATACTGCAGCTATTTTGAATGGCAAGGTAATTTTTATAATCAAGCCAGTGGTACATCCATGGGATTCGGGGGGGCTCCCTCGTACGCTAACATCTACATGAGCAAATTTGAGACAGATCATATACTTGAGAATTCTGGTTGGAAAGAAGGTATTGTAATATACAAGAGGTATATTGATGATCTATTTGTGATTTGGAAGGGATCTCGTACTCAACTTGAAAATAACATCACTAACTTGAATATGCATAATGATCGGATTAAATTCACTCATTGTATTGAAGAAAAATCTATTGCATTTTTGGATGTCATTGTGAAACTTGATCAAAATCAAATCTCCACTCAACTTCATATCAAAAAGATGGACAAAAACTCTAGTCTACTATTCCAAAGTTTTCATCCAGAACCATTGAAGAAACATCTACCTACCTCTCAGTTCATAAGAATGAAACGTATTTTATCTAATCAAGAAGATTTAAAAACTACTCTTGAGAAACAAACAATGAAATACAGAATGAGAGGCTATCCTGAAAGTGTTTTACTAACATCCCTTGACAAAATATCGCTGCAATCAAGAGATGACCTTCTTCAACAACGTATCACCAATTCCAAAGAAACGAAGAAAACAGTATGTGTATTAAAATACTCCACTGAGTCACATAAAATACAGAAAGCCATCACCAAACACTGGAGAATCATACAAATGGAACCAGATCTGAATAATCTATATGATGATAAAATCACTTTTGCTTTTCAACGCTCTAAAAATCTTAAAGAACTGTTGAATGTTCCTAAGAAATCAACACAAAATTGGCGCGGCATGCTTCAATGCCAAAACTGTATTCATTGTGGTAATGTCATTATTGGTAAAGAATTCACCCATCCTACTAAGGGTTACCCCATAGCCCTCAATCACACAAGCACTTGTGATACAGCTACTTGCGTCTACGCCATTAAATGCCCTTGTGGCAAAGTATACGTTGGACAAACTGAGCGTAAAGTGAAAGTTCGTATTACTGAACATAAGAGCAATATCAGGATGAAGAACTTAAAATCATCTGTAGCAAATCATTGGATGGAAGCGGGTCACCAAATATCACAACTACGCTTCACTATACTTGAAACGATTCCACAACGCCGCGACATGGATCCCACTAAACAAAGACTACGAGCTGAATATTTTTGGATTAAGAAATTTAATTGTTCCCATCCTTTTGGGATTAACGATTGTATTGAATATATGTGTTTTTTATAATTTGAATTTTCATTATTCAGCATTGGTAATGGGCCCCCTTTGGTCCTTATATTATGTTTTTTACTAACATGGATCTGTTAACTCTGTTTGATAATTTTTCTTTATCGTATGTGCAACTTTATTGTACACTTTTCACACATACACTTTTTGTGGAAGCACAGAATTCCCAGTTCGGTTTACTATTTATTTATCGTTGTTTCTACTTTACCTTATGTGCGTGTAACGATTGGTTCACTCACAGCTTTTTTATTTTCATTGGTTCGTTTGGGAGCCAATGACAGCTTTACATTTTGTGCGCGTAACCATTGGTCTACACATAGCCCCCTATTTTCACTGGTTCACTTCGTGAGCCAATGACAGCGTAACTTTCATCTGTGCACCATGTGATATAAATAGACCTATCCAGCACAATTTAACTAACCACTTATCTCGGCATGAACGCTACACGCCGAGTGTGTAACTCCAACAGCTGCAGAGACCTTTTTTTGTCCTGAGTAAGTTTATTTAGTGATTGTTTCTAGTGTTTTAGATTTTGTTTCTTTACTCTACACCTTGTTAGTTATAATCTCGCTGAGTATAGTTGACACTACCATTTTCACTGATGTTTCCTTACCAGTTGTAGGTTGTTGTACCACCAATGTCGTCTGTTTTCGCTTTAATTTTTTAAAAAAATATTTTTTGCAGCCACTAGGCATTCTTTAGTATATTTTTAAACGGTTAAACTTTTTTCTGTGGTTTTGACCTTAAGAGTTAACGATCATGTGTAATGTAATTTAATCTGTGGTTACATGCATTTAAAATTCATGATTAATTGACATGTATTAGACTGTATGCTTGAGTGAAGCTAATGGTCCTGTCTCATTTACTTTTAGACCCCTGAAGAAGGGTCAGACTTCTACTTGACCCGAAATGCATTGGGTGGACATCTAAGGTTGTCATGAAAATATATTTTCACCTCATTGGAAATGAACGATGAATATGATTGTTAATATGAACTGACAAAGCTTTGAAACTTATCATTTGGAGTTTTAAAAAATCTTGAATAAAAAAGAAAACTGATGAAGAAACCACCGTGTTTCATCGTATATTAAGTGCGCCCTTGTCAGTGAGAAGATGTTCTTTCTTACAACACATTTGCATTGATAAAGACACGCTGGGACTTCGTGTTTCACAAGGTGCGCCGAAACTACACAGTTAAACTGTCCATATACCTCTGAGTGCACGGGGATCACACAGTTATAATACATAAGCTCAGATTGCCAGTTTCTGAAAATAGACATTTCACACTAAAATATATGCACAATTTCTATGTTTACATAAAGAGGTTCAATTCTCCAAGCAGACGATTGTAATTAATGGGTAAAAAAAAAGTATTTTTATCCTGAAATACTGGATTTTATTTTAGTCAGTACATCTTTGGTACCCTACATCAGCTAGTCATTTTCCCCCAGCACTGATACACACAGACAGATTCTGCCTTTCATGACTGTTCATCGCCGTCAATTAACAGGTAAACCCAGTATCTGGTAGGAATTTTCACTAGGGGTGAGCAAAATGTGTGTAATTTGTGTATTTAAATTGTTTTGCGCAATTTTGGAAAATTTCTAGAAAAAGAGACGTGAAATGCAAATCTAATTAGTACTAGATTTGGCGCAAAATGCATTCTCACATCAACTTTTAACGTGAGGACACATTGGGGCATATTCTCAAGGAGCTATCGCCGAGTTAACGGCACTTTATCACAGCCAAAGTTGCGATAAATTTATCGCCCCATTCACAAGCTGGTGTTAACAGCCCATAACACCAGTTTACCCAAAATAGCAGCTGCAAAAAACATCGCCACAGATGACCTCCACAACTATCGCTAATGAGATGCCGATGCAGAGTAGGGGTTCCCATGCAAAAAGCCACGAAACACCACTCCGCAACATTCTCAACGACCAGCCAGATCGGCGATATGAATTCAAAACAGGCGATAAGGCACGTCAGCAGCAGGAAATTAACACCTGCTCTGAACTGGTGTTAAGTCGGATGGCAGCCGGCACCAGAAAAGGGAGCACAGCCCAGAGCCACAACTGAAGAACAACAGATGCCATGGAGCTACTGATCATGCAGCTCGGAGCCCCAACAGGCCCACAACACCCACCGCCACCACCCCCAGGCCTGCCACACCCCCTGACACACCCCCAGTCCCCCCCAGACCACCACAGAGGCAGCGCAGACACAGACCACGGACCTTCAGAAAACGCACCAGCCTCACAGACATGACACCAGAGTATGTGATTGCCCTCTACAGGCTCAAAAGGACAACCATCCTCTACATCCTGAACATCATTGCCCACAGGCTGATGGTACCAACACAGCGGACAACCAACATCCCTCCACAGACAAAGCTGCTGGTTGTGCTGCATCTGTTGGCCTCTGGTACCTTCCAACCAACAACTGCCAGAGTCGGTGGAGTCTCACAGCCAGCCCTATCAAAGTTCCTCAAACCTGTCCTGGATGCCATCATCAGCTTGGTACCCCAGTACCTATACTTCCCCCACACTGCGCAGGAACAGATGGAGACCAAGCAAAGCTTCTACACCATAACTGCATTCCCGCACATGTTGGGGGCAATTGACTGCACATATGTCCTACTTGTGCCCCCTGCCGACACTGCACACAATTACCGCAACAGAAAGCACACGTATTCCATCAATGTGCAGGCAATAGTGGACCACCCGGGACTCTTCACCAATGTCGTCGCCAACTACCCAGGCAGTGTGCATGATTCATACATCTTCTGACAGTCCATCATCAACCAACGCTTCCAGGACGGCACCAATGGAAATGCATTGCACGTTGGTAAGTACCAAATACACACACCTCACACCTCAACTCCACAATCATACAACTCACAACACAGGAAATGCACACGTCACAAGCTCACAAACAACATGCACTCCCACCAGACACGACAGCACAACTCACTGTGGGAACCAGGCCTACCCATGTGCATTAGCCATCAACGGCATGGCACCTCAGCTACACAATAGCAGAATGTCAGAAGAGTAGGGGACCAAGCATGTGTGAATGAGGCAATTTGACCAATGAATGAGACTGCAAACAATGCCAAGTGTGGCGTGGTTGTGCTGGACAGACTGCAGTATGCAGACCACACACATATCCATGTCGACACACACCACTGGTGTTTGGAGTGTAGTGGATAGTGGACGCAACCATGTCACCCCAAGCCTCCCACCAAACGTGTCTGTGGGCCCTTGCTGACTCTGGCCTTTGACCTGCACTGCGGTCCAATGCAGTCCGTCACAGGCAGGACACGGCCTCTTCGCTGGCTGCACACCCTCTCAGCTCTGGTGCAACTACCTACCTCAGGCACAAATCTAATACAAATGCCATTCCAACATCGTGTGTGAGAGATCCAGGAAGAGATGGCTGGACAGCGGTTGGCCCACACTGACTGCTGCCTCTGGCCGACACTGCGGCCAACTAGGTCACACTTTTGGAACTGAGTCTTGATTTCTTCATTGCAGTGTTCATGTCACTGTACGCAAAGAGAGGAGTAAGAGGAAGACGCGCTTCAGTCCGGAGGAGAAAAGGCTCACCTTTGCGGAGGTGATGGGACACTACCGACAACTGCACTGGTGCCACTGACTCTGTGCAGCGCATGCCTACCACTCGTGGCTGTGGGCCCCTGCTGACCGCTGCCTCCGGCACACACTGGAGTAGGTCACACAATATGAACTGAGTCTTGCGCTCTACATGGCAGAGTCCAAGTTATTGTACAGGCCTCAGCGCAGACTGCATCCCCTTCCAGCCCTGGTGCTACTCAGTGTGTGCGCTGAAATTCTTGGGCAATCTCTGTTTGAACGTCGGTGGTGTCTGAGCCCATGGGCTTGAAGTACTGGGAATTTTAAGCCCAGCGGTGCAGGGGAACACACCCTATGACTTCGGGTTCTTCCTGTTTCAGACCTACAGAAACACAGAGTCTTCTAGGTGAAGTCAAAGATCAGTTTATTGGCTGCAGACCAATTACAGGTATCCTAGAAGTACAACAGCGTGTATGTTCTCAGGAGACTGCTTAAAGTTACAGAAACGAGCTTCTCCTTAAATACAAAATATCATGCTTCAGGCACACATTCCTTGTTTTATGGCATGGCCATTCATAGGTATACATTACAAACGAAAAGGCAGAGTCATGATGACCATCCCACATTCCAGTTAAGCCAGCCCACAATTATTTACCCAGCAAGGCTCAGATCCCACATCAGATATCGATAGGCCCCAATAAACATGAGCATCTCCTGTTTGGAAAACAAGCTATAAAGCAGGAACAGTCAGGTGTGAAAGAGATTAGCTGGAGGCTCGTGTAGGATGAAAAGGCTTTATGGTGTGTCAAGCCCTGATGCTAATCACAGGTGGCCAGAGGACGGGGAGCTCGTGAGACCGGACTGACCTGGGGCAGCGGAGCCAAGCTGCCCAGGTCACAGAGAAGTCAAAGGAAGGCACATGTGCTCTAAAAGGCCCGTATTTGCTTCATGATATGTAGCCTATGTGAGGGCAACCATAAGATGGCCACCGCTCCAAGATGGAACCCACGGAGTCAATGTATAATAACGTATACACAGTGCATTCATAGCTAAAACGTTACACAAAGCACTTGTACATACCGCATTGACCATTCGCGGTTCGCTAATACCGGGATAGACAGGGGTAGGGCCCTGCCTCCTACGCGGTCCCAAATGTTAAAGTACGACAGACCCTCCTTTTGCCCTTACATAGGCAATAACTACACTCATTTCAAGCCGAGTCTAGGTCAATATTCATGAAGTCATGGAGATGTTGCTGTAGCATCATCCTATTACTTAGCTCGTCCCTCGATACAGGTTTCCTTACACATAATGTAGCACAGAGGCCACATATCGCAGGAGCACACTGTATGCACAGACAGAACAGGAAAAGGATGGCTAAGATCATTCCAATGACCATCAGAACTTTCCAACCCCAGGCAGATATCACGTCCCAGAACCACCCCACCAGTGACCAATCTCCTTTATCCACGTGTATGGATTCAGATATTTTATGCAGTTTGGAGATGGCTTGATAAACTGTTGGAGCGTTGTCTGGTATGAAAATGCAACAACTAGATTGGATAACCTTACATACCCCACCGCGGTCTGCAAGGATGACGTCTAGAACCATGCGGTTCTGCAAAGTCATGAGGCGATCTGCTTGGAGCTCAGCTGTCAAATTACCAAGGGCACCAGACGTAACATTAACGGTGGATTCAACCACACGAGTCAGTTGTCTCAGGTTCCTACTATTGACCATAGGTCCCCAAAACGGCAGGAAACCCAAAAAGAAGTCTCCCGCTTCCTGACCGGCAGTATCCTCCTTACTAGTCACGCCTCTCACAACTCTGGTCTTGTGATAGTCGGAGGCGGCAGTAAATGTTGGCGGTAGCAGATTTGCAATATAACATGTGCCCGAGAAGTCAGGGGGCAACCATGTATATGCTCGGTCATTGCAGATAAAATATGTACTCTTGGCAGCCAAAAACGCAGGGGAAAACTGTGATGGAAAGGTGTACGTTTCAGTACAGTCACTTCTCCCCAGCTGAGCTCTTGGATTTTGACCATTACCTTGTAAATAGAACCGACCTATGTGGGGTACGACCCAGATTGGGGATGAGATTTTTCGCTGTCTTTCACCCAGACTAATACTATACCCCGTCGCGTTCCACCCTACATAAGCTCTCAACTCTTCTTTGGGAATAGATGAGTATGCATCGATATCTCTGCTCATATCGGCAACTCCTTTCATTAAAGCTTTATTATTGGTGCTAGGTCTTATGGAACGCGGTTGTCACGGGGAGTACGCATCTAGAGCAAAGAGAAACATGGTCTGGAATGCCCATGACGATCCATTGTAACTAAACAGCAGCACTAGATAAGGAATACCCTTATTAATGGTATGTGGCATTAAACCACACACCCAACAATTGGTTGTATTCATAACTAGTTGGTGCTGGTGCAGGAGCTGAATAAACGAGTTGTTTACAAACTCTGATCGTCTAGCTTGTTCGTGTTCAGGCAGAGGGTGGAAAGAGTGTGAGGAGACAGTAGGAGGAGGTATAGGCTGTACAGTGGGTGCAATGGGCTCTTGAGAGGAGAAGAATACAAATCCTACGGTAAACACTACCATACTACATAATATAAACAAACATAAAAATACAAAACGTTTGCTCTTCATTATTTTACATATTTTTGCTTTAAAGTTCATTTCCTCAGTGAGTCTCTCCATCTTGAAAAACTCCATCCTCTAATCGTGCCGCTCGCGGCGGGTGAGTATCTTCTGCTAAGGAGTACGCCTGTCAGTCCAGGGAACGCCCTAGACCAACCAGAACCGTTGACCTAACGTCTTCGGCCTGTACCCCAAAGTCTTGGTACCGCGACCCTGCGGCTGAACCCGGATGGTGGTTCGAAAAACAAAAATCAAGAAAGTCCTTCAGATGGGAGAGCTATGGTATCAAAAACCAAAAAGGTAAGGAAAAGAATATTTATTTGTCCATAGGCCTTGGTCTTAGATTATAATGAAAACGGCCAGGTACTGTCTGATCTTGAAACAAGAGTTCAGGCTCTGTGGTGTCCAATCGAATTGACGGTGGCACAGCTTCTTGCAAAATATCGTAACTCTGTTGTGCTGAAGTTGTGCCTTTTATGCGTGCATCACTGAACGGCACAAAACGAGGTACAGTGTCTGTTTCAGAGTCAGCGATACCCTCCTGGACCCACTGGTCATACGGCAGAGGCAAAGGTATCCTTTTGACGTGAGCGCCGTGGATCCAGTTCTTCTTCCCCTTTACTCGAACAGCTGATCTTGTAGACAGAAGTACGAGATGAGGGCCGATCCAACGAGGCTCATCGTTGCCTTTGCGCTGAAAATTTTTCACCAGAACCCACGTGCCAGGGTCGATAGGGTGTCCTGGAGCTTCAGAGGCCTGGGGAAGAGTATCGTGCACCTGTTGGTGTAAAACACGCGATTTAGCCGTCAATTCGTACGAATAATCAAGCAGTATTGGATGTTCGATTTCGCTGAATTTCGCCGGTCTTTGCACACCCCATACATTAGCCGGGCGGCCAAAAATAACCTCGTATGGGCTAAGTCCCACTCGTGAGTGTACGGTCATTCTGGTGGACAGGAGTGCTAGAGGCAGAGCGTTGGGCCATTTAAGACCGGAGCTCGCCTGGATTTTGGCCAGTTTGAGTTTTAGAGCGCCATTGTAGCGCTCTACTAATCCAGCTGATTGGGGGTGATTTGTAGCGTGGAACTTCTGCTTGATCCCTAATCCCTCACACACATTCTTCATCTCTTGACCCACAAATTCACTTCCATTATCACTCCATACCATTCTTGGCATTCCAAACCTAGGAAAAAATTCCTTCACAAGGGCTTTGGCTGTGGATAGAGCAGTGATGTCTTTTAGGGGATAGGCCTCTATCCATTTTGAAAAAGCGCAGACAACCACCAATACATATTTCAGGTTGTTGCACCTTTCCATGTGGATAAAATCTAGCTGCAAAACTTCAAATGGATATGATGGAGGCGCAAAATGACCAGCTGGAGTTGGGGTTCCCCTACCAGGGTTGTACTTCAAGCATACCATACAATTCTTGACCACATTCTCTGCACACTTGGGAATTCCAGCATTCTGCCATACTGGAGCCAACAACTTACAGATTCCTTTCATACTGATATGTGCCATTCCATGTGCCATAGTAACCACTGGAAGCACATATGCATCAGGTAACAACCATCGCCTATGTTCTGACAGATCAATCCAACAACCATTCTCATCCAACTTACCCATACTTTCTCTCTCCTTGCTCAACTCTTTCTCTGTGGCTTCAGCTTGAAGGGACTTTACACTTTCTATTGTATTTTCACACATTCCAACATCACCAACCCATCTGGCAGGGCCTGCAACATACATTCGAGTCTTCACATCTTTTGCTGTTTCTTTCGCGACTTCATCAGCAAACGCGTTACCACGACCAATATCATCAGTGATTTTCTTGTGCGCACTGCATTTCATAATCGCAACTTGTAACGGTAGGGTCAGCGACTCAAGGAGATCATTCACCAACTTGCCATTCTGAATCTTAGCTCCATGCGACGTCAGGAACCCACGTTCTTTCCACAATCGCCCAAAAATATGAGCCACGCCAAAGGCGTACTGGCTATCCGTATATATGTTCACTTTCATTCCTTCAGACAACACGCATGCCCTTGTAAGGGCAATCAATTCTGCTGCTTGAGCCGAATTTTGTGGCACACGTGCAGTTTCCACAATCGTGTGCAAAGTCGTGATAGCATATGCAGCAGTCGTATCACCATTTGGAAGCTTGAAACACGAACCATCCACCCATAAAGTACCATCACACTCAGTCAGGGGAGTATCTTTAAGATCTACTCTCCCTTTCGTCTCTTCTTCCGTTCTGAACAGACAATCATGTTGCTCAATCTCATCTAGGTCTGCTGGAATTGGTAATAATGTAGCTGTATTCAACGTGTTGCATCTCTTTATGTGTATATGATTTGCTAACAGTGTCAGCTGATATCCGGATAATCGCGCACTAGTTAAGTGCTGTGTCTTGGTCCTGTTTAACAATGTGTCCACAGCATGTGGAACCATAACAATCAATGTATTATCCATTACTAGTCCAGCAGACTGTCGAATAGACATAGCTGCGGCAGCTGTAGCTCTCAGACAACTTGGCAATGCCCTAGCTACTGGATCCAAGGTTGACGAAAAATATGCGCATGGACGCGGTCTGTCGCCAAAAGGCTGTGTTAACACTGATAATGCGCAACCATCTTTCTCATGAACATACAATGTAAAAGGCTTGCTGTAGTCAGGGGTACCCAACACAGGAGCTGAACACAATGCATTACGCAATTCCAAGAAACTTTTCTGACACTCTTCAGACCATGGGATAGGATTCGGTGTGTCGTTGCATGTTAATGCTAACAAAGGTTTTGCCAGCAAGGAAAAATTGGGAATCCAATGCCTACAGTATGAAGTAATGCCCAAGAAAGCGCGCACTTCTCTCTGTGTTCTTGGCACACTCAACTGTGTAATGGCTTGAATTCTTTCTGGGGTCAGTTTCCTTCCCTCCTTCGATAAGAGATGACCTAAGTAGGTCACTTCTTGTCGACAATATTGCAGCTTTGAGAGAGACACTTTGTGATGGAAGGCAGACAAATGACGCAACAATGACAAGGTAGCGTTTTGCAAATCTTTTCAGTATCCGCGGCGATTTTTAAATCGTCAACATACTGAATAAGGATAGCGCCACTGGGTAAAACCAGTGCATCAAGCTGCGCTTTTAAAGCCTGACTGTATATTGATGGACTTTCACAGTAGCCCTGGGGAGCGCGTTTAAAGCGGAAGCTTCGGCCTCCTAAACTAAAGCCAAAAATGTCTCTGCTCTCCTCTGCAATTGGGATGCTAAAGAAGGCATTCTTCAGATCGATCACTGAGAACCATGCAGCGGAGGCTGGAATCATGGTTAACAAGGCAGTTATATCAGGGACAACTGGAAACTGTGGCACAACAATCTTATTAACCTCTCTAAGATCAATCACAAATCTGTAAACAGGTGGCTGTGAAGGGTCCGTTCGTTTTAAGACAGGTAAAACAGGACTTTTGCAAACGTTGCCTCTTGTCTCTTCAATTGCACCCTTTTTAATCAAATCACTGACAATTGCTAACAATGCTTTCTGACCTTCATTGGAGATCTTGTACTGGGGAATACGTGGCAATCTGACATTGGCTTTTAAAGTGACCACATATGGCGGTATTTCCAGGAGACCCACATCATTGGGACCAGTAGCCCAAAGGCTGGGCCTTTGGGCTACTGGTCTGGTACCGGAAGGGACGACAATTCAGGTGGCATTGCATTCTTAGACAAATACATTGGGGAAATCACTTTCTTGCCTAATGTAAGTTGTACTCCTGAGGGAGAACAATATAGTGTTGCATGCAATCTTTTTAGCAAATCTAAGCCTAGCAAATTTTCACCACAACCTGTCGTTAGGATGAGGGGTGCTTTTAGCTCACAAGGTCCAACAGAAAGTGACATAGGACTAGAAATCGGGTTCCTAACTGGGGCGCCAGAAAAACCTACTGAAACATTCATTTCGCCAGACAAAGGCGCGCCAGGGAGTTTTGAATGCATGATTGAACTCTTTGCAGCACCAGTATCCAGCAGAAAGGGCTCCGTTACATTTGCTGTAGTTACTTTAACATAAGGTCCGCTCTGATCCACTGGCACTGAAACAACTCCCTCTCTCTGTCTACGGCTGTCCTAGTAATCATTATCTTCTACATTGTCATCTTCTGCATAATAATCATTATTGTAGTACTGAGCTGTATTACCAGTCGCGTTGGCTTGCTGATCAAAGCTATTTATGGTATTTTGAGGCGGAAGAGGACACGCGTTCTGGGGAACATTTCCACGCCCTCTGCCTCTAGGAGCTTGCTGACCACCTCTACCTCTTGCGCCATACGCATTACTGTTACGCTGCATTAATTTAGGGCAACTATATTTAAAATGACCTTCCTCTTTGCAATATGAACATTGGTTGGGACCTACAGGGATTCGTGGTTGATAATACCCATTCATTTGCTGATTATTCTGAAATTGTTGGGGTTGCTGATAGATACCTTGGCTTTGCCTATAATTATTCTGTCCTCCACGTGGCGGATAAGCCTGCTGTAAGAGGACCTTTGTTTTCAGTTCTTTCGTTTTCTTATCTGTTCTATCCTTCTCATCTTTGTCTCTATTTTCATAATAATGTGCAGTAGCCAGTATTTGCGCTGAAGAGGAAACAGCCCAAGAACTTTCTGAATCTTTTAATTTCTTACACAACTCTGGAAGTAGATTCTGCACAAATGTATCCACAAATAACCGTTGGCCACCTTCAGTGCTCATGTCTTGACCACTGTGGTCGATAAATGTTTCTTCAAACCTGGTGAAGAAATCAGACACTGTCTTATCCTTCTTCTGCTTGCATGCGGACAGTTTATCCCAATTTACGCACATCGCAGGCATTACAGTTTTCATGTAGGTAATAATTCGACCAGGGAGTTCTGCTACCAAAGGATCAGGCTTCGCGCCACCAACTTGTCTAGCGTCTGCAGCAACGATATTAGCCCATGTACCCCCTAGTTCTGCCGCATGATCCGTATTACGGATGGATCCCCATAAAGGCTGTGGAACAACATCCCCAAATAACATGTCTATGTCAGCCAAATTCATTACACATGATTCTGCAGTTTGTGATAACTCCTTGTAATAACCTGTAGGGTTTTTACGGGGGTCAGGCAATGTCTGCTTGAGTGCTAACACTTCAGATCGTTTCCAAGGGACATGCACCCAAACACGCTGAAAATGTGCTAAGACAGGTGGAACAGCATTTGGATCAGCAGGTCTCCAAACTGGGGGAATCTCACGCATCGGATATTGGCGCGCTTTTACCTTTTTCCCCACAGGGAGTTCCTGTTCGAACAATGATTGCTGACAATCCCCATTTCTGAGGGATAGTAAAGTCGCAACTGCTTTATCTACATTGGGGCCCACAATTATACCTGTTTCGAAATCAAATCGCACTCGACACAATTCCTGTGGGTTTGGGTTTGCACCATTATCCTCCAATTCCTCACAGAGGAATTCACACATTTTATCAAAGACATACCTCTGTTTTGGGGCATCCCATTGGTGAAAAACGTTAACAACTGATTCCACATCATAGAGTGAAGGGAAACCAATCCACCTACGCGCCAGATGATCTAACACCTCTTTCTCGTCGGGACCAGGCAGCTGACTGCGCAATTGCTTACGCTGTAAGCCAGGAGTCGCACTTGATGACCCAAAGAGAGGCGACATTAAACTAGTAACTACATTAGCTAGTCGTTGTCGTGCAGAAGGAGAAGTTGAGGTGAAAACAGGGGGATAGACAGAGGGAAGGAAAACGGATTCAGATACAGGTACCTGGGTAGTGTAAGAAGGAGCGCCAGGGGAAGCCGCTGGCGTGTTAGACAAAGTCGCAGGAAGCGCGGGGGTAACAGGTAGCAAAACTGGCGGCCCTTGAGAGGGCTGCACTGCAGGGATAGGAGCCAGCTGAGGAGGAGCTGGCGGCTGTGGGAAGGCTTGCGGCATATTTACTGGAGGCTGCACATTTACAAGCTGTGGAGGTGCAGTGGCATTTTGCGCATACGGGGGTGGCGAACTTAGTAAATGGGACATTAGGGAATCTTTCTCTTTCTCTTTTGTCTCATCTTGCACAAGGGGTGACAAAACAGGGTAACATTTATCGATCCCTAGTTTGCGCTGCCTGTGCAATTGCTCATTCATTTGTTCCTCCTCATTATCTTTAAATTGCACAGCTGCTTGCATCACTGACATACCTCTTTCTCTCTTATTTCTTTTCGCTAGCTTAATTTCCTTCTTTTTGGCTTCCTTTCGCCATAGGCGGAAAGAATCAAACATCGCCGGCCGGGCTTTCTTTTTAAACAATTTCACTTCCAAATCATCTAAGATATCTGTATCGAAACTACCATTTTGGGGCCATTTTAAAACACCGTCCTTTCTGGTATATCGGATCCATACTTCATTATATGCAATGGGGCCCACGCCATGTTTTACATAAAGCTCATAAGTTGGAGTTCCAATTGGAGGAACCGGACATGAATCCTCTAACTGGAAGTCCCTTCCACAACTCAAACAAAACAATCTTCCAAATACACTAGCACCAGGCATCTTTGCTCACTAGTCTAGTTCCAAACTTCAAAGGATTATCGATTACGATAGTCTCGTGAATACACGAGTCCTCTGGCTTTGGGGTTTGCAAACTCCAAATCGAAATGATCCCGAAGGATACCAAAAATCCCTAAGGATACCAAACAAACTGGGAGACGCTCCACTTATACTTAACTGAATATCGATGATCGATGGCCTTACCAGAAGACTCTCTCGATTGTTTCGCTCTACCAAAATCGTCAAGGGTCCAAAACAGGGCGATTAATCAGGGCAGCAGTCCTTTGTAGCCGTCGGGACGTGGAGAACCTCGCAGAAAAGACTTTCGGACCACGTCGACATGCAGGGGTCGATAAAGTGGCGGCCTTCCTCCAGAATTTCCACACGAAGCTCCTCACGAACCTCTGGCTTGGACCGGTACCGCTGAAATCACCCCACCTTGGGCGCCAACTGAAGTACTGGGAATTTTAAGCCCAGCGGTGCAGGGGAACACACCCTATGACTTCGGGTTCTTCCTGTTTCAGACCTACAGAAACACAGAGTCTTCTAGGTGAAGTCAAAGATCAGTTTATTGGCTGCAGACCAATTACAGGTATCCTAGAAGTACAACAGCGTGTATGTTCTCAGGAGACTGCTTAAAGTTACAGAAACGAGCTTCTACTTAAATACAAAATATCATGCTTCAGGCACACATTCCTTGTTTTATGGCATGGTCATTCATAGGTATACATTACAAACGAAAAGGCAGAGTCATGATGACCATCCCACATTCCAGTTAAGCCAGCCCACAATTATTTACCCAGCAAGGCTCAGATCCCACATCAGATATCGATAGGCCCCAATAAACATGAGCATCTCCTGTTTGGAAAACAAGCCATAAAGCAGGAACAGTCAGGTGTGAAAGAGATTAGCTGGAGGCTCGTGTAGGATGAAAAGGCTTTATGGTGTGTCAAGCCCTGATGCTAATCACAGGTGGCCAGAGGACGGGAAGCTCGTGAGACCGGACTGACCTGGGGCAGCGGAGCCAAGCTGCCCAGGTCACAGAGAAGTCAAAGGAAGGCACATGTGCTCTAAAAGGCCCGTATTTGCTTCATGATATGTAGCCTATGTGAGGGCAACCGTAAGATGGCCACCGCTCCAAGATGGAACCCACGGAGTCAATGTATAATAACGTATACACAGTGCATTCATAGCTAAAACGTTACACAAAGCACTTGTACATACCGCATTGACCATTCGCGGTTCGCTAATACCGGGATAGACAGGGGTAGGGCCCTGCCTCCTACGCGGTCCCAAATGTTAAAGTACGACAGGCTGGAGGTTGTTCTCATCTACATATAGCTGAAACTGACAAGGTGGAAAAGTGGAGTCTGTAGCATTCAACTCCGCCATTAGCCTGTTTCTGCTTGTTTCTGCTTGCTTCTGCCCTCTGCAACATGCCCTGGAAGGACACCTTCCACTGTCCCCCACAACCCTCCGTGACATTCCCCTTGGATATCGACGAGTACACGCTCAGCTCACGTGGCCCAACCTCAGTGCACCGCAAGTCACCGCACAGTGGTAGTGTGCCGGTGCTGGCTGCTGTGCATCCGGGGTCACGAAATCTGTGATGCTCAAGTCAGAGACCCATGATATTCGTACCTTGTACAGCTGATTGTCTGCACACTGCTGTGCTTTTTGACAGCATCCAACTTACACTACCCAACACCCATCCAGCACAGGCGTCACTGGAGATGTGACCCTGGCAATGAAAGGGGCCAGGCGCACATGCCCGTAGCCAGTCCCACAAACTCACTCAGTTTGTCCGTGTGGTTATTATGGATGCGTGAGGGATCGGGGTCATTCCACATAACATTGTGCTGTGTACAGCGTGCACATCCATGTCACCGCAGGAAGTGGTGTAGACCTGGGACTTGAAACCGTGTTGTACCTCCCTGTGAGTGTAAGCGGGGTGGACAGGCATATGACAGTACTGCGTAGGGGTGTTGCTACTCCACACGTGGATCTGAGTATGGTGCAGGGTAGGCCTTGCCAAGGATGTGGCTGATGCGTGTGTCTCTGTTGTAGTGTCTGCGCCACCCGTCCCGCAATTGTCAATGTTGCTATGTGGCATGCCCCCGGTGTGCATGCTCGGCCAAATGGGTACATGTGGAGGGCATGCCCGCTCGGGGTCAGGGTTCATACATGCCAACTGTTGTGTGTGTCGCTATTGGTGCAGCATGAGCCAAAGAGGTACCCTCAACTACATGTCGAGTTCAGCCAGGCTGGTGCTCTACATCTGTATCAGCACTGCCCTTGCAATGGGCCGACACACACGTGGCCGGCCACATTCTGCGCAGCATCATCACTGTGTTGTAGTCAGGCTTAAGGACATGCACAGACAGCCATGACAATGGTGTGCCATAGGGGTGCATGTGATGCTATCTTGCTGCGCACACAGGTGAATGAACTCAGGGGGAGGTGCAGCAGTGAGGCTACGTAATACTCAGTGGTGCTGCCCATTTGCAACAAGCACTACATGTCATACAGGAATTTCAGATTCACACATGTCACACACCAAGGAACCAGTGAGCCTGCCAACTCATCATGCAGTACGTTGTCTTGACTCATGTCTCTCTGCACTTTCACAGGTGACCAAGGATATGCACTCTGCGCTCGGATGATGATGATACCCCTCCGAGCCCCAAACACACAGGCCCAGAGGCAGTACAATGCGGCCCACAAACGCACCAGGGGCATCGTGTAACGCACATTTGGTGTGTTGAAGTCCCGTTTCAGGTGCCTGGACATCACAGGTGGAAAGGTCCTGTTCAGCCCAGGCCTCGTGTGCAGGATGAACGTTGCATGTTGTGTGTTGCACAACATATGTGTACGCAGCAATGCCCCATGGATACGAGTGCCAGATGCACCGGACGATGATGATGAAGATGAGGCAGGTGGCCCACACCCCACTGCAGCCGCAGCAGGACTTGCCGGTAGGGACTACATCATTGACAATTTCTTCTCTGGTTGACGTCACATTGTGACGGTCCTTAGCAGTAATGGGAAAGTACGTTGACTGACCACAGGCACAGCATGTGGTAATAAATGCATTCCAATACATATTCCCTGAGTGCATGTCACTCATCTGTACATGCACTTCACTCAGACAAGTGTGGGTGCAACATGGTTGTGCTGACAATTTTGAATTTGTTGATGGATGGTGGGTGTGTCACCTCTGTGCAGTGAGGCTGTTTGGGGTGTCACGTATTCGAACTGCCGGTTCTGTGTGTCAAAGTTGTTACGGTGTCCCACTCTTCTGCGTTTCATATGTGTCCCAATTCATTCCATTTTAGCTGTCATTTGTGGCATACTAGTGACAACAGGGATTCTTTTGGGCTCTGATATGTGCCGCCATGCCGCAGGGATGCACCCTGTGACTCAAGTCCCATGACATGGGCGACATGTACGTAGGGGGAATCACTGCCGTTGCATTGGTCCATGCTTTCATTATTGTTTGTTCATGGACATAGCACATCGGTGTGCTGGGGGTGTTGTTCGTCCCTCTGCAATCTGAAGAGGAGATGCGGTTTCACAGTGTGTCCATGTTTGTTTCCGCATTGGCGCAGGTTACATACTGGATGCATGTCCATGTACATTGCGGCTGTTTGCGGGGAAATGCCTATCTGATTTGGACAATGGTCATTTGTTCTGCGGCACAGCTGTGGGGTTGTGCTCGTACGTTGTCACCTCACCATTTTTTTACTCTGCTTTTATGCTGCATTTTACCCAAGACGCGTGGGATTTGCAGACCTGTAGCTGGTTTTCACTGATTTTTGTATCGCGATTGACCTCATCTCAACTTTTTTTGCATTCGTGTTTCGCATTTTTACGGCATGGCGTTGATTTTAATGCAGTCATTTAACGTGTTATCTGGTGACTATCAAATGGTACCGCCATGTTGTGAATACTTAGTTAACACGGCGTAATTTTGCCTCGATAGACTGCGATGTTGAGAGTTGCGTTAAGTAACTTTTGCGATGGTTATCACACGTTCTTGAGTATATATCCCCAATTTATGCTAAAAATGCAAAAACCTACAATTGCTGTAAACAATAGCCACTCATGTTCTGGTTCTTTGCATTATCCCTGCGCTTCTGCTCTATAACATTGCCACGGAAGGCGGCCTAATGGCATACTTTCTGGAAGTATGGCGCAAAATCCCCCAAATGACGCAAATTATGCCAGTGTAATTTAAATGTCATCCAGGCTGCATTTTCACCACTATTCTGCAAGGGAAAGCAGAAATCATGTGAAGAAGAGCCGCGACAGATCACTTATGGACACCACTAAGCAGCAGATAGACAAGTATGTCTAGAACACACACAATATGTGATGTATAGGCACCATTATTGCAGGGAGAGGTGGGCTAACACCAAAAAAATGACACGCACGCACGCACACACACACGCGCACGCACGCACGCACACACACACCACCAACTTTGACTGAGCACATACACCCCTTTCCACCCAGCGTGCGAGCTGACACTGGCTTCTCCATGGTTCTTCTGATGGGACACAGAATCCCAGCAGGAGATTCAAAACTGCTGGAGGGAGGACCTCTCCCTTTGAGGGCTTTTATTTTTCTGTTTGTTTCCATGATTGCATTTTGGAGAAAGCCTTTGAAGGGAACATCAGAGTCCACAAGCCCCTTTTAATGGAATTAAGATACAAGCGAATTAACAGATCAATGTGTTTGATTCGGTAAATGAGGATTCATCGCTATGTGCATTGAAGCAAGAGTTTTTTTTAGTTTTATATAGCGCGAACATCAGAACGTTTTACATGAGAACCAGTTGCTTTACAGACGGACACATTCATTTTTTTCAGACACAGGGAGATTAACTGATTTTCCCAGAATCACAGGATGTTGAGTGTCCCTGTTGAGACCCGAACTCTGTTCCACAGATTCGAGGTCGACCGCCCTAGCCGTTAGGGCACATCCTCGCCCCCACATACTTCACAAATGCACTTTGAAGGCCTCATGTACCCTAAAAATAAAAAATGTATAAACAAAAACAATATGCCAAGCAAATCACCGAAAACTGGCACCAACCCTGCGCTTGCTGATTTCCCACTTCCTACTTGAGTTGAGGCTGCGTTTATATAGCGCTGCCTACCGCTCACGAGGCACTGAAGGCTTCTTACGTTTGTGTACGTCCTGTCTCCTCAGAGAGAAGACAGAGCCCGCCCCACAGAGAGCAGTCAACCACTCATGCAGAGACTATAGCCTGATGTATAGATTGGCCGAGAGGGTACTCTGTCGGAACCGTGAAGCCTCGTTTACAGTTGGGTGGACCAGCAGTATGTCGATGACGGCGAATACTCCGTCTCTGCCACCAACATAAACCTCTGACAGCCCCACAGAGCAAGGGTCGCTGGAGGTTTGGCCATTTGTCCTACCACCCTATTCAGAGGGGTGGACAAATGTCCATTTTTAGCTGCCAGTCACCAGCAGGTAAACCGTTGGTAACAGACAATGAAAACTGCGAAATGACCCCCATGCCCTGGGAGGAAACTGCCATCGCGGGGGGGGGGGGGGGGGGGGGGGGGCGGGTGAGGAACATTTTTTATTTTATTTACAAAAGCAAATTCCTGCTTTGGGGTTTTCTCTTTTGAAATGATAAAAAATATTGAAGGTTTGCCGCAGGGCTGCATCATGTTGACGGAGCCGTCGCTCAAACTTTCATTAAACTTACCGGAACCGCCATCACGGCTGGCGGACATTTAAAAATGTGGTGGGTCTCAGGATGACAGAACACTTTACTCCCTCGCCCTGACGGAGCAAATACCCCTTGGCCAAACTCTCAATCAGGCCCTATGTCATTGTCTCAGACCGCGCGGAGCGTGAGGTCTGCTGCCCCCTCAGTGCTTGGGATGAAAGCCCTGTCCGCTTCAACTTTGAAAACACAAGGAGCTGAGGCACAGGGTCAGACTGATTTGCATATGGCTGTGTCTGAACTGAGGTGGCAAAGTGAGCTAAAGACCGATGATGGATTCAACCCAGATCTGTGACTGGGGGTGAGTGTCTGAAAAGTTTCAGCGCTCCGTCCATCGTCTCCTTGTGTTTGCTTTGTTCACCCTAAGTTGGCAGGGTATGCCCAGACGCGGGTCCCTTGCTCACTTTGCCACTGGATTCAATCTAGCCTGCCTGATAAGGGGTGCTAGGCGGAAACCGGTCCCAGGATGCTTGTTTCCGGTTCAGGGAAGACCGGGCTTGGCATGTTGGGTCGGGACTGTTCCAATGAGGCACAGGGTCAAGACTGATTTGCAGGGACATCTTAAGGATTTTGGGGGCCCTGGGCCAAACATATTTTGGGGGCCCCTTTTCAGAACAGCTTTGAATTTATGATCCAATTTGTCCCTGTTTCCCACGCAGTTTTCACTTGCTCAGCTGCGTTAGCGATCCAGTTTGCATCATAGGCATTAGCCTATATAGTCCCGCTGCAAACTGACGCACACAGCTGACAGTGGTAGGATTTCGTGTATCCTGCCCTGCTACTAGGTTTTTAATACTTTTTAAATTGTATATGTGTGGCTGAATTACTCTGTGCTTTTTAACAATTTCTCCTACATACGTGCACTTGCACTTTACTTGATTCTGCTTGCCTACACCTCCTTAGCTGCTCCGATTCGCATCTCGCTTTTCCTCCAGTCCTGGTCCGCCACGGATTATACGCAGATTGTGCGGAGGGCACCTCACTTCCGCCCACGCATTTTCCGCTTCCTCAGCTGCGTTAGTGATCCAGTTTGCATCACAGGCATTAGCCTATATATTCCCGATGCAAACAGACAAGCCCATCTGCGCCCATCAGCTTTGCGGAGGCGTCCGGCGCCAGCCATGCTGCCCAGTTCCCCTCCGGTGAGTTTCTTCCACTATATTACAATAGGGAAAACTGCTTAGCCTTAGGCAGCTACCATTAGGTCAGTGTACAGTGACTGATATGAGCTTGGAGGTAGACTTTCGATGCAATAAGTGCAACTGGTCTCTCCTCCAGCCCAGGAAACTCTCACCCAAGATCCTCCCACGAAACAATAAGTGTAAAAACAATAAGAAAACAGAGGACTTAAAGGCCACCCTTTTAAATTGTTGCTCTATGCAAAAGCATGAACCACACATTTATGACCTACTTTTAGACGAACAGCCTGATCTTTTATTTCTCACTGAGACCTGCCTGTCTGAAGCCTCCAACCCTACTATCACCTCGGCCATTCCTACGGGTTATAAAATCCTATGGAGGGACAGACTGAGTGGGAAGGGGGGCGGTGTCACCATAATTTCCAATAAAAAACTAGACTGCTCTCCCATCCCAATGGAAAACATCGAGGGTGCAGAGTCCTTAGGCTTCCTCTGTACCTTATCCCCCCATTCATAGCATAGCTGTTTTTCTGATTTACAGACCTCTCTGTGCAATTGGAAATTTTATTACTACACTTAATACAGCCACCACTTCCCTGGACTTAAAATACAACAACTGCCTTATTCTGGGAGATTTCAATATACATATGGACAATGGAAAAGACCCTCAAACAACCTAGAGATAGCCTACTGGTTAAATCTCTTAGATTTAAACAAAGAGAGGTACTTCTAGCAAGGAAAAAAGAATTGCAGGAAATAGTAAGTTATTTTGAGACACTTAACTCGTCTTTTTTAAAGGATGATTCCCTTCCTGACTTCCTGGCATGTCACCTGAGAGGCATGGGTGGCGCACTTCACTAGTATCTTTAATCCCCCTGTAGCAGGATCGGTGCCCACTCTAAAAAGGGGCCAGTTGATAAATCCATTGTTACCTCTGGATATTAAAGGTGAAGGTACCAGCATAATGCACATGATACTCAGGAACCTGGAAATGGTCCACGACCTAGAGAAATCTACCAAGCTTAACACGGATCTTCCTTGTGGGACTCTTCAACTCACTGACTCCCTCCATTTGTCCTCCCTGACCCTTGCCTTTAGTGGATCCTGTCTTTTTCTGGATCGCTAATTTATCCGGGTATTGTAGGTGTTATCTTTCTGTAATTAATGCGATTTTCTTTTGCCGTATGTTCCCCCTCTGTTGACCTGCCAGTTCCGACCCTCCTCCTAGCCCCCTGTCCCTTGTTGCCCTTTGACTAAGCGCTCCTTCTCCCCTTGTTGGGGAAAGATCTAATATTCTTACTCTGGAGTCTCAGTGAACCCTCTGAGAGAGTCCACAGAGTCAAGGGAACCACGCACAGCTGAGGCATGGTATGGCGCCCCTTACCAAAGCACTCCCTCTCCCCTTGTTGGGGAAGGATCCAGTAGGTAGACCTTGGAGTCTTAGAGACCCCACTGAGAGAGTCAACCGCGTAAAACACCCTCCCCCCCTCTTTTCATGCTCTCTCTCACCCTCCCCTACCACTTTCCCTCTTTCATTTTTTGTCTACTTCCTCTGCTCCTATCCCCTCCCACTTTAATCTCTCCCCTTGCCTGCTACGCCCCCTAGCCCCCTGTCCCTTGTGCCCTTTAACTAAGCACTCCTTCTCCCCTTGTTGGGGAAAGATCCAACTACTTATACTCTGGAGTCTCAGTGATCTATCTGAGAGAGTCCACAGCGCTAAGGGAGCCACTCACAGTTGAGGCATGGAATGGCGCCCCTTGCCAAAGCACTCCCTCTCCCCTTTTTGGGGAAGGATCCAGTAGGTAGGCCTTGGAGTCTCAGAGACCCCGCTGAGAGAGTCCACTGTGTAAAGGGAGCCTCTCGCATCTGAGTTAGGGGAATAATACCACTTCCCCTGGGATCACAGCTTACTGGACTTTGGACGCAGCTTTTACTTTTCTACCAGTTTGTGCCCCCGTCACCCTCCCCCCTCTTCTTTCATGCTGTGTCTCGCACCCTCCCCCTCCTCTTTCCCTCCTTCATTCGCTGTCTACTTCCCCATCTCCTACCCCCTCCCCCCTGAATCGCTCCCCTTGCCTGCTTTTTCCCTTTCGCATATGCCCTTATTGTTTGTCTCGACTGAACATGTAACTATGTAGCTATGCTCGAATAACTGTGCAACCTTTGTAACGATGTAACCTGCAACTATGGTCCGATACTCATGTAAAGCGCTCTGATACTTCCGGGTCTAGCCAGCGCTATATAAAATCTTTCCAATAAATACCTTACAGGAAGCGGTTTGGACAATGAATGAAAGCAAAGGGGGAAAGCACCGGGCCTGGATGGGGTACCAGTGGATGTTTTTAAGCAAAATGTTAGTTTATGAGTAGGGCAATAAATCAGACCCCAAAAATTACAGACCAATTTCATTGTTAGACTCGTCTGTTAAAGGGATGAGCAAGGTATTACTGAAAAGATTAGAAGAATGGGCTTAGGACTGTTCAATTCTCTCACCTGCACGGTTTGGTTTCCGGAAAGCCCTAGGGTCTATCAAGCAATGCGTGAATCTTGACCTGCTTATAGGCAAGTATGCTCGTGCCACAGGTGGAAGATTATATCTTTGTTTCACTGACTTGAGCAGCGCTTTTGATCTAGCAGATCACCTCACTCTTTGGACTACCTTGCTTGGTATGGGTGCCCCTAGACCACATGTCTTCAGACACGCACACACAATAAATGAAAAAACAAAGCAAATGAAACAAATGTTTTGAAAATATACCGTCTTATGTTATAAACCTCAGTTGGCTAAAGCAATAACTGCAGATTTCTGTCTTACCAGAGAGTCGCCGATTTGAATCCTGGTTTTTACAGTGGGAAATAGTAACTAGTGTATTTATAGAGCTACAACTTCCATGCCTGTGGTAAAAAGCACTCTGACTTCAACAGTTAGAGCATATATTAGACTTGGTCATAGCTCCAACCATTGACAGTGACCACAATCCTCTTTGCTTAACACTAAAGAATCTGTGGCCACCAGACCAAGCAATTTCAGATCCCTGTCCCCTATTGTCCACCAATGATATTATTCCATCAAATTGCAAAAGTTACCTGAAATGGCCTAAAATCGCCTTAGATGAACAAAAAATCCATTCTATAAAAGATATACTGTCATCTAAAACCGCTGAACTCAGGGAAGCTTATGAGGAATCCGACCAGTGTTTAAGGGCCACATCTATTCATGTTGCCACTACCGAGCTGATTGGAGCACTTTTTATATCCTCTTCTACGATCAGAACCAATAAATATAAATCACCTGGCTCTTGGTTTAACTCTGAGTGCAGATCAAGTAAGAATGAGCTCATATCCGCTATTAAGAGTAAGGATTGCTCACGTATTAAACATGCTAGGTCTGCCTACAGGAAGGCTGTCATCAAAGCAAAATCTGCTTGGGAGGAATCTCACTGGCAGGCTCTAAAAACTGCTAGCCTAGCCAGGGATGGAGTCACCTTTTGGAATCTGTGCAGATACTCAAAAGGCTCTGATCCTGATGTAATTTCCAACCACATCACAAACCATGAATGGTTCGCTCATTTTTCGAGCCTCTATTCGGGCACAGATAATGAAACCTTAAGCACATTCTCTCAAATTGCCCCAACAGACTCCATTCTGACCAACTATGACCTGTTCACAGAGGTAGAAGTTGTGACCACCATCAACAGATTAGTCCCAGCTAAAGCTCCAGGTCCTGATGGCCTGCCTGGTGATTTGTTCCGCTCCGATCCTAAATCGTGGGCTGTTTATTTTACCATTCTACTTAATGCCATCCTTAGGGGTTCACCCATCCCCGATTCATGGAAAGGAGCGGAAGTAGTTCCAATATATAAGAAGGGCTCCAGGAAGGATCCTGCCAACTACCGACCAATAAGTCTTATTGACGTTGGCCAGAAAGTCGTTGGCAGGGTTCTGCTGGAGCGTATATTATCATGGGCTACTGAGCATAGTGTTCTTTCACACTTTCAGGCTGGGTTCAGACCAAGGACGAGCACGATCGACCAGGTCTTCAGGCTGCTCCTGCTACACTGGAAGGTTGTTTCGATTGGTAGGGGCAGCCTCCATTTGGCCTTTATAGATCTGCGATCTGCTTTTGACCTGGTCCCTCGCGCCCGTCTTTGGTCTGTCCTCCAGGAAATGGGTTTGCCGTCCCCTCTTCTCGACCTTTTGGTCCGTCTACACGAGGGTAACTTTGCAAGGGTTCGGTGGGGAACTCAGGCACAGAAAACTGATAAGATCCCAGTTAAAAGAGGCGTCCGCCAGGGCTGTGTATTGGCGCCCACCCTCTTCTCCCTGTTTGTGAATGGAGTGGTGAAATTCTTACAAGACGTTCCAGCTGACGCCCCCGCCCTGGCGGGTGAAAAAGTTCCCACCCTTCTTTTTGCGGACGACACCCTCTTGATATCGAAGACACCAAAGGGCCTACAGAAGCTCCTGGATAGGTTTCATCTGTTCTGTTCATTGAGAGGTTTAGCTATTAATACATCAAAAACCAAGCTCCTCTCCTTCAAGTCATATAAATCACCCAGCGTATCCATTATGTCTGACGGAACGCCCCTAGAATATGTCAAATTATTTGACTATCTAGGAATTAGAGTTTCCGACACCTTGAGCTGGAGACCTCATATTACCAAGATGCTATTAAATTTTAAACGAGCCACGGGAGTGATTGCCAAAGAACATCGATCCTCTAGGAGTAAACCAATCGCTCCCGCATTGGAGATCTATCAGGCCAAAGCAGTTGGTACAGCCCTATACGGTGCTGAATTATGGGGTTTTGACAACCTTGAAGATATCACCCTGTCCGAGAACAAATTTATGAGAGATCTACTCTCAATGCCTAGGGGAACCCCTCTGAAACCGCTCTTTAGCGATCTGGGTAGGCGTTCCATCAAAGATATTGCTAGGTTGCGTCCTTTATTATTCTGGGCTCGCCTTTGGCGCACCCCGGAGCTAGAAAAATATTCTGAGGGCCTGAGAGAAATTATGAACACTCCAGGCTCCCATAAAATAAGCTGGCTTCGTAACATCAAAAAATCCCTAAAGCAACTAGACCTAAATGATGCCTGGGAACATGGTGCCCCCGTGAGTAAGGTGGACCTTAAAAGAGCATATTGGGCCAGGATTGATAATGAGGACCTTAGTAATCCTAATGCTGGCAGGCTGACTGAAGCTTTCTACATCCACAAGCAGTTCATCTGCTTTGAACCTTATCTCGAGTTTATACAAAAGCCAAGGGATAGATCTTTGTATCTCCAGTTCAGATTAAAGATTCTTCCAACCCGAGAGTACACTAGTAAATGGAAGCCTCCCTACCAGACACCTGACACTTGTCCGATTTGTGTGGAGAAGGTCGAAAGCATTGCCCATATTATGTTTGAATGCCCAGTGTACAGTAATCCAAGAAGGAAATGGCTAGGCCCTGCCTGTCGTCTCCTGGGCACTACAAACTACCGAGTTGCCCTGCGCATTCTACAATCTGACACAAGACTGACGTTAGTCTGTGCAGTGGCCAAATTTTTGGGCTGGTCTTGGATCATCAGAAGTAAATTGACTAGCTCCAGTAGATGATTCCTGTTTATAGCACTTTTATCCCCTTTTTTTAACCTTTTTAACGATTTTAACATTTTTATGAATTTATATAACTAGTCATGAAGCTATCAAGGTGGAGAGTACTTTCATAAATATTGTGACTTTTTGTAAATATTGCTACCTTGATGAATTGTCTGTTTGTTCTTATATGTTTGTATGTACATGCTTTTATGATAATTCCTTTATCGAAATAAAGCTTTTTGACTTGACTTGACTATTAGCTCCTCAGCAGCTTTTGTGTGTGTTGCTTAACCAGTTGCATAGGGTCGAGCGTCATGAGGCCAATTAAAGCCAGGCTCACCGAAATTATGCGGCAAGGGAGTACCAAATTATGTGGCAGGGTTGACTAAATTATGTGGCAAGAAAAGGAAAATTATGTGATGTTATACAGCACATTTTGTCATACATTTATTTTGTTATTTTGTCATTTTTACATTTGGTAAAAACTATCTGGGCATAGGTTTCACCTCATTAATACCGGTTTAATACCCAAATATAGCAAAAAGCATACTAGTCAAGCTTTGAGAAGGACCTTTCATAAAGAGAGGAGAGCACCTTTGCTGCAAAAAAGTGGGGGCAACACGCTGGAGCTCTTTTTTTTCTGAAAGGGAGGAGTTGTAGCCTAATGGCGAGAGCTGCCTACTTTGGAACCTAGTTCAGGTCCTCATGTCAGCGTAACTCAAATCACTTAATCGTCCAATGCCTAAAATAAAAAAAATATATGATGAATGAATATGAAATAGTGTTTGTGTAATGTATATGGTGCTTTTGTAAAGTTTTCCAATGCCCTTGGGCCAGGTCATCCCTCCAAAAACCAAAAAAGGGATGGATAACCTGATTCAAGATTGGAGTGATGGCCATGGTCAGTAAGTTGTGAAAGAGGCAGAGAAGGGTAGACTTCTACTTAGGGCCTCAGCTATCATTAGTACAGTTAGTGCAGTAGCATTGGAGCCCAGGAGTGTGAGGGGCTCACAATAACCAAATTATGGAGATAACAGTTTTTAGTCAATTTCTGTTATTGTTTGATGATATTCCCTATTATATGTTTCACATTTATTGTGGATTATGAGCCACAAAAAAAAAGTATCCATGATATGATCTCAAAAGCTCTGCCTCTGCGTTCAGCCCTGCATCTCCTGTTTTCCGATCCTTGCCATAAAGTTTTGCAGGGGGGCCCCGACTCCAAAACATTTTGCTTTGGGGGGCACCGAGCAAAAAAGTTTGAAGACCACTGCTCTAGACCAATTATGAGCTTCCTGGCCAGACTGTATGAGAATTTGGTAATCAATTATGGTTTTCAATTGGAGAACTGTGGGCCATCGCGTGCAAACATCCGTACTTTGAGAAGCAGAACGCACGAGTCATGTAACAACTCTGAAACTCTAACAGATATAAGTGGGAGAAGAAAAAAAAAATCGATTGAGGAAAACAAATTGATGAAAGAAAACGTAGAAGGTCTTCTATGGTCTTGCCTATCAACAACTTTTGGAAAAAGCTTGTCTTCCTCGCGCATTGGGCCCCAGGACTAATACATATTGAAACTACGCATTTGAAGGAACTTGCCTTGGAAATATAGGCAGATCTTGCCGAGAATAAGGGAGGATTCTTTCGCTTATAATGAGACTTTATGAATAGCTGCCATTTGTCAATTTTCCATAAATCCTTTGACCCTGTCCCCTGGTTGCTGTGATATTGATGTGGTTATCTGGAAAGGTCCTGATGAAGGTGGTCTAACTACTCTTCATATACCGCCGAAATGCACATCGACCTTATGCTGAACCTTGTGCTCTCTGCCTTGTTCAGATGCAGGTTGTATGAAGTTTGTGAGAGTATGTATGTGTTCGAATGGCTGTGATATGGATGTATTTATTGAAGTTAGTTCAGGGGTTGTTTTTCTATTAAATGGATTTGTGCATGTGAAATGTTATGTAATTATTGTGATGATTTTGTTTTTGTATGAATTTTCATAATCAGTTTTTGCTATTTGAATGAAAGAAAGATATACATAAAAAGAAAAAGAAAAGTGAAATGTTATAAAATATATAAAGCAATTAAATAATAAAAGTAATGAAAATTTAAATGTCTAGTGTCACTGTTGTGATTATATGCATGAGATAGCTCAAGAGAGAGCAAGTCCTTGATGTAAGGAATAGATAGGCTACGAGCGAGCATATTTAGTGGTCTTTGGTTCTTTCCCCTCTTCTCCCTAGCCTTTAGAGGGGGTCCCCTATAGTGCAAAGGTTCTCTGGGAGAATGCACTAATAATTTTGCAGTTAAACGTGGCATTCAACAAGGTTGTGTTTTAGCCCCTATTTCATTTTCTTTATTTATTAATGGGGTGGATCAGACTTTGCAAACTGTCCATGCTGATGTCCCACAAGTGGATGGACGCCCCATTCCGGTACTACAGTACGCAGATGATGCAGTCCTGCCAGCCAGGACCCCTCTGGGGTTGCAACATCTAATGGATGCTTTTTGGGATTTTATTGGTGCACGGAAACTGGTCATTAACAAAAGTAAAACTTACACAATGGCATGTCGGTCCAAGGTTAAAAAAAGTAGATCATTCCTTTTGGATAAATTACCAGTGGCTTCTGTTGATTCATTTTGTTACTTGGGCATTACCTTCTCTGGTAATGGCTCCTGGACTCGTAAACTCATTAATGTTAAGAGTAAAATGGACAGAAGTACACATGGCATTTTTAGATTTTCTGCCAAGCTGGTCTCCAGACCAGTTAAGGAGATGGCTGAAATTTATAAGGCAAGGGTTTTATCCATAGGCGGATTGAGTTCAAGGCTCTCTGTATAGCCTTTAAAGTTCTGAAATTTGCCTCTCCTAATATTTTGACCGACTTGCTTCTACCTTATTTTCCCTCCTGCCAGCTACGCTCCAGGGGACAACACCTGGTGGTGGTCCCCCGGGTTAGGAGGGTTCGTGCCGGAGGTAGTTCTTTTCAGAACAGAGCGGCCATCCTTTGGAACACGCTGCCGGCCCACATGTGGGGGCTCCATAATTTCCTCGAATTTAGGAAAGCCATCAAAACCTTTCTCTTTCCCACTTCGTAGGCCTCCTTGGGCCCTCCCTGATCTTGGTCACCTCATTGCTGTCAGTGCCGGGACGCCTCTTTGCTGGGGCAGCTGTCATGCTTTATAAACCCACTAACAAAACATAAAAGAATCCAGAAACGCCTGACTGGAGCTCTTGGTGGCCAAAAGATCTGCCTGCACCACATTGTACCTGCACCAGGTACAATGTATGCAGGGTGGGTTTTCCCCCCCAAAAAGCCTCATAGAAGTGGCACATTGAAATCTTTGAGAACTCAGTGCACCACTTCTAGGATGCCATTGCGTCAATATCTTACACCTGCCTCACAGCAGGCGTAAGACTGATGCAGGCCCTTTCACATGGGGCTTGCCACATGTGAAAGGACACATTGCTGGACTTGCGTCTATTTTCAGACACACCCCAGCAATGCATCACTTTTGCGCCTACAGAAATGTCAGAAATACTGACATATCTGTAACTCCTTGCGACATGATGCATCATACAGTAAATATGACGCATCCATCATGTCGCAAGGAGGGCGCACTAAGAAGTGACGCATCCCTGTTTTCACACAGCTATGCATCACTTCTCATAAATGAGGCCCTAAATGAGTTTAAATCTAATATTCAGGGATAGTTATGTGTGTTTTCAATATTGTAACACCGCAGCAGCTCACCAATATTACTGCAAATAATCTCTGTGACGCCCTCCCATTTCTTATATGTTAGGCCTTGTTTTGATCGAAAATAAACTTTTTTTATGTATATTTCATGAAACAAGCACAACATTTTTTCTCTGCAAACTGGCTGTACTAGACTCACACATCAGGTACATAAAAAATAAATTAAAGGAAAACAGTATTTAAAAGAATCTGTTTAAGAAATATTCAAGGTCATTAGGGCAAAACTCCGAAGAACGGAGCTGACTCTGTCAGGGGGCCCCTTGAAAGGCTGGGGCCCTGGGCCAGAGCCCACTTTGCCCCTGCATTAAAACGTCTCTGCTGATTTGCATATAGCTGTGTCTGAACTGGGGTGGCGAAGAAAGTTTCAGCGCTCCGTCCATCATTGCCTTGTGTTTGCTTCAACTTTGAGCCAAGACCCCAAGATCGGCCTGTTCTGGCTGGGACCCTCTCAAGACTGCTTGGAGTAGCGAGAAAACTGTAGTTAGTTAGGCCCACGGTATATTTATTGTATAAAAGTTGCATTTATATAACACGTTCTACCCTTGACAAGTCGTTGAAGCGCCATATGCCCTCAATACAGGATCGTGTGATAAGTCAAGTCACCAAATCAGATTGCCCGCAAGACCAAACTAAGATTTCAGATGTGTTAAGAGTACTCTGTGCAAAGCTCAGCATTTCATCCTTTCACGCCCCATTTCACCATTTGTGTGTCTGCTCTGCCTGCCTGGCTAGTGAAGAACAATCCGGAGAAGTAATCCATCCAGTGAATAGACTTCCCCTCTTTATGACGCAACTTCATCAGGCGAGGTTTTTTAACCCCGTTCCTGAGCCCTGTTTATCCTTATATGATGCGGTGGCTGCAGGCTTATCAGTCTTTGCCTCAACGCCATCACTGCGTGAGCGCGAGAAGGGTCAGGAGGCCCCACAAAAAGGGGGATTTGGGAAGTTATGGCAAACTAATCAACTGTTTCAGGATCCCCAGTAATGCAGGCTAACTGATCATGTTTTATTCAAATATCGACCCATTGCGCATGAAGGGCTTGTAAGCACACCTCCAAATACAAACCTTTCTGCTTCAATAGCGCCTTGATGCCTACCCTCCAAGCACTCTGATAGGACTGTTTGACTTCACTCAGAGGGGAGTGCCCAGTGAGACTGGAAATATTTTATATCACAAACATCCCTGTCAGTGCCCCCGGCCCCCACTCACACACAAGTAAATGTCCATGGATGTGTGTGCTTAGAATGTATGCTCAAAAACGTGCACACGAGGGAGAGTTTTATTTTTAAACATCACTGTTAGAAGGTGGTTCTGACCATCTGAGCCGCCCGGATTTTTCGCTTTTTGAGCACCTAATGGTTGAGCTTTTCCTGTGGGGGAGCCTCATAAGTTGGGACTCACCCACAGTGAACTCAGGATGAAAGAGACTGCATGTGGATTTACAGGTAGACGTATATATGCGGTCTGGCCACATATAAAGTAGGAATGACGAGAAGCTCTAAATGTAGACTTGCCTTGATCACTGAATTTTATTACAGTGGTGCATTTACTATGGCCCATGTGTATGGAGCCATTCTTTCTTATACATAGTTCCCCTTTTACTGGGAATACTGACATGACGGGCAAGATTGGTGTAGCTTCAGATTCAACGTTCAGGATCATGAGGTTAAGCGTAAAATTACCTAATCCATATACTTCATTTTCTAGATCAGTTCCTGTTCTTTTGGGAAGTCCCTCCTTGTTAGGGTAGCAGACTTTAAGCAAAACTAAGTTCAGGTTTCCCCATACCCAGTTGTCTTGATAAACTGCGGAATTTGAATCTAGGGAATTAATCAAACTAAACCATGCTCCACAGGAGCCATTGTGTGTGAACGGATAGGGAAAGAGGGGCAAAACTCCCTTATAGTTCTGATAGGGAGGGAGTCGGACACATATCCAACAATTTGTGGCATTGCTGGTTTGATGAGAATGATGTAGCATACTAATGAAAGTGTTATTGCGCAGCGCAAATCTATAAGACAATTCATGTGGAGGTAATTCACTAAAAGAATGTTCTGCAGTTATATTATAAGCACGTTTAGGAATAGGGTAATACATGTGCAATAGGATGCTGACAATGATGATCAGAAGACTTAGAAAAAACAAAATTAATAATGTTACTGTACAATGACTACGAAATGATTTACAATACGCATGCTTTTTGAGCATCATTTGATTATTTCTTTCTCTATTCCGGTCCAGAGGATACATATCAGAGACAAATTCAACCGATTCACCTTGGAGAGGACTTAAACAATCAAATTGTCTGACTTACTAGACCTCAATTTTAGTTTATACAGTTCTGGTTTCGTTAATTCAGCCAAAGGGAGCTTTGAGTCTGTTTGTGAGGGAATACAGGGTTGAGTCTCTACGCTGGATGGTAGTCCATAAAATTTCTTGATATGACTCGAGTGCAACCACCCTTTCCTTCCCTCGATTTTCACAGCTGTCCTTGTGGTAAGTAAAACCAACTTCGGTGACTTCCACCTCGGATCCAGTTGGGTCTTCCGGTCGAAATTCCTGACCAAAACCAGGTCACCAGGAACCACGTCATGGGGCTTCACCTCAGTATTGTCGGGAAAAGCTGCGGATACCTGTGAACGACAAGATTGTAGTGCAGACATCAAGGAAGCCAGGTAATCTGTCAGCATATTACAGTCAACATCAGTGATTTTACGAGGTATAGGCGTCCCCCACATATTTGGTGGTCTACCGAAGATCACCTCATACGGGGATAGCCCTGTTCGAGAATGTGCTACCATTCTCATGTAAAAGAGCGCAACTGGTAAGGCTACTATCCAATCGACTCCTTTCTCTCTACATATTTTGGACAATCTAATTTTCAGAGTTTGATTATGGCGTTCCACGAGACCTGCCGCCTCGGGATGTCGGACACAGTGGAATTTCCATTGGTATCCTAATAGAAGGGAAACGTGTTTCATTAGTTCGGATGAGAACGGCTGGCCGTTATCTGAGTAGACAACACGTGGTAAACCGTACCGTGGGAAGAATTCTCGAACTAACTGTTTGGCAGTAGTCGGGGCAGTGTAATCTGAAACCGGGTATGCTTCTGTCCAACGGGAAAGAGCACAGACAACTACGAGAACATATTTGAATCCTCGACATCGTTCCATCTGGATATAATCCATCTGGAGGACTTCAAAAGCATGATCGGGAGTTTGAAATCCACCTTGTTCTACGGGGATGCTTTTACCTGGATTAAACTGACAACATATCATACAGGTACGAACTTTCTGTTTTGCTGCGGCTCGCAAGTGTTTGTTGAACCAAATGTGTTGAATGCTGTCTAGCATAGCTTTTTCTCCTAGGTGCGCTGGACTATGTATAGTGTTAATGATGACTTGGACCATTGAGTCGGGAAGAAACCATATAGATTTTTCCTTCGTCATCCATCCTTGATCTGTTTGGATCCCTCCTAATTCAGTCCATTTCTTTATTTCTTCTGGTGTAGCATGTGTCTGTATGTCAATTACACCAAGGGCGGGATCCTTAACTGTCATGCAATGTGTTGGTGTCAGGACTATTGTCTTTGTCACGTCAGTTGTGTGAGTCTGATTCTGAGCAGTCTGTTTAGCTGTTCTGTCAGCTAGGTCATTACCCTGAGAAATAATATCGGTAACTTTTGTGTGGGCTTTGCATTTCATAATCGATATTGCAGTAGGTAGATGAATCGCGTCTAATAGGGCTTGAATGAGGGGTCCGTGTTGGATGTGGGCACCGTGAGAAGTTAAATAACCTCTCTCTCGCCACAGTACGCCGAAGTCATGGACGACTCCGAATGCATAACGTGAATCTGTGTATATGTTGACTTTTTTATTTGTGGCTTGAATACAGGCTTGTGTCAGGGCGATGAGCTCTGCTGCTTGAGCTGACAAAGTGTTAATACAATTTGTTTCAATGACTTCAGTGTCTGTTGTGACTGCGTAAGCGGCCACTAACTCTCCTGTACTTGTTCTCATACATGACCCATCTACATATAATGTCAAGTCTGGATCTGTCAAAGGGATATCTGTCAAGTCTTGTCTGGGTTTCGTCGTGATAGTAATGACTTCGACACAATCATGTGCCAATGGATCTGTTCCGCCTACTGGTAACAGTGTGGCAGGATTTAACGTATTACAACGTCTGATTTCTATGTGTGGCTGAAACAATGTTAATTCGTAACCGGTGAGTCTTGCTATAGTCAAGTGTTGTGTTTGTGTGCGGTTCAAGAGAACCTCTACTGCGTGTGGTACTTGTACTGTCAATTGATGTCCTAACACTATGGCATCGCTTTGTCTGATTGCTAAAGCTGTTGCTGCCACTGATTTCAGGCACGCTGGAAGTGCCTGCGCTACTGGATCTAATGTACTAGAGAAATAAGCACACGGTTTGTGTGATCCTGCTTGTTCCTGAGTGAGTACTGACAAAGCAGTACCTTCGCGTTCTGTAACAAAGAGTGTAAACTGTTTACTGTAACATGGTGTTGCTAGGACAGGTGCTTGACATAAAGCTTTCTTTAAGCTTTCAAAGGCATGTGTATGTTCTGGAGTCCAAGGGAGGACAGTCGATGTGGCTGCCTCCTGTGTTGTCAGCTGGATGAGTGGTTTTGCTAGAAATGCATATTGAGGGATCCACTGCCTACAGTATGAAGTGAGGCCTATAAAAGCCCGCACCTCCTTTTGTGTCTTGGGTGGTGGCATGTTAGCAATTAACTGGATGCGATCGGGTGTAAGCTGCCTTCCCTCCTTGGACAGCGAGTGCCCAAGGTAAACAACTCGCTGGACACAGAATTGCAGCTTGGAAGGGGACACCTTGTGCCCCTTGTCGGCCAGAAATTTTAAAACCGTCAGTGACGCTTTTTCACATTCATGTTCGCTTCGGCGGTGATCAGCAGATCATCGACATATTGAAGCAAGGCAGTGTTAACTGGCATGTGGATACTGTCAAGTTCTCGTTTCAGTGCTTGGCTATAGATGCTGGGGCTTTCTGTAAATCCTTGAGGAGCGCGTGTGAATTTAAAACTTCGTCCATTTAAACTAAAACCGAATAAATATTGACTTTCTGGATCAATTGGGACACTAAAGAAAGCATTCTTGAGATCAATTACAGTGAAAAATGTTGCTTCTGAGTCAATGGGTGTCAATAATGAAGAGATGTCTGGGACCACGGGGTATTGTGGTACAATGCATTTATTTAATTCGCGCAGATCAATAACTAATCGGTATACTGGCGGAGCTTTTGGATCCGTTCTTTTAAGAATCGGAATTATCGGGGAATTACATACATTGGAGTCGGTTTCGACAACCACTCCTTGTGCAATGAGCTCGTCAATGATTTGCAGTAAGGCCACTACAGCATCTGGTGGTAACTTGTATTGTCGCATTCGTGGTAGTACCACTCCTGCTTTTAGTGTGACTCGATATGGTGTAATGTTCATGCAACCAACATCAGTGGGGCCTTGTGCCCATAAATGTGTAGGTAAATTCTGCAGTCTGTGATCCATGTCTCTGGATACGTAGTGACCTTTAAAGTCACGTAAAAATAGTCGTACTCCTTCCGGAGAACAACATATTATGGCTCCTAGAGCTTTCAATGTTTTTATACCTAACAAGTTTTCTGGACATGATTTAGTAAGCAATAAATCTGTAGTACGTGTTAATGGACCGACTGTAAGTGGAAGAGGTTGTGTTACGTCATTTATTATAGGTTTTCCTGAGAATCCAAGGGAAATATTTTGTGAGCCTGAGAGGGGTGCCCCTGGAACTTCACTGCGTCTTATAGTTGTTCTGCTTGCCCCTGTATCAAGTAAAAACTTTCTGTCTTCCCCTAATAGTTCACTATGTACATAAGGTCCCTCTTGGTCTACAGGAACCTCAATAAGGGGTAAGCCAACTTCCCTCTCTAGGCTATCTCATGAGTATCGTTGATAATCGGGATAATCTGTTTGTGCGTACTGATACATCTGTTGTGTTGTTGCTTGTGTTGCAGCGACAGGCTGCGCTTGTGGTGGTGCTACGATCTGTTGTGGAGCTGCCTGTTGCGGAGCTAATTGTTGCGGAGCTAACCTAGGTTGTGCCTGCTGAGGCAGTTGCTGTTGATTCTGATCCTGTCTAGGTGGACGTGGTCTCTCATGTGTTCTACCTGTGGCAATATTATGTTTCAGGACTGGACAATCGTGTATATAATGACCTGGTTGTTTACAATAGTTGCATGTCCCTTTCGCAGGACCTGCGGAATCACCCTTTTGATGACTATCGGCTGGAACTGACTGTGCCACAAGCATTTTCATTTTTGTATCTTTCATACGTCTTTGTTCGTGTTCTTGTTCTTCTCTAATTCTATTGTGGTGATATTGTAACATCTGTAGCATCTGTGATGGGGTATTACCTTGCCAGGTACTTTCGAATTTCAATACTCTATTCTTGACTTGTAGCAGAGAATTTTCAACTAATTTTGTCACAAACAGATGTGGATATGACTCACTACTGGCTTTTATGCCACTATTTATACTAAAACATTTTTCAAATCGGGAATAGAAATCACTAGTGTCTTCATCTGGTTTTTGTTTACAGGCTGAGATTGCACCCCAGTCTTCCTTTTTCGTAGTTAATAAACGTGGCAGTACCTGTATTAGTAATCCTGCTAATGCTGTAGTCTTTTCCCCAAGCCCTGCTCCTGCAGCTCGGGCCTTTTCTTCGTTTTCTAATGCTGTCCAATCTATCTTTTGGTCTCCCACCTCCCATTCTTTTTCTTTGAGTTTCTCATAAACACCGGCTGGTAATAGGACTTTCAATATTTTCATAATGTCGGGGTAGGTATACTCTCCCATGAGTAACATGTCTTTTATCTCACGGTGGAAACCTGCTGGGTCCTTGTCATGACTAGGTACTACTTTCTTCATTTCTAATAATTCTAGTTTAGTTATAGGCGTGTACACAAACACGCGTGTAAAATTATCACCGGCACCTCTTATTGGGTGCACTTCGCGTAACGGATTCTGTCTATCTATGTGATACATCTTTCTTCCCATCATGGGAACTGGAACGTGTTCTGGGCATACAAAATTTAAATATTGATTTCGGGATTCTAGAATTTCCTTAATCAAATCAGTACCTGATCCTCTCCATATATTCGTGAGTAGTTCTGTCAATATGTCAGGTAAGGGTCCTGGATCGGAGTGTTCATTTTTATATAATATAAGGAGGTGTTGAATCATGTATATACTAGCTAAACGCTGTTCATATGGGTCTAGATTCAGAAACGTGTGTGCAAGTACATCGTCATTGTATTCGCCGGGACTGTCAGCCCATTGTACTGCGGACCTGGCTAATTCTTGTTCGTCCATGGAATCAAGCACGTGGTACCCCCTTCGATCTCGGAGTAATTTATCAGCGGCTTGGAATAAGTGTTCAGGGGATTTTGTGTTTAGCATAGGGTTTGGAAGATGTCTATTACATTCTGGACGTATTGGACGTATTGGGTCGTTAAAACCTCTGGTATTATTATGGGATCTTCCTCTACCTACATAAGCTATTGTATCTACTTGGTCTGATTCTTGCTCCTCCTCCTCTCTGTTTAGGTCAGCGGCATCTATCTCTAATCTTTCTTCGTGTATTCGTTCTACTTCTTTGCGGATCTTTCGGTACATAGCTACTATACATAACTGTTTATCATGTCTTCCGTCTGATATATTCTGGCCCCAAGTGACAAGTTTTTGCATTTCTTCCGGATTTACCCCCGGCCGGTCTTGATTTCTGATTACACAGTTTATGAGGAAACGTAACAGTTGTCCCTGTACCTCCGCTTTCTGGTACTCCATGGCTCTGCTAATACTTTCAGGACCTCGTCCTGACTGGACAAAGTGATATATATTTTCTAAATGTGTAGCCATTCCTGGTAGCTTTGTTAAATATATTGCAGCTCGTCGAATACGTAATGATGACAGCAGCATTTCGTCCCGTTTACCGGGTACAGGATCATATCTACAATCTACTAGAAGTTCCTTGAGCATGTCGGGGGTTGCTAATTTGGGCGTACGTTGGTGTGCTAATTCTCTAAGGGAAAATTTATTTCCTCTGGGTGGCGTAGAAAAAATGTCTGTCGTACCTCCTATAGCACCGTCTGGGGTGCTGGACGTGAAAGGATTTGTTGAAGGGGAGACAGCAACCGTCGTTGCGGGAAAAGCGGTAGAAACAGATGTGCTTGTCGGAATGTGTGTCAGAGCTTGTTGTTGTGGAGGTACAGACGGAGAATCTTGGCGATGCGCATCATCGGCAAGCGGTCTATGTGGTGCGGTATTAGCATACTCGGGAGCTGCGTCATCCAAATAAGAGGAAAGGAAAACATCTTCTGCGGTTCTAGGATGCCCCTTGGGATGTGCTTTTATCGGAAACAATGGAGGTGGCAAGTCTTTTGGTATTTCCGGAGTAGCCTTGAGTAACCCTTCGGCCAGGAGTGGATACATACCATTCATAAGGGCGTTTCTTTGTCTGTCTACTTGTTCTGATTTTACTCGGGTACCTTCCTCAAGTAATAGATTTTCTCGGGTTTTATTTGAATTCTCTCTACCTTTCTCTTCCTGTCTGAGTGTTTTTTCCGTGCGTCTATAAGATTCTTTACGCCATAATTCAATGGCATCTTTCTGCGACTGTCTGGCTTTCTTTTTCCATAATTCTTCTTCTACTCTCATGATGCAATCTGCATCCCAGGTCCCCGCTGCGGGCCATCTCTGACTCTCGGGTAATTCTTTGGTGTAGTCCACCCATAAATCAAGAAATAATACGGCATCTAGGCCATGCTTATGATACATAAAGTACCCTGGAGTGTCCCTCGGTGGGATGGGAACAGCTTCTTCGAGTACACCTTTTCTAGTTTTGATCTGTCTTAGTTTCGAAAAGAGCGGCATTTTTAAACCTTATTACTAGAACACACTTTATACAAGAAAACACAATAATGAACAGTCATTCACACCACAGTATATAGAACGTATTTAAAACATTTAACACTTAACAGTTTTACGAACAATGATAACTAATAGAAAACTAGTTACTGACATTATACTGACACTAGATAATACTTATTTATATGCAAAACATACTATATATATACTGCTAAACAGTACAGATACACTGCTAAAACAGTGCAGACCGGATTTGTGTACCCAAACCCGTCTTGACCGGCACAGACTATGTGCACGTTAAATGCCTCCCCGGTAATGGTACTCACCGGGTAGCTCGGAACGGAAGGCCTCGGAACGGAACTGAAACTGGACTGGACCGGACTGGACTCGGAACTTCGGAACCTGGCGGGTCTCTGTATACCTCGGATCTTGCTCTCTCAGCTAGGCTCTGGTCGGGATACTTCGCACTTCTCACCGCCTCGTCTGGGTGTTGATCGCAGCCTCAGTCGTCTCCGCTTGGCCGGAGGGAGATACAGGAAATCCTGCAGATACGCGTTTTTGTCCGTTCAGCTGTGGCAGGAGACCGGGCCTGCAACGCACCGCCGGCGCGTGAGATGAGAAAGTGTCCCTGTTCGGGCGCCAATTTATGTGGTAAATATTTTGTTACCGGTACTATTTTTTATGCGGTAAAGTCTATTAAGAATAACTCAGTAAAATGAGAGGCAGAATCCGTGGTATTAGAGGTTTTAAAAAGGCTTTATTCCTGTACAAAGGAATACAATTCGAATTGTTGGCGTTCTATTCCATCACCACGAAAGTTCAGGAAGGAAGGGCATATATTATTGACAGGTAATCATTTTTATAGAAAAGGCATTACAGTAAAACAGATGCAGTAGGCGTATCAACTGATAAGAAAAATAAACTATGCATGCGTAACTAGAATAGGCGTAACTAGAAAACGTCATTATACATGATATCATAAGTGGGTGGATCCATAAGAGAATCCTGCAATGTCAGCAGAAATATTTGGCAGAGATGCGTGCGCAGCCGCATGACGTGTGATTGACGTGCAACTAGAGGGAGAAAGGGACTTGACATTTAGCTCTACATGTGGAGACAGAAGTCTGGGGTTATGTCAACCTAATCCCAAATCATATCTAATATCCTATGTTTAAAGAACTGTGTTATCCAAAAAGAGAGGTCTCTTAGGATAGAATCTTATTCTATACTGACTATACTGACTGTTAGTGCGTGTACAAGCGTCTAAGTGTCTACACTAGATGCGAGGGGGTAGGAATATTCCATGGTAACAGGGCTATGAATTACTTGCATGAGGACAGCGAGGCCTGGCCCTTTGCACGGTAGCTGGAGGAATGTTTACCTAAACTACTAGACAGGAATGCATCGGATGAGGGGCGGAGGAGATAATCTTGAAGGTGAAAATACAGTTTTTTTGGCAGGCGACGGGCTGGATCAGGCACCGTTAGCCGCGCAGGGAGTAAGACAAAGTTCATGGTCACAGATGCAGGCTCAGACTGGAGCTTTCAGAGGCAGAAGGCAGGAAAAGGCTTGATGACAGAATTCGGGCCTACTCGCCTGAATCTGTAAAATGTGGAAAGTGAACCACATAAAGTCGGTGGCCTTTCATACTTAGGAAAGGAATATCTGACCCATTCATAGTGGATCTGAAAGAGGACATGTTGACGGTGGACGCACATATATTTGCGTCTTCAAAACTGGAGCAGGAGGGAACATACATGTACGTATAGCATGTACATGGAGCCGTTGGGGTCTACGATAGGGGACATAACTGATCACAAAATTCATATTTCCTCATCTGGGTCCTGAATCCAGGAAGTCCAGTCGGGGAGCGCCATCATGCTTCCCGTGAAGATTGTCCCCAGGGGGCCCAGGATCCCCAATGTGATGCTGCGAGGGGGGGGAGTGCCGTCGCACTCCCCGCAGCAGTGGCAAGGAGGGGGGAGTGCCTTTGCACTCCGCCGGGGCCTCGCTGGTCCAGCGGCAGTCGGCGGGTCTGCCCGCCGGAGCGGGCAGACCAAACTGGAAGTGCCGGCTCCCGCGGCCACACAAGGAGGTGCGGGCTGGGCAGGGAGCTGGCGGGAGCCACCGGGGTGGGCTCCCTGAGTGGCTCTCCAATGAGCCTGCAGGGAGGGGCCCGGGTGGGACCGGGCACCCAAAAAAAGGTAGAAACAGCCGGGGGTGGGCTCCCCGAGCTGGATCACTCACCTGTGGGTCCAGGTGGGACTGGACCCTCCAACAAAGCCAGGACAGGGCCGGAGGCCCACAGCGCGGCTCTTCTTGCGCTGTGGGGGTGCTGCTGCTACGATATGCAAGGGGCTAAGGAGAAGAGTCCCATAATGCCCTGCAGGCCCAGACTGGCCTGCAAGGGAAATCAGCTTTCTCTTGGCTTGTGGTGGCCCCTGGAGGATGGGGTCACCGTGAAATGTGTGCAAAGGTGCAGGGGAAGCTGCAGGAGTAACGCAGTCTCCCCCAGCACGAAAATGGAATGCCCTCCCTAAGTCTCATGGGGACTCAAAAGAATAACACCTCAAGTGCTCAGCCAGGTGTCATCAGTATCCCCATGGCTAGAACATTAGTTCTGCAGCTGGGTGTGCCTTAGTGACTGCCTGCCCATGGCTGGAACTTTTGTTCTGCAGCTGTGGTGCCTTAGGGACTGCCTCAAGAAGTGAAGGGCTGAGTTAAGGATGTCTGGAGAAGGGCATCCTCTTGAGGTGAAGAGGAGTAACTGCACCACAAATGCATCTAACCATGTTATTTCTTTTTAGAGGAACTGAAAGACACATGTGTAATGTGAAGTACCTGCGAAGGTAGAATCATAAGCAAAGTGGGGTTATTTTGCCAGACATTCCTGCTAGGGTGTCTGGTGGTACCTGAATAATCCTGTGATTTCATCTGTGCTGCCTTTTAGAGGTTGTAATTGCAATGCATTATAAATGTTATCAGCTATGATAAGTACCTCATTTAAAGTGATGTCTAAACATGTATTCTTGCTGCTGCGTTAGGTGAAGAACAATCCAGACTGTTAGCCCCTAAGAGGTAAGAGTGTACACTGTATGGTCAGTAGGAGATGCTCAGTCAGGGTTATGTGTCACCAGGGCAGGTGTGCCTATTTAAAAATGCTGTTTGCGATAATGGGGTGGGACACCACTGGGATGGTGCCAGTGCGCAGGGCCCTCGCTCCAGGTTATGTTCAACTAACTGCATTAGGGGGCAAGATGATGTGCATACATGGGAGAGGTGGTACTAGACCCCCACCGCTCCCCCCCCCCGCAGGAGGGGTGGAGATGTTATGCAATGTCACAAAGTAATTTCAACAGCTTATGTATATTTGTAAATTGGTGCATAGTATTGAGTAGTGTGTGTGTTTAATAAATGTACTCTTACTTTTATAAAGCAAAGTACAGACCGGACAATCAATTATTGAGTGTTATTTCTGCGCACCTGCAAATGGCGATTACTAGCCCACACCACCTCCCTTGAGTCAGCCTTAGACTGCTCTGCAACGCTACCCTCTGAGAGTCAGGCGCTACAATTGGGTGTTTGGTTCCCAGTGAAGGACAAATGTGACATGTTATTTGTGCAGGCCTCACAGATGCTGCCCCGTTTTCCAACACCCTACCAACTCAACTCAGAAATGAAGATTACTGATAAATAATAGGGTTAGTAGTCCTGCCTCCGTCCTCCTCTCCCAGCCCTCGCTGCTTGAGGATTTACAAAAGCTTACAAAAAGCCACCAACAATTATCAATATGCTCATGTGATATTCATTAATAGCAATTATCTCATTGATCTGTTTAGAATTCCAGCACTGACTCTTTCAGAGACAGAGTTATCCATCTGAAGTCCAGAATGATTTTGAAAAGTGTGTCTTGAGCCAGGCGGCTGCCCTACAGAGCTCGTGTGATGAACCCCCTCCACCTTCTGCCCATGATGTGCAGACTCTCCTTGTAGAATGGCCCTGAGTACTATCAGGGATGTGGTCCCCCTCTGAACCCTACATCTGGGACACAGCCTGGTGGGCCCAGGTACTCAGAGTGGAGGGAGCTTTATTTAAGGGTCAAGAGGGCAGGGGGCTGAGCACAGAGCTCTTGGAGCCTTCATGGAGTGATCGAGGGAGCGAGTTTGGGACAAAAGGGGCATCTTAATTTGAGCCGGGGTGTCTGGGAACACTCGCTCTAAAAATGAAGGAAACAGATATGTGAGCCATGGAAACTGAGGCTGAAAGATTTGGCAGTTTTATTAAGAAGATGCAACTTCAAAAACTGCGAGACAAAGACATGAAAATACAAAATACAAAGACATGCATTATGAGAAACATAAGGTACATCAAGGAAAATGTTTTCAGAATGTAAAACACACTTGATCTAAAATACTGAGAATACTCACGTACCTACCTAAAACCTAAAAGAAAGCAACTTTGCAAATGTAATATAAGTATGGAATGCTCAATAAGAAAACACCAATTTAGGGACAAAATAGCATAGCAAAATAGCATACATAGCATATACAGCAAATATATTGGCAAGTTAAATTGCATCTTAAAAACAAAAAACAAGAGCTCTTGGGGAGCACCCACTCCCGCCTGCCATCTACTAACAGACGGGTGGGGTAGTCCAAAGATGTCTCTGTGGTCTCCCTTCTTAAACTCTTTAAGGCAGTCAGAAGTGCCTACGGTATCGTCATCTCAAGCCACGTCTACCTTGTGACTTACGATATGGTTCTAATATTTTACCATACATGGTGACGCCCTTTCCAGTAACTATGGTACATGAGCTAGGTGAAAGTTCATATCTCAGGCCAGGCGCTTGCCGTAAATTGGATGGGCAACCAGAAAAATATGTATTGTAAAGGGATTCTGTATATACATATATAAATCATCACGTCCTGTGTTCATTAGCTTGATACATCTGCGGTGGCACCTTCCCTAAAAGTATGTAGCAGGCCAGGATGCAGCCTACTGTATGTCGAAAGAACAGGGGGATGTTGAACTTTGAGACAGTGAACGAGTAGGGTGGAGGCTCTTAGTTTGGAGCAGGAGGCCTCACAGAAAGAGGAGCTGATATGATTTGGATCAGACCTGCCTTCAGCCTGCTGTACAGGAAAATGGCAGAACTATGGTCAACTTAACAAAGAGGACTACATATTGCACAGAAGGGCCTACACAGGGGTTTCATGCTGGCTGAGTGGTAAGGATGTCCCAGGTTATTTGTTATAAAGTAACACAGGACCCTCTGGTCAATTTAACACGGCCAACAAATCAGGCTGCAAGGACAAGGGTCTCATACCCCAGGTGTGGACAGAACGGGCCTGGGGCATGCTGTGATATAAAATCGACCCTCTCTCATTAGGAAACAAAGAAGGATTTTGAAGGACGAAAGTCCTTAGTTCTACCTAAGTATAACCATAACACCCTCAGAACATCCAGAGTTGAAGCCCAGGAAATATCAGTCGAGTTTTTGAAACCAGAAGTATTACCTCTTAAGAGATACGAAATCTTGAACTTACTTTAGGTCTGAATTCCAGGAAGCAGAAGATCGATCCTGGAGGCAAAGAGGTCCAGCTGTGGACGCCGAACCAAGCATCCATCCAACTGAGCACAACCCATGTGAGATGAGATGATACTGGGAGGGAATGCCGTGACCCAGACACCCACAGAAAAAGGATTTCTTTCATGAATGAATATGGCTTTTAGGCACCAAAGATGTTCATCCGCTCAAATGCAGATTCTGTGAGCCATACTGTCCTGTGAAGCACACTGTCCTGTGAAGCACACTGTCCTGTGAAGCACACTGTCCTGTGAGCCACAGTGTCCTGTGAATCACACTGTCCTGTGAAGCACACTGTCCTGTGAACCACAGTGTCCTGTGAAGCACAGTGTCCTGTGAAGCACACTGTCCTGTGAACCGCAATGTCCTGTGAGTCACACTGTCCTGTGAACCACACTGACCTGTGAACCACACTGTCCTGTATCTTATTCCTTGCTCCTACCTGGTGATTGATGTAACTCCTTTCCACTTGATTGTCCATTCTAACAAGAACATATCACTGACAACTCTCTCCAGGTGAAAGAACAGGTCTGTTGTCCAAGGAGCAAGAAGCGCTCATTTCTAGATCTTGGTGCAAGAGTTACATATACTAAGAAAATGCAGTGTGGAGGCCTCATGCACCCTAACAAGAAAGAAATGTGTAAACAAAAAACATCCATGGCAAGTAAATGACAGAAAACTGGCACCAGCCCTGTGCTTGCTGATTTTTGAGTTCAGGCTTGCATTAAAGTTGCATTTATTTAGCGTTTACTACCACTGACAAGGCGTCGAAGAGCTTCTTACCTTGTGTACGTCCTGTCTCTTCAGAAAGAAGGCAGAGCCCGCCCTCCAGAGAGCAGTGAAGCCCTCATGCAGAGACTATGAGCCTGTTTTTTAGATTGGCCGAGAGGGTTCTCTGTCGGAACATGAAACAGAAGGTTCACTGCCTCATTTCCAGCCGGGCGGACTGTCCCCACAGGCTGGAGTCTATTGTTAAGACTATGAGAACAGGATATAAACGGAGGACCCCTCTGCACCTCTGGACAAGTTCTCCTGCACTGACCATCACTGCAGGTTGTGAACCATCCCTGGTGGGATAAGAGTCAACTTCTTGTAACCCTGATCCTCTGTGGCTAATGAGCCAATAAGTGCTGTATGAGAGGCTTCAAATAGAAGCGAGCCCATGGCACTACAGCCATGGAAGCCCCTGAACCTTCCACCAAGCCCCGGCTGACGCAGTCTTCATGGACCGGAGAACTGAAAATCCAGTCTGCAATGACGTCTGTGGAGCTGGGTCCATTTGAGGCATCCAATGATGCAGGGTGAAGACCAGATCCTGCAAGGCCTTGTAAATCTCCTCTGCCTTCAATAACCAAGGAAGAACAATCAGCCATTCATCAAGATGCAGAAATATCTGATGCCCTTCCAACTGCAAGGATGCCACTGCTGGGCGGTACCTTGGTAAAGCTTCTCAGTGGTGATGAGAGGCGATGGAATGGCTTGAAACTGCAAGTGATGGTCTCCTACTGCAAACTGGGCATACGATAGACTTTTTGGGTGAACTGGGACACGGAAGTAGGAATAATATACCAAGACCTGGAACTCCCTCCCCACCCACCTTCGGCGAACCCAAGACCACCTCTCCTTCAGGAAACAGCTCAAGACCTGGCTGTTCGAGCAGTAACATTCCCCCCCCCCCGGTGCCTTGAGACCCTCACGGGTGAGTAGCGCGCTTTATAAATGCCGTGATTGATTGATTGATTGAATCTTCTAAATCCAACATTGACAAAAAGTCCCCTCAGATGCCAGTGGAGTGACTGGCTGCAGAGGTATCCTTCCGAAAGGTTGTAGATGAACAATATGTGAGAAAAGTTACATCCGACACAGCGAAGAGCTTGTTGTTTTGTTTTATGGCAAGAAACAAAATAGGTTAGAAATGTCCTCTCTGGTCCTAAGGAACAGGAACAAGCCCTCCTTCCTCCATCAGAGAACACATTCCTTGAAGGACAGTCTCCATTCTGAAGTCTTCCTTCAGGAGGGGCATTCTTGGAAAAGAACTTGGAGGGCGCTGGTTTAGCTTTAAAAAAAAGCCTGTTTTTTATTAATATTGTTTTGCAACCTTTTATTATGCGTTTTAGCAGAAGTATAGGAAAAGAAAACAATATACAATAACAGAAATGGTAATAAAACAGGAGCAAATGGAAGAGCAGAGCAATATACAGTTGAGGAACAGTAGTCAGCACGGGTTGGGGTACACCTGTTGGAAGCAGACTGGCCAGGGCAAAGAGTCAAGATAAAATCACCCGCCGTAAGATGGGTGGAGTGACCTAGAGATAAGTGCTAAGGGCGAGGGCACAGGGCGGTCAGCCGATTCCAAAGATATGTACCCTTCCCATGGCAGTAGAGACAAAAAGGAAAATGGAAGTAGGGGTGGGGGGAAAGAACAGGAGGGGTGGGGTGTTGGGAAGATTAAGGGATAATAAAAGAGTGACAGGCGGGGTCCTCAAAGTGTTTACACACAAAACCAGGACATCAAGGGGAATATTCTCAAGAACGTATGATAACTACCGCAAAATTAGCTTAACGCAACTCTTCATATTGCAGTCAATCGCGGGAAAATAACGCTGTGTTAACGTGGTATTCCCAACACGGCATACCATGCAATAGTCCCACGATAATGCGTCAAATGACCGCGTTACAATCAACGTGACGCCGCAAAACACAAAACACAAACGCCCAAAAAGTTGCGATGAGGCCAAACGCGATACAAAAATCTGCGAAAACTAGCCACAGGCCAGCAATTTCCACGAGTCATGCACGAAATAGCACTATAAAAGTAGAAAAAAAGCATACATACAAAAGCCAAAACACAGCGAAGCACAATGGAGGTAGCCGTAGCAAGTACAGAAGACAACCAGAACCCCATAAGCCCCCCGGAGGACCAGCCTGGGACCTCAGGGTCAGGGAAGGGCAAGGACAAGAAGAAGAGCAAGACGCGGTTCAGTCGGTAGGAAACAGGATCCTGATAACAGAGGTGGTGGAACACCATCAACTACTGTTCGTCACCTCCACTGTCACTGGCAACTAAAAAAGGAATATGGCAGACCATCGTGGACAAGGTGAATGCAGCCAGAGTGCTGAAGAGGTGTGGAAATGTGGATTTTCCTGGTCAGTTATGTCCCCTATCTTGGACCCCAACGGTTCTATGTGCATGTCACAAGTACATGTATGTTCCCTCCAGTTCCAGTTTTGATGACGCAAACACATGTGCGTCCACCGTCAACATGTCCTCTGTCAGATCCGCCATGAATGGGCTGGATATTCGCTTCCTAAGTATGAAAGGCCACCGACTTTATATGGCTCAGTTACTCCATTTTTACAGTTCAGGCGAGTAGGCCCGATTCTGTCCTCAAGCCTTTCCCTGCTCTCTGCCTCTGACAGCTTCAGCTTGAGCTCGCATCTGTATCCATGAACTTTGTCCTACTCCCTGTGCGGCTAACGGTGCCTGCCTCGGCCAGTTTTGCCTGCCTGCCAAGAAACTGTATTTCACCTTCGAATTATCTGCTTCCCCCTCAGCCGATGCATTCCTGCCTAGTAGTTTAAGTAAACATTCTTCCAGTTACCAAGCAAAAGGCCCGGCTTCTCTGTCTTCATGCAAGTAATTCATAGCCCTGTTACCATGGAAAGTTTCTGCCCCTTGCATCTCATATAGACACTTAGACGCTTGTACACGCACTCAGTCAGTATAGAATAGATTTTGTCCGAGAGCCCTTCCCTTGTGGATAACACAGTTCTTTAAACATAGGATATTAGATATGATTTGGGATTAGGTTGACATAACCCCAGACTTTTGTCTCCACATGTAGAGCTAAATGTCAAGTCCCTTTCTCCCTCTAGTTGCACGTCTATCACACGTCATGCTGCTGCGCGCGCATCTCTGCCAAGTATTTCTGCTGACATTGCGAAATCATCTCCAGGTATCCACCCACACATGACAATTTACCCATTATCATCAAGTGGACGCCCACATGGACGCCCACCTTCACGCCTACTTACACGCCCACATGCTCTTATCTCATTCTCTCTTGCTCTCTTGCTTACGTACAATTGAGAAATGTATATATACTGTACTCTGTGAATAATGTTTTGAGAATATTGAGAATACTTTTCAGCCCCGTCCAGATCCTTTTTGGTGATGGAAATATTCTCCCTTTGACTCGAGTTATTGGAATAAAGCCCTTTATGAATCTGATACCACAGACTCAGCCTCTTGCTTTATGCATGATCTTATTGATAATATAAAAGTCTGAGAGCGTAATATTTTATTTACCACAGAATGGCGCCCGAACAGTTTAATCTCTTTCCCCACACGCCGGAGATGAAGGTCCAGTTTTGCCCACTTCCATGGCCGTGATGGACTTCAAGTGCGCACGTCGCGGGTTTTCCCGCCAACTCCCTCAGGCCAATGAAGGGGACAGACTGCGACCAGGCATCCATACGAGGCGGTGAGGAACGCAGATTGTCTACCCAGAGCCCACCTGCGAGAGAGCTGTGTCCGAGGTATACAGAGGCCCACCAGGTTTTCGAAGTCCCGATGTCCAGAGGGTCCGATGTCCGCAGTCGTCGAGTCCAGTCCATTCTCCGAGGCCTTCCGTTTCAAGGAGCTACCCGGTGAGTACCATCGCCGGGGAGGCGTGTTGACGCGCACATAGGTTGTGCCGGTCAAGACGGATTTGGGTACACAAATCCGGTCTGCACTGTTTAGCAGTGTATATGTACTGTTTAGCAGTATATCAAGTATTCCGAAGTATCTAGTTATTGTCAAGAATTCTGCTTGGTGATTAGTTATGCAGACTGTCATCATTGTTGGTCATTTTTAAAGGTTAAAATGTTTTATGTTCAATGTTTAATGTGTTAAAATGTCCTGCATATTGTGGTATGAATGATTGTTCATTATTGTGCTTTTTGTATTAAGTGTGTTCAAGACCAGGTGTCAGATCAGTTGTCAATATGCCGCTCTTTTCGAAGTTAAGACAGATTACTACTAGAAAAGGGGTGCTTGAAGAAGCAGTTCCTATTCCTCCTAGGGACACTCCAGGGCACTTTATGTATCACAAGCATGGCTTAGACGCCATATTATTCCTTGATCTATGGGTGGACTACACCAAAGAGTTACCAGAAAGTCAGAGATGGCCCGTAGCTGGGACCTGGGATGCCGAATGTATCATGAAAGTCGAAGAAGAGTTGTGGAAGAGGAAAGCTAGCCAGTCACAGAAAGACGCTGTTGAATTATGGCGTAAAGAATAGCATAGACGCACAGAGAAAGCGCTCAGAAAAATAGAGAAAAAGTAGGGAGGATTCAGACAAAGCCCGAGAAAGCGTATTAGTTGAGGAAGGTATCTGAGTAAAAGCAGAACAAGTAGACGGACAACGAAACACTCTTATGAAAGAGAAAATGTAGACCAGCTTGGAAGGATGCCATTGAGTTTTTGGCGCAAGGCGTCACATAGAAGGTCAGAGTAAGTGTTTCACGAAGCAGAGAGAAGTGGACTGGTGTCTGGAAAAGCCAAGGATGAGATGTTACAGGAGGAATTAGAGCTGGTAAAATGAGCGTAGGCTGACAGAAAAAGAAATACTGACGTTGCTGGTATTTATCCCGTCCTTTCAGAGGACCTAGCAAGAGTGGCCCCAGTAGAAAGACCAGTTATAATACATATAATAATTACATAGTAGCCCAAAGGTTCTTGAGCCACCCACCAAATGAACAGCGCATAGCTGGTGTTTACATGGTCCAACATTTGACTACGTTGTCAATAGGAAATTGAGAGGGGTGCAGCTAGAGAAGGAGCAACTCCTGTGATTTGATGACACCCCTAATGTACAAAGTGTTAACGGAAAAATAATTAGTGAAAAGTTTAGCTTGAAAAAAGAATTGTGGGTATTTCGAATTTGCAAATTGTTCATGAATACAGGTTTGTGTTCTTGGTGGTCCAGTGAGCCAATGTGCTGGGTCAAGTCGGTAAGATTATGACCCCCTGAGTGCAAATTGTATGTAAAAATAATTTTTCAATTGAGCGAATTATTGCAGTTTTTATGGAATTGAGTAGTCTTTTTGTCTTTGACAGCTTCAGAGTGAGGAGAAGGTGGGGGCTGTGTAGAGCAGAATGTGATACAGAAATCGGAGACAGATTCTGACCTTGTAGCCAGTGTAGGTGGGGGCCGATGAGAGGAGCAGAACAGGGCACTGCTTAGAAGGCTTCTCTGACATCGCATCTGTGTAATGCCTGCAGCTGGAGAGCCTTGGGGCCAGGAGTAGGAAAAACAAAAAAAAAGATGGCTGGCAGCCCAGGCTCAGGCCGCGCTGAGGGGCTATTTTTAACTTCTCTGATAAGACAGGGCAGCTGAGAAATGTAAGTCGAGAAAGATTCCCTTGTTCTATTCTGTGCAAAACAAGTGCCCCGAGGAAATGTCTATGGAGAAGATTTGTTTTATTTTTTAGCAATTGTTATATTGCTTCTGGCCAGAAAGTAAAATGTTGCTCTTGTTTGGAATTTTAAGGGCTATGTGCCTATATAAAAACGATTTTCAAATTCAGACATTTTTGAATTGTGGCCACAAGCTGCCACCAGTTGCATTGGATAAATGATCCAGTGGTTACGGGTCTGTGAGGAAAGATGTGAGATGCATCTTCGACTAGGACATGAGGGTACATTGTGTACAAAGAAGCATAGCACATTTTTATAAAAAAAAAAAAAAAAAAAAAAAAGAGACAGGTTCGTGTGTTCGTCATTTTTTGATTATTGTTGCTGATCCTGTGTGTCAGACTTGACGCGGTCATCATTGGGATGACCCACTGCCAGATGGGGTTGTATAGGGCAGGTAAATAAGTTATTGATTATAAGCCTGACAAATTAAGCAGGCCAGAATGTTCGCATCTGAGCTGTAGGTACTGTAATTGCGCATCGCTGCTCATTTATATATGTTAGTGTAATTGTCTATGCTTTCTGTGCCTGGTATACTGATGGCTTGGCATATGTATTTTATATATGTTTTGTTTTTGTGTTGTATTGACCAGTCTGTTTAGCGTTACTAAATTACTAAATTTCGCAGACGTGATATTACCTTTATCATGCTGTCAAAATAGCAGACAACACGTTATCAGTGTATGTCTAATTGGTATTGGAGATGAATAAAAGAAGGAAAAGTTATGCAAGACTAAAATATGTATCACATGACTGCCTTTCTCTTATAGACAGGCAGCCTCGGTCATATGTTTCCAGATTGGACATTAAGGAACAATTATGATCTGTGCACTTGCATCTTAACTCTTGAAGGCCTGTTTTAAATAAGGACTGCCACCACAGAGTGACAAATGAGGCCCGGTATTTAGGGTAATGAGAAAATATCTGACAGAATTTCCTTTTTAAAGTTTGCTTTAGTAAGCTCATTCTTGTGAGTGGTGGCCCCAAAAGTTGACTTGTTTTTGAATTAGGCTATTTATTGTATAGGTGGAAATTATTGCACAATGACTGATTTCTTTAGCAGATAAATTATTAATTATCAACATTAACAACTGTTCTTAAACTTGGTTTTCCGAATATTTAGGTAATTTAGCATTCCTATTAGGGCCTCCTAGCATTAATATTGACTTCAGGTTGGTGTAGGTTCATGTAATAGGGACATTTGCATATGAGATGTCATGTGGCCAGCTTATGAGCTAACACAATGAGGTTTGTACATTAATTTGAAGGATTTCTCGCCGTTTCAAATACGCTGTGTATCTCCTATAATTTTGCTTACGCCCAGTAGCTACACACAGGGATTAATAGTGTTGACAAGACACAGGGTTTGATAGTGTTTGACAGCAGTGAAATCTGTTTCAGATTTCCTCCTGTCAAAAAGGGGGGGAAGGAGGAGAATATTGGTTTTCTGCTGGCCCCTGAGGAGGTTCGCTTCCCGCTAGCCCCTTAAGAAATTAAGCCCCTTAGAAATTAGCCCCCTTAGAAATTAAGCCAAGGAAATAGGTATGGTGTTTTCCCCTTTTTCTCATGTTTTATTGTGATCTTTCAGGGGAATTAGTTGTGGGCACCGGAACGTATTCAATTGATTTCTGGTTTTTTCCAGCCCAAGACACAAAAAGACTAAAGTCCTCAAGAACACACTGTGGCATTTGAAGAATTAAAGAGAGTTTTATGCCAAGCACCAGTTTTAGCAAACCCTGATTACAACAAATCGTTTATGCTTTTTGTGACAGAGCGGGATGGAACAGCACTATCTGTCCTAACACAAGATCATGCAGGAAAACACGAGCCCTGTGCTTATTTTTCTAGTACATTAGACCCAGTAGCACAGGCTTTGCCTGCGTGCCTAAAATCAGTTGCAGCAACGGCCTTAGCCATAAGACAAAGTGACTTGATAGTGCTGGGCCACCCTCTGACAGTACAAGTACCACACGCAGTAGAGGTTCTCTTGAACCGGACACAAACACGACACCTGACTGTAGCTAGACTGACAGGCTATGAGCCAACGTTATTTCAACCACACATAGAGATCAGACGATGCAACATACTGAATCCTGCTACCCTTTTGCCCTCCAGTACAGAAAGCGTTTCACCACACAACTGTGTTGAAGTAATACATACCGTGACTAAACCAAGACAAGACTTGACAGATGTTGCACTCCCAGACCCCGACCTAACACTATATGTTGACGGCTCATGCATGAGGACAGGGGCGGGAGAATTAGTGGCAGCATATGCAGTGACTGCTGATACTGTAATAATAGAGACTAAAAGAATAGACATATTGTCAGCACAAGCAGCAGAGCTCATCGCCCTGACACAAGCGTGCATAAGAGCTAAGCACCTGAGAGTAAACATTTACACCGATTTTGTGGAGAGAAAGAGGTTTCTTGACCTCTCATGGGGCCAAGATACAGCATGGCCCCCTTATTCAAGCCCTACTGGAAGCAATACATTTACTAACAGCCATAGCTATCCTAAAAATGTAAAGCACATACTAGAGCCACAGATACCATTTCCCAAGGCAATGATCTGGCAGACCGAACTGCTAAACAGACAGCTCAGACCCCACTAGACATGACAAAGTTACAGGTTCAATAAGTGTCCAAAGCCATGACAGTTAGGGATCCTTCCAAGGATGTACAAGACATACAGACACATGCTACTATGGACGAATTAAAGAAATGGTCGGAACAAGGAGGGGTACTGACTGATCAGGGTTGGATGAATAAGGGCAAATCCACATGGTTTCTTCCTGATACCATGGTACAAGTGATTATAAATACCGCACATAGTCCTGCACACTTAGGAGAGAAAGCAATGATAGATAGCTTACAGAATATATGGTTCAACAAGCACCTGCGTGCAGCAGCGAAACAAAAGGTCAGAACATGTATGATCTGTTGCCAATTCAATCCAGGTAAAGGCATTCCGATGGAACAAGGTGGATTCCATCCACCTGACCACCCTTTTGAAGTGCTCCAAATGGATTATATCCAAATAAACAGATGTAGAGGTTACAAATATGTCCTGGTACTAATGAAGCAGGTGTCCCTTCTGTTAGGGTATACCTGGAAATTCCATTGTGTGCGACATCCTGAAGCAGCAGGCCTTGTAGAAAGACATAATCAGACATTAAAATTTTGCGCAGACAAAGGTATAGACTGGATGGTAGCCCTGCCGGTTGCCCTCTTTTACATGCGAATGGTAGCCCATTCTAGAACAAGCTTATCTCCCTATGAAGTGGTCTTTGGTAGACCACCAAAATATGTGGGCACTACAATGCCTAAAAGATTACTTATGTTGACAGTAACATGCTGACAGATTACCTGGCTTCCTTGATGTCTGCACTACTCTCTTGTTGTTCGCAGGTTGCTGCCGCCTTCCCTGACAACACCCAGGTCAAAGAATACTCCATCGCTCCTGGATGGAAGGCGCCAAAGTCAGTGCTCTGGACCACGGGGACGGCCGTTAAAGTCAAAAGGCGGAAAGGATGATTGCACCTTCACCACTCTTTTACAAAGGAAAAAAAACTTTGAACTTGGATTTTGGATTTTGAACAACATTTTCTAGAGGAGAATGCCCAGAAGTTTCCACAAAGCTAAATTGTGATCCAAGAAGTCAGAACCCGTTTGATCAATTAAGTCCACTAGGTGGTGAAGCGGTTGAACATGTATTCTGGCTCGCATAAGATCTTGGACAATAACATAAATCAAAAATAAGAGAGCTAGATAAGAAGCAAATAGATGTATAGTGACTGTAATTTTTCAATCTCTTATGTACATCACGATAATATGTATCAGCTTAATACTACATGCTATTTTTCCTCCTATTGCCTCACTCTTATACTCCTCCACTAATGATACCATAAAGCACACATTTAGTGATCTGCCATCCTATGAGCTATCATATCGACTTGCCTTACGCAACAATACCTTTATTCAGATGCTGCACCATTCATATCAGACTAGCAATGCTACAGACTGCTGGGTCTGTGGCCGACTCCCCCCCCTATCAGAACTATAAGGGAGTTTTGCCCCTTTATTCTCTATCCGTTCACACACAATGGCTCCTGTGGAGCATGGTTTAGTTTGATTAATTCCCTAGATTCGAATTCCGCAGTTTATCAAGACAACTGGGTATGGGGAAACCTGAACTTAGTTTTGCTTAAAGTCTGCTACCCTAACAAGGAGGGACTTTCCAAAAAGAACAGGAACTGATCTAAGAAATGAAGTATATGGATTAGGTAATTTTACACTTAACCTCATGATCCTGAACGTTGAATGTGAAGCTACACCTATATTGCCCGCCATGTCCGTATTCCCAGTAAAAGGGGAATTATGTATAAGAAAGAATGGCTCCATACACATGGGCCATAGTAAATGCACCACTGTAATAAAATTCAGTGATCAAGGCAAGTCTACATTTAGAGCTTCTCGTCATTCCTACTTTATATGTGGCCAGACCGCATATATACGCCTACCTCTAGATTGGGATGGTACCTGTTACATAGCATTCCTCCTACCACCTGTTTTCCTAGCTCCTCCTGATTCTCATAGAAATACTCATTTAGTACACAATAGACAGAAGAGAGATCTCCCAATTGTCGATTACACTGAAACAGCATGGGAAAAATACACAGATTTCAATAAAGGTTTCTTTCCCTATATAGGTACAGTTACCAATAGTAAGCTGATACGTAGATTAACCAGAACCCTTGAAGCAGTAGTGAACGAAACTATTTCCGCCTTAGGCAATTTAACAGAAGAGCAGTCTGCTATGCGGATTGTTGTGCTTCAAATAGTCTTGTCCTTGACGTTATCCTGGCCGATAGGGGCGGAGCTTGTAGGGTCATCAAATCAAGCTGTTGCATTTTTCATACCAGAAAATCCGCCATCTGTATATAAAGCCATAACTCGCCTTCATAAGATTGTAAGCCAGATACACCAGAATCCAGGCACCTGGACTTGGTCCGGTTGGTTTTGGAGTGTATTATCTACCTTTGGATGGAGGGTCCTATCCTTCCTAGGTATTGGCCTTCTCATACTATTCAGTTGCTGTCTATGTCTACAATGTGGACCAGCGATCTGTGGTCTGTGTGCCACATCGTGTATTCCACCACCAAGATTTCATTCAAGATCACGGAAGAAGAAGAAAGAACAAATGATGCTATATGAACAGATCAATGGATTGATGAAGATTGATATCTCTTGAAGGGCAAGTAGGGGACAAGGAGGGAATGTGGAAATGTGGATTTTCCTGGTCAGTTATGTCCCCTATCTTGGACCCCAACGGTTCTATGTGCATGTCACAAGTACATGTATGTTCCCTCCAGTTCCAGTTTTGATGACGCAAACACATGTGCGTCCACCGTCAACATGTCCTCTGTCAGATCCGCCATGAATGGGCTGGATATTCGCTTCCTAAGTATGAAAGGCCACCGACTTTATATGGCTCAGTTACTCCATTTTTACAGTTCAGGCGAGTAGGCCCGATTCTGTCCTCAAGCCTTTCCCTGCTCTCTGCCTCTGACAGCTTCAGCTTGAGCTCGCATCTGTATCCATGAACTTTGTCCTACTCCCTGTGCGGCTAACGGTGCCTGCCTCGGCCAGTTTTGCCTGCCTGCCAAGAAACTGTATTTCACCTTCGAATTATCTGCTTCCCCCTCAGCCGATGCATTCCTGCCTAGTAGTTTAAGTAAACATTCTTCCAGTTACCAAGCAAAAGGCCCGGCTTCTCTGTCTTCATGCAAGTAATTCATAGCCCTGTTACCATGGAAAGTTTCTGCCCCTTGCATCTCATATAGACACTTAGACGCTTGTACACGCACTCAGTCAGTATAGAATAGATTTTGTCCGAGAGCCCTTCCCTTGTGGATAACACAGTTCTTTAAACATAGGATATTAGATATGATTTGGGATTAGGTTGACATAACCCCAGACTTTTGTCTCCACATGTAGAGCTAAATGTCAAGTCCCTTTCTCCCTCTAGTTGCACGTCTATCACACGTCATGCTGCTGCGCGCGCATCTCTGCCAAGTATTTCTGCTGACATTGCGAAATCATCTCCAGGTATCCACCCACACATGACAATTTACCCATTATCATCAAGTGGACGCCCACATGGACGCCCACCTTCACGCCTACTTACACGCCCACATGCTCTTATCTCATTCTCTCTTGCTCTCTTGCTTACGTACAATTGAGAAATGTATATATACTGTACTCTGTGAATAATGTTTTGAGAATATTGAGAATACTTTTCAGCCCCGTCCAGATCCTTTTTGGTGATGGAAATATTCTCCCTTTGACTCGAGTTATTGGAATAAAGCCCTTTATGAATCTGATACCACAGACTCAGCCTCTTGCTTTATGCATGATCTTATTGATAATATAAAAGTCTGAGAGCGTAATATTTTATTTACCACAAGGTCAAGAGGCGCTGGAATGAAGTGAAGTGCAAAACCAAGCAGAAAATCTCAAACAACCAGAAGGCAGCAATGCAGACTGGAGGTGGGTGTCCAGCGCCACAGGAGGAGCTGGAAGAGATGGAGGAAATGGTGTCCACAGTCATCAGGGGGAGACGGTGGCAAGAGTTGGGGGCCTGGACACTGCTCAACATGACCGAACACAACAGCAACAGGGTGAGAAACGACCAGGGACTGGGGGGACTGGGGGAGATGGGCACAGTGGCACACATGCACAATTAAGCATAGCACATCTGCGGACAAACCATGCCCCAGACCTCCAACTCCCATCAAGAGACCAATGCACCCAAGTATGCAACATCTCAGCACTGTATAAGCACAGAAGCCAGAGGCACACCGCATGGAAGGGATAAGGGGTGGCTAAATCAGAGCTGCAGGGGCGATTCTCCCAAAATGCGGCACACACACATTACATGCAGAGCACATCAAACATTGACAATGATGTGGTACAACTGCAAGACGTCCACAACAAAACAGAGGACACAAATTGTGCCACATGTGCGTAAAAATTGGCCAATCACATTTGGCATTGCAGGGAAATATGAGTTGACAATGTACAAGTATAAACACACATCCGTGATGTTGTCGGAATGACCACTGTTCCACATCACATATGCAGCTCCCCCCAAAAGAGTCACAATGTACACAGTCATGCAGTCTGAATGTAAACATGTTCAATGCGTCAACATACAAGTGCACAGCTTATGGAGAGCCTCCGCAGCCCACTTCCAGGAGCAGGGCAGCCCAGCTGCTACGAGGAGAACCCACTCCCTGCACAGAACACACAGCAGGCAGCACCCGCCACCACAGCTGCCTCCCAGGACCCCCACGACGAACACGGCCTTCCAACGCCGTGTGTTGGGGTGCCAGGAGAAGCTGGCTGAACAGGTGCAGGTGGGGTTCGACCGCATGGCAGCCAAACTAGACGCCATACATGGGTGTCTAAATCCCATCAGGGACCACTCACAGTCCCAAATGGACACCCACATTCAGCTCCATGCTCTCCAATGAACCATGGCTGACATCGCTAGAGACCTGACTGCGACAAGAACGACTGTCTAGTCAGAGTGCTTCCAGCGAACTCGCCCGGGAGTTGGGACATGTACGGAGGATCATGGAGAACATGGAGCGGACGCAGGCGGAAAGAGCGGCTGCCACTGCTGCACACCAGCGAGAGGTAGCTGGGTCACTCAATGCCCTAAAGACCCTCCTCATGGCATTGCTGCCACAAGGCCTGGCGCTGATGCATGCTGCTGCTACCACTCCATCCACATCTCCGGCCCCTGATGTGTCAGTGCCACACAGTGCTGGAGACAGAACACCATCACCCACATGTGAGGCACATGAAACAGCAGAGGGCGAAGATGCAGATGATTCTGCCTCAGTGGTCAGGAGGACGCAGTAGCATTCATCTCTGCCATGTGGCCTGTTTCTGCTTGGTTTTGCCCTCTTCATCATCACCTTCCACTGTCCCCCGATGCACTCTGCGACACTCACCTTGGACCTCGACATGGACTGACATACTCTGTTTGGTCACCAATGACACAGCTATCAGACTGCGGACTGAACTCCACCTCTTCTGATGTACTTGTCATTCCCTGAAGGACTCTGGCTGGCCCTCCACGAGCCAACAATGTGAAGTGGGGTTCCCATGGTCCTGTACTGCTCCAGCTGCACCACACTACTGAATGTGCACTAAACATTCGTATACACACAGATGTGTCATATCTATAATCTTTCAAGTGTGGAAGTATGGATGAATGTAGGGTCAGTGATTCCCCCTTACGTCCATGTTGCTCATGTTGTGGGACTTGGGTCACAGGGTGACACATTGCCGATTGCTTTCCGGGTGGCACCGACACTACACTACTACGGGGACACACGCATTAGTTACTTCCTTGTCCAGACCAGGACGGAACCATGCACAGTGTTCACACCCTTACGCTGGACTGGCATGCACCAGGACAGCCCACTCCACTTATATTTACAGGGGGGGGATGACAACTCTACATGTCCCAGGTCTTCCCTGTAGGGATCTGCTGCTCACAGTTCTAGTTTCAGCATGCCACATCCACTCCCTCATGGCTGGCTAACACCCATGCCACACCCATCCGGCACAGGTGTCACAAGACATGTGACCCTGCCGATAAAAAGGGCCTGGAGCACGTGCTGGACGCCATTTCCACTCTGACTGGGTGTCCCCGTGTGGTTATCAGTTGTGCATGAGGGCCTAGGGCCCTGCAACCTCACTTTGCCCAGTGCCGGGGGTGACATGATGGCGTCTGCACCACAGGACTCAATCATAAAGGGTCACTGGCTAGCAGTGCACAGACGTGGTGGCACCGGATACACTGCGCCAGGCACAGGCACACTGCCATGGGACGGTGGCTTTCGGTGCACTGAGATAGTGGCACCTTGGATGCTGAGCGGGTGTGCAGCCTGCGATGATGCACCATCCTGGTGGTCCAGACTGGTAAGGATTTGTGTGAGCCCTGCCGGTGTAGGCCTGAGCCAGCAGGAAGTGCGGGCCTCCCGCCACATGGTGTTACCTCGTGGCACACAGAGTTAGTGGCACCTCAAGGGCTGAGCGGGTGTGCAGCCTGTGATGATGCCACATGCACTGATATCGTCTCTGCCATTGCGTAATCAAGACCCAAAATCAAGTGTGTGACCTGGTGGCCCGCGGTGCGGGCTGCATGATGTGAAGGGTGCCATGGTCAAGGGCCACGGGCTTGGAGCTCCAACAGGCATGTGGTGGGCCCTCTTGGAGACACGCCGGTGGCGGAAGGTGAGCTGTGAGGCCTGGTTGCGCAGGGACAGGCAGTCACTGCTGGGCGGCAGGAGGGGCTGGGGTGAAGCAGCATGTGTGCGCAGGGGCGGGCAAGCGCTGATGGCGTGTGCAACTGTATGGACTCTGCCATTCATGTCTCTGGAAACTGTTTCAGATAAGGGACCTGGGGGACTGCACTGTATACCGGCACGTGGTTGGAGACACACCGGTGGCAGCAGGTGAACAGTGAGGCCTGGGTCCGCAGTGATGGCACTCTCTGCCCCTCTCTTCCTCTCTCCCTCTTTCCCTCTCTCCCTCTCTTTCGCTCTCCCTCTCTTTCTCTCCCCTCTCTCTCTCTCTGTCTCTTTCTCTCTCCTTCTCTCCTTCTCTCCCTCTCTTTCTCTCGCCCTCTCTCCCTCTCTTTCTTTCTCGCACTCTTTTTCTCTCCCTCTCTTTCTCTCTCTCCCTCTCTCTCTTTCTCTCTCCCTCTCTCTCTCTCTCTTTGTCTCTCCCTCTCTTTCTCTCCTAGTCTCTATCTCTATCTCTCTTTCGCTCTTTCTCTCTCTGTACTTTGATGGGTGCATGACACACCTTCTTATCTGTCTTGCAAGCTGTGACTTACAGAATGTCCTGAGAAGACCCGCCATGACTCTTCAGAATTGATTTTTTTGGTTTATTCTGTAATAAACGTATTATTGGGATATTATAAGATGAAAGTGTGATTTCCCTTTTTCTGACCACACATGTATGTTAGGTGTTGTGATTCTGCGACTTCAAAGGGGGGTGTTGGGTCCTGGGGTTGGTGGCAGTGGGTGTTCTGACCCATTTGTCTGCCTTCTGGCCCAATTCTTGGGGAGAGGTCAGATCAGCTGATTTTGACAATTATTAAGGCTCTGCTCCCTCCAAATCAAATTGTACAATTCTTTAAAAGCACATACTTTACTTCCAGAGCCTTAGTAGCACAATCTACAAAGTCAACCCAGTCTTGAGTCTGTGTCTTTTGGGTGTCTCTGAACTTTGTCAGTGGTTAGGCCAAACCCATCAATCAGTGCACTCTTCAAGACTTTGTAATTGTCAGCATCCTCTTCTCTAACAGTGAGGAGCTTGTCTCTTCCTTTGTCTGCAAAGGAGAGCCACAAGATTGCTGCCCATTGCTCCTGAGGGACCCTGTGTACTTTACAAACCCTCTCAAGTACAGTTATCCATTTGTGGATGTCATCCCCACTCTGGTAGGGCGGGACAATCTTGTTCAGGTTCCTATGGTCATGAGTATGGTCTCTACCTCTAGGGACACTGTTGCTGCCACCATGGGGCTCTAGCCCCAACCCTTTTGAAACTCTCTGGAGCTCCAGGGATTCCCTGTCTAGGGCCAGATGCTCTTTCTTGATTCTGAGCTTTGCTCTCTCAAAGCCAAGCAGTCTGCACTTCCTGTCATAGGAGGACTCCCTCCTATGAGAGGTAGTGGTCCCATTTGAAACAGAGGTCTCTACAGATGTACCAGAATGATTAGATTCATGAGAAGGAGATCTAGACCTTCTTGGTAAACTGTTACCCCTTCCAGGTGGAGTAAAGAGAGGGCCATTAATGCCTTCTTCTTCACCTTCAGGAAGGATTGGATTGTCCAGGTTAGAATCCTCTTGATCCTCCTGGTCAGCTTCAGGTTCTTGGTCCTGGATGTTTTCACGTCAAGTCCTGTCATCTTCTGCTGCCCCACCAACTTGCCTGCCTCATCACACCCTGGGGTCTTTCTGAGGTCATCTAAAAGCAAAGCCTCTATGAGGCGTTGAGTCCTAGGGTTCTTCCCTGTCTTCAATTTCCTAGATGCACATGTTTCTCAATTCCTGAAATGAGAGGTAGTCATACTTAGTCAGCAAAAAGCCACTGGCTTCTGCTCTTAAAGACATACTAGTGTAGTGAGGTGTTGCACCTACCTAACCTAACCTAGTGGGAACTACTAAACTCTCTGAAGTTGTAGAAAGGGTGTGCTAAGCCCTTGACACACAACTCTAAGTTCAGTAGAACTTCCTGTTATTCTAAACTTGATTTATAAGTACCTATGTACCTATAGTGGTTTTCAGTTAGTCACTCAAAGAGATTGTCTGGTAAAGCAATAGCAAGCCTGAATCCAACCGCTGCACACCAATGTGGAGAGCCGCCTTCAGGCTAAGTCTTGAAGGAGAGTAAAACAGCTTGGTTTACCAGATTATACCAGATTATAACCTCTTGAATAACTAAATGAAAGGAGAACCACACCAGGTATATATATAAAATATATGTATGTATTTCTAAACACTCTCTACTAACCTCTTTATGAAGTTAGAGAGCAAGGACTCAATAATACAGTTATTAAACAACAGTAAATAGCACAATATACAATGGGCCCCAGGGGGAGACCAAACCATATACTAAGAAAGTGGTATAAGAACCACTACTTGACCAAACACAGTGCCTAGACCACGTAGAATCACTGGGACCCCAAGGAACCACCCAAGGCAGTGACACAGGGGACCCATGGGGACGTGTGCAGTGTGAGAACACAGCCGCGAGCCCTGTACAATTCAATGGGAAAGTCGCGGTTGGAATTGTAAAGAATAAGGACAATTAGGAGAGGACTTTGAGCAAACCCTTTCAGACTTAGAGGGTTCTAGGTCCAGCACCCACGGGATCACTGCAGTACTCATGTTACCTCACCCAGGGAAGCTGGGTGCATAGGTGTCAAATGGTGAATGGAATCGTCGTTGATATCAATAGCGATGTGCTGCAAAGTGCTGCTGCTGTGGAAAGGAGAAGTGTCCGGTGTGATCCAAGCCTGGATTGAAGATGTGCAAGTGACCAGGGGCACGATAGACGAATGCCCACCGATGTCGGGTGTTTCAGGTGCGAAGAGGTGAAGCTTGACTCCACTGCCACGGGGACCAGGAGGTGTCAATGACAACCACAGTCCACAGGTGAGCTGTCCCATGAAGGGTGTTGAATGCTGGGGGGGTCCGTTTCCGGATTGGAGACCAACAAGCCTTGGCAACGGCAACACACGTGGTGAGAGAAAAATGGCTTCTGTGTGAACCAGCAATGTCCTGTGGACTCCCCAAGAGATGGAGAGTCAGCGCACATCTGGAGCAACCAGTTAAGCTCATTTAAAGTCAAAGTACCCTTTTCAGGGACCCACAAGTCGATGGACAAGGGATCGTGAAGGGACCTCGAGAGGAATCACTAGATACTAGCTCACGGGTCACTCGAAGAGTGTAGGCCAGCAATCTTCAGTGGACTCACTGCTCGGGTCTGGACTACAAGTAGCCCAAAGCACAGCCTCAGGGATCTCCAAAAAAGCATATGCTGCAGCAAATGGTCGCGGTATCCAGGGGTTCGGGTTGCACGGTCCCCACGAGGGCTTTTGATCTCAGGTTTGCTGAGAGCATGGATCTGCCTTGGAGAAGCTTGGAAACCCACCTCCTGTGTTACAAAATTGTTGGTGTCCTTCGGGAGCAGCGTTGATGCAAACCAGACGGATGCGTCTTTGGTGCCTGCCTTGCAGGGGAGTAACTCCTTTACTCCAAGAGAGATTCTTCGGTCATCCAACATCGTGTAGATAGTAGAAGTTCTGGGATACTGTAGTAGAGTTTCATCCAGGTAAATCTAAAGTCCTGTAGTCAGGAGTTCCTACTTTATACCCAAGGAAGGGGTGGAACAAACTCTGGGGACCCACCTATGGGAAGGTCAGGACAGAGGGGTGGCTACACCCATGTCCTTTGTCCAGTTTCACACCAGAGCAGGGGCTGAGTGCCCCTGCAACCAGTTTGAAATGGACTATGCATAGGGACACTAAATGTGCCCCCAGTGCAGACATCAAAGCACTCATGGAGTGCACCCACCCAGCCCCAATACACTAAAGCCTGTCTGGAAGGTGGTTACACCTCCCTGTGACAGGAAACCTATTGTCCAGGCTTCCCCTGTCGGAGTTTTGTCCAGCAGCAGGAGGGCAGACTCGTGTCTGTCAGCATCCATTTTGTGATGCCAGGGCTTGCAAAGCTTGTACCGGGTGTACTGGTGCTGTCATGTTTCTCCCTCTCGTAGGGTGGAATCATACCTCCCACAACAGTTACTGGTGTGGAGGTATGATTCCAAGGTGTTTGACACCAAACACGACATGTTTCCATGCAGCCATTCCAAAGTTAGCATTTACCGTGAGGTTATAATGCACTTTAGAGTATATGGTTTGGCTGCATCACAAACAACCCCGGAATAAATGGTTCCAAAGGCTGTAGAGGGGCTCTGCTCATGCATGGGCACCCTCTCACATAAAACCCAGCACCCTACCTTCAGGATTGATAAGACCTGCCATAGGGGTGACTGATAGTTGTGTGCAGTGATATGGAGAGATATAGGGAACCTATACTCAGTAAGGGGTGCATACACCACCTTACACAGGCTGCTGTAGCAGACCTGTTGTGCCATTATGAATTGCTTCCCAGGGGTGGTATAATACATGCTGCAGCCCCTGGTGGGCCTCTGGGGTACCTATGCCATGGGTACAAGTATACCATATACTAGGGACTTATAAGGGTACCCCAGAATCCAATCTGGAGTGTACCTAAAGTACATGCAATCAATTTAGAGAGAAAGCAGCTAGGCTGGGGCGCTGAATAGCAGGGTCCCAGCCAGACTAAAGTCGAGAAACAGTGAAACATCAGCAAAAAGTGGGGGTAACCATAAGAAGCAGATCCTACTCTCCTACAATAAGTACATTTTATTAACTGCGCTCGTGCCACCCACCAACGGTTTGTTTTCAAACAATCACCTCCGGCTTCAACGACCAACGATCTAATGCGTTAGTTGCAGCTTCTTCTTGCACGTAGCTGTTTTGCAAAGCACATTGGGATACACGTGACATCACAGGTCACACAACGTAACCCCGATGCGGTGTACATGCCGCCATCCTGCTTAAACTTAGTTTTCTTCAAGGAATTCCTCGATTGACGTTGGAAGTGTTTAACTTCCTTTCGCATCTGATTTCACGTCTGAATATCGGAATTTCATTGCTTCACCTGCCGCTTTCATTTTAAGTATTGTTTCTTCGTTCTTGGCCTCAAGTAAGTTATTATTTTTTTTACTTCATATTGTTTTTGTCCTATTTGGATTCTTATTTGTCATGGATGACAGCGACAGAGCCACTACTACTACTTCTAACTCTTGTATCAATATAAACTTAAGTACTCCTAAAGAGTTCCTAACTGCACCTGGTGATCCCATTATCAAATGGGCAGAGTGGAAAGAGTATTTTTTAAATTATATAGCCACTTTGGAGGACAATGTTGGAAGTTTATCTCCTGAAAGAAAGAAAAGAATGCTTCTACATAGTCTAGGTCACAAAGCTTTGAGAGTTTATAATCAAATGCAGAAACCTGATAGACCAGGAGACTTAGATATTTTTAAAGCAGCTATCCTAAATCTTTCGGAACATTATTCTCCTACAGCTTGCATTGGAGTAACCAGATGTGCATTCTTTAAAAGAAAACAGCTTCAACATGGATCTGTGGAAGAAAATGTTTCCTCATTGAAAATTGTAGCTGCGTCATTCAAGTTTGGTGCCTTGCATGATGAATTTATTCGGGGACAGATAGTTGTTTGCACAAAAAACAAAGGCATCCAGGACAGGTTGTGGATTGAAGGCGAGTCCAGTTTAAAAGAGGTCATCGCTTTAGTGAAAAAAGCTGAACTTTCGGATAGAAGTTCTAAAGCATTATCTTAACAAAATGAATCATCTACAACCGTCAACAAAAATTCTTACTCCAAAAAAGGCAACACATTTTCTGGGAAAACCAAGAACTTTCAAAATAAAACTTTCAAGTCCAAAAACTCATTTAAACCAAGGGTTAATCAACATGATGCTTCAACTTTTGTTTGTTAACGTTGTGGTAACAAAACACACAATGCCAGTTTTGAAAACTGCCCAGCAAGATCTACAAAGTGTTTACAGTGTGGAGGTTTAGGGCATTTTGCCAAAGTTTGCGAAAGAAACCTAAACAGAAACCAAAAGTCACTTGTCTCACAGAAATGGATTCATCTGATTACGACTCTGACTCTCGTAATTCTGTGCACAATTTTTCAGAGAACAAGGAGTGCAATTTTGTTCACAATATTAATAGCAATGACAGAAGTAAACCTTAATGCGTAGTAATATTTGGGGGTATTCCTTTGCAGGTTGCTGCAGATTCTGGTTCTCCTTTCACCATTATTGCTAAAAGTGTATTGGACACAAAATTAGTTAGCGCTTTAGGCCCGCATTTGGAGTCTACAGATGTTCTTCCTGAGAGTTTCACAGGTGATAAAATTGATATGTTGGGTTATCGTTCATTTGTATTGATTTTAAAGATCGTACACCTGTCTGCAAACTCTATGTTGCAACAGAAGGTCCTTATGTTTTGGGCTGGAAGGATCTATCAGTGACATGCATCAAAATGAAAATTTGCGAGTCCTTATTTGCGATTTTTAAGGAATCGCAAATAAAGACTCGCAAAACACGATGCACCAAAAAAATTGCGAGAAAATTGCGATTCGCTAAAAATCGCTAATTTAATTGCGATTCCGGCATTTGCGAACTCGCTATTAGCGATTTTGCAATTAGCGAAATCGCAAATATCGAAGTCGCTTTTTGATGCATCCTGATGACATCACAACCAGGAAGTGAGCAGCTCCAGCCTCATTTCCAGTGCACAGTCTCAGGGAGAGGAGGGAGCTGGCTCTGGGAGCTGAACAGGAGTGTGACAGAGACAGTAGAACAACTTACTCAAACAAATGGAAGCCTCACAAACAGCAGAGGAGAGCCAAACAGGCAGGAAACGCCAAATTAAATTTGCAGAAAAAGAAATTGACACCCTCATTGAGGGAGTAGTCCACAGCCATGATAAGCTGTTTGGAAAGGCATCATTAAAAGTGGCAGAGCAGGAGAAAAGGAAAATCTGGCTCCGGATCCAAAACAGGGTCAATGCCTTCGGGGTGACACACCGCACCATTGAAGAACTGAAAAAACTATGGTACGACTTGCGCAGTCGGGCTAAGGTGCGCATTGCTGACCGGCTCAAGGAGGCAAAGAAGACAGGAGGGGGAACACCAACAGACACTGGGAACACTCCCATGGAGGACATGGTTGAATCCACCATCCAGCCAGAAGCTGTTGTTGGTGTGACCCAGCTGGACTCGTCCGGAGCAGCAAACACATCTGAAGGTAAGATGAATGCATGTTACCATTTTTTAAAATGTAAAGGTAGAACATGACCACAGTACAGCCCAAGAGCAGACTTTGAACATCCACTACACAATGTATTCAGTAGGTGAGGGGCATTATGGGAGATGTAGTCAGGTCAAGCAGTTACAATGTCAAATCTCAGAGTAACAACCCAAAATAGTTTAATAGAGCATAAATTCATTAACAAAGGCAAAAATGTATTACTGTGAAATTTTTATCACAGACATTAAATAATGCACTGTTTCACCTCACAGATGCTCAACGTGTAGAAGCTGTGGATAGCGATTCCCCAGACATGCAGGACACCAGCGCAGGTGAACAGATGGACACACCCGTGGTGCAAATAAATCCCTCACGTCCAACAAAGTCACGCAGGGCTACTGTTCCATCCCTAGTCACCATGGAGTGTGATGATAAGGCTGATGCAACATCAGGTGGCAGCCATGGCCAGACAACATCCATCCCACAACCACAGGTCCCCAGAACCAATCACAGAGTCCGGCGTAGGAGAGGAAGAGCACTCAGGACACAGCAGGAGGAGCAACCAAGTGATGTCTGGGGTGGTCTTGAGGGACTGATGCTCCGTATGCAGCGGCTGCAGACAAAAAACACACGTTTAGTACAATTACAAATTGGCAAGATGGCTAGCAACATAGCAGTACTGTCTGAAAGTGTGCAGCAACTGAGCAAGGTGATGCATGAGGGAAATGTATCCCAGAAGAGACAGCATCGTCAACTAATGCTGCACCTGAAAATGTTTGCAAAATCAAACAATAGGCTGGCCACGACAACTGCACTGCTGGCACGTAGGTCTGTGACCATGCAAACTGAAATGTGCCATTGGAGCGGGGATGTGGCTAAAGCACTGGACCAGGTGACCAATGCAGTTGAATTGCTTAATGCCTCCACAATTGCGGCAAACATGTCCACGCCGGAAGGGGGTAGTGAGGGTGGCTCAAGCCTAAGTAGTTTGGCAATTCCAGTCGGCACTGCAGGAAGACGCAACACACGCAGCAGTACCCCCTCTGCTTCCAACATTACGGATGACAATGCTGGGTCTGACAGGCGTCTGGGTGTTCGTGGGAAAAATCGCTAGACTGGCATGTGCAAGTACATTCCACTATGGTGACGTAACCATATATTTGGATTTGACTTTTCACTGACTGACAAGTAAATTTACATTTGCAAACCACTTATGTCCATTACACTGGTCAGATTACAAGTGTGCTTGAACACTCATGACATTTTTATTTAATTAAAGAATACTTTGATAGCAATATTAAGTTTCTGTGTCATCATTACTCACCTCAGAAATAATTTTGTGTGATGTCAAATCTTCTCCTCCGCCCTTCTGCTGCGCTTGCCCCTTGTGCTGCATGGTGGCGTGGCACTTGCTGGTTCCCATCCTCCGATTCGCTGTCAGACACCTCGATTTCCATTCCTCCCTTTGTCGCTATATTGTGCAGCATGGCACATGCTGCTACTATCTTGCAGCATTGTTCAGGGTTGTACTTCAGTGCTCCACCGGTCTTATGTAGACATCTGAATCGGCTCTTCAGCAGCCCAAATGTGCGCTCTATGATGTTCCTTGTCGAAATATGTGCTGCATTGTATCTCTGTTGATTGGCAGTTGTGGGATTGAGGTAAGGCGTCATGAGGTAATTACGCAAGGCGTATGCGCTGTCACCTACATGTAATGGAGCAAAGAGTCAGTGGCAGCTTGACATTGACATACGTACAATGACAGTGATAAACTATTACACATATTTACCAAGCAGATGTCCCTCTCCAAATTCTCCCCTGACAAGACGGGTGTGTATGCCACTTTGCCTGAAAATATAAGAGTCATGTGCACTCCCTGGAAATTGCGCAAAAATGTCAGTGATTATGTTTTTGGCATTGCAAACAACCTGAATATTGAGGGAATGGTAACATTTACTATTTCTATATAAATATTCCTGTGCTGCAGGGGGACATATTGCCACGTGGATGCAATCAATACAACCCAAAACATGTGAGAAGCGAGCTATCTGGTAGAACTCCTGTTTGGTTTTTGCAAGGTCAAGCGCGGTGGTAGGGAACTTGATGTGAGACCCGATCAAGGCCATCATGGCATCAAGGAATGCTTTCAATATTCTTGAAAGTGCACTTTGTGACACACCTCCCACTACAGCAATGACCCCCTGAAAACTGCCTGACGCCAGGAGGTGTAGGCAACATAGGACCTGCACATGCGTTGAGATGGCATTGGTCCTACGTGTCTGTCGTTGCATAATGGGGTCCAATTCATTGATTAGGTCATGGATCATTGCTGCATTGAGCCTATACTTATCGTATATCTCATCCTCTTGCTGTCCTAGCAAAGTTATGCGGACTCTGAAGATGCGCTCATTTATTCGCCTCCGTCTCTGTGCCGCAGCCTGCAGCCTCATCCTCCTCGCCATCAGGTAAATCCCTGCCATTGTGAACAGTGCTAGCTCATTCTGGCTGTGTTTAAATGGGTTTCAGTTGGTTTTCACCTGTCTCTGATTTGCACTCATGATTACCACCTGGTTGGGATCCTTCTTATTTAGCGATCGCAAAATTGCTATTTTCAAGGGAATCGCTAATTGCGATTTTTCATGCATCCATTTAGCGAATCTTTGTTTGCGATTCCCTATTTGGGAGACGCTAATACCGATTCGCTATTTGAATCGCAGAATGTTTTGCGATTCCTTATATTTGCGAAAAGTTGGTTTTTCACAAATATACAGCTGATGCATTTCTACACTGTCTTTTGCGATCGCAAACGGCCAATTTTTGCGATTCGCACTGTTTGCGATCGCAAAAAGGTTTGATGCATGTGCCTGAAAGAGCTTTACACATCATTCTTGATCCTAACAGCCCAGAGCAAGTTCTTGTTGCTTGTGAAAGCGAGAGCACAAAGAATTAGGTCCGTAAAGAGTTTCCTAATGGATTTTCAGGAAAAATTGGGAAACTCAAGGGATTTGCTCACCGTATTAGAATTAAAAGTAATGCAGTTCCCAGAATACATAAAGTGAGGAACGTTCCTATTATCGTCAAAGAAGAAGTTAAAAAATAATTACTCAAATTACAAGAATGTGGCATCATTGAACCTGTGGAAGCTTCCAAATGGATTTCTCCATTGGTCTTCGCTAGACGTGCCAGTGGAAAAATCCGTTTATGTGTTGATTTAAGACGTCTCTATGATAATATAATTATTGATCAATTTCCATTACCTAGAATTGATGAAATGTTATCGCTTACTCGTGTTGCCAAATACTTCTATACAATAGATTTATCTTCAGCATATCACCAAATTTCCTTGCACCATTCTAGCCATGATTTAACAGCATTTTGCACTCCTTTTGATTGCTTTTGTTTTCGCCGACTGCCCTATGGGTGAGCCTCTGCGGCTGCTGTCTTTCAAAGACTGATGTCGCAACTATTTGGTAATATACCAGGGATTACATTTTTCCAAGAAAATATTCTCATCATGCACCGTGAATCCCAGACAACATGATTCCAGTTTGAAAAAGGTTCTGAGGGGCAGATTTACAAGGAACTGAGGCATCTGCATAGATGCGTCAGTTTCCTTGCGTCAGCGCTGAATGTCCTTGCGCCACTATGGATGCGCTGTATTTACAATACAGTGCTCCATGGCGCAAGGATTAACAGATGCGTCAGAAATTCTGACGCATCTGTTGGCGCAAAAGTGACGCATTGCTGGAGTTGAACATGAAAGTGACGCAACTCCAGCAATGCACCACTATAGATAGGTGAATCCCATTTAAAAAGCCCTGCGTCATTCCTTACGCCTGGTCTGAGCAGGCGTAGGGATTTTGACACAGTGAAGGCGTAGAGTGATGCAGTGAAATCATGTAGATTTCACTGCGTCAGTTAAACATGGCTTTTTGCGTGGGTACGCCCATCCTGCATACATTATTCCTGACGCAGGTATAATGTGACGCAGGGCTCTACAACGTGACGCATCTCCCTAGAAGCGTCACGTTGTAAATGGGCCGCAACTTTTACGCTGCCACTGCATCACAAAAGTGATGCAACAACGGTACAAAAGTGACGCAAGGGACTTGTAAATCTGCCCCTCAGTGTTCTTAATAGCAAAGGCCTTACTGCTGAAATTTCCAAATGCAAGTTTTCAGAAAATAATGTAATTTATTTTGGGCATGAGATCAGTGAACACGGAATTAGACCCAAGACAAAATTGATTAGAGCCATCATTGATGCTCCAGCACCTAAGTCCAAGGATGAGTTAAGATCATTCTTGGGTTTAGCCGAATTTTATTCTAAATTCGTTAACAACTTCTCTGAAAAAACCCACCCCATGAGAAATTTACTTAAAAACAAAGTTATATTCTCATGGTCTATGGAATGTCAGGAAGCATTTCTTCTTATTAAAAAAGCTATTTGTGATGCACCTAATCTTCAAGGATGTGATCTTTGTGCTCACACGTTTGTTACTATTAATGCAAGTTCTAAAGGCCTTGGTGCAGTTTTAACCCAATTATCTGATAGTAAACAAGAGATTGTTAACGCCTTTGCATCGAGGTCTCTTACTCCTACAGAGGAGAGGCATTCAGTAATTGAAAGAGAGACTTTGGCTGTTATTTGGGGTTTAGAACATTTTAGAAAATTCTTATGGGGGAAAAGATTATTGTTAGGAGTGATCACAAACTCCTTGCAAAATTACTTACCTCTGAGGGTCCCAACCGAGCCACCGCCAGGATTGCCAGACTTTCTATGCGCTTGCAAGATTATTTGTTTGAAATTCATTATGTTCCTGGGGCTAAAAATGTAATTGCAGATTGCCTTAGTAGACTTTCGTTACAGAGACTGATTGTAACTCATGGAATGATTTCTCTGTTGCCAATGTTCTTTCTAACAGTGATCTCAAGAATAGCATTTCTCAAGAACAGTGGTTAAAGGCTGATACTGATGACAATATTTTAGCTGATGTTGAGTCAAGAGTCATTAATGGGTGGAACATTTCTAGTAAAAAGAATCTTCATGATGACCTGAGAGGTTTTTGGGAAGTCAGAGATGAACTTTCCATTTCTGATCATTTACTTTCAAGAGGTGACAAAGGGGCATATTAGCAAGGGCAGTATCGCCGCTTTAGCTGCACTTTTTGCCGCTAAAGCTGCGATATTTTTATCGCCCTATCAGCAAGCTGTCGCTAACAGCTGTTAGCGACAGCTTTATGGCAAAAGCGACCGTTTTGGGTGCCGCTTTGCATGTCAGCGATATTTATCGCTAATGACATGCAAAGGAGGCGTTCCCAACTTGAAAGCGACTGAAAGCAGTCGCAAACACACCTTCCGCCTACTACCAAGGCCCGCGTAGCGATAAAAAAACACACGCTAACCGCGTTTATCGCTGGATTTTAACACCTGCTACAATCCTGACTTAGCCATAGTTTTCTATGGGAGGTGGATTCTACGGCTGAATCCTCACCTGCCTATTAGCGACCTTTTCCTTAGCGATGGGATTTCACTGCTGAAATTCCCCCGTTATTGCTGGAGAATCGCTGCTATCGCTGGTTTATTATCGCGTTGGAGATAAACGTTGATAATAACGTGTTATCTCCGCAATGTAAACCAGCGATAGCCGACGATAAAAAATACAGCGCTAAGCGCGCTTTGCGATAATTATCGCAAGTCCTTGCTAATATGGCCCAAAGTTATTCCCCCTGCCACTTTGAGAGAACAAATCATACATTTATCTCATGAGGGTCATCCTGGTATTTCGCATACTAAATCCAGGGTCAGAGACCATTATTGGCGGCCTGGTGTTGACAATACTGTTGAGAAGATTGTAAGAACCTGTATAAATTGTGAAATTGCTGACAAGTCCAAGAAAACTTTTAATCCACCTTTAGGTGTTGTTTGTTTCCCTAATTTACCTTGGGAAGATTGAACATTATGGGCCCAATCAATTGGATGGATGGTACATTTAAGAACATCATTGTCCTTGTTGATTTATTCTCTAGGTAGTTTGAACTTAAAGTTGTCGATAAAGTGGACACTAGAACTGTTATTGATTTTTTAGATCCCATTTTTCTTCAAGAAGGTTTCCCTGCTTCTATTTTGACCGATAATGGGGTGCAGTTTAAATCTAGAGAAATGTTGAATTTTCTTACTTCTAATGGTATTAGGCAAAAATACACCCCCTTTATCATCCCTCCAGCAACGGCACTGTAGAGAGACTTAATAGGGTTATCAAAGGCACTTTACAATTGTGTAGCAAATCAAAACTTTCTTCTGCAAGTTAAAAAAAATGCTTTGGGCTTACAGAGTGACACCCCATCCTTTTTTAGGCAAAAGTCCATTTTCTCTTATGAGATGTAGAATTCCCTTTTCCAAAACAAATACCAGTTGGATGAACCGCAATAAAATGTCTTTTTGTGATATAAACGATGTTAGAACTTTTTTAGCTAAGTCTCAAATAAAAAATAAAGTTTATTACGATGCTAAACATGGAACTAAACCTGCAAATTTGCATGTTGGTCAATGGCTTTGCGTTAAAAGTGCTAGAAAGGTACCCAAAGGACATAGCAAGTTTAGCCTTCCAAAAAAGATTTTTTAAAAATCCATCATAATAATGTGGGGCATATTCTCAAGGATCTATCGCCGAGTTATTGACACTTTATCGCAGCCAAAGTCGCGATAAATTTATCGCCCCATTCACAAGCTGGTGCTAACAGCCGATACCACCAGTTTACCTGCGATAGCATCCGCAAAAAACATCGCCACAGATGACCCCGGCAACTATCGCTAATGATTAGGCGTCCCCGAGCAAAAAGCTGTGACAACACCACACCTCAACATTCTCAACGACCAGCCAGATCAGCAAAAAGACCACCGAATAGGCGATAGGGCGCGTTAGCAGCAGGAAATTAACACCTGCTCTGACCTGGTGCAAATTCGGATGACAGCCTGCACCAGAAAAGGGAGCCCAGCCCACAGCCACACCTGAAGACCAACAGATGCCATGGAGCCACTGATCATGCAGCTCGGAGCCCCAAAAGGGCCACAACACCCACTGCCACCAGCCCCAGGACCGATTTGGGAAAAAGGGGGTGGTGATGGACAGAGTTTCTGAATGATGCAGAATACTCTTACCAAGTCAAGAGATCATGGTTTTAATCCATCACCGTTTTTTAGTTCACTGCACCATCCCAGCTCAGAACCAGGCTACATGCAAATTAGTCTGTACCTGTCCCAGTGCATGATGGGAACAGGGCAAACCAAACTACCAAGCCAATTCTTATACTGGAAAGGAAACAAGCTTCCGGGGACCGGTTTCTGGCATCACAGCCTTCGTCGGCCCGGCTTGCCTGAATCCTGATGGTGCAATGAGCAAGGGACTCACGTCTGAGCATACCCTCCCACACTGAGTGTGGATAAAATTGATTTGGGAAAAAGGGGGTGGTGATGGACAGAGTTTCTGAATGATGCAGAATACTCTTACCAAGTCAAGAGATCATGGTTTTAATCCATCACCGTTTTTTAGTTCACTGCACCATCCCAGCTCAGAACCAGGCTACATGCAAATTAGTCTGTACCTGTCCCAGTGCATGATGGGAACAGGGCAAACCAAACTACCAAGCCAATTCTTATACTGGAAAGGAAACAAGCTTCCGGGGACCGGTTTCTGGCATCACAGCCTTCGTCGGCCCGGCTTGCCTGAATCCTGATGGTGCAATGAGCAAGGGACTCACGTCTGAGCATACCCTCCCACACTGAGTGTGGATAAAATTGATTTGGGAAAAAGGGGGTGGTGATGGACAGAGTTTCTGAATGATGCAGAATACTCTTACCAAGTCAAGAGATCATGGTTTTAATCCATCACCGTTTTTTAGTTCACTGCACCATCCCAGCTCAGAACCAGGCTACATGCAAATTAGTCTGTACCTGTCCCAGTGCATGATGGGAACAGGGCAAACCAAACTACCAAGCCAATTCTTATACTGGAAAGGAAACAAGCTTCCGGGGACCGGTTTCTGGCATCACAGCCTTCGTCGGCCCGGCTTGCCTGAATCCTGATGGTGCAATGAGCAAGGGACTCACGTCTGAGCATACCCTCCCACACTGAGTGTGGATAAAATCGATTTGGGAAAAAGGGGGTGGTGATGGACCAGCCCCAGGACCGCCATTCCCCCCCAGACCACCACAGAGGCAGCGCAGACAAAGACAGCACACCTTCAGGAAACGCACCAGCCTAACAGACCTAACATCAGACAATGTCAATGCCCACTACAGGCTCAAAAGGACAACCATCCTCCGCATCCTGACCATCATTGCCCACAGGCTGATGGTACCAACACAGTGGACAACCAATATCCCACCTCAGACAAAGCTGCTGGCTGTGCTGCACCTGTTGGCCTCTGGTACCTCCCAACCAACAATTGCAAGAGTCGGAGGAGTCACACAGCCAGCCCCATCCAAGTTCCTCACACCTGTCATGGATGCCATCATAAGCTTGGTACCCCAGTACCTATACGCCCCCCACAATGCACAGGAACAGCCAGAGACCAAGCAAGGAATATACGCCATAGCTGGATTCCCGCACGTGTCGGGGCAATCGGCTGCACACATGTCCTACTTGTGCCCCCTGCAGACACTGCACAAAATTCCTGCGACAGAAAGCACACACATTCCATCAATGTGCAGGCAATAGTGGACCACCTGAGACTCTCCACCAATGTCGTCGCCAATTACCCAGACAATGTGCATGATTCCTACATCTTCCGACAGTCCATCATCAACCAGCGCTTCCTGGATGGCACCTATGGGAATGCACTGCTCGTTGGTAAGTACCAAATGAACACACCTCAACTCCACAATCATGCAACTCTTAACTCTGGCAATACACACGTTACAAAAAGACATACAACATGCCAAACAACATGCCCACCCACCAGACACACCAGCACAACTTACTGTGGCAACCTGGGCTAGCCATGTACATGAGTCATCAATGGCATGGCACCTCAGCCACACAATAGCGGAATGTGAGGAGAGGTGGGAACCAGGCATGTGCGAAGGAGGCAAGTGACCCATGGATGAGAATGTACACAATGGCAAGTGTGGCGGAGATGTGCTGGACAGACTGCAGTGTGCAGACCACAGACATATCCATGTCAACATGCACTGCTGATGTTTGGGTGTAGTGGACAGTGGATGCTGCATGTCACCCCAGCCAGAGGGGAAGATTGCGGAAATGTGGCTTGTGACATGCCCCCTGTAAGTGTGTGTGGAGTGGGCTGGCCCGGCGTATGCCAGGCCAGCATAGAGGTGTGAATAAAAAGCACGTAGCTCTGGGCGTGGTTCTCTTCCAGAATGCCCGATGTGTCTGCCAGGGAGACGCCTCCCACCCCGCCACAAGGCCGATGCCGTGAGCGGTGTTGCCTGCGATCCTGTGCGCATGCTGCACCCCGGGCCGCTGGTCCCTGAACCCGTCTTGCCTGCCCCTGCGCAGCCAGGCCTCACTGCTAACCTGCCGACATCAGCGTGTGTCAAAGAGGGCCCACCACGTGCCGGAGCAAGCTCCAAGGCCGAGGCCCGCGACCTCAGCAGCCTCCTCAGACCATCACTGCCTCCGCGACACAGGCTCGGTGTACTCCTTTCTCGTTGACGTACTCTACCGCTGCCTCCAGCCTACACTATGGTCAAGTAGGTCACACACTTGGAACTGAGTCTTGATTATATGATGGCCGAGTACACATATCAATGCAGAGTTTAAATCACTATACTCCCTTCGACGTGGTGACACCAAGTCTGTTCATAGTGATGGAGCAAGGACTCGTATAAAAGAGACTTTCTCAGATGCAATCTTCTCAAAATGACTCGTAATACCGTAATAATTGTGTTTGTGAATACTAACGTGCATTACAGTTTATGCATTTAAGTTTAGGGGAAGCTTGCATATGTGTCGTACTAACAAGTAACCCGAGTGTGACTTAAAATGGCTGCTAACGCAGAATTCTGTACTGCGCAAGTGTCAACTACATCTACGTAGTACTGACAAGTTTTTGCTTGGAGGGAAATCTTTGCAGCTGCGCAATCGCTTTTAAGATGGCCGCTTGAAACTCACATGTTAAAGCGCATACGTTTGCTGAAACTAAACCCTGCAACTTTATTAAAATGCTAATGCAAAAGATTTTTATGAGTAAATGGGATTAGGGTAGAGATAGGTGGTATACAGTGAAATCATTTTATTTTGATTTCTAACATGTTTCTTTGACTCCTTCTATTTAGTTCATATTTGGGCCTCAGAGCAATGCTAAAGTCTATATGTCATGTGATACCCAACGCATGGGCACTCGTAACCCGCCAGGAACCATGATGATGTTCTTGAACCTCAGCCAAGTCCACAAACACAACATGTCCTTGGAAAGCAGAAGACATCCTGGAGGATGAATGAGAAAATTATTAAATGTATACATTTATTGATAAAAATGTGAAATGCGGGTGGGAAATAAATCTTGGGAAAACAAATTTAGGGACGGGAATGCTGAACAATAGACTAAAGAAAGTTGTTAAAACTTAGCATTGTGTGATGATCATCCCCCCTTTCCTGTCCAATGAGAATTAGGAGTTTCATAAATTTGAAATATTTAGGGGTGGTACATGCCATTAGAAGGGTATAATTGAGGTAGTTTAGTTAGTTTGTAGCTGATGCTGCACTGCTTATACTGCCGAGATGCTGAGAGGCCGGGATGCTGTTCAGGAACTGAGCAACTATTGAAGAAGACTCAAATTGCAGACTTAGGGGCCTATGCATCAACAATGCCATTTGCGATTCCTTATTAGCGAAAAATAAGGAATCGCTAATAAGGAATAGCAAAAGGCTATGCATGTAGGAATCGCTATTCAAATAGCGATTCCTTAATATTCCTTATTACCGAATCGGTAATACCGAATCGGTAATAAGGAATACCTACCCATTCATTCCTATGGGCTTGGAGGCCCATAGGAATGAATGTAAAGCCAGTCTGTATTAGCGATTCGGTATTACCGAATCGCTAATAGCGGGAGCACTTTCAAGGGTGCCAGGGTGTCAAAAGGACACCCTGTTGCACCCCTGAAAATGATATGTGCACATATGTTGCACACACACATGCTCTAAGGGCATGTGTGTGCGCAACATGAAACTTTGAAAAATGCACAAAAGTGCTTTTTTCAAAGTTTTTGCAAATTACCATGCAGTTCATCTTCATGGTAATTTGCTCCCCCTATTAGCGAAATCGCTAATTTTTTAACTTTGATGCATTGCATTTAAGGAATCTCACTTTGGGATTCCTTAAATGCAATCGCTATTTAAGGAATCGGTATTTAAGGAATCCCTATTTAAAGAATCGCTATTTAAGGATTCCTTAAATAGCGATTTCTGCTTTTGGGTTGATGCATTGGGATTGGGTATTTTTTACTTAATACCGGGAGCTATTACCGAATCGGTATTTTACCGACTGGATTTTGGGTTGATGCATGAGGCTGTTAGAGACTAAACCCTGATTAGAAGAACATCGCGGAAGAATCAAGGAGGCACATAATAGAAGAAGATCGCGGAAGAATCGAGGAGGAAGATAGTGTCAGAGAGGGGTGCGACGCAGGCGTCGTATCTAGAAGAGGTCATCTATCCTGTCCCTGAATCCCGTCCTGAACTTTTGTCACCTGATCTGTCCCAGGAGACCCTTTCCAGCTCCTTGGCCAAGGGGTTGGTTTCCACACCATCCTAGGTAACTATAAATCTGTGTAGTATGTCATTGTATTGCTCTCTCTGTTTCTCCCTATTCAGGTACTGTCATCCTAATAACATTGTTTAACGAATTTATCTGACTTAATTTTCATTTCCTCCCTTGGAGAAACGTTGTACGAATTGTATTTGGGTTCTTGGCCCACATGAATTTAACTAGATAAACATTTAAAACTCTCCTGAGTCTTTGGTTATTTAAAAGATTTTATTCTATGTCAATTTTTACCTACAAAGCTTAACTAAAAGGTCCATTGACCAGAGGAAAGTACATTTTGACAGAAAAGTTTGGTAAGAAATGATAAGGTAAATTCATCTTACAGGTATCAGTACCACAAATTGACCCCAGCGGTACTTTACTAGCTCATGTGTATGCGTGTCTAATGGGCCCAGGTGAGTATGTGGTTTGTGAGTATCTGTAGCTGGTAGCCCGCTGGATCAATAGCATCCCAACCACAAGTGTCTGTGGGCCCTCGATGACTACACCTTCGGCCTACACTGCGGTCCAGCAGGCCTCACACCAATCGAATCACACCAAACCAATCCAATCCAGTCCGTACCAGGCAGGACACGGCATCGTCGCTGGCTAAACACCCGCTCTGCTCTGGTGCTTCTACCTCTGTCAACCACAAGTCATCCCCACATGCCATTTCAACGTTGTGTGTTAGAGTTCCAGGAGGAGCTTGCTGAACAGCGGTTGGCCCACGCTGACCGCTGCCTCTGGCCTACACAGCGGTCAAGTAGGTCACGCATGTGGGACTGAGTCTTGATTTGTGTATGGCAGAGCTCATATCATTGCACGCAAGGAGAGGTATAAGAGGAAGACGCATTTGGGTCTGGAGGAATCATCGTTACGGAGGTGATCGAACACTGCCAACAACTGCTCTGGTGTCACTAACTCTGTGCATCGCGAGCCAATGACACGTGGCTGTGGGCCCCTGCTGACCGCTGCCTCTGGCCTACACTGCGGTCGAGTAGGTCACTCATTGTGAACTCAGTCTTGATTTATTTATGGCAGATTTGATATCATTGTACTGGCCTCATCGCAGATTGCATCCCCTTTCAGGTCTTGTGCCACTAAGTCTGTTCCCCGACATCCATGGACACTTTCTGGTTTAACTTTGGTGGTGACTGAATCTATGGACTGGGGGTTGTCTTAATCATCATGTCGGTGATACTGACTTTTTGGAAAAAACGAGGCTGTAGCATTCCACTCCTCCATTTGCCACTTCCGGCCGGCTTCTGCCCTCTGCATCATGCCCTGGAGGACCTTCCACTGTCCCCCGCAACCATCCGCTACATTCACCTTCGACATCGATGAGGACCCGCTCAGCTCGCGTGGCCCTATCTCACTGCACCGCAAGTCACCATCCCGTGATGGTGTGTCTGTGCCAACCGCAGTGCATCCGGGGCCATTAACTATGTGCAGCTCACATCATGGACCCTGTCTGATTGGATGGCCTCTGGGTTGATGGACTGGGGGTCATCAAGGCCATGTGTCTGTGGCCCTGCGTTGTCCACTGCCTCTGGCCTCAACTGCGGTCCACCTGGGCTCACACATCAAATCGAGTCCTGACCTGCCCGGACGTCACAGCAGGATGCACACGCCACCAAGGCCAGGACCAACTCCAAACAACAGGTGCCAGAGTCGGAAGTGTCTTACTGCCAGACTATCAGAGTTGCTCACACCTGTCGTGGGTGCCATCATCAGCTTGATACCCTGCTCAGCTCTTCAGGTGTCACTAATTTAGTGCACCACAACCCATGGACCATTCTGGTTGCATATTGGGTGAACACTGTTCTTTCTCCGGCTACCACCATGAAGCTTCACAGTTGTTTCTGTTATGCTGGTGCTTTCTGTTTCCACTTTAATTGTGATCACTGTTCAAGTTGTTGCCAGCACCAACAACTCCATGAGGGCTGGCTTACACTCACCCCACACACATCCAGCACAGGCGTCACTGTACATGTGACCATGGCAATATAGGTGTGGAGCGTACATGCCCGTAGCCAGTTAAACGAACTATCTGAGTGTGTCCTTGTGCTCATGATGTTTGCATTAGGGCCCCGGACCCTACAACATTACATTGTGCCATGTACGGCGGACATAGCCATGTCACCACAGGCAGCAGGTGAGACCTTACACATGTAGCTTCGTCTCCCCCTCAATACGTAAGAGGAGAGAACTGGGCCGGTGTACGCCAGTCCAGCGTGGGGGTGTGAATGATTATCCCATGGCTCTGGGTGTGGTTCAGTACTGGAAATGTGCAAAGGCATGTGTCTCTGTTGCAGTGTGGGTCTCCGTTAGGGAGTGTAGGTGGTCCCTGATGGGTCTTAGACACTCACATAAGTCATCTAGTTCGGCTTCCATGAGGTAGAACCCCCTTCTGGCAGTCTGACACCTGGCCTTGGAATGCGATGTGTGCTTCGGTGGGCTGCTGGGAGCCAGCTGTGGTGGTGAGTGCGCCCAGCTATGTGGTCTGTGCAGGGGGTGGGGTATCCTCGATGCAGCTGGGTTGGGCTGGGCTGCCCTGCTCCAGGAGGTCAATTGCCTAAGATGTCCATGAACTGTTGTAGGGCGTCGGTGTCGGAAGTGTGGAGGTCCTCTTCAGCATCACTATAGAGTTGTCTGGTCTGCTCTGCTGGAGGTGTTGTTTGTCCCTCTGCAATGTGAAGGGGAGATGCTTGTTGACATTGTGTTGGCATGTATGTTGATTTATTGTTCAAGTTTACATACAGACTTTATGACAATGTACATTGTGACTGTTTGGGAGGAGCGGACTATTTGATGTGGGACAGTGGACATCTGGACTACATGACGTAGGTGAAGTTGTACATGTACATTTTCATCTCACAGTTTACTGCTATGTCAGATGTGATTGGCCATTTTCTACGCACAAGCGGACCCAGTTGTGTCCACTGTTCTGCAATGTAAGTGTTGCACTGTGTAGCACCTTGCCGTCCATGTGGATGTGCTGTCATTGCTATGTGTGTGTGCTGCATTGTGGGAGAGTCGCCCCTTCAGCTGTGATTTTGCTGCCCCTTATCCCTTGGAGGCAGCGTGCCTTTGACTTTTGTGCTTTTAAGGTGCTGTGATGTTGGCGACTTGGGTCATTTGTGCTCTTGGATGTTTTTTGTGCTCTTGTGCATTGTTTGTCTGCAGATGTATTGTTGACGTCAGTGGTTGTTTGTGCACATGGATGTGTCAGAGTGTGACCTGCTCCTTTACGGATGTGGTTCACACTCAGCCACCTCAGTCTCATGGTGTGAACAATGTCATGGTGATTGTACTCCAACCATGCTGCTCATCATGTAGTGTCACTTGCATTGTCAGTGTGGCTCACAAATATGCATCTTTGCTGTGTTTCGCATGGGTGCATGTGTGTGTTATGGAATTAGTGATATGTGGAGTGGGACCCCTTTGGGCGCATGGTGGACGGGGGCCGACTTGATGTTTGTATGTGTGCTGCAGTGTGCCACGGGGATCAGGGACATGACCCAGGGTCATTGTGGGTGTGCGGTGTGCTACACGTCATTATGCATGTGTACCATTGTGCCCGTCACCCCCCGTCCCCACAGTTCCTGTTCGTTGCTCACCCTGTTGATGTTGTGTCAGGTCATGCGAGCAGTGTCGGGACTCCCGACTCCTTGCACCATCTCCACACTGATGACTGTGGCCACCATTTGCTCCAGCTCCACCTGTGGCGCAGAACTCCTACCTCCATTCGCCGTTGCTGCCTTCCTGTTGGCAGCGGGTTTCTGCTTGGTTTGGCTTTTCACATCATGACAGTGCATCTTGGCCTCCTCGACACTCCGACTGCATTCACAATGGAATGCCATTTTTCCGTCTATTTTGCCAATGACACGGTGGAGGTGACGGACAGTTGCTGTTAGTGTTCTGTCACCTCCGTGACGACGATCGGGTTGTCATGCAAACTGTACCCCATCTTCCTCTTCCTCTTCTCCTTGGCTTTCCCCGACCCCGAGGTTCCTTGCTGGTGGTCTGTGGGGCTTGTAGGGTTTGCCTTGACCTGGGCACTCTGTCCGGGTGCATACATGTTGCTACGCAGTTTGTTTTGTTTTTGGTGTGTTTTTCTTCTGCTTTTATAGTGCATTTTCCCGATGACACGTGGAAATTTCAGGCCTGGTTTTCGCTGATTTTTGTATCAGAATTGGCCTCATCGCAACTTTTTTCGCGTTCGTGTTTCGCATTTTTGCGGCGTCGCATTGATTTTAATGCGGTCATTTGACCCGTTATCGTGGGACTATCTCATGGTGCCGCCGGGTTGAGAATACTACGTTAACACGGCGTTGTTTTCCCGCGATAAACTGCGATATGCAAAGTTGTGTTGAGCTAATTTTGCGATGATTATCACACGTTCTTGAGAATATGCCCCTGTGACTTTAGACAATGGTGAAACATGGCACATGAGTCTATTAGCTTTGGCTAGCTCTGCCAGTTCTGGTGATTTACCTGTTTCTGCTCACCAATTGTGTAATGGCCAAAAGTCGTCTCCCCATCATTATTTCTGGTGTTATGAAGATACCAATAAAGATTGTCATTATTCTTCTCTTGATGTTGATCCCTCCAATATTAACAACGAACCCATTGACAATGATTGTGAAGTTTTTAGTGATATGTTAAACATTCCCAGACCTTGCTCCAATGTAAAAACAGATACAATTAATTCATTTGTTATTAATTTTTCTTTATTATTAATTTTATTTTTTTCCTCAAAGGGGAGGATGTGTAGTATATGGTGACTGGTACATTTATTTGTTTATTACATTTCATGTTTCTTGTTTTTTAATAGAATGTATGTTGTTTGGAGCGTTGTCTACACTCCAAATTCTCTGTTGACTGTATTTGTACCTTGGCTCTGGAATGTTGTGGGCATTCTTGCTATCTTGCCTACAGCTTCAGAGGAGCTTACTGTTTTACTGTATGATTAAAGACCATTTAATCCAAGGATGATTGGATCATTGCTTCGTTGCTACTACACTAGGGCTTACAGTTTTATGGTATTTATTTTTTTAACATTTTCGTCTGGATTTATTCATATTTATTTTTGGGACATTTTCTGTGTATTTATCCATATTTATTTTGTGTTTTGCGGATAAGTTGTAAAACTGTACATTTCCATATTAATTTAACTGATAGGCACACACTCCTACTTTGATGTCTGCCGTGATTTAGCTATTTAAGCTGCCAAATATTACATAACAATACAGCCACTTAATATTAGCATTATACCACAATTGTATGTTGACATATGCTGTTATTTAAAGCAATTTCATCCTGTTTTTTTAATTTCCCATGCTGTCCATCTGCTCAGCTGTTGGGCGACAATTCATGAAAGACAGCATGGAGTGTTGTAATTTATTCATAAGCAATATCACGTGCTGGTCCAGCGCGTGACAGTAACTGTTTAGGCTCTCCTGCGCGAGAGCACCCATTGTCTCCTACCCTTTCTTATTGGCTCCCCAACATTCCACCTTGCCCTCTCCTCTCCTACCCTGCCCCCAACTGTCATAACGAGTTTGTAACCCTGACTTCTAACCGCACTGCTTGTTGTGAGGCTGTATGGAATAAACTCAGAATCCAACTCACCGCATCTGCTTCAATTCTACAAGTGGCGACTGTAAAGTAGTGAGTTGGTTCCCCAAGCAACACACAAGGACACTTTGGCTCGTGGACTGCAACAATTTTAATTGCACAAACTTATTGGGAGCGCCGGAGCAGATTGAATTCGGCGCGCTAATGCAGATCTAACGAACATGGCCGTTACGGGATGCCCGCTGACGTCACACGCAGTGTGCGTCGCAGACTAGACCGCTACACCACATCTCCCCCTTCATAAACACTAAAGCTACTGCAACCCTCTATGCAACAACAAAACGACCCCAGCTGGAACAGTCTTACTTGTTGTCCATGCTGAACTCCTCGAACCTCCTTGGCAACATTACTCTCCTCCCACATCGTGTCCTCGCACTGCACCCCCTTGGGGTCGGGGTGGTCTCGACCCTGTCCAGGCCAGATGTTTCACCATCTCCCCTGAGTCCTGCACCACTCTCGTCTGTCGCTTCCTGCTCCTCCTGGTTGTCTGGTCCGGGTCCTGTTCTATCCTCTCTTCCTTGTCGCCCTATTCCCGACCAGGGACTACCGTCTCCCTCGCTGGATCTCCACCTTGCTGCGCCCGAGTCCTTTTGTCACCAGACTCCTCTCCGGGTTCCTTCTTGTGGGCGCGAGTGCATCTTGCCATGCAATCTTGTGACCATATCTTCCCGTCGCTGAGCAGGGCTGACCTGGAGTAGGGCTCTACTACTTGGAACGGGGATGTGAACTTGCTGTCTCCTTTCTTCCCTTGCGTGGGCACTTTGACTCTCACCCACTCGCCCCTCTCGAGAGCGACGTCCTTAGTGTTGTGTCTTTTGTTATAGTATTCAGTGTACACTGCCTGCGCTCTCTCCAGGTTCCTGCGTACAACTGCTGGGGACCAATGGCTTTGTACTGTGAGTCTTTTCCAAGCCACGTTGTCCTTCGTGAAGGGTTCTCTCCCCCTGAGTACACGGAATGGGCTGTAACCCGTGGAGGCGGGTGTTATTCGGTAGGCCCACATCAACCTCTTTAACTCCTTCTCCCAGTTGACTCCTTGGCTGATCGCAGCCTGCACCGACCCCATTATTACTCTGTTAAATCTTTCCACTGCTCCGTTTCCCGCAGGGTGATAAATCGGCGTGTGCTGGACGGCGATGCCGTTCCTGTCCATGAATGCCTCACACTTGGCCGATGTGAATTGCGGCCCGTTGTCGCTTAGGATCGCTTTGGGGATTCCTTCCCTGATGAATACGTCCGTGAGGAATTCCAATATTGTTTCTGTCTCTGCGTTGTCATTCACATGGACTTCCGGCCATTTGGAGTACCGGTCAATGACCACCGTGAGGTACTTCTGACCACCATTTGCGTCTTGTATGGGGCCAAGTACGTCAATTGAGATCTCTACCCATGGGTTCTCGGGGCAATCAAAACTACCTAGAGGCGGACGCAATACTCTTTGGGTCTTATCTGCGTTGCTACATTGCTCGCACGCCCTCATGTGTCGTTCTACCGCTATGTCTATTCCTGGCCACCAGTAGTCTTCTTTCGTTCTCCCCTTAGTCTTCACTATCCCCAAATGGCCTTCATGGGCGATGGCGACTATGCGTGGCCTCAGCGTATGGGGGGAACTACTTTGCTTCCTCGCAACAAGAACCAGGGTTGATCCCCTATGGACAGTTCTTCCCGGACCTCCCAGTATTGCTTCAATTCTTCATCCAGTAGCCTCTTGTCCGGCCATCCCTGGGTTACGTATGCTTTAACCGCTCTCGTTTTCTCATCCCTTCCATATTCCGTCTCCCATTCTTGTCTGCTTATGGCCCTCTGGTGATCTGCGGTGAACGCCACAGCGTACTCCTCCCATCCTCCTTCGTCCTGGGCCTCCGTAACTTCCTTGGACGCAGCTCTGCTCAGAAAGTCGGCCACCTTGTTTTTGTGCCCGGGCAGGTACTCCACGTCGTATACATAGTCCAGGAGCCTCAGCGTCATCTTGGCGATTCTAGGGGTGGCATGTTCATGCCCGCAGGATGTGAGGACCTTCACCAGCGGTTTGTGGTCCGTGCGCAGCAAGAATCTTCCTCCCCATAGGAATTGCCGGAACCTCTCCATCGCCCACACCACTGCGAGCATTTCCTTCTCGATGACACTGAACTTGCTCTCGTTGGGAACCAATGTTCGGGATGCAAAACTGATCGTGTTGGTTGCCCCCTCGGTGGTTCTTTGTGTGAGTACCGCCCCTAGGCCCCGGTCGCTTGCATCCGTAGTCAGCACCATGAGCGCCGTTGGGTCGAACCCTTGAATGGGCACCGCCTCGCTGATGTGTCTCTTCATTTCCTCGAACTCCTGCTGTTGTTCCTCCATCCATCGGAACATGATTTTGTCCTTGAGCAGTGACCTCATGTGGTGGGTCTTGGAGGCAAAGTGCGGCACGAACTTGCTGTAAAATTCTGCCATGCCCAAGAACGTTCGGATGTCTTCCTTGTTCGAGGGCATGGGTGCGTCCTTGATAGCTGCCACGTTGGATGCTTGGGTTTGATGCCTTCCTGACTGATCTCGTGCCCTAAGTACGTAACTTTGTTCATGCCAAATTTGCACTTGTCCCATTGGGCCGTGAGTCCGTTCTGCTTTAGCACCATGAGCACCTCCTCTAGCTTTCTGTTGTGATCCGCTAGGGACGTTCCCATGACCAAGATGTCGTCTTGGAAATATTGTATGCCTGCCTTCTTATGGAACAGCCGGTACATGAGGTTTTGGAAAACGGCTGCCGCTGAGGCGAGTCCGAATGGCATCCGTACAAACTTGTAGCACCCGAAGGGCGTGATGAAGGACGTTAAGTGGTTACATGACGGATGCAGGGCAATCTGGTGGTAGGCCGACGTCAAGTCCACGGTGGAGAACCATTTTGCTCCTTAGGTCTTGGCCAACATCTCGTTGATCCTAGGGAGCGGGAATTTGTCCACTACTATGTTTTTATTCAGCTCCCTTAGATCCACACACAGCCTCACCTTCCCGTTGGGCTTCTGCGCCACCACTAGGGGTGCCAGCCACTCTGCGTTGTCAATCGCCTCTATCACCCCGTTGTCCTCCAGTCTCTGCAGTTCTTCCTGCACTGCTGCCCTGGTCCGGAATGGGATGTTGCGGGCTTTGTGGGACACCGGCCGGGCCCCCTCCTTCAGGTGTATCTTGTGTGTGAACTTCGCTAGGCGACCGATGGAGTCCTTGAAAACCTCTGGGAATTCTTCCTTCCACCGCTATGCCTCCTGGTCTGGACTGTCGTCGGTCATGAACACTTGCGTGTGTCCACCCGGGTTCAGTTTTATTCCTAACTCCCCCTGGTCCTTCCAGCCCAATACTGAGGGTCCTTTCTCCGCCACGTATAGTTTTCCCTCGCACGTTCTGCCCTTGAATTCAAACGTGAGAGGGCAATACCCCACCATGGGTATGGGCTCCGCGGTGAACGTTACCGGATGAATGTCCGTTGGTTTCAGGCGATATTTTGTTCGCGTGGCGAAGTCTTCATCCCATATCTTTCTCCTTATGATCGTGTAGGGCGATCCCGAGTCCGCCACCATGGTAACTCGTACTCCTCCAATGCACATGTCGCACTTCGGTTTCTTCTCCACCGAGCTCTCAATGCCCAGTATTTGTTCTTGTACAATTAAGATCTCATCGTCTTCCTCGGGGTTCTTATCTTCTTCCCCTCTGCCTGTTTCTTGTGCTACATACTTCACTTGTTGCCGCGGGGATTTCCTCCTGCATACTTTTTCGTAGTGACCTAGCAACCCACAGTATGCACACTTCGCCCCGGACGCCGGGCAGCCTTTGTCGTTGGCGGCGTGGGTGCCACTCCCGCACCTGTAGCACACATTCGTGCTCCACTGTCGCTGTCCTTGGGGTCTCGCGGTACGGTGATGGAACCGTCTGTGGTTCCTCGTGCCTTGTTGTCCCGTCGACACCTTGCCGTCCGTGACCTTCCTATCTTCTACTTTGCACACCGCCAGCTCTGGCTGGCGTTCCCGTTTGGCCGCTTCCGCACATCTCCTGGTCAACTCAGCTTTCTTCACCAAGGATACGACCGTCTTCAATGGTGCGTCGCCGTTGGCCCACAGTTTCTCTTGGATGGAGGTGTTTACCGTGTGCATGATGATCAGGTCTCTGATCAGTTCTTCTTGCAAGGTCCCGAATTTGCACGTCAAAGCCAGTTTTTGTAGGGCTGCCACGTACTCATCGACCGTCTCCCCTTTGTTTTGTGCCCTGTGGTAGAAGTTGTACCGGTCAATTGCTGTGCATACTGCCGGACGGTAATGGGCATTCAGGTCTTCTATAGCATGTTGGAACACATTGTCGTCCGCTGCTTGTCTCACTTCCTTCACTAGGTCTTCATACACCCTTTGTCCCGCTGGGCCCAAATGATGGAGTAGGATCTTCTTCTTCCTCGAGCTCGTGAATGCTGTCTCGCCCTCCTCCTCCAATGCCGATAGATAGTTCAGGAAATACCTTTTCCAATCCTCCCATGGCATCTCAGGTTCTCCGACCTTCGTAAGGAAGGGCACTGGATTCGTCAGTGAAAACGTTTGCGAGCTCATCTTCCCGCCGGAACTGTGGCGTCGCCGACTTGTGGTGGAATTTCCAGGCGAACTGGCCTCTTGGGCGCTTCTGTTCTCCGCTGCGTCGTCCTGGCTGGACTCTCCACTGTCCGTGTGGTCAGCACTGGTGTCTGCCAGCTTGTGGAGTCTTCCCCCCCCTTCGGGGCACGATTAGCGCCGTACTGTCGCACGTGGCGTGGTCTGTGGGTGCGCACCCGCTTACCAGGCTCGAATCTGGATGATGTGACCAGAAGGCGCTTCCTCCTCAGCACCGCGCGCTCTCCGCTGCTCTGCCGCGCTCCCAATTGCGTCCTCCGAGTTGCCCAGCCTGCGCACTGCCACCACGTGGGTTCTGGATGTAAGTGTGGGCTCCTCTGCTACCACCTTGTCGCCATTGTAAAGTAGTGAGTTGGTTCCCCAAGCAACACACAAGGACACTTTGGCTCGTGGACTGCAACACCTTTAATTGCACAAACTTATTGGGAGCGCCGGAGCGGAGCTCCGTACAGATTGAATTCGGCGCGCTAATGCCGATCTAACGAACATGGCTGTTACGGGATGTCCGCTGATGTCACACGCAGTGTGCGTCGCAGACTAGACCGCTACACCACAGCGACGAGCGGACTTCCCATCTACAGCCCCACTGCGGTGTGCTTCACGTCACGAAGATTCCTGTTCAAGCTGCTGCTTTTAATGGTGAAAGATTACTTGGTTGCTGTGCCTTTTAACTTGTCGGGAGATCTCAACCAGCGCCTCTCAGCTGTTCTACAGTTCCGTGGGTCCTGCCGTGTTCCTATGTCCAGTGCTGCGGTGCTCATGGAGGGAGTTCGAGCTGTCATGCGGTGAGATCAGCGCTGTTTGCATGCGCGTGGAGACTTTAACGTGCGCTGTGTTCTTCGATGCCTTTCATCATCTCTTGACAGTTTCTGGTTCCGCAATCTGTTTTCCGCCTGCCAGTTCATGCCCTTTCGCTGACACGGTGCGCAGCTGGGATCCTGTCAGTAACACTCCCGACTTTCTCTTTCAAGCTGCGCTTCCCTCATAGAGTGTGTGACGTCATTGAAACGCACACGTACGGCGCCATCTTGCTTATTTCGATTTCGCTGCTACGCTGGAATTCTTGTGCATTGCCAGACTTAATGATGCACACACCGTACTATTTACAAGTGTGTCTCCTCACACAGTGACACGCTCACCTTCTTCACTCTCCCATTAAAACCTGTGTGTAATTCGGCGCCCACAGTAACACTTCAGTAAATTAAGCTGTTTTTTCTTCTCGTGACTAGCTCCTCATTTCATATTCTCAAATGTAATCACTGTGCTCACTATTTATGTGCGTTGCCTAGTTCAGTGATGCACACACTTACAATTCTACGGTGCGTTTCCTTCCCACAGTGACACGCACACTTTCACCAATTGGAACCGATTTTCACTTGGTTCATTCAAATAATTTCAACAAATGAAAATTCTGTGCGGTACTTGTCACAATTGTGCGTTATCACTCACGGTGACGCGCACACCTTGGTCAGCTACCACTCTTCATTACGCATACTGAACCTCTTTTTATTTGTGGTAATAATGTGTGCCTTAAGCTAATTGAACCTTCCACAACCTCAAGCCTTTTTTCCACTCAAAGGTGAACCATGCATGCCATGGAAAGAGTGGAAGGAATATTTCTGTAACTATATTGAAACTGTGGAAGATGAAGATTTCACTCTTGTGAAGAAAAAGAAAGTACTATTGTATTGTTTGGGTCCAGGAGGTTTAAAAACGTACAATAGAATTGAGAAGAAAGTCAGGGAGGGGATGATGTTTTTCAGCACGCTTTTGATGACTTGGATGCATATTTTTCACCCATAGTATGTGTTGCTGTCGACCGCTATAAATTTTCAAGAAGAAAACAGGGCAAAGACGAGAGCATTGATGAATACGTCTCCGCATTAAATACTTTAGCTTTGACATGCAGATTTGGGCAATTACAAAAAGAATTCATGCGTGACCAGATAATTATGCATGCCAGTAACTCCAACATCCAAGACAAACTTTGGGTAAATGGCGAGTCACCATTGAAAGAAGTGGTCGCCTTAGTCAAAAAAGCAGAACTTACAGGCAGATGTGCTAAAGCAGTTCTTGATGAGCCCAATGTGGTGAAGGCAGTCAATACATCCAATACTAGTAAATTAAGGTCCAAAGGAAGTTCTCGCCAAAATCATGGTGAAACGTACAAGAAAAGTGAACCCAACAAGTAGAAACATGAACAAGTCAAGAAATACAATGATGACACTGAACGAAGATGCTATCGTTGTGGGTCTTCCTCCCACTTTGCAGACTACAAAAAGTGCCCGGCAAATTTCAAAAATGCACATCGTGTGGGTTAATAGGACACTTCGCTAAAGTATGCAACAGAAAAATCTCGAGACGTTGCAACCCTGTGAAACACATCCAAGATGGAGATGACTCAAAATCTGAGGATTCAGATAGTTCAAAGTCTGACGAGATTAACTATGTGTTCTCCATTGAATATGACATACTAGAACTCGCTCCCACCAGGATCAAAAAACCTATGTGTGAAATAAGACTGGGCGGGGTGAACATAATGGCGGTCTCTGGCACCCCGTTCACAATTGTCAACGAAAATGTATGGAAGCAGCAATTTGTGGGTAAAATTGGTGCTTCACTTGAAAAATCCAATGTAATTGCCAGGAGTTACACAGGAGATAATATCGAATTCTTAGGAACTCCTGAACTGGAATTTGAATTCAAAAACAGGAAGGCGTTCTGCAAACTTTGTATAGCTAAAAAAGGTCCTTCTGTCTTGGGTTGGTGAGATCAGGCTAATCTTGGTATCATTCTCAACCTCAATAGTGTTGACCCTGTTATGTCCACATGCAAAAGCACCCTTCATAAAGACTACCCTGAGGTATTCTCTGGTAAAGTGGGCCTCCTCAACAGTTTCCAACACAAAATTGAGCTTAAAGACTCTGCCTCCCCATGCATACACAAAGTTAGACATCTACCCGTTTCAATCAGAAGTGATGTCCATATGGAACTTAACAGACTGGTTAACGATGGAATAATTGAAAAGGTTGAATCCGCAGAGTGGGTTTCTCCCCTTGTGGTCGTCAAACGCCCAAATGGAAAAATTAGACTCTGCATAGATCTCAGAGACCTTAATAAGAATATAATTGTTGATCAGTACCCCTTGCCTCGCATTTGTGAAATGTTCAATGCTACAAAAGACATGCATGTATTTTCCATCATAGATTCCCCCAGACTCAGTAAGATGTCTGTCAAACTACTTGACTACAACTATACAGTCAAATAATGGCCTGGAGTTAGGAACAAGGTAGCTGATTTCTTAAGCAGGTTACCTCTACCCCATGACGGAGTCATCATAAATGACCAAGAAGATGCTGAGAAAGTATCATTACTGTTCGACTCAGGCCTTGATGGAATCTCGGCAGAGGAGTGGATAAGACATATGTCAAAAGATCCCACCCTACTGACATTGTGCAAATATGTCAACAGCTCCTGGCCTGAGAAAAAGCATCTCGATGAAAATGCCAAGGTCTATTGGGAAATAAGAAATGAACTAAGGCTGGTCCAGTGCGTGACAGTAACTGTTTAGGCTCTCCTGCGCGAGAGCACCCATTGTCTCCTACCCCTTCCTATTGGCACCCCAACATTCCACCTTGCCCTCTCCTCTCCTACCCTGCTCCCAACTGTCATAACGAGTTTGTAGCCCTGACTTCTAACCGCACTGCTTGTGGGGCTGTATGGAATAAACTCAGAATCCAACTCACCGCGTCTGCTTCATTTCTACATGGAGAGTCACTTAAAAGAAGCACGATTTTCTGTATTTATCCACTTTAAAAAATAAATGCAGAAATAAAACACATTGTTCTCGGTTTGTATTTTTGTGTAAAAATCCGTAAAAACAGCAAACAGGGAGCTTTAATCATAACCCAGTAGAGTCCTGAGGCAACCCCCTGAACTGGCTCCAGAGCTGAAGATATTGTTGGATGGGGGATGTAGTTATTTCCACCGGTGAAGGACCCGTGGCATGCCAGAGACAGTGGGCCAGTTGTCGCTAATTGCAGTGGTCTGCACCCAGTACAACAATTTTGCACCGGAGCTGCTTAGAGGATTTTAAGGTGCCATTCTGAAACAGCTGGCCAAAATGGCAAATCCCTCTGTGATAACAATCCACTCATTAAAACTGCTTATTTGCTATACAAAGATTTAAATTGTACAACAGCAGAGCTCCAGCGTGTAGATGGGGAGACAGGCCAAGAAACGTGTGCACTAGTACAACATGAGTGTCGCATTGACAATCGGATTCCCCACAATGGAGACATGCATGAGAGGTAAGTAGGCCAGGTCGGTGAGATTAGGATAGTTCAGGAATTGACGTTCATTCTCAATCCACATGGGTGCTTCCCCAGTCGTTGTCCAATTTGATGACAGTTGCGAGAGGTGGAAGGCCAAGCTATAGGAGGCCAGATGTGGACGTCAGAGGTCTCTAGTCATAGAGTCTACCAACAGCTGCAACGCCCATAGACGGAGCCTATGGCCACTCCGTAGGTATGACCAGATGTCCGCCTCTATTCCCAGTAAGAGAGAACTAGGCATACGAAGGGACAACATCCCTAATATATAAGTATATCTAGGGGACACTGTCATTTGGCCTTTTGTACACGATCCCAGAGAGAGAAAGATTACGGTGTCCCCACTTGAGAAAGTCTTCTCTCATTTTTTTCTCACAATGGTAGGTAATTTTCCTCTACAATGCTGTGGAGACCTCTATTCATATAGATCCCCAGATATTTGAGGCCCTGAGGGATCCACTGCATGTAATATGACTGAATACACGCCCAGGTGGTAACCCTGTACTTCGGGAGCACCACACATTTAGACCAGTTAATTTTATATAGCTGCACAAGTTATAGAATTGTTCGATCATAGTCATGGAGTCTGATATCGAAGTGTCCAGTGGGGATAATAGTAACAAGACATCATCTGCATATATAATGTCTTGTTCTCTCTATTTCCTAGTTGGATGCCCTCAATCCTTAGGGAGAGATGAATGGTTGTGCATGGAGGCTCAAAGCCCAACAAAACATAGGAACAGAGGCCAGCCCTGTTGGTTGCCTCGATGGATGGTAAGCGTGCTCTTTATGAAGCCCCCACAGTTAACATCCGCTGCGGCCCAACTCCTCCTTCCCCCTAGGAGGAATACACAAAGCTCAGCTGCCAACTATATCCAGTCATGTGTTCAGAGACAGGCTACAGTCACCAAATGGCTAAAGCAAGAAAATGCCGGGTATGTGAGTAAACAGGACAGGAAAGGTCAGGTTACTCATGTGCTAGGGCATGCCAGTGTTTTTTTTTAAGTAAGCGCTGAAGCGATGATTCATGCACCTCTCTAGTTAGTATAGATAGGAAAAGGGGAGCTGCGTCTTGCGTCGCTCAGCTTGAACAGGTTCCAAGGGTTAGAACACTTGAGGTTTTCACCTGTCCTTATATGGTGACAGGTAAGGGAGGCACATAGTACTGACAGTGTTGTAGTCCTCAGCTTTTGCAGGCGTAAAGGGTTAAGGTACCGAACGTAGGAATAGGAAAAAGGGCGCGCCTGTTAGCTTGTTGCATTTTTGCATTAATATTGCAATGTTTCTGTCTTCATAACGAGATGAGAGTAAGTGTTTCCGTTTCAAAAAGTTCCCTTTATGGTTTCCTGCCCTCTCAGTTAAAGAAAAGGTTATTTTTTATTTTAGTGCTATTTTTTTAGACTCTTTCAGTAGCGTCTCCTCGTGGGAGTGCTGCCTGGCGGTGAGGTATGGAGGGGATGGGGCAGTCTGGGAAGTAGTAAACTCTGGCTTACGGACGAATGGAGTTAAGTAAATAAATGAATAAATAAAACGAATTACATTGCGCGCGCTGCGTCGCCATCATCGATGCAGCGCGCAATGTAATTCGTTTTATTTCGTCTTATTTATTTATTTATTTCCTTAACTCCATTTGGCCGTAAGCCAGAGTTTATTATCCCCCACCCTGCCTTCGCCCGCCTCACCCCCCCCCCCCCCCCAGCACTCCCACTAGGAGTCACTACTGGACTCTTTGGATCATATGAATTCTTTCTTTCATTCTGTCTCTGACTAATAATGGCCATTGTGAGGATTGCAGATACTTGCCTTTTCTAATAAGTTGTAAATAAGTTATCACCTTTTAAATAAGCTGCTGTCTTTCTACGTGGAGAGCTTATGATTTTCCATGATTTTTCTGTTGTGTTTCCTTGTAAGATCAGTCTCTTGAGCAAGAACACAAGTGTTGCGCTATTTTGCATTCAAATGTTGTGGTTCACACTAGCAAGATACAATCTGGGGAATGTAAAAGAATGTATAAATGGTGTAAATATTGTTAAGCGAGAATTTAATGCAGGCATGTAATATTTGTATATATCATATGTGAATTTTGGAGTACTCCATCCTGTTAGTGTATATGTGTATGTATCCTGTTGTTTCACATGTTCATTTACACTGATTTATGGACCTCAGTTTTATGGCGATACATAATTAGGTAAATCATTGTCGAGCAGGGCTTAAAATACCCTCTGTCGGGGGCGTGGCCAGCAGCCGATCTCAATGGCTGCACTTTAGAGAAGCTCCGGGGAGAGACGCGGGATCCCTGAAGCATCCGACCATTAATCCGTACATCTATTGTGCCTCAGAGACTCCACCAACAAGCGCCACGCTGGGAGCACCGATTGCGCCACTCCGTGTCTGGTGGGGGCGCGACTAATACCGAGGGAAAAGCACGGCGGAGTGCGGCCTGGCGGCCCGTTGGAAGCCGGGGAGGAGCGTAGGCCGCGTGCGGCCGGAAGTGCCGGTCTTTCAGGAGGCGGCGGAAGGTACAGTGAGCGGCCGCACTACCGGCGAGTGTTGCGGGAGGATCGCGGCCCGCATCGGCGCACGCTCCCGGTGAATGATCCCGTGCCCCCCCCCTCCATCGGGGGCCTGCACGAAGCGCTGGCAGTACCGGTGCGCGCCTCGGGCATCGAGACGCGCCTGACAAGTGGAGGTGGAGGCAGGAGTGAACTAGGACCCAGCCAGCACCGACACGGTGCATTTGAGCAGCGAGAGGCAGGTGAGCTCCATTCTATATACTCCGGGGGCTGTTGGAGCGGGAGGAGGTCCGAGGGGCCTCCTATGCAGCGCTGGATGTCTGTGGCCTACGGGGCTCACTACCAATAACTCTGCACACCTCAGGACAGGGGCAATGCCATACGTGGTTGGAGAGGGGGACAAATAGAGGCATCAGGAGCAGCATAGCTGGGCTGGAGAGCCCCCTGCTTCCCAGGAGTGACTATAGGGCACTCTGACCTTGCAGCCCAGACTAAAAGGGAGTACGGCAAGGATAAAGGCGCCACTTCCCTCAACGGCGGAGTTCGCGGCTGGCGCACCGGGTGGCTATCGGAGGGCAAAGCAAGGCTGGGTGGTGTTGTGCCCCTGGTGCCGCAAAGTTTCTCTACTGGTCCAGTCGGAGTGACATAGAGCCCCACCTGCACAGGGTAGACGGCAATGCGGGAAAACCGACAGGCCGCGCGTGGAGGGTGCTCCTGCGGCAGGCGGCGGCGACTACTAGTCGGAGCTGCATCCCTGTGGCAGAAATGGGGGGCAGGGGCCCGCGCACGAACTCACAGGCCAAATTGGACAAATACGCCTATAATAAGAATGCTCCTGCGGGAACTGCTCGCGGGGACAGCCCTCATAAAAACCCCGAGCCGCCGGGGGCGACGAAAGTGACGTTGGAAGATATTATGGAGGCCCTCATCAGTGTGCAATCGACGGTGGGCACCATCTCCACTGATGTTTCCTTTCTAAGAGCGGACTTCCAGAAAATGACCGCCAGAGTCACCGAGGTGGAACAGCTGACGAAATCGCTGTCGCAAGACACCGCCGCTCTACTCAGTAGGGTCACCCATCTAGAGGCAGAAAATCGGAGTATGGCAGAGAAGCTGGACGACCAGGAAGGGTGCTCGCGACGCAACAACATACGAATTACGGGCATTCCTGAAAGTGAAGGACATCCAGCTATGGATCTTTATGTCGAGGACCTCATAAAAGCCAAACTTCAGCCCAGAGGACTGTCACATTTCTTCTCTGTGGAAAGAGCGCACAGGGTGCCAGGGGGCAGGTCCAAACCCGGAGCTCCCCCCAGGCCGGTCCTGGCCCGCATTTTCAACCATCGCGACAGAGATGTAATACTTCAAACGGCGAGGGTGGCCCCCCCACTGCGAGTTCAGAACGCGGTGGTGTCCTTCTTTCCGGACTATACATCAGCGGTGTCAAAACGACGCAGGAGCTTCCTTGAAGTAAAGAAAGAACTTAGGCGCAGAGAACTATCATATTCCATGCTGTTTCCGGCAAAACTGCGAGTGGTGGCGGATGGAAAAACTTGGTTTTTTGACTCACCAGAAGACGCCCACGACTGGCTCGAGGGAGGGCGGTGAGCGGAGGGATCCCGGCGGAAAGAGAGGCGACAGCGGCGCCCTGGGGACGCCGACGGCTCCGTGGAACATAGCCCGGGACGTGAGGAGGCCAGTGAGGAGGCCGGTGCGCACCAGACTGGAGAAGAGGGCTGAGGGGCAGCGGTGTCCTCGGATCAAGAGACGCGATGTCAGAGCGCGGCTGACCTGACCTAGCCATAAGTGTGAGGGGAATTGAGTTCCTGGCCGCACTACACATGATGTACTCACCCTCCCGCTCGGAGGGGCTGGGCTCTGACCCAAAGTGGTGGACCCGACCAAGGGAACGTGGCATACTACGACTACCAGACTGTCTCTGAGGAGGGGATGGACTGCGGTATCTCATGGACTTCTCTTCCCCCCCACACGCAAGTACTGTTGAAGGGGTTGAAGCACTCTGCTATGTTGGGGTGGCGGATAGTTGGGGATCCGTCTGGCAGGGAGGCAGGGAGGGGGGTGGTTAAGAAGGGAAGTTTAATGTTCTTGATTATGAATGGTTTCTATCTTATTTTGCTGATTACCATAGCTGAAAAGAATGTGCAAGCACAGATACATGGGAAAGAGATTTGTCTCCGCCCTTTACTGGGGGTGAGGAATGAGAGGCACGTAACTCCTGTGAATTTTTTTGAATATGTTAGAGTGTACCCAACACTAGACTTTGATGATCGTACAATTATACCTCGTTCTTTAATGAGGAATGCTCCGGGGTTAGGGAGGAGGGAGGAAGGGAGGAGCAGGAAGCATTGGTATTTTTCGTTTGTGAGGGGGGTAGGGTTGGGGGAGGTAGGGGTGAATATGTTCTGTTGGTTATGGTTATGTTTTGTGATTGATTTTAAGGAAGCTTTTAGGCGGAGGGTACTTTTCCACGATATCAAGCAGCGGCAGTGCATGGATGACTCTTTGATCTCACATACCCCTAGCATCAGGTATGGCAGCACAAAATCAGAATACCCCTGATCCTGAAACGTACCCTATGGCACCAGTGACACCACTGTCCCTGATTACCTGGAATGTCCATGGTCTTGGCGATAAAATAAAGAGGGGATTGGTTCTATAGTGCTTAAAACGATACTCCCCAGCGGTGGCTCTGCTTCAGGAAACGCACCTTACTGGCGTCGCATGTAAGGAAATGGACAGATGGGGGTTTACCATGGTAGCACATTCTGAAATCTCCTCAGGCTCTAGGGGCAAGGGTATCCTAGTTAAAAAACAATCACCACTGATAGTGCACCATACTAAAATGGATGACCACGGCTGTTTTGCGGCCATAGTAGGTCAGTGGGAGGGACGAGCTATAAATATAGTATCAGTCTACATTCCCCCTGCGCTGCACACAGTGACACTCCCGGCTCTTAGTGAATTCCTGCTAGGTCTCCCAGAGGGGGAACTCTTGATTGGGGGGGACCTCAATGCCACTGTAAATGACACCCTAGACCGCCATCTGGCGAGGGCGCCCGGATCGGGCACGTCCCGCCTTGGGAGCTTTTTGGAGGGGCTGGGGCTTTCCGATGTGTGGAGGTGGCACCACCCCATGACACGGCAATTTACCTTCCACTCTGGGGTGCACCGCAGTTTATCCAGAATAGACTACTTATTGGCTCCACTGGATTGCCTGAAACACGTTGATAATATCGAGATACGACCCAGAGGAATATCTGACCACTCCCCGGTGCAGATGACGTACACATACCACCATACAGCTAGGCGACGTACCTATCCCATTTACCCTGGATACTTGCAGGTCCCAGAGATCAAGAAAGCTGTGACTATGGCGACAAAACAATATTTTCGGGAGAATGTTCAGACGGTAGACTCCCCGACAATTCTGTGGGAGGCATACAAGACTGTCCTTCGGGGACAGGCCATAGTTTCGATCGCTGGGCATAAACGGGAGAAGCAGCGGGAACTACATGATATGGAGCTGGAGTTGCATGACGCTGAGACCCAGCACACCAGCGACCCGACGCCAGATACAGCCCAGAAATTACATCTTAAACAGCAACAGTGCAGGGGATACCTTGAAGGTATGACCCGGTCACGTCTAACGGCCACGCAACATAAGATATATGAAATTGGAGATAAAGCCGGAAAACTTCTGGCGTGGTTGGATGGACGGGAACGGGGTAGTAAATGGATAGCGAGGACCCGGACGAGGGAGGGACAAATCACAACGGATCCACACACAATAGTGAACACCCTGGCGCACCATTTCCAACAGGTGTATGAATCATCTTCGGAGATGACACCAGACGTAGCGCTGTCATATATACAGGATATTGACATGCCTAGGCTTACTCCGGAGGTGGCCCTTACGCTGGAGAAGGACCTCACGGTAGAAGAGCTACAGATGGCGATTGGGTCATTGCAATCCGGCAAAGCAATGGGACCAAATGGCATACCAGTTGAGCTCTATAAAAAGGTAGCGGGGACCATAGCCCCGCACTTGCTACATATGTACACCGACTGCTTGACGAAGGGCGAGCTGCCACTAGACCAGCGAACAGCCACAATAGTGGCAATACCCAAACCAGGCAAACCTGCCGAAGACTGCTCCTCGTATCGCCCGATATCGTTAATTAATGCAGAGGCAAATATTTTGGCAAAGCTATTGGCAATTAGGCTAACACCGCACATGTTAACCCTGGTCCACCCGGATCAGTCCGGATTTATGCCAGGTAGAAGTACGGCATTAAACTTGCGGCGCCTGCACGGAGTAATGGCCCGTATTCCATATCTACAGGAACCGGCGGTTATACTGTCCCTTGACGCCAGAATGGCATTTGACATGGTCGAGTGGCCATTTCTGTTCGCAGTTCTTTGTCACATGGGCTTCGGCCCTAAATTTTGTGCATGGGTCCGCCTTTTGTATACCAAGCCAGTGGCGCACGTTACGGCTAATGGGCACATCTCTAATGACTTTCCTTTAGCAAGGGGCACGCGTCAAGGCTGCCCCCTGCCGCTGCTCTTTGCCCTGGTATTGGAACCGTTGGCGGCATGGATCAGGTGGGAGCCAACTATAAGAGGACTAAGGTGGACAGAAGGATGGGAGGACCGCATTTCTCTGTATGCGGACGACATCTTATTATATATGGCCTCCCCCCGGGCGTTCCATAATGGTTCTCCTCAATATATGCGAGCTCTTCGGACGGGTGTCTGGGTACACCATTAATTGGTCCAAATCCACCTTATATGAATTGCACGGCCCCCAGCCACAACTGCCTAGGGGTTGCCCGCTCCAGATTACGGTCGGCACGTTTAAATTTCTAGGTATCTATGTCACGGCTGACGCTGATGACTTCTTCAAAAGAAACCTGATGCCCCCACTGGAGCGCCTAAAAAGGGACGCAGCACACTGGGGGTTGTTGCTGCTGACTCTTCTGGGGAGAGCAGCACTTTTTAAAATGATGGCGCTTCCTCAATTCCTATATGTGCTGGAAAACGCCCAGTTCCCGGTACATCCCAGTTATTTTAAAGCAATTGCAGCCCAGGTCTCCAACTTACTGTGGGGAAACAAACCGGCACGCATAGCGCAGGCCAAGCTAGTACGGGGGTGGTATGATGGGGAGATAGCGCTCCCAAATATACAACTATATTACTGGGCGGCACAATTGAAGGTGATTAATCAGTGGGTACACGTAACACAAGCGGACCCTGCATTTAAGGCTGACAGATTTCTATTAGGAACAGGAAGTATGCTGTCCCCCCTCTATAATAAGAAGCACACTCGTACATTAATAGGGCCCACGAAACACACAGTTACCATATGGCACGAAGCACAGGCAAAACTGGGCTGGCAAGGGGTCATAACCCAACTCACTCCTCTATGGGACACGGGGAAACTGGGACGACTTAGGAATAGTAAGGGCTTTGATCAGTGGGATGCCATCGGCATATCCACGGTGGGGGACATGTGGCATAAGGGGGGAGAGGCCACCTTCGAGCGCCTCCAGCAACAGTACGAATTAGCACCCACTGAAATCTACCGATACAGACAGATAAAGCATGCACTGACAACACCCTGCCGCCTGGTAATGCGGTCCCGGAGGCTTCCCCTATGGAGGATAGGTTACTAACAGACTACATGCGTAAGCGGGCTACGTCATTTACTTACCGCAAGTTAGTTAACAACCTACCGGACCCCACGACGCCACTCAGGGACCAATGGATCCGCGACGTGGGTGACCTGGATGACACAGCGTGGCAGGAGGCGCAGTCCTCCCCAAGGGAAGTGGGTATACCCTCGAGACTCAAATTGGTGCAGCTTAAATTTTTGTAGTAGGTTCTACTACACCAGATGCATCATGTTTCAGATGGGTAGAGCCTCGCACCCATATTGTCTTAGGCGATGTGGGGAGGAGGGCACCTTTTATCATACCATATGGCAATGCCCGAAGATTAGGGTCTATTGGGTGAAAGTGATGAGGACGATTTCGCAGGCAGAGGGAGTGTCCCTCTTGCCGGAGCCCAGGAGTTGTCTGCTAAATGTTTGGGAACCAAATGACTTAACACAGTTGGCACAAGACTGGGCGACATTGGGGGTCATGATGGCTAAGCGCAACATAGTGCAGAAGTGGGGGGTGGAGGCGGTACCGTCGCTTAGCGCATGGTGTAGCGATATGGACACGGCTATGGTGGCAGAGAGAACAGTGTTCACTAACCGCGGCTGCCCTCAAAAATGGAACAAGCTATGGGGGTTGTGGAACAAATATAGGGGTAACATCTGTGACCCACCAAAAGAACAAGCGGATGAGAGCGTTGATGGGGACCACTAAGGAGGGTGGAGGATGTTCAGGATGTGCTAGGGGATATGAATTTGATGTATTGCGTTTTAACGCAGCAAGGTGTTGGACTTGTGAACTGCTGCTGAATATTGTGTGTATCCAACAGATGGAAAAACTCTGCCTTAACGATGTTATATTTGACAAAATAAAAAAGAATGTTAAAAAAAAAATACCCTCTGTCACCTCGCCCACTGAACCGTGATAAGAGAGTCTAAATATTGAAAAGTGCGTTGCAGCCGTTAGCTTAAATACCAGCTTCATTTCAAAGAAGTCCTCTAGGAAAAGATTAAAATAGGCTCACTAAATGACACGTTAGACTGTGAATAAAACAAAGCTTTTTTTTTTACATAAATAGGCAAAAATAAAAGCTACTAAATACAGCCAACACTCGCCTCTCGGTAACATTTCACTGTAAATTAAAGCAGGCAAACTGCGCTAAAAATAATTTCACATGAGTAATGAGGGTAGGGAGAGGACGGAAATAATTCTGCGCTTATTGCACAACAGACCTGTTGCCTTATTTAACAGTCAAACAGAGACAATAACACCAATTACTGCACATCAGAGTGACATTCTGTCAAGGGCTTGGGACATCCTGGGAACAGATATAGCTACAATTCAAGAGGCAAGGGCGTCATTGCTGACTTTGGCAGGACTTCCGGTACATTGCAATAGCAACACATACTCTTGATTAATGATGTGTCTTTGACACTTGTTTCTTGCGAGTTCGAATAAAGTGCCACTCCTGACTCGATTCCTGCTTCTCAGAAGTGTATCTTGTTATTTCGGATAACACATTCAGTGTTCGTCCCTGTGGGTAAAAATCGGCCTCTAACAGGGGACATAGTTCCCATGCATACAAGAGTGGAGCCCATATCTGAAGGAGCAGTAAAAAAGAACTGACATCAGCATGCAGGGGTGCCATCCATATCGGCTCCGCTCCATCACTTATAGGGCAGAACAAAGTCAACGCAGAGCAGCATGATACGGTGTACCGATGTGGAAGAACACTGCTCTGAAAAGCTTCACAAACCAGGGCGGTAGCTGGGGAAAATTCTAAAGGTGAGGAATCTGCAGATAGAAGTAAACATCGGAAAAAAGAAATAATCATAGTGCTTCAGTTAGTGAGAGTATTAAAGTGTTGAATGGACAAATGGGACACATAAGCACGCACACAAACTCACATGCAATGCACACTTGTACAAACAAGGAATCGACAGAAGGGAAAATTTAATTTAAAAATAGAAAACCACTTACCTTGAGCTTGCCGCATTGCTGACTCAGCAAAGCGGCGTGCTTAAGGTAAGTATTTTTTGCTTTTTTAAATTTAATTTTCCCTCATCGTCGTCAGTCAACTCCCTTCCCACCCCGCCTCACCGTTCTTACCTGCACGGGCCGCCCCTGGGGTGTATGCACACATATGTATATGTGAGTCTGTGTGCTTATGCATATGTCTCTGTGTTCATATGTGCGTGCAAGTGTCTATGTGTGTTTATGTATGTTTACGTATGTTGGGAAGTCTACTTGTATGTGCATTTACGACTCCCTGGTATGTGGAAGGTCTCAAGGAGGGTAGCATGTGATGCATGTGTTATACTGCAAGGCTGCTTGAGAAGGCAGAGTTCATCTTCAGTACATTGTGAGGGAACCCAAGAAGACACTGCACCTGTGTAGAGCTGAGAGGAGCACAGAGGACTGCATCATGGATACCGAGACGGAGGAGGCGTCTTATGGGAATCATGTAAAATAAAGTGTAAGAGCAGAGAAGCAACCACTTGTCTGTATGCATGTGAGAAGTTGCCCTGGTATATGCTGTCAACTAGTTATAGTGGGCACCTTGCAAGAGTCCAAACAACCCCTTATTGATGATAGTTTAAAGACAACTAACCCTGGGCGTAGTTCGCGAAGTTGCACTACGCGAAGCTACGCAAAGTGCACTTCGCACTACGCGAGCTACGCGTAGCACTTCGCGAACTGCGTAGTACCCTGTTCGCACTGTGCAAGATGTTGTTTTCAATGATTGCACAGTGCGGACAAGCATCTGGCACTGTGCAATCATTGAAAACGGCATCTTGCACAGTGCGAGCTGTAGTTTTCTGCTGCTCGAGTAGATTTTTACTCGAGCGGCAGATTTCTCAACGCGGACTGGTAGTTTCTCATCGCGAGCGGTCGCGAGCATTCGCGACCACTCGCAAAGAGAAACCTGACCTCCTCGCATTGAGAATCTTGCCGGGATGTTCATTTTCCATGCTCGCGATCGGCAACTTGATGTTGCTGATCGCGAACGAGGAAAAAGTCTCGCCTAGATGTCATTTTGCTTGTTCGCGGTCGCCAACTTGATGTTGAGGACCGCGAGCAAGCAAAAAATGACCGCTGCACTACGCAATGCTACGCTTCGCATGTTTGCACTGTGCTACGTGCAATTCGCGTAGTGCGAAGTAGAGCAGACTTCGCAAACTACGCGACCGTAGCGTAGTGCTTTGCCCAGGCTTAAAGACAACCTTTATTGAAAGCTATCCTAGTGGTAGCTATGGAGAGCAGCCTTCAGGCTAAGTTTTGAAAGAATGTAAAGCAGCTTGTTTTACCAGTCTATAATCTATTTAGTGGCTAAATGAAACCATACCAGGTATATATATATATAAAATATATGTATTTATTCCTAAACACACCCTACTAGTCTCTTTATGAGGCTAGAGGTAAAAGCACATATGTAACACTTCAAATATTACAGTAAATTAGCACAATACACGTTAGGCACTAGGGGCAGACTAAACCATATACTAAGAAAGTGGTATAAGAACCACGACTTAACTAGATATAAGGCCTAGAGCCTGTAGAATCGCTGGGACCCCAAGGAACCACCCAAGGTAGTGACACAGGAGACCCACGGGGGACGTGTGCAGTCTGGATACACAGCCACGAGCTTCCGTTAGCTTCTATGGGGAAAGTCACGGTTATAATTATAAAGTTTAAGGACACTTAGGAGTGGACTAGGAACAAAACCTTCTGGCCTTAGATGGTTCTAGGGTCAACACCCATGGGAGCACCAGAGTACTCGTGTTACCTCACCCAGGGAAGCCGGGTGCATAGGTGTCAAATGGTGTTGGGTCGCGTCATCATTTTCAATGGCAGGAGACTGAAAAGTGCTGAAGCCGTGAAGAGGAGAAGTGTCCGAAGAGATCCAATCTTGGATCGAAGATGTGAAGAACCTGAAAGCAGAGGGGACAGAGTCTGGGTCACATGATAGACGAATGCCCACCGGTGTCGGGTGCTTCAGGTGCGAAGAGGGGAAGCTTGACTCTTCAGCCACGAGGACCAGGAGGCGTTTAGGATGGCCAGGAGCTGGATACGAGCTGTCCCACAAAGGATGTCGAGTGCCGCAGCGTCGGAGCCCGGATTGGACACAACAAGCCTTGGCAACAGCAACCCATGCAGGAAGAGGAGAAATGCTTCGGTGTGGACCAGCAACGTCCTGGGGACTCCCCAAGCGATGGAGAGTCAGGGCACATCTGGAGCAACCATGAAGTCCAATTAAAGTAAGAGTTGCCTTTGCAGGGACCCACCAGTCAGCGGACCAGAGATCGCGAAGGAGCCTCGAGCGTACAAACAAAGGGCGGGCTCACGGAACACTCATGGAGTGTAGGCCAGCAATCTTCAGTGGAAAAGGTGTTCGGGGTCTGGGCTACAAGTAACCCAATGCACGGCCTCAATGGACGTCGAGAAGCTGATGCACTTGCAAATGTGCATGGTGTCCAGGGGTTCCGGTTCCACGGCCCCCACGAGGGCTACAGGTCTCAGCTTTGCTGGGGACTCGGGTCAACCTCTGGGAAGTCTGGAAACCTACCTCTTGTGTTGCAAATTCTTCGGCGTCCGGCGAGAGCATCGGAGATGCAGACCGGACAGATGCGTCTTTGGTGCCTGCCAAGCAGGGGAGTAACTCCTTTACCCAAGGGAAATTCTTCAGTCATCTAGTCGTGTAGATCGTCAAAGTTCCAGGATTTCTGTAGCAGAGTTTCGTCCAGGTGTAATCTAAAGTCCTAAGGACAGGGTTCCTTTTTTATACCCAAGGAAGGGGTTGGACTTACTCTGGGGACACACCTATGGTTGTGTTTGGAAAGAGGGGTGGCTACACCTATTTCCTTTGTCCAGTTTCAACCCAGAGAAGGGGCTGGTAGCCCCTGCAACTGGTTTGAGCTGGACTATGCACAGGGACACCAAATGTGCCCCCAGTGCAGACTTCAAAGCACTCCTGGAGTGCTCCCACCCAGCCCTAATCCACTAAGGCCTGTCTGAGAGGTGGTAACATCTCCCTGTGACAGGAAACCTATTGTCCAGGCCTCCCCTGCTAGAGTTTCGGTCAGCACCAGGAGGCCAGACCCGTGTCTGTGGCTGGCAGCATCCATTTTGTGATGTCAGGGCTCTGTTAGCTGGTACCGGGTATAGCGGTGCTGTCATGTCTCTCCCTGTAGAAGGGTGGGATCATACTCCCACACCAGTTACTGGTGTGGGGGTATGAGTCCAAGGTGTTTGACACCAAACACGACATGTTTCTGTGCAGCCAGTCCAAAGTTAGCATTTACAGTTTGGTTATAATGCACTTAAGAGTATATGGTCAGGCTGCATCACAGACAACCCCGGAGAAGAGATTCTGAAGGCCACAGAGGGGCTATGCTCATGCATGGGCACCCTCTCACACAAAACCAAGCACCCTGCCTTCAGGATTGATAAGGCCTACCATGGGGGTGACTGATAGCTTTATATGTGCAGTGATAGGGTGAGGTATAGTGAACCTATACCTCAGTAAGGGATGCATGCACCACCTTACCCAGGCTGCAGTAGCAGACCTGTGGCGTCATTTTGGAGGGCTTCCCAGGGGTGGCATAATACATGCTGTAGACCCTGGTAGGCCTCCGGGGTACCTAGGCCCTGGGTACTTAGTATACCATATACTAGGGACTTATAAGAGCACCCCATACTCCAATCTGTGGTGTACCTAAGGTACATGGAATCAATTTAGAGAGGATGCAGCTAGGCTGGAGTTTTGATTAGCAGGGCCCCAGCCAGATTAAAGTCGAAAAACAGTGAAACATCAGCAAAAAGTGGGGGTAACCATAAGAAGCAGATCCTACTCTCCTACAATGCAGAGTGACTCCCAGGGCCACATAGTATGATGAGGTAGATATCTAGTAGGATACATTCTCTCCACAAAACATAACAATGCAATATCAGACACACTGGGAGGACACCATCTTCCTCTGCCCATGCACAGAAAGAGGACACAGAGGACACACACTGTTACCCAAAACCAGGTGTTCAGCACAATCTCCTGATACTGTCAGAGAGCAGCATTACACACCAAGGCTGAACACCCTCTTTCATCCTTAACAGGGAGCAGCATTGTACCCAGAGTCTGAACATGCTTTCCTGATTCACAAAGAAACAATATGCCACCAAGATAATCCACCTGTGAGTCCCTGACCAGCCACTGGGGTTTCACTTCCCAAGGTGTGTTATAAAAACAGGTCTGATGACTTAGAAGACCAAAACGTTCACTCTAGGAGCCTGTGTTCGACCTCATGGTCACAGGTTCAAATCCTGTTGCGTCCACTCAGACTTTCATCCTTCTGAGATCGATAAAATGAGTACCATTGAGTTGGGTAACAATAAACACCTGTTATTCAGCGTCAAGATACTCACCGTACCCTTTACAAATACACATGTTTTGTTAAATAAATGATAATCTCAGGATCAAAGGTATTTTATCGAAGGAACACGAATCATGCAGATCCAATGGATGTTACTAGTGCAGAGTGTCACTTGTCCCTTCCACTTAATGCAGGAGGCACCACCAGGGTCCACTGAGGGCTGTGGATGCTTTGATGTCACATGGAAGGCTTATCCATGGTCACACAGACCCATGCTTGGTCTTACCTGCGTAAACTCCATATCAGCCACAGAAGGACTCAAAGCGACCACTTACCTGTGGGCCCCAGGTGAAGGCAAGGCTTTTTCTACTAAAATCATGTTGGCTGCACTGGAGGAAAGAGGACAGCAGAGTAATGTATTTGTCACAGCTATGTCAACTGATTAGTTCCAGGAACCACAAAGGCGCAAAGTGTCATTTTTATGCCCAGTCCTGAGCTATGAGTGTGACACGTGATACCTGTAGAGACTACTGGCCCCTGTTTCTCCAGTAATGTTGGCCCCTGTGGCTGCCTGGTCTCACTTTGCCCTGAAAGAGGCCTCAGAAGCCATGACCCAAACATGGCACTGGAGTCTAGGAAGAGATGGTGGCCAGAAAGAGCGAGGAGTGGTCAGCGTATAACCAATGTGCTTTAAAAAAGAACACTGCAGCTGTGGTGTGCTCTTGTGCCTAGGAGTGAGTGTCATGGAGTGCTTCATGCATGTTTGAGGAGTGCATGGAAGGTTGGGGGGACACACGGCTATTATTCCTGGGTGTACGGGGTATGCATGTTTGAGGAATGCATGCAACACTGGTGGTGGGAGCAGGGAAAAGGACAGAGGAAGATCATTGTTATATGTTTAACAGCTCCAGACTCTTGGAAACACCATATAATACGAGGCATATGATAAAGTTTGTAGCAGATGCACGTGGCACAGACATTTAGTAGGGGTTGCTATTTAGTGGCAGGAGAGGAGGAATGAAGTGATACAATACAATACAAAAGACGTTTCTAAAGCGCACAGTTCCCTCTGAAGAGGTGTCTCGGCGCTAGCGGCCTAGGTCAAATAAGACCAGAGTTAGAATGCAGAGTTGAAGAGAAAGGATTTCAGGTTTTCTCTAAACCGTGCTTCAGAGGGAACAAGCCTCAGGTTTAGTAGGGAGGGCCTTCCAGAGACCAGCAGTGAGGAGGGCGAGTAGCCTTCCTCCTCTCCTTGCTTTATGCACCCGAGGAGTTTGAAGGAGCTTTTGGTTGCTGGATCTCAGAGAACAGGGCTAGGAATAGGTTTTCATTCTTCTTCTTAGATATGCAGGTCCTCTGAGCTGCAAAGCTGTGAAGGCTGAGGCGAACGCTTTCAACTGGGCTCGCTTCACCGCAGGCCACCACAGGCAGCCAGTGGAGGTGATGGAGATTGATTGAGACACGGGAATTTGCAGGATCAACCTGGCTGCCGCATTTTGTGCGATCTGCAGGTGACACAGTAAATGCGCAGGCATACCTGAGGATGGACTTTTCACAGTCTAATTTAGATCTCACTAAAGCCTGCATGATGGTCACAAGTGTGTCCTTTGGACAAGGTGAATCCTTCCTCTTGAAGACTTAAGGGTGGTGAAGCAGTTGGCTGAGAGACTTTTCACTTGGGGAGCAAAGGAGAGGTCAGAGTCAAAATTGACTCCAAGAGTCCCAGCAGTTAGTGGAGGTGCCCAGTTCTGCAGGCCACCAATCGCTCCTGTCACGATATCACCCTGAGGGCCTCAGTTTTATCAGAATTAAGTCTGAGGAAATTGTTGCTCATCCAATCGCCAACAAATTTTAGGCCCTCTTTAAAAGATTTAAGAATCAGCGTGTCTTCTTCCTGAAAAGATAGGAGCAAGTGGGTATCATCAGCATAAAAAAATCACCCTAGTCCCCAAGTTTCAGCTACCTTAGCTAGCAGTCCCAGATAAATGTTAAAAAGGGTGGGGCTTAGGGCCCAGTCCTGAGATACACCACTTTCCAGTGGTTTTGCCTAGGAGGAAAAAGGGGATAGCAGGACAGCTTGTGTCCTGTCCTTAAGGGAAGATTTAAACCATAAGAGGCCCTTGCCTTGTACCCCTAGTTCCTGAGCGTGGTAAAAAGAATCTCATGAGAGACCATGTCGAAAATTAAAGACAGGTGCCGGAGCACCACTATGCCAGCTGAGTTTAGATCAAGGCTCTCTTTAATGAATTTGGTGACTTCCAGCAAAGCCGACTCTAGACTAGACCTAGTCTCAAAGCCAGATTGGGGGTCGTGTAAGAGGCAATTGGACTTATTCAGTTGCTTATTAACAAGCTTCTCTAACATTTTCTTCACAGCTGGTATAAGAGAGATTGGTCTAAAGTTGTTTAAAATATTGGGTCAGCATTAGGTTTTTTGAGTAGTTGAAGCAGGAGAGCCTGTTTCCAACATTTAAGCACTAGAGCAGAAGATGGGGTTCAGCATAAAAGATATCTTTTTAAAAATGTCAGGGGGATCCAGGCTTACATTTAGCCAGTTCTACTAAAGATTCCTCCAGAGATATCAGACTTAAATTTGCCTTCCATGCCAGGTGTTGGTCCCGAGTTTTGGGGGAACTGGTCACAGATTGATCTAATGTTGTTGTGACAGGACTATGAGAGCTCTTCACAAAAATCAGCAGACGCGGTAGGTTTATTCTGAAGGGTGATGCTTTGGTTCTAAACCTGGGGGATATGTACAAGGAAAGTGGCGAAGCGTGTTGTTAGCCTGCTTGGCTCAACAACACACTCCGCCACTTTACAGGATTATGGTGCAGCCTTGAATTTCCCCCTGTGCTGGTGCTAAATTTAGCAGCTTCGCACCTGCATGCAGGCAAAGATTGTTTATGTACAGGAAAGTCCCCCTTCCTGCATATAAACAATCTCGAAATGCCGTTTTGTAACTTCTATGTGTGCTGCTTAATGCAGCACACACAGAAGTTGCAAAAAAGGCTTTTTTTAAAAAATATGACTGTTTATGTGCAGGAAGGGGGACCTTCCTGTACATAAAAAATCATTGCCCTTTTGCTGTTTTAATGTGTGCTGCCCAAGAAAGGATATCCTCTTTGAGTTTGCCCCACTAAGAGGAGATGAGTATTAGCAAATTAAATGGGGGGGTTTTCAGAAGTGAAAGAGAGTTGAAGTTATATTGAGAAATTAAAGTTGAAGTATTGCCATGTGTTCAGCGATGACCTTGGGAAGTTCAAAGGTGTTAAGCATCAAACTGTATTGAGAGAGAATGCTATTCCCTTTAGACACAGCATGTGTGATGTTTCTCTTACATACTTGGGTAAAGGTAAAACAAACTTTGGGTGACCTTTGCAAGAAGGGCATGATAGGACCAATCAGCTCATCACTATGGGCGGCACCTGTGGTAATTTGACTAAAATCATCTGTTGGCTTAAGACTGTGTGTAGACTTCTGAAGAATAAACAATACTATAAGGATTGATTGCCATCCATTAGCAAACTTGCACAAGAAGATATTGTTTTCAGATGACACAGTGTTTCAACACTTGGACTTATCATGAGATGAAACTAGATGAACAATCTAAGCAGCTAAAAGCATTTCTGTTACCAAAGGCCTCATCCAGTACAGGTGGATACCTTTCAGTATTGTTCTTGCTATGTCAATATTGCAAAGATTAGTGAAACAGGTGTTAGAAGCTGTGCCTATGGCTGTGGCATTCAGAGACAATATTCTGCAAGAAACATGATGTCATGCCTGGTGTTGGAAGAAAAATTATTAACATTAAAATGAATAACTGCAAATGTAGTTTTGCCGACGTGGAATACTTGGGTCATATCATAGCTGAAGAAAGCAAAAGAAAACAACGTGAAACCAATTTTGGAAGTTCGAGAGTACACACCAAAACAAAAGTTGGTCTTCTTCTTGGGGTTGACCGAGTTCTATACTTAATTTGAGGAGATTTAATGGGGCAAGGTAGAATCTTTCTGGACATTATTGGAAAACACAATATTGTTTTTTATGGTTAAAAGAGATAATTTTTCCTGGTGCCTGTGTTAAAATCTATTGTGATTGATAAAGGATGCACTGCGGTGGTAGACACAAGTAATTGTAGTGTGGATGCAGTTCTGATGCAACATGATAAAAACAAACAGTGGATTGCTTTATATGGTTTGAGAAGCTTTGGGGAAGCAGAAAATGAAACAACTCCTCAATATATGCATCAGATCCAAAGAGTTCAGAGTTAAAACTGTCCCACAGAAGGCGAGGGCAAAAAAGGGGACAGGTGATGAATTTACCTGCCATAACTGTCTATTCTCAACCCACTCTTGTTACCCCAAAACCAGACCTGCTGGTGGAAGGAGGGTGAAAAACGCTGAGCTCACTGAATGTCTAAGTGATAAAGGAAAGAATTGTGGCCCTTTCCCATCAGTCTCACCTTCCATAAATACAGTATACAGCTGGAATATATCCCAGAGCAAGGGATACACCTCATCATGCCCCCATGGCATCCTTCCACAACCAACACAGGAGGAATCACCAAAGAAAAGGTCTGAAGTGGTTTATTCCAGCCTGCAAGAATTTCTCAGTATATAATTGCAGTAAGACCCCACTAGTATGGCACTAAAAAAAACATGAAAAGACAAAAAAAAAAACATACGCTAGAAAACCTAAAGAAAAAATAACGAAAGCAACAATTTGAAGAAAAACACTTTAAAAGTTCAAAGCATGTCCGTTTTTCACTTTAATGTTTTCCATTATTATTAATTTTTTAAACGGCTGGGAGCCATGGGCAGGCCACGCTCCTCCTCTGTTTAATGGAATTTCATGATTTTTTTTCTGGGTCCATCTTCACGAGTCCCTTTGTTTTTAAAAGCACAGAATTTAGACAGTTCCAAAATTCCGAGGCAAGGCGAATACTGTTTTCAGTTTTTTCTTTTGTTTTAAGAAACCCTGAGTTCAACACCAGCTGGCGATGCGACAGCCACGGGGTGAAGGGCACCAGAGTAGTGACTTCCCCACGCAGAAGTAGGTGTGACGGCCATCTTTTTTATCTGCCCATTCTCTTCTCCTACCAAATGCCCCCTCCCTTAAAAAAAAAAACTAAAAATTATCCCAAAAAATTATGACAGTAAAATTGTTAGGAAAGGGGAGCAACTTCCCCTTCCCCACACGAGGGTGGGGGTGGGGGGCAATGCAAGGTCCCATCGCACGCACAGCGCACACTTGGTGACAGAATCAAATCTAAAGTCAGGGGAATGCACAACCTCCAAAAAAGCGAAGGCAATTCTGTTTTACCCCAAGTCTCCGCCAATCACACTTCTCTGTTGAGAAGAAGGAAGGCCATGCCAAACCCATGACCTCATTCTTGGCTAGCGATCTCCATTGGCTGTCCTCGCCTCGGCGTGCCCCCGTCGGGTGGCAGCAGGGGTATCCTGGGCAGGTGTGATGCCCGTAACGTCTGTATCCGCCGGCACTCCTGGCAGATGCGGATGTGCGTGCAGCTGCGTGGCGGCCCCGGTGGCTCGTCCAAGAGGCGTTGGGGACCGGGGCCCGGCTCGGTCAAAGCTGTCCCCGAGTAGAGTTTGCCATTGCTCAGCCTCATCTCCCGGACAGAGCGGAGTGGCTTGGTGAGGGAGAGGGTGGGACGACCATGCCTCCGCCGCCGGCGTGAGCGGGAGGTCTTACGGCAGGAAACTGCACTACGGAGCTCGCTCAGCATCTCCTGGCAAACAGACACCTGTGGTGGAAACAAAATGGAGGCAGGTGTGAGAAAACTAATAGGATAAAATAATGATGCAGGCTGGAGTTAGATGTGCAGAGGAGAAAAGTTGATATAGGGAAAAATAGGATACATTATATACAACCACACACAGAACTGAGGCGTGCAACTTCCATGCAAAGTTTTCAAGTTAGAAACAGTTTTAGGCCCCAGTAGGAACACAGGCCTCTGCATGAGAAAGAGAACATAAATAGCATGTTACAAAGAAAAATGTGTTTAGCTGAATTAATGAGGTCACATAGTTTGTTGAAAGGTCAGAATGTAGCCTGTGGTTAATAAGTTGAGCTACTGCATGAAGCATAGATCATATCTTCCTTCAGACTCAGAAAACCAGTAGTGCTTAAGCACAGAAGATGCAAAAATAGGGTACCATAATTTCCATCTGCCAGAGGAAAGAGCCAAAATGCACCAATCACATAAGAGACAGCTTTCTCTGAAGTGCTGCGGTTTCTAACACCTTTAAGCTTGAACACATACATAGGAAGAGATACCAGGTGCACATCCTTCCTTAGTACATACTGACGCACATGTGTACACTACTGCCGAGATCACACCTACAAGTCATATAGCTGGCCCTCGCTTCTGCAGAAACCACAGCTTTGCACCCAACTGGCTAGATGGCTTGATGGAAGAAACCCCATCTAAAAGCTCAGATACGCTTGGCTAATAGGCGTTGAGCAGGATATAACTACGTGCTGTACAGTTAGATAAATATATCTTTTCTTTGCTTAGATTCCGAGAACCGAAACCCACATGGGGGTTTCCATGCTCATTATGTGAGGCTAGGCCTACCTATATGTGCTTCTGTTTCAGAGAAATTACTACATCTACTGATACTATCTTGTATGTCCTGTGTGAACATTGCTTACGTCAATGGTCAACTTGTGACTTTTTCCTTTGTGTTTCTGAGCTAAAACTCCAGACATCATGTTGTATCTCCTTAGCGGTGAACCGATCTCTCCTGTAGTGACTGATCCTCACAACAGTATTGTAATAAACCCTTATTATATTGTCAACTTGCTTGCTTTTCTTGGTGTTTGTTCAATATATTTTCCCTCCAACATCTTGGCAAGCCTTGAGCCAGTACTTCCACTTCTTCTCACCTGCTGTCATACCCTGAATACCACCTGTCCTGTTGGAATTATTTAGTGCAATTGAAAGAAGGTAGGAAGATGCTGGTTCTTCAAACATATGGGTCTATTAGGATGGCGGGTGGACTGCACCCTAGTGGTGCTGGGACCGGCCGCCAGTGGTGCAGCGGTCCCGCTGTGCCAATTAGGATGCGACCACCACCATGGCAGTCGCATCCTGTATATTTAACATTGTGGCGGGCGGTGCTGTATTCAGCACCCGCCACAATGTTAAAAGGGCATGTTGTGCATTTGCATGCACAACGTGACAGGCACCGCGTGGTGCCTGCCACCTGGTGCATGCAAATGTTGGGGGGTACCATGGGTACTCCCAAGTGAAGCCACCCACCCCACCCAACCCCCTGGGGGCCTGTTACGGGCCCCCAAAGGCATTCTCCACATGCCTTTCCATGGCTGAGTCTCCACCAAGGAAAGGCATGAGACAGCCATCATCGTAATATGGACGGTGGTGCCTGGAAGGCACTGCCACCGTATTGCAGGTCTTTTCTGCTCGGTAGGCAATCGAGCGGATTGCCTACTGGCGGAAAACTGGCGGACGGTATTTCCGTCTGCCTGGGTCCCCACCGCCATCGTAATATAGCGGGGAGGAAATGTTAGGCGGGCGGACGGAAAAGGGCAGGTGGATCGCCACCGCCATACGGGCGGTGGCGATCCGCCCACCATCCAAATAGACCCCACAGTCTTCTCATTTCTCTGGGATGGGTAGGACTCGGGAGTTGGCATTATTAAAAGGTGAGACCAGTGCGAATGTTGTCCCTTTTACTTTACAAGTAGCATGTTGACAGTAGAATATGTTATTTGTTATTATTGTGTTATTATTCATATGTGGGGAAATGCATGCATGATTGTGTATTGACACAATAATAAGAACTAGAGCTCTGGTGGTAAGTCTGAAAGGTACTAAGGGACTTGAGGAAAGGTAGTCAGAAATGGTCAGGAAAGAGTGTCACTTGAGGGTGGATAGCCAGCGTACGTTCTGAAGAGCAGAACACTCAAGTCACCCAGACTTTAAGTCTGGTAGTCACAGTTTGTAGTTGCAAGCAGTGAACGTTATCCTCCTTGTGAGTCCGGAAGAAGCGGCCAGTAGTAGTAGTATTCTTTTGCCCTAGTATGTAGATTTAGAGTAGATTAGTATGTCTATGTAAGTGTGAATAGAAATGTGGCCACAGATTAATGTCATGTTGTAGATTTATGCTGTTTATGTTATGTAGTTAGGATTTCCAATTTTGTGAGAAATATTGTAGAATTCTAGAAAAGGATTTTATTTGGAGAAATGTCTGAAGGGTACACAGGTAGTCAATCACAACAGGTCCCTGAATTAGTTGTCCATCTTTATAACAGTGAGGTTGTAGGTTTTTATAATGGCACAGACCCCGGTAGACTACCAATATTAGTTCCACCTAATAATCCCTTAATGGGAGAAATTCCTGAGCGTCTAGGAATTGACACCACATTAGGGGTGGGCGGAATTTGAGAAAGTGACTTTCGCAAATTATCACGAAAATGGTAAAAATCTCCGCAAACACGCGGAAATATCGCGAAGATGCGGAAGTTTTTTTCCCGCCCGATCGCGGCATTTTCTGCGTGGTCGCGGCTCGCCAACTTACCCATGCGGTTGCTCACGGGCGTGGCCATCTTGTTTTCACTCTTCTCGCGGTGCATGATCGCGAGAAGAAAGACGTGATCGCGCGACCAATGACATTACTGCGGGCGCGAACTGTCACGCAAATGGCTACCAACAATCCAACATCTCGTGGAGAACGCGACCGGATCGGGAAAACTTGTCGGCGAACTCGGGGATTCAGGTAAGGCGATCGCGCGCGTGCGCTAGAATGCATTATTTTACAGCGCGAGCAAGAAACAAATTATCGCTAAGCTGTGGAATGCGGAAATTTTGACATTTTTGCGCTCTCCGCGGAACGCAAAAATGTCAAATTATCGCAATTTCCGCGAGCGGAACGGAAATTTAGCCCAGGCCTACACCACATCACCTTTAGGTCTAAGGACAACGTACATTGATGTAATAACATTAGATACTTTAAAAGATTAGATAAGTGTTCCAAAGAATTAATTGGAAATGATTTAGAACATCCTACTGGGACATAGATGAATATCTTGAGGGTATATAGAGAGTCATTATTTGATAATATTCTCTTATCGCAGGACTCAGTAGATTAAAACTGCAGTGTAAAAGTAAATCATTTTTGAGATCGCAATTACATTTTAACATTAATATAAAAGTAAAATAAAATATTTGTCTTGCATATCTAAATGTGTAGAGAGTCTAAGACGTTAGACTAGTCTCTGCTTATAGGTTCACCATCCAAAAGAAACTGGAATATTTAGAAGAATGTATGAGAATAAGTGAGTTGAAAGGGAAGAAGAACAGCTTGTAATAATGGAAAAGTATACAAGGAGTAGGAGACGGGTGGACATGCAGGATAATAAAAAACTAAATAGAAGGAAATGAGCATATGAAAGAATTCAGGAATTTAGGAATATATAAAGTTGAAATAAATCCAGGTACTGAGTCAACAGGCCTACCTACCTGTCAGAGGCAGGGTGGTTTTAGAGGTTGGGGAAAGAGAGGTGGACGATCTATTATTGGAGCAGATATTTATACATTGTCCAGTGTAACCTCTATTTAAATATAAGACACGATCTACCAAAGTGCCATGGGGTCCCCTGTAGAACGCCTGGTCAAGGTATTCGGTGAAAACAGTGACCAGATAGAAGAACATTGTACAGAATGTTACAAAGCCACTAAATACCACACATGCCCATAGCCCAAGGAGCCTGCCAGCCCTCCCACTCAAAATAGATCCACGGCAGACCTAAGGGCAGTACAAAGAAAAGTCAGGAGTCTGCCAGTCCTCCCACTCAGAAGAGACTAGGAGGCAGACCAAAGGGCAGTATAAAGAAAAGCCATTTACAGTAACAAGTAGTAGGTGCACAAGACCAGAAGAGGCCAAGAGGGAGGCCCAGAAAATGGCCAAAGCCAGAGAGAAATGTGAACACAATGTATTTATACAGCTGTACTGTGTGCCAGCAGGGTTCATTAAACTCCCTCTTCAAAGTAATAGCTTCCACAATTCTTCGACATCAAAGGCCTTCCACTGGGATCAGGGCCAGCTCTAGGGGAGTGTGATCGGTGCCAACACACCGGGCACTAGACTTTGGGTGGGGGGCGCTGGTTCTAAGTATATTATGGTTTTAAAAGCATTTTCTAGCATTTCTTGCCTGACAAGGTACATACAATGTAAATAGGTCAGTGGGTTACTATTTTTTGTACGGAAGATCCTTTTGTTGCTTACAGTTTTATAGGTTCAACTCATAATATATAGCAGTGAGCTATTGACTGTCATCAAAGAGCTGTAGAGATACTACAAGGTATAGATTAGAGGAATATATGTTTTGTAGTCTTTCATTATTCTAATGTTGCAAAAAGTAGAAATAAATTCCTATTAATAAAGGGAACTCCTAATCTTGGTGTTACGGTTTAAACGCTGAGTTTGTGCTTCTCCATATCATGCACTCTTAAACTATACTGCCTTTCTGTATGGATGACATGTAACTCCTACAACTTGTAGTTGATTTACACAAGTGGCTGATTGTCTCTATGTAATGTAGATGTGGTGTGGAGTGTTTGAGACCCTACCCTGGTATGAGTGGTGCTACAGATCTAATTAAATGTATCTGAGAGAGAGAGTGTTTACGGAGACTTGAGGGGCACTGTTGGAGGCTGGTAGTGAGTGAATCTGTGGCAGAGGTGGTCATTAGGTAGCGCCAACAAACATATTTGCACCGGGCATCACCAGTGATAAAGTAGGAACTCATGTCCATTGTGGTACCGGGTTTGCTGGTGTGTGAGGTAATGCTCCAGTGGAGTGTTCCTGAGGGGATCAGATTCGATTTTGGCACACACATTTCTGTCAATAATTTCTCCTCCCACCTCACCACTTTGTTGGGGATGATAAACAAACTCTTGTTAGCTTACCACCCCCAAAGTAACAACATCCCACAGTGCATCAAAGGCTTCCCAAAAACAAAATAAGTAAACTGTGTGTAACACTGGAAAATAAATGATTGTACTGTCTCCCACTAGCACTGTTCACCTTGAGAAACACCCCAGTCTCAGACCACCCTTTGACCCCACATCAGATTGTGACAGGGAGAGTGATGAAAGCCGTTGTGCCACTAACTGGACATAGGTGGAAGACTGGGAATGCACCTGGATTGCCTGTGTATTTGTCTCACCTAACACAAGTGTCAAAGTTCAACTCTAAACAAGGCACACTGTAGCTGGCACACGCATCAATGACGCCCCTCTGGTGCGTAATCAGCAGACACCCTTCCCAGTGGGAACTCTAATTTGCATCATGAACGTTTTCACAAGTGCAGAGATTCTGACAGCACAGCTACTGCAGTGAAACATTTGCAGCTATAAGTGTTGGATGTCTTTCTCACTCCAACATCTACCTGGCCCTAGCTGTGCCATCCATCCCTTTGGACACGAAGCAGGAAAAAGAGGCGGGAGAACAGGAGAAGCAACCAGAGTAAAGCGTCCCTTCACCGCTTCGACAAGAGACGCTTATTTTAAGTTATGTGCTTTAGTTTTATCTTTCCATCTCGGTGAGCTAATACTGATGCTTTTTAGCCCTTGTCTATTTCTTCTATTTCTCTTATCCTACATTAACTATTATACGCATGCTCAGTTTGCTGATAATGACCACCATCCTCTCTCTCCGCCTGCTTTGTGTGAAGATATGTGGTACCAGCACAAGCACAGTATAGGCACATCCACATCTAACACCAGTTGTTATGTATGCTCCCTCATCCCCCATGTTGCTGCTGGAGATAAATTGTATCACCCCAAAGAGGTACCCCCGAATGTTACGCACTGTTTTTTGCACGTTTTGTGTGTAAAATAAAAACACAGCTGCAACCAATACACCTTAGCCCCATTACTGTCCAAGTTAAAACAACTAGATTTGATACCATCACTGAAGTACTACAGACCTTCATAGGCAGACTAGAGAACAGAGATCAGATATCAAGAATGAAGAGAACAGGTCATAAGAGAGAAGGGCAAAGTGGAAAAAAAGTGATTTAGACAAGCGTATTTTAGGGGTAACTCAGCCATCCTCCGAATGTAGTAATTATTTGGCTAAACCTCTGCCCCCCGATTGTGCAGCTAGGCCAGTACTTAATGTCACAGGGTCAGTATTTGACAAAGATAAATGGCATACTGGAGCCAAGTTCACATACACAGTTTTGGGATTGTGGAATGGCACAGAGAAAAGTAGCCCTTTAAGATTTGATAACATAATAGGACAATACCAGAAAATATGGGAAGCAAACATACATGGACAGAACTGACACATACCCTTGAACCGCAATAAAACTAACACAGTTTTCAATTTGTTTAAGGGGAAATGGTACAGTAATGGTGGGAAGTAGCCACAACTGCAACACTTTTGTGGACGACGCCGACATGTGAGGGGCACCTCCGGCCTGATGGATCACTTTTGTTGGTGCGGGACCCGGCTCCACATGCAACAACCCACGACTTGGACTGGCCTCTGTGACTGTACACACCCTCTCCCTGTTGATACCAGAAGGCGACTTCTTCAACCGTCCCATGCGCCATCTAAGAGACTTTGTTTCACCATCAGCGAAAGAAAAGAGCTGCATAATACTATGGCACTGCAGTTTGGGAAAACGTCTCACAGGAACACAGACTATTCAATGATACAAGTGGTCCTAAGTAGCGTGGTGGCAGTCATTAGGGTGGCCACCAAAGGTTCATCGGGGGGAAAGCGGAGACGATCTAGCTAGGACCAGATGCAGTTTACAAGCCCCCTGTGAACTCCCCCGCACTTGATTTTGAAGCAGAACCAGAATTAAAGTTGATAATGACAGCCATGAGGGGGTGTGCAAGAGGTCAATGGGACATTGGCTGAGGCCATTCAGACATTGTATGATCTACACATGAAGATGGTTGAAGAGGGAGGTGCGCCGGATGAGTGGTTCGAGGGCTAGTTCGAATGGGTGCCGTCCTGGATGTTGTTGGGGTTGTTCAAGGCCTTGTTGCCTCTAATTGTTGCGTTGCTGTTTGACGTGTCTTATTTTTCAGATGGTAATAGCTTGTTGCAAAAGGATGCTAACTAATGTTGGAGAAGCATTTATGGTTAGGAAGAGTGTTAGGGATGTAAGGAGATAGAGTAGTGAGTTGATCCTCCTAGTTGATGCGAGGTTAGGAGAAAAAGTAGCTGAAGAATCAACGAGAGGGGGAATGATCTAGGGAAAAATAGGATACATTATATACAAACACACACAGAACTGAGGCCTGCAACTTCCATGAAAAGGTTTCAAGTTAGAAACAGTTTTAGGCCCCTGTAGGAACACAGGCCTCTGCGCGAGAAATAGAACAGAAATAGCATGTTAAGAAGGACAATGTGTTTAGCTGAACTAATGAGGTCACATAGTTCGTTGATCTCAATCGGGCAATTAATAGAGACAGTATAAGTTGTACTCTAGGCCTCTCTATCCCTTGGCTCCAATATATCAAAACCTGTCTCATGGAACTTGGTTATGCCTCATTGTTTGAGCACCCAGATTCAATTGGTAAAGGGGATCGTCATCGGGTTCTGGATAGCTTCCAAAAGTACAAAGAATTGTCCAGGGAATTGCTTGAAGTATCTAAACCCTCCGTTAGGGATTATTGCCTTATACAAGTACCTCCTTCCATTGCCCCATATCTTTTATATGTAAATAATGTCCAAGAAAGGAATTTGTTAACAAGATTTAGGCTGGGTCTTTCCGCTGGTTGATACGCTTTCCCCTGGGCCAGTAGTCTTCCGAATCCATTACTGCTTGCCCTTGTGATGAATATCCGTGCTAAACCATCTTACATTTTGTATTTTTCTTTCAATTTTATCTTCCATTTACTAGGAAATTTTTAATACCACTTTTACACAGGCACAGATTTTCTATGTGTAAAGCGTCACTGCATTTCCTCCAGCAACTCAATGATTGCGATGTTTGTTTTGTTGTTGCGAGTTTTCTGAAGTGCACTTTAGCAAAGAGAAGGAGTATGTTGTTTCAATATCTATGCACTTTATTAGTTTCTGTATTTATTGTATTTGTATCGCTCCTAAAACGTTTATTGGTGCTGCTAACTTGTTTATACGACTGATTTTAACATTTAATGCCATTGGTTAATATTTGCTGCTATTCATTTGGTTTCAGTCTATTTGCACCTTCATTTTAGTTACGATCAAATTACTGTTTTTGTCTGCGGTCGTACTTATTTTAAGTGGCAAATGCGTTTGTAACTTTCTGTGATGTGTTTGATCTTAATGATGTTTGGTATTATGTGTATCTTTTATGACCTGTCTTTGGAAGGTTGATTAAAGAAAGAATTGAATTAAAATATGGATAAATACAGACAGAAATGCACAAAAAATAAATGCCATAAAACTGGTAGCCCTAATTATAAACTCACGGTACCAGCGGTAAAGGGAGAGACGGATTATGTACAGGATGCAGCAGTGCTGAGAGGAGAGAAGGAGTAAACACAGGAGGTAGAAGCACCGAGAGAAAAGAAGGACTAAGCACAGGAAGTAGCATTACTGAGAGGAAAGAAGGACTAAGCACAGGAAGTAGGAGCACCAAGAGGAAAGAAGGACTAAGCACAGGAAGTAGCAGCACCCAGAGAAAAGAAGGACTAAGCAAAAGAGTAGCAGCACTGAGAGAAAGAAGGACTAAGCACAGGAAATAGCAGTACTGAAAGGTGAGAAGGATTACACACAGGAGGTAACAGTACTGAGAAGAGGGAAGGATTACCCACAGGAGGTAGTGGTGCTGAGAAGAGGGAAGGATTACCTACAGGGGGTAGTGGTGCTGAGAAGAGGGAAGGATTACCTACAGGGGGTAGTGGTACTGAAAGGAGAGAAGAAAGACACACACACACAGGGCTAGTAGCCCTGGATGACACACACAGCTGTAGTAATACTGAAAGGAGAGAAGGAGAATACATAGGTGTACTAGTGTGGAGAGGAAAACAAGATTACACTCAGGCTGTTACACCAGAAGATGATATACAGGGGGAAGAGGTACTGAGTGGACAGAAGAACAATACACAGGGTGTAGTTGTAGTGAGTGCAGAGAATGATACACAGGGTGAAGAAGTAAAGAGTGGAGAGAAGAACAACACATGCTGTAGTAGAAAAGAGTGTAGAGGATGACATACAGTGTAGAAGCACTAAGTGCAGACAAGAACAACACATATGTTGTAGTACAATGGAGAGGGAGGATAATGACGTACAGATGCAGTAGTATTGAAAGGGCAGAATGAGAATGAATAGTAGTACATAGAGGTAACTTAGATTAATCACAGTGCGTAGTAGTACTGAGAGGGAAGAAGGACAACACACAGGTGTGGTAGTGCAGGAGAAGAACAGGACCACACACATGCTGTTATTGTACTAAGGGGAGGGTGTACTATCACTGATCGGACAGAAAGACAACACTGAGGTGTAGTAGTAGTACTTAAAGAAGAGAACAAAAGGACCCAGGGTGTAGCAGTGTGGAGAAAGCATGATTACACAGAGAGTATATCTTTCTCATTGTTGGGAAGTATAAAACACAAGATGTAGTGATGGTGAAAGGAGATCGGGATGACACAGAGGGTGTAGCAGCACTTACTGGTGACGATAACACACAGCATGTAGTTGTGGTGAAAAGAGATCTGGTGAGAAGTACAACACACAGGATGTAGTAGAAGTAGTGAAAGGAGATCAGGATTACACATGGTGTAGCAGAGTAGACAGGAGAGGATAACATTACACAGTGCGGTAGTGCAAATGGGAGAGAAGGGCGAAATAAGGTATAGCAGTGTGGAGAAGAGGAGAGAAGGTCAACACACAAGATGTAGTAGTTGTGAAAGAACAGGATTACACACATGTTGCAGGAATACTCACTGGTGAGAAGCATCTCCACTTACAACTAGCACACAGGATGTAGTAGTGAATGCAGATCAGGATTACACACAAGATGCAGGAGTACTCACTGGTCAGAAGCATCTCCATTCACTACTACTACACATGATGTAGTAGTAGTATTAGTTGTAGTAGTAGTGAATGGAGATCAGGATTACACATATGATGCAGGAGTACTCACCAGTGAGAAGCATCTCCATTCACTATAGCACACAGGATGTAGTAGTTGTGAATGGAAATCACGATTACACACAGGATGCAGGAGTACTTACGGGTGAGAAGTATCTCCATTCACTACTAGTACCCAGGATGTAGTAGTATTAGTAGTAGTAGTAGTAACAGTTGTAGTAGTAGTGAATGGAGATGCTTCTCACAGGTGAGTACTCCTGCATCCTGTCTGTAATCCTGTCTCCATTCACTACTACTACTACTGCTACTTACGACTAGCACACAGGATGTAGTAGTTGGTGATCAGGATAACACACATGATGCAGGAGTACTCACTGGTGAGAAGAATCTCCACTTACTACTAGTACACAGGATGTAGTAGTTGTGAATGGAGATCAGGATTACACACAGGATGCAGGAGTACTCACCAGTGAGAAGCATCTCCATTCACTACTACTACCCAGGATGTTGTAGTAGTAGTAGTAGTAGTAGCAGTAATGAATGGCGATCAGGATTACACACATGATGCAGGAGTACTCGCTGGTGAGAAGCATCTCCATTCACTACTACTACTACACAGCATGTAGTAGTAGTGGTAGCAGTTGTAGTAGCAGTGTATGAAGATCAGGATTACACACAAATGATGCAGGAGCACTCACGGGTGAGAAGAATCTCCACTTACTACTAGCACACAGGATGTAGTAGTAGTAGTAGTAGGAGTAGGATGTAGAAGTAGTAGTGAATGGAGATCAGGATTACACACATGATGCAGGAGTACTCGCTGATGGGAAGCATTTTCATTCACTACTACTACCCAGGATGTAGTAGTAGTAGTAGCAGATGTAGCATTAGTGTATGAAGATCAGGATTACACACAAATGATGCAGGAGCACTCACGGGTGAGAAGAATCTCCACTTACTACTAGCACACAGGATGTAGTAGTAGTAGTAGTAGTAGTAGTAGTAGGATGTAGAAGTAGTAGTGAATGGAGATCAGGATTACACACATGATGCAGGAGTACTCGCTGATGGGAAGCATTTTCATTCACTACTACTACCCAGGATGTAGTAGTAGTAGTAGCAGATGTAGCATTAGTGTATGAAGATCGGGATTACACACAAATGATGCAGGAGCACTCACCGGTGAGAAGAATCTCCACTTACTACTAGCACACAGGATGTAGTAGTAGTAGTAGTCGTAGTAGGATGTAGTAGTAGTAGTAGTAGTGAATGGAGATCAGGATTACACACATGATGCAGGAGTACCTGCTGATTGGAAGCATTTCCATTCACTACTACTAACCAGGATGTAGTAGTAGTAGTAGCAGTTGTAGCATTAGTGTATGAAGATCAGGATTGCACACAAATGATGCAGGAGCACTCACTGGTGAGAAGAATCTCCACTTACTACCTGCACACAGGATGTAGTAGTAGTAGCAGTAGTAGTGAATGGAGATCAGGATTACACACGTGATGCAGAACTACCCACTGATGAGAAGCATCTCCATTCACTACTACTACCCAGTATGTTGTAGTAGTAGTAGCAGTTGTAGTAGTAGTGTATGAAGATCAGGATTACACACAAATGATGCAGGAACACTCACTGGTGAGAAGAAGCTCCACTTACTACTAGCACACAGGATGTAGTAGTAGTAGCAGTAGTAGTGAATTGAGATCAGGATTACACACATGATGCAGAACTACCCACTGATGAGAAGCATCTCCATTCACTACTACTACCCAGTATGTTGTAGTAGTAGTAGCAGTTGTGGTAGTAGTGTATGAAGATCAGGATTACACACAAATGATGCAGGAGCACTCACTGGTGAGAAGAAGCTCCACTTACTACTAGCACACAGGATGTAGTAGTAGTAGCAGTAGTAGTGAATTGAGATCAGGATTACACACATGATGCAGAACTACCCACTGATGAGAAGCATCTCCATTCACTACTACTACCCAGGATGTTGTAGTAATAGTAGCAGTTGTAGTAGTAGTGTATGAAGATCAGGATTACACACAAATGATGCAGGAACACTCACTGGTGAGAAGAAGCTCCACTTACTACTAGCACACAGGATGTAGTAGTAGTAGCAGTAGTAGTGAATTGAGATCATGATTACACACATGATGCAGAACTACCCACTGATGAGAAGCATCTCCATTCACTACTACTACCCAGGATGTTGTAGTAGTAGTAGTAGCAGTATTGAATGGAGATCAGGATTGCATACATGATGCAGAACTACCCACTGATGAGAAGCATCTCCATTCACTACTACTACCCAGGATGTTGTTGTAGTAGTAGTAGTAGCAGTAGTGAATGGAGATCAGGATTGCATACATGATGCAGAACTACCCACTGATGATAAGCATCTCTGTTCACTACTACTACCCAGGATGTTAGTGAAAGGAGATCAGGATTACACACAGGATATAGCCGTGTGGAAAGCAGACGATGCCACTCAGGGTGCAGCATTGCAAAAGGGAGAGAAGTGTGACACGTGGTGTAGAAGTGTGGAGCGGACAGAAGGACAAGACACATGATGTAGAGAAAGTTCAATATTACACACAGGATGTAGCAGTTTCGACGGCAACGGGGCACATCTGATAGGGAGTGGTAGTGCTAAGGGAATAAAAGGATGACGCAGGGAGTAGTGATGCACTGACAAAAACCCTTTCTTCCCCTGGTATCAAGGTTTGCTTGTGTCTGCCTGTCTGTGATAGGAGCTCACAGGTGCTTACTCTGTATTCTGCCTCTGTGGCCCCTGCAAAGCAGGGTGGAGCAGCTCTTACGGGGGGCCCTGACTCTTCCAGGGTTGCCTATTCAGTCCAAGTTCAATGAATATCTGTGAGATATGGGAGACTCAGGAACTCCTCATTACATTCTGCAGGGCTCCCCATTACTCTGCGTTACGCCACTGAGGGACCCATTCACAAAAAGTCTCTGCAGTCGTGACGGGTTCACAGGCTCACAGCTCGGTCACATTTCTTCTTATGTGGTCCCTGTATGTGTTTTTCTTGGTGCCTTAGCAGCGCAGAGACACATTTTCTGAGTGATTCACCCCCTCCTGTCTCTAGAGTGGTAATGTTTGTTGTCACTGTTAGTTGGATGAGCTCAGACATTTCTGTGAAGATGTCTAGATCCAGCAGCCGAGGGTACCTGCCAAGTTCTCTCTATATGTATTGCTTTGAGGTCTTCTGAGGACTTTATGAATCACATATGGAATATTAAAAGCATCTCTTCAGTGAGAGTCGTGCCCTACTTAACAGGGAATCGGTTCAGAGCAGCTCACAGATGTCAGTGCCTTGGGGGGCAGGATTGGATTCACGATGCATTAAGCAGTGGTACCTTCCTCCCACTGATGAGTCAGACTGGCTCGTTTGCATTTTGTAGCACATCTCCTGCTCCGCTTCTTCCTGCAGGGTGTTCGTGGCTTGTGTGAAGCTTCCTGAGCCAGTGAAAATAAAGATGATTGATGTATTTATATGGCATTTTTCTAAAAATCCTTTTCTCCCTGAGATATTTCAATGTTCTCGCAATGACTTGGACAATTTAAACAATAACCCAATTGAAAAATCAATGTAAAAATCCTTATGTTTTTATTGATTTCCTGCTTCCTCTTGTGTTTCATTTCTTAGCAAACCACCACAATTTATTCATGGTCATGTAATAAGTTCATTTTTCAATGATATCTATGACCGATTGATTGATCATAATCCATTTGACGCAACAATTGTCTAATAACTGCCTTTCTCATATACACTAATGCATTTCAGACAGCCCTGGTCCTTCATCTGGGGGACTCTCTATTTTTTTGTTGTTCAATCAATTCACTAGATAAAAAAGAATCATATCGGACCCGATGAATTATTGGATGATAGAACAAGAATACAAGTACAGATTTCACACTAGGGGTTATCCAGATCAGATAATAAACCAATCAGTCGAGGATAGCCATTAAAATGATATTACAATTAGTGGAGAAGTGTAATAAAAACAACAAATCCAGATTTATTTTTGTGTCAAAATTCTCTACGTGCACTTTGAAAATCAAGAAGATTTCAACAGAAGGTGGGAAATACTACAAAAGGAACAAGATTTTGGTGACTTATACAACGACTCTCCTTTCTATGCTTTGCAAAGACCATGCAATATCAGTGAATTATTGATCAACAAACAAAAATACCACACATCAAAAAAAAGTTCAAATGTTCCAAAAAGTGTTTGAATCGTGTGAATTGCAGAAATATGATACAGAGGAATAACGTGTTTCATCAACATAAAGGTTTTCTGATATCCCTTTAACGTAATGTGAAGTGACACTAAAAACTGTATATATGCACTCAAAAGTCCATGCGGACTGTTGTATGTGGGCAAAACAGAGTGTAAAATTAAGACGCAAACTTCAAAACATTAGAGTAACACAAGAAACTTCAATATTAAATCAAGTGTGGCCACACATTTTATGGACAAAATGCACTTTGTTACACAATTACAGTTTCAGATATTAGAGACAGTAAAATGCAAAGAAGAATTGATTTGTCCAAGAAACTACTCTAGAAGAAAATATACTGGATCAAGCACCTTGGCACACCACAACCCACAGGAATTAATTATTGTATAGAAATTACCTGTTTTATTTGTAGGATGAACAACAGGCAACTTGAATATTGTATGGTGGTATTGAAATGTTGAACAGAAAATGGTACAACAATCAATTGAAATATTGTTTTGGTCAGCTATTTTCAGTATACTACAACTGAATTTGTAATAGTAACAATACTTTGATGACGTAAACATAAATTGTTAACAGGTTGGCTGCACTTAACTCATTCACTCTATGGTTCACCCTTACCTTACGCAGGAATACTGATAATATACACTTGGTAACCCACAATTTTTACGAGGACAACATGCACAAAATATGGGTTGATAAATGTGACTATTGTTTCAATAATTGTTTTAATACATGTTTCTTGTTTTTTGGTACCTAGGTAAAAACAATTTCATATGCAGACTCAGTAATTTTTTCTAGGACAAAAAGATAATGTTCATCATTTCATTATGGCCTCTATGCTCTGGTGATGCGGTATTGATAGGTCACAATATGACACGTGTCTAAGAGACGTGCCGGAAGAGACGAGTGAACCACATGGAATGCCCATCATTCAGATGCGCGGGAGGAGACACAAACTAGACTCCATGGTATCTTTAATACACAGCAGTATCAAGCTTGACATGAATTTAACTCGGTAAGATCGTAATACTTGAGAGTTTGACTTTTGATGAATGTTCAGTTGAGGCAGAAAGTGCAATACACTTTTGCACAACAAATAGTTTAAGAGTAAAGTATGCTAGCTGTGGTTCCATGTATGCACACATGGCAGTTAGTGAAATATTAAGAGGCCCATTCAAATCACCTTTGAACAGTTAAGAGGAAGAGAGTGCAGGTATTATAATCATATGCTGTTGAGTTGTACAGCATAACAAGTGAACAAGCGCCAAAAAGAAATGCTATAAGTGAATCCATTGAATAACGTAAAATTCTATAGCACTGTATATAGTAAACAGAAACAAAAGATTTAGATGAAGATAAGTGCTATTTTTAATGATGTGTGACACAGTATTAGATTGTTTTGTGATTTGATCAATGTAGGTACAGTGAAGTTTGATATTGATTTTGGTTTGATTTTGTTTTTTTTTGTATTGTAGATAGAGTGTCCCTCGAGAAAGGACTAGGGAGGTCAGAAATGCATAACGGTATAAGAGAAAGACAGTCATTTGACAAATTGCCATGACAAATGGATGATGATCAATCGATCATGGATATAATTGAAATATGAACTTATTGTATTACCATAAATAAATTGTGGCTGTTTGCCAATAAATGAAATACACAAAGGAGCAGGAAATCAATAAAACCAACAAGGATGTTTACGTTTGTTAATTGTTTGAATTGTGCAACTCATTGTGGACGCCTATAACCATTGCACCCTGGGACTGCGATCATCAGAGGACAGCGAATAAACACCCTCTTACTTCCTACACCACAGAAGGGGTTCCCTGTTGTGCTTCCCAGCGGGATATCACAATAGGGATCTGTGACATCTCTTTCATGAGGTAAGGAGACTTTTGGCCCACGTGCTGGGGAATAACAACTTTGTAAGATCTTCTTCCAATGTTGCACATAGTTTCTTTCTCCTAAGTTTTATATCCAATTCAGCTGGGAATCCAGGCCACAGTTTCCTCCATTTTTAACCTGTGTTTGTAAGTTTTAATATCATTTACTGTTACCAGCAAGTCACACCATGTCTACTGCACTTGTATGACTTGGTGTTGTAAAGTGTGTAATTATTCTAGAGCTGCAGTTATGTTATGTTATGTTATGTTATATGAGTTGGTAAAGTGCGCTGTTACCCAAGGGTGTCCTGGCGCTGAGCACTGTCTACCTGAAAAACATCCATCCCTGCAACCGAACTAAGGCGGAGCTGGAAACAACCGTGCCTTCAAACCTTTCCTAAATGAGAGGAACTCCGTGGCAGCCCTTAGATAAAACGGAAGGTCGTTCCAGGCCTTGGTAGCTCTGAGAACAAAGCTCTTGCCACCCCAGTTAGCCTTTTTGGCCCTCGGAACGGCCGCCCGTTTTGCGTCCATTGTTCGGGGACAGTTAGCGCTGGGGTCAAGTCTCTTTTGAAACTCTTTTAAAAAGGACCTGGAAGGCTGGGCTGTAAAACGTTTGCACCTGTTTTGATGCCTTTATAGATGCAGAACTAGACAAGTGTAGCTTGTGACCAGCAATAGGCTTACTGTTGGTGGGTCTGTGTAGTAGCCTGTCCCTCCCTAAATCCCTCCTCAAATGTTCCTAAGCTCTTTCTCTTTTGTAGTAACTATTCCCTATTTTCTAGCCACCCCCCAGTCCTTCTCACATTTACTACTTAAATGTAAGCATACATGTGAAAAGATGGGGAGACAGAGGACTCCCCTCATAGGTTTGTGCAAAGCATTTTGTAGTATATGAGCAGGACGACTGTATTAATATTTCGTGTATTACAAATAGGCCCAAGGGTCATTGCAACGTTTGTGCCTGACTCATAATTCAAATTAGGGCATATATCCTGCTGACTAGAATTGATGGAGGATGCATTCAAACATAAATCCATCTTAAAACAAAGACAGGCTTGTGCACTATCTGTATATCGTGATATGCAACTGGTCAATTGAGATTCAACAAACATCCCTGGCTGAATAGTATATAGTAACTTTGGATTCAGCCTCAAACTCAAGACTTTCAGCAAAACAAAGACATTCATGAAAAAGTAAGCTTTCCACATGGTCTCAGGTTACAAAGAAGTGACAAAAAAAAAAATAAAGTTTTTAAAATCTGATAAAGCCTCTTTTGTAAAGATGCGTCTTTAAGGTGCCACATTAGCACAATAAGTCACTAAATTCCCCTATGCTTAAATAACTGTGTAATGTGATCAGGTGCTCATGTAAAGTGCTCTAATGCCCTTCGGCAAGTTCCTGCTATATGAAATAAAAAATAAAATAAAATCATCTTCTGTCTAGTTCTTTTCTTCCCTATGTATGTTCTTCCTTTTCCTTTGCTTATTTCTTGTCCTCTCTTTATCTTTGTCATCTTTTTCACTTTCACCCCTTGTCCTTGTTTTCTTTCCCTATCTTTAGCAATATTTTCCTCTTCTCAACATCTCCCTCTTCTTCCCCTTGATTTTTATTCCTTCCTCCACCACTCCACCCTGTTCACTCTTTTACCTCTTCAGTTTCTGCCGACCGCCGCGTCGACCAGATGAACTCCATGATGGCAACAAAGACCGCAATGATGAGCCCGCAGATGAGGACGACGAAAATACCACCAATGTTCTCCATGCCCAGACCTAGAAGCATGGAAAGAGAAGAGAGGATTTCAGGAGATGGTCAAGGTCATAATCAGAGGAGACATGATGTTCACAATCTACTGGGAGCCATTGCATCCCTTTGATAGCAACTCTGGGAGGTGCAGGCTGGCACATATTAGGTGAGTGATTGCTTCTCTATCGGCACACACCTAGGAGGGGAAGAATGGCACACACTAGGTGAGGTACTGCATCTGTACTGGTGCATGGCTGAGAGGGAAAGATAGGTCCACAGTAAGTCAGTCACTGCACTTCTCTGAGAGCACACCTGGAAGGAGAAGAATGGACCACACTGGAGGAATTATTGCATCGACATCTGAAATGCCTGCGAATTCAAGGCTGGAACAACAGTTGAGTTACTACAACCCTATGGGAGCACCTGCAGGAGGAGAAAGATGGCACACACTAGGTGAGTTACTGCATCTGTACTGGTGCATGGCTGAGAGGGAAAGAAAGGCCCACAGCTGGTGAGTCACTCCTTCCCTATGGCAACATGCTTTACTAAGTGAGTCACTGCACCCTGTAGGAGCAGGCCTGGGAGTTGGAAGCTGGCATACACTAGAAGAATCACTGCATCCCTATGTTCTTCTATAAGGGGGAGTTGGCACACACAAGATGACTCAGTGTTACCTCAGTAAAGGCATTGGGGTTGTAAACATCGTTACTGCTACTCAAAGAGTGAGTGTCTGAAAGGGGCAGTGCAGAGTCTATTGGTACTCAAAGAGTGAGTGTCTGAAAGGGGCAGTGCAGAGTCCATTGCTACTCAAAGAGTGAGTGTCTGAAAGGGGCAGTGCAGAGTCCATTGGTAGACTCTGAAACTCATTTTCAAACACACACAGAGAAACGTGGCGGGTCATATACAACTACTATTTGTAAGTCATAATGGATGATGCAGATTTACTTTGTCACTGATGAGGTAAAAATATGTCATGAACATGGTTTCATCATTAAACTCAATGTGTGCACAGAGTAATATGTGAGGCCACTGGGTCGTGGCCCAGCGCTCTAGATATGTGCCCAGGTGTGTCATGAAAGGTGGATGGCATTGCACGCCAAGAAAGCATGGGACTTGTTTTGTCTACCAAGCACAGTCTGGGTTTTGCCATTTGCATCTATGTTATTCCTAAATGAAATGACACCCTAAAAAGAAAGAAATAATAAATCAAGACAATTTTGCCTTGCATATGTGTTAGTTTATTTTGAAACTGTCTACGTAGTTTTTTGTGATATGGCCAATATGCTTCTGGGACATTTGAAAATAGTTATGTTTAGTATTTTCATAATTGTAATACATCTTTGAATCACCTCTGAGTTAAAAAGTTAAAAAGTTTCATGCTATAGTTTCCTTTCTCACTCTACAATTTGTGAAAGGAAAATAAAGGACAGGGCTTCATCCTAACATAACTAGCAGCAGCCTATGAGAAAATGTGGCTGATATTTGAGTTTATGTTTAAAACCACTGAAAATGCAGCAAACAGAAAAACACTGCATGGGCCTCTTTGTGGTTCAGTCTTCATCCAAAATCCTTTCAGGTTATCTAGAGGTGCTGCAAAACCCCTGAACCCCTAGTTCCAGGGGCTATGGAGTCACTGTATCCTCTTGGAAACACTCCTGGGAGGCGGAGGATCTCCCATCCTAGGCGAGTCACTGCACACCTGGGGAGAGCACATGGGGGGGATCGCCCATCCTAGGTGAGCTGGTGCATGGGAGCACACCTGGGAGGGGGTGGGTCGCCCATGCTGCCCCCAGAAATTGGCTCAACTGGTTCTGCCCCCACTTTGGGCAGGAGAATTGCCAAGAAAACCAAGCTAGGAGGAGAGGTGTGCCCACCTCTGCCAACCGTACCCCTCAGGTGGGCGAGTGAGGTTAAGCACACATCTCAGTTCCCGCCATCTTGAAGATGAGGGGACCCAGCCAATGAGGAAAAGGCTCATGTCCCCCTCCCACTGGAGGGTGACATAATAAGGGGTGTACCCACCCCAAGGAACGGGCCCCTTCGTCCCAAACTGCACACCCCTTTAACACCCTAAATTTAGTATTTAGAGGTAACCCTGAACCTTGCCTCCTCTACTTTGAGGAAGAAAGAAGAAGGACTAAAGAGCCGTGCTGACCCAGGAAGAAGAGGATACTAACTGCTTTGGCCCCAGCCCTACAGGCCTGTCCGAAACTCTGACCTGAGAACAGCAAAACCCGATGTGTCCAGCATCCCCACAGAGCCTGGAGGACCTGCCCTGCAATCATCTTTAAGACTCTGTCTCCCATGAGCACCGGATTTCCTCAACAAAGACTCACCCACAGAATCCTGATCCAGGAGACTGCAATTTTGCACCACTCTGCACCCGACGCCCAATGCTCAAGTTCAAGTTGCCCAACACCACGAGGAGGTCTCCACAGCAATCCTGACCTGGGTTCTGGTGATCCCCCTACCTCCCTCAAGCTTTGTTATATGGCCATTAGGTTTATTGTCGACATTGCAAAGTTAGCCTGAGCTTTCATGCCATCATGCAGCTTTTGCGCACGTTACTACATGACTTTATTTAGCAAGACTGTGTTTATGCCTTTCACATGAGAACTGTCTGCTTTTCGCGTTCTCTGCTAAGCTCCTGGAGTTTAGTCTGAACACGATGTGCAAGGTCGATAAACAATGCCCCTTGTTATTCTGTTCTTGTCAGTCCCTAGCACCTAGACAAAACATGCTACACAGCTGCTCTGCTGGAGACTCGTGCTTTGATATTACGGGGATGCATGTTGTTCACACACACTTGGAGAGTGAACTTTCCATGGAGAAGAGCTGTGCTATTCCTGTGATGTAAAGCTTACATCTAGGCACTAAGGTATGGGGTCTGCTTTCAAAGCACCAGAGATCTTCTTTTATACAACAACATTTCTTCCAGCCAAAGGGAGGGTGGTTAGGCCTTATAGTCCTTTTTCCAATGTCTATATATAATGACATCCGCCTTTATATTCTATGGAATTGTAAAAATGCGAATTGTTTTGAGTTTATGCGTTTTGCTGCTGGTAGTGGCTCGTATACTGTATTACAGAGCACGATAGTTAAAATAAACATTTTGAACTATTCCAGTGACTCTGCCAATTCGTATTGTGGACAAGTACGAGTGAGCGAGTGAAAGGGTAAGTCTTGCTACCGCGATTCCTGAGAGAGCCGGAAGTGTTGTGTTCTGGGTTGTCTAATCATTTGTAGCTTTGTGATTATGTAGGAGAACGAATAAGACATTATAGCTAGTCGGTTTTGGGATTTTGGGTACTAAGGTGGTAGGTAGGTACAACCCCTATACACTGAGGTCCTGTTTTCCTGCGCATAGTTCTGTGTATGTGCAGAATCCCTGCAACAGCTTCAAGCCAACGCCTGCAGCCTCAACCTGAAGGGAACCCCGATAGCGACCGGAGCTGATAAGAAGAACCCGATGCCTAAAGACACTCCTGCACCTGACACCCCATGGCCTTGAGGGGCCCAACCGACAGTGTCCAGGCATCCCCTAAGATCCCAACTTACCTCTCCAGTCAGTGGTCTCCTTCAGGAAGCCTCCCTGCCCGAGCCTGCAGCATATTTACCTAATCAGAGATCTCCATTGAAATCCAAAGGGTCCCCAACGTCGACTTATCACACTGCACCTGGCCGCCCTGTGCCGCTGATGGTGCAGCTCATGTATTGATTGTTGGCACCTGCAGTGCTGATCTCTCTCGACCCCAGGAGCTTTCCTCCCAGAGCCGAGTGGCTTGCTCGTAAGCCATCCCTAACCGAAGGCCCCGTTAGCCCCTTTGGCTAACATTGGGGCCATGTACTCTGCATTAGACCGCCCCAGTGCTGCTGGTTGTGCAACTTGAGTGCCCAACTGGACCTTGGGAAACTTTGGTCCTAACCCCCAAGACTTCCCCTAACACTTTTTCTCCCATGGGAACCCATGTTACGAGTTTGTTTCTAAAATTGTTATCAAGCTGAACTTTTAGCATGAAAAGAAAAGTAACTATATTGCAAACATGAAAAACTCTTACTTACCTAGTACTGTAGGATTCATGGTCTGGTATCTAGGCATAACACCCGAGTAGTCGATGTAATCCAAAGGTAATCTAAAAGTGTTCCAAAAGTAACTACTGTGTAATTTAACCTGTTTTGAAACCCAATAAAAACCTGTAATAATTACAAATTCAACCACTACTGCATTTCCTTGTAAAGTCTTGCATTTGAGAGCATATTTTACTTACATGTGCCAAGTCCTGCTTGGTTCTACAAACAAAACATAAGTGTACTTTTTTATACTCACCTAATTGGTCTGGATTCAGTCCCTGCGTGTGTGCTATCAGTCTTGATTGAGTGAATACAATAAATGCTTAACACACTCTCCTGATAAGCGTAACTGCTCGCCCACACTACCACAAAGAGAGCTGTTAGTACTTACCTAATTGAGCCTCTGCTATATCTCTGGGAACTCACTAGACTCTGTGCTCACTATACCTCACTTTGTTATAGTATATAGAGAGCCAGATTCCTACAGGGAAGGATCGGCCACCTAGGTTGGTCACTGCTTCCCTATGGGAGTACACCTGGGAGGGGGGACAATCACCCACCCCAGGTGAGTCACTGAATCCTCATGGAAGCACAGCTGGGAAGGGGGAGGTTCGCAAACTCTAGGTGAGTCACTGATTCCCTATGGGAGCACATCTGGGAGAAAGAGGATTGCCCACCCTAGGTGGGTCACTGCTTCCCTATGGGATCATGCCTGGGAGGGGGCAGGAGCTCCCACCAAAACTGGGTCACTGCTTCCCTGTGGGAGCACACCCAGGAGGGGGGAGGATCGCTCACACTAGGTGGGTCACTGCTTTCCTATGGGAGCATGACTGGAAGGGGAAGATGGGCCACACTAAGTGAGATACTGCATCCTTATGGGAACACCCCTGGGAAGTGCATGCAGGCACTCATTGGGTGAGTAACTGCATCTTTATTATATCACGCCTGTGAGCGGGAGGTTGGCACACACTGGGTGAGTCACCGTATACGTATTTAAGCATGGCTCATATGGGACGCTGGGACTCTAAGTGAGGCACAGTATTTGTATGGGAGCTTTTGGGACAGCATTGTCTTCTGCATAACCTTACGAATGTTCACCCACACCGTAAGTCACTCAACTGTAGTTTTCACCGGGATCCTGATTTGTTTGTGTACAGCACCCACACCAGTAATAATGTTCTTGAAATATGACGTGGTGTTGGACATTGCCTTCTTAAGGGAATATCCACAAAACGATTTGCTTTTTTTGTCCTCCTAGTTTTCACCTAATCTCTGTTCGTGACTTTAGACTTCAGAGCATGTTTGCACTGTACCCACATGGGTTAGGAGTGGGGTGCTCGCACAATTGGGTTAAGTGTCATCCCCGAGAGTGCCCTATGAAAAGGTACACCCTATACCCAGGACGGGTATGGAATTGGCAAGTAGGGAGATGTGGCACTGATCATGCCCCGCAGGACTCAATGGCCCATTATGTCTAATACTTAGGTTGGAGTCTCCATGGGTGAGTCAACCTGGAGGGGGCCTTCCCTACCATTGGAGCGGCCCTAGGGTACGTCCTGAGGGTGAAACTCGGGGTAGACAAGTAGCCGGGAGGGGGCCCAAGCGTGGCCGCTGCCCAAACAGTGGAGAGCCCCTAGGCGGGGTCCTCCTAACTCGGAGGTCAGTTCCCCTCTATGGGACAACTCCTGAGGTCAGTGAGGCCCTTTTGTGGCCATAGGGCCAGAGCACTGCCCCACTGTTGGTGCAATGTGGAAGTGCACACACACTAACAACATCTTGTAAGAAGCAGTGCTTAGGTGAGGGGGGGACACAGATCCTATGCCTGACAAGCGGTGGGTGCGCCAGCACCAAGGTTGTACTGGGCCTGTATGCGGCCTGCTGGTGCTGGTCGGCCTGAGCCCTTGCACCAGTGATGGTTCTAGGCCCCCGCCACCAGCCTGTCAAGACAGGCTGATGGGTACGATGGTTCCAAGAAAGTGCTTAGCAACTGCCATTGTCAGTCAGATAGCGCACGGACATCACAGGTGTCCTCCAGACCTACCCTGCTGGCTTGCCATGGCAAGCTGAAGGTGATGGTTCTCAGGTGGAGCCCTAAGGATCCTGGCACTTTTCCACTCTACTGCAGTGGGCAAGTGTGTGACCCTTCCGACACTTGATAGGAAGTGGTGCGGACATGATGTCTGTAAACGTATGTCAGGCCTGCCATAACAGCCTGAGTACACACTTACAGCATTGGTGCGTTTTACCTGTGTATCCGACCTTCTGTTTCAGACCAGTGTGTGCACTCACATGGACTGCTTGTTTAAATATATATTGGACCTGCCACAGCAGGTCTGTGAGAGCCCCCCTGAGTGTGTACTCTGGCTGGCCCGTAGCAGACATGGTCCCTCCGGAGGAGGAGACCTTTTGCATCCTCTACGATGATAGGTGAAGGAAGGGCTGGGCAGGCACCCACGGGTGTTCTCTGCTCAGTTATTATGGAAGGCCCACAAGGGTTCCCCTACCATGCTCCTCAGTTAAGCTACCATGGGAAAGAGGTCACTTGTATTTCAAGCTGCAAAAATGAATCGGAGCGGCACAGTCTTATGATGTTTCCTATCAATGGATTCACTAGGTCAAACCCGTTTCAATGGTAAAGGTGGGCTTGGCATATCTTGTGTAGAAAGGACACTTATGAAAAGTGGACATTTCTATGCATCAAACTCTTTGTGTGCCATGTTGTTCAGCACCGGTCAACACCGGAGGCCTGGGGTGCACATCTGGGTATTCCCCATTAACACCCATAAACCATTGGGTATGCAATTGAGATAGCTGACCTATGCCATGTGTGGCACTGGTGGATTATATGGGGGGGAAGAGATTGTGACACCTGGCTTCCAGATCACAGCCCCCATAAAGATAGAGCTCTGCATTCCACCGCCTCATGTCACACAGGACAGCAGTTTAAGGAACACATCTGTGGTTCAAAGGAATACTCTTTAAACCTTCCCCCAACGTCAAAGGCCCAATGGGGTATTACAACCCAGTGCCATCCCACCAAGAGGAGAGAACCGCTTGTAGGGACGCAGTACTGGAGAACCTGGTCTGCGTGGTCACACTGCCAGAGGACGCGTTGTGCACATGGGGGATAACTGCCCAGGGAAAGGATAGCGTGCCTTCCTGAAAAGTGACTGGCCTGGGCCGATGACCTGCCGATGTGTGGCACCCTGAAGGGGGTTCCCAAGGATCAGTTGGCTGGTCTCCTGTTCTCTTGGAGGGCTCAGGGATATCAAAGATCTCCTATGAGGGGTCCACACCATCTACCGGTGACATCTGGAGAGCCGTGCCAGATCTTGGCTGGAGACTGGAGTCCTGAGTGCCGAGCTCAAGACGTTGCCTGCATCTGTGGTCATGTGGTTCCTATACTGCAGGGACCTCAGCATACATAAGCGTCCTGTTTGTGGTGAGTGGATTCACTGGTTGTGGGATCCAAAGTTGCCAGCTTTGTCGACTGTGCTGCATTCCTCTTGTTCACCACACCGACTCCACGCTTATTGTGTACAGTATCCAATTCACAGGTTGTGACCTTGGAGGTGGGGGAGACACCCATTGCAGAGTCTCATTCTGCATCATGAGGCTTTGCAGAACTTCTGCTCATGTGTGCGACTGGCGTAATCTGGTGCAACTGACATCAAGATGCACCGACATAGTGCCACACTTCCAAGGAGGTACGGAATTGCAATTCTACTTTGGGTAACCTGAAGTGTCACGTGCAACTCATCTCGTTGTGCACCAGACCCTGTGTCCAGATTGCCGGAACACACAGCCCGTATCAAACTGTAACCAACAGAGTAAGTCCTCGAGCCAAGAGGCTCCACTGTATGTTGTTTCCCATTCACTGCTTGACCGCTCACTGGCCCCATCACGGTGAACTAAGTGTCCTCTCCGTATTTGGCTCTTCTGAAGACTTTGTGGCACCAGGTAGGAGTGAGAGGAATTGACTGGCCAAAGGGATGCTTCCAAGAAGGTAAGGAGCAGGTCAAGCAACTGCATAACCCCCCATTGCTTCACAGAACTGGGCTAGTGCCAGAAGGCCCAGGTGGACCAATGTGAAACAAATTGTTGTTCTTAGCCCATTTCTGTTTGCAACTGCTTCAGTGGCTCCAAGACCTCCTTTGTTTACGTTTACCTCTTGTTTATGCTGACTGTCTATCCCCACCTGCTTTCTGGGGACCTAGACGAGGTGTGGCCTCAGCCATGAGTGGCCTTGTGACTGGAGGGAGGGGCTGGTGAACTTCCATCCAGGGTGTCTGGGACCGTGGGGGTGAACTGGAGAGTGGCAGGAGGATTGGAGGCATGGGGTCTGCGGAGTGTTATCTATTGACCTGTTTGGTATCAGTGGCACAGCATTAGGGTGTTGGGTGCATATGTGTGTGAAAGTGCATATAGACCGGGCTGGTACCTGTCGCATTGCGTAGTGGTGTAAAGTGAGAGTGAGTGTGAGTGTGCGGGAGTGACCGTCTGTGGATCGCATGTGCTTCATGACACTGGTCGGCGGTGTTGGTTTATATGTTTTACTCAAGCCAAAAGCTCTACAGTGGGTTTACCCGTGTGACCTTGTTCCGTGGTGCTGCTAAAAGTGTTATAATTCTGTGTATGTACATGTAACTGATATCGTTGGAGCCCAATGGTGCACACTATAGCTGTCTCAAGTTGCATTATTAGGATTGTGAGGGTGGGCCAGGGGCCGGGGTTTGACAACGTGTTGCACCGCATAAGGGTGCTGTGTAGGATTAGGATGGGACTTTTCCCATGTGTGCATGTTATCGAGATCTGATCAACACAAATTGGGGCTAGATTTGCTAGTAATATTGTCATGTGTGTTTTATGCCAAGAACTCCATGATATTCATGTTGCATTGTTTAATGTGTGTGTTGAATATAAACAACATCTCTCAACGTCACAAGTGTGACATCTCTCTTCTGTGTCGCAACATTTATTGTGTGTGTGTGTGCTGTGCTCTTGCTGTACACATTGCTTCTGAAGGATGCCTGACTTCCAGGGCCAAGCTACCCAAGGATGAGCACAGGATGTGCCGTGTGTATTATCGCCAGCCCTTGACAGGAGATGAGCCTTCTGCCTGACTGGGGCCTGACTGGGGCATCCCTTCGGCCATCCAGACAGCGACGGTTCCAACACCTGGGCTTTGTAAAGGGTCTGAGATGCAGAGCATGACTGTCATCTGTAAGAGCACACCCTGCATGCCATCCTAGGGCACCGACTATTGTCCGTCTGCCTGGACATAATCATGGGCAGGGGATGGAAGCATACTCTTTTTCTGATCTGTAGTACAGAGAAGCCATTATCCGGTCCATGAAGAGTGATATTCCTAATGGCCTGATTGGGTACCTTTCCACTACCATCATGTGCCCGGATCCTGTATTGACATCCCAGTATGAGTAGTGTGTGTGTGAGGGGAATATAAACGTGACTGGTAATAAGACTCCATGTTGAATGCAAGTGAGTGGCTGTATGGGATCCATTCTGGATTGTCCCTTGTAAAGCAAGACAACAAGATGGAGGCTGGGGGACAGCCTCATCAGGCTGGTAGTGTATTGATGACATTCCTAAGCTGTGGGGTTAGTGCCAGAGAGTAAGGTGTGGGAAAATGGAGACAGGGCTGCTTTGGTTGTGCATCAGAGGAGAGATACACTAAGAAAGGGAACTTTTGATGTGTTCCAGGGCCCTGGCAGCGGAAGCAACATTATCTGTTGGGAACATGTGAGACAGGATATATGAAGTCTATGAGGGGCAGGCTGAGCATATACTCAGTGAGTCACTGTGTGTTTATTGAGCAAGGCTAGGCTCCCACAAGGGAGGGTCACAATATCTGTATGGAGTCTTTGAGGGGCAGGCTGAGCATACACTCAGTGAGTCACTGTGTGTTTATGGAGCATATCTAAGTGGGGCAGGCTGGGCTCCCACAAGGGAGGGTCAAAATATCTGTATGAAGTCTATGAGGGGCAGGCGGAGCATACACTCAGTGAGTCACTGTGTGTTTATGGGGCAAGGCTGGGCTCCCACAAGGGAGGGTAACAATATCTGTATGGAGTCTTTGAGGGGCAGGCTGAGCATACACTCAGTGAGTCACTGCGTGTTTATGGAGCATACCTAAGTGGAGCAGGCTGGGCTCCCACAAGGGAGGGTCAAAATATCTATATGGAGACATGCCCGGGAAGGGCTGAATGATACTAGAGGGAATCACAGCATCCTGATGGGAGCATGTCTGAGACTGGCAAACCTGCATAGAACGAAGGGCCAGGCTGTATCTGTATTAAACGTGTTTAAGGAGCCGGATGGACACACTACTAGGAATCTGTACATCCCTGTAGGAGCATGGCAGGGAGGAGCAGGCTTAGTACACCCAAGGGTAGGTGATAACATTGGTATGATGCATTCCTGAGAACAACAGCTTGGACACACATTAGGTGGGTTGCTATATCTGTATCAGGCAGTGGTTAATTTGCTAAAAACAACTGCAGGTGTTCAAACTTTACCTAAGGAGCTTGCTAATAGTGTTTTACCTATTCAGGTGGGTTCCAAATACTATGACTGCTTAGCTTTGATTCTACCTTGTGTCTTTATTCGACCACCTTTCACTTCCTACTTCTTTATCTCACTCTAGCGGGTTCTTTTTCATTTCTGTTTTCTCCCTTAGTCTTCTTTTCCTATAGTTCTCCTCGTCCTCCCATTTTTGACTTTCTCATGCTCTCAGTAAAAGTCTGATGATGAAAGTAAATATTTAGTCATCAAATGTGTAAAGGGTGCGCCCCTGGCACGTAAGGGTGAGAACCACATCTATGGCAGTGACGGTCTTTCTCTTGGTGGGCTCGGTGTAGGTGACAGCGACCCTGGTCACATTCTCTAGAAAAACACAGAGCACACTGTGGGTCTCTCGATAGAAGAGTCCAGAGATGCTCTTGACTCCTCTATGGCGTGCTTGGCGGTGGGTGGCAGGCTTGGCATGCCCCGGATATTGTCCCGAAGCACCTTCCTTTACCTCTTGGCCCACCCCTTTGCCAAGACCCTCTCCTCCTTTGCTGCATCCAGACATGGTCTTCTTTCTCTCGCTCAGAACAGAACTTAGAATAAAGTGCCTAGATTACCCTCAAGGGTGATTAGCACACTATACTAATAAACCTAACATAACAAATCAAAGTAGTCCCAGTTACAAAGAAAATGTGCTTGTACCCATCATTTGCAAACACCAACACAAATTGGACAGGTTCATTATTCTTTTTTATTTTTGCCGCTTTATATAATGCAAACATAGCCCAAGGGCATCAGAGTGCTTTACAAGAGAACAAGACAAAAAACATAGATAACAATCAACATAAAAATAACAGATAAGCAACATAGAATACACATATACCCATCAGGTTAAATCTGAAGAAGGCTATTCAGATTATGTCTAGATGAACTGGAAACATCAAAAAGGGGATGTGGAGTAGAGACCATAGTCTTATCCAAAGTGTTCCTCAGATAGGAGGATTTTTAGATCCTTTGTAAACATGGCAAGACTGAAGGCTGTGCGAAGAGCTGGTCAGTCCCTGTTGAGAGCCAGAGATTTTCAGTTTTCCAACCAAGTAGGAGGGCGTGGCGTTGTGAAGGGTGTTGCGGGTGATGCTCGCAGTCTTATGTTGGACTCTTGCTTTAATGGGACACCACTGTAGGTTGTGAAGATTAGAAGAAATGTTATAACATTTATGTATTCTGCTGCAAAGCATGCAGCTGTGTGAAGCTCTCCTCTCAGGGGTGCCAGATGTTCTTTGGGGAGACTGGAGAGAAGAAAATTTCAACAGTTGGGTCTGGAGAGTACCAGTGACTGACTGCAGTTTTCAGGCCCTGCTGAGGAATGAAATACCTGATGTTCCACAGGAGTCTGAGATGGTGATGGCTTCCCTTGGCCATGGGCACAATTTGCTTCTGAAGGTTAAGGCGATAGTCAAGGATAAATCCCAATTAATTTAGCACCCGGTACAAATGCTGGTTTACAGTTCCGTGGAGAGAAGGACTCAAGCCTCTCTTGTTCGGGGAGGCTGAATTGTTTGAAACGTATTTCTTTTTTAGTTGAGTTTTAGGTGATGGTTGGCCAGACACTTTTGAACCCTGTTGAGTTGAGTAGAAGGCTGTCTACAGGGAAGAAATCTCCCAGTGGACCCGAGTATCATCCACATATTGGTGACAGAGAATTCTAGAGAAACTCAGAATCTTTCCAGTGGTTTGAGATGGAGATTAAACAAGGCTGGGAATAGGACTGAGTGCTGGGGAACCCCTCGCTTTAGGTCAGTCTTGCTAGAAACAGAGCCTCCTATATCATCTATTTGTGATTATATCTACAAATAGGAACTGAATCAGTTTAGGACTGTACCATCGATGCCCATCCGTTCCTTTGGGATGTTAATCAGATAATGGTTGTTGACTGTATCAAAGACAGTCGAGAGGTCAAAAAGCGCATGTAGGCACAATTTCCCTGAACCGTGAAAGCGGAGAGAGTCATCCACAATTTGCAGGAGAGGCATTTGAGTGCTATGGTCTTGTCAGAAACATTGGAATATTGTTTGCCTGGACATGCAGGGACAGTTGAGTAGCTACACAGCTTCCTAACACCTTCCCTAAGAAGGGAAGTGTTGATATTGGATGGGAGTTGCTCAAGCCATTCGTGTCAGCTGCATGGGGACGACCTGGCCAATTTTCAAACAATCAGGGAAAATACCTTGCTCCAGTGAGTAATGTACCAGGGGTGTCCAGTATAGTAGCAGCAGCTTGGCCATTTCCTTGCGCAAGGTCCTGGGAGTGCGTCGCAAAGGTGGTTGGAGTGTTTCACCTTTGTTATTGCCTCGGAGTCTGCATCGAAGTGTGACCAGGTTCATTGGGATTTGCAGTTCAGTACGTCATTGCCAGGACGGACAGATCTTGGTAGAAGTGGAAGCCCAACAAAGTCTACTTTCTCTACAAAGAAGTTTTCAAAATGTGCTAGTAATGACTGGCTATTGGATTGTTTAATGATGTTGAGGAGAGGTTCTGGATGAGTTTTGGGGACATGGAGCAGAGTCATGGGGCATATTTATTAGAAAATGTCAGAGCACGGAGCTGCACCAAATTTGGCAGCACTCCTGCATTTTGAAAATGCATGGATGTGCTGTATTCACAAGAATGCGGTGCACCCCTGTGTTTTCCCCAGTGCTGGTGCTAAATTGAGCTGCCGAGTGCCAACGCAGCCACCCTTGCACCATAGTGCTAGGATGCCTGCGTTTAAGTGAATAATTGTTTATGTGCAGGAAGGTGTCACTTCCTCCACATAAATAACCCCTAATGGCGATTTATAATCTATGGGGCAGATTTACAACCCCTTGCGCCACTTTCGCGTCACTTTTAACCATGTTAAAAGTGACGCAAAAGTGGTGCAAGGGGCTTGTAAATCTGCCCCTGTGTGGGCTGCACTCTGCAACACACACAGAAGTAGCAAATCAGCATTTTTTAATGATTGTTTATGTGCGGGAAGGGACACCTTCATGGCATTTTCCTCTTTCTGTGTGTGCCTCAGAATGCAGCACACATAGAAAAACAAAAATGAGGAGAAATAAAAGTATTTCTCATCTTTTTGCTATTCTAATGCCTGCTCTTGCATGGCGTTAGTTTTTAGTGCTGCCTCAAAATTACAGATCCTAATAAATCTGGGGCAGCATCATAAATAAATGGGTGTTGAGGTGGAAGGCCCACAACAACACCCTTTGCACGCCCCTTTCACGCTAAGTGATGTTTGTAAAGGTGCTGTATTTACAAGGCGGCGTTAAGCCCTAAAAAGTGGCTTAATACTGCTTTGTAAAATGGAGAAGGGCAAAGCGCTACCAAAACGTTGCTAAAAGTGACGTTCTATTGGCGATATCCTCTTGTAAATATGCCCCATGATGTTATGTTATGTTAAAAAGACTTCTAGAGCGCTCTGTTACCCAGAGGTGTCCTGGCGCTGTATGCTAACCACCTAAGAGAAGCTGAAAATACTGCTGTCAAGGAAAATGTATATGAATAACCAGGTCTTTAATTCTTTCCTAAAGGAAAAGAGCTCTGTGATGTTCCTAAGCTTAAAAGGCAAGCCATTCCAAGCCTTGGCGGCACAATGACAGAAACTCCTACCTCCCCAGTTGACTTTATTAAAGCGGGGCAGGATGACTAAGTTAGCCTGGGCCGAGGGTAAATCTCTTCCGGGTACATATCATTGAAAGGCATGTTTCAGGAAATCAAGACTGACTCCATTTAGTGCCTTAAAGACAATGCACAATGCTTTAAAGTGGATTCGTTGTTTAACAGGCAGCCAGTGGAGTGTCCTAAGAATGTGGTTAGATTCCGCTTGAAGATGTTTAATTTGTGATTTCTTCTAGCAGCCCTCAGGGTAGTCAGATTAGATACGGGCGTGCTTATCTCCTTATCTTTTTACAGTGTGTTAAGAGAGGAATTTAACGTGATCTCCATCTGGGTGGTTCCACACGATGCGTGAAAAGTATGTAAAGGCAGGGTCAATCAGAGTATTGACAGAACATCACTGGCATAGACAGGTAAAGTGTGATCATATCATAGCTTCCCATCTGGATACCGTTCAAGTACCACTCATGATGCGAATCCTGCATTCTCATTGGAAGAGCTGTTTGAAGAGGATAAACTGGAGATGGGGCTCGACGGTGGAGAAGATTCTCCTGGTGTTCTCCGTACTGGTGTCTCCGACCAGCGGATGCAGCGCAGGCAGTGCTGGATCTGAGCGTGTCTCCTTACATCCTTTGGGCCCACATGCTGATCACAGAGGTCAACAGTAGACTGTCTACACAATTGTTGGGGTCGCCGGATCTCAGATGTGTGCCGGGCTGTACTCAGAGAGATGCCGAGGAGGGCTAACTCATGTACGTCAGGTAACCATGAATTTGGTGACTACTGGGTGATTTGGGAGGTGCCCTCCAGTTCATGTTATTGGTGCAGATGTTGTTTCTGGGAAATATGCGTGAGTAAGCGGAAGGATTTACATGGGTTGTGATCCCATGCCTCAGAGCTCACCAGGGAGCGTCCATCTCCATGGGTCTCTGTGGCAATTCCAATTGTGTTAGAATTACCAATATTTGGAAACTATGGACCTGGTTTTGATGTTGGCGGATGCGTTACTCCATCACAACGGTGATCGATATCCCGTCCACCGAAATATACACCTGATTATGATCTATAGATTTATATTTTGGCGGACGGGATATCCGTCATGGTAGTGACAGAGTAACCCGTCCGCCAAGATCTAACTAGGGCCCTATGTCCAGAATCAGAGACGAGGGGCCCGATTCACAGAACTAACTTAAGACAAAATCCTAAATTTACTATTTTTGGTATTCACAGAAGTTAGGATTTTGTCTTAAGTTTGTCTTAAGACAAATTTAAGACAGACTTAAGTTAGGATTTTGTCTTAAGTTTGTCTTAAGTTTGTCTTAAGTTTGTCTTAAGTTTGTCTTAAGTCTGTCTTAAGTCTGTCTTAAGTCTGTCTTAAGTCTGTCTTAAGTCTGTCTTCAGTTTATCTTAAGTTTGTCTTAAGTCTGTCTTAAGTCTGTCTTAAGTCTTTCTTAAGTCTGTCTTAAGTTTGTCTTAAGACAAACTTGAGACAAAATCCTAACTTCTGTGAATACCAAAAGTAGTAAGTTTACGATTTTGTCTTAAGTTAGTTCTGTGAATCGGCCCCCATAAATATATTTCTAAAAAGGAGTCTGCCTCCCTATGTTGGGATTACTAGCAGGATTGTATCTCTTTCTCCTACCTTTCGGCGTTTACAAATACCACCATGAGGCAGGACATCTTTACATTTTGAATTGGGATTAACCTGTGTATTCTTGTATTGTAGTGGCTAAGGGTTTAAAGGTAACCAATGTCCTTTGTAACTGTGGTCTGGGAATTAGATGTTTAAATATCTATATATGGCTCCCCTAGCAAAGATTGCTGAATCCTCAGGCTTTGAGATAATCTTGTACGCAGATGATATGCAGCTTATTTTCAAGATCAACCCTGCAGAAAAATCTGAACACCTGCGCTTTGCAGCAGGAATGCGTAACATCGCAAATTGGATGACAGAAAATTATCTCCAATTAAATTCCAGTAAAACGGAAATTATGCTCATCGGAAAAGCCTCGGCGTGCTGGTCACAGGGCTGCTGGCCCTCTGACCTAGGCCCCCCCCCCTGTCGCCAAACAAACGGTAAAAAATCTGGGTTTTAGACTTGATCAAGCGCTTTCCATGAAGGACCATATTGCAGCAACGACTAGTTCATGCTACTATAGCCTCCGGCTTCTACGGAGAATCCTTCCCTACTTACCCATTACACACACCGGAAAACCCTGGTTCAGGCCATGGTGATTTCCCGTCTTGACTACGGCAATGCACTATTGGCTGACCTGGGCCCGACTATGGTTAGGAAACTGCAGACCATTCAAAATACAGCTGCACGTATGATACTGAACCGCCCTCCGGGCACAGCGTCAGCCCCTTTACTGTCTGACCTTCATTGGCTACCGAAACGGTCATTCTTTAAGACCTGCTGTCTCACCTACAAGGCCCTAAATGGGAAAGGACCTCAATATCTTTCACATAAACTCACCAAACAAAGTTCAATCCGCACGTTAGGTCAAACTCCTTAGGACTCCTGCAGATCCCACGTATCCGCCTTGTCCGTGCAGGGGGAAGATCTTTCTCATATCTTGCCCCCCGCTATTGGAATATGCTCCCTACATCCATACGCTCCTCCCCCTCTCTCATCCTTTTCAGAAAAAAACTGAAAACCTTTCTATTTTAACCCTCTATGATCGGTTTTTCGTACAATACTGATCATCGTGGGCCTCGCTTCATCTTCTTTGCCCACTTCCCTTCTCCACCCTCTTCAGGACTCAACAAGGCATAGCGCCGAGATGCCCCCGGGTGATTCGTTGCGCTCAACAAGTATCCGGAATAAAATAAATAAATTCACATCTTTTATTGGATTGTTTATTTTTTAGATTTTCAAATCCTGTTTTACTGAAATATGGCGTTGTGAGGTGGTAGAAAGCTCTGAAGTTTGTATCCAAGATGGAGTTTTTTATGTGACTTGTGCACTAGAGTTAATTTTAATTGGAATTAAAGGAAGTTTGATAACAATTAAGGATGTATAGTTTTCTAAAAGGAAATAGATATTTATATTATGAATTTAATTAAAGGGTTTGTATTGTCCGAAATACGTAAGGGGGCATTGTAGGTTTTATAATAAATGATTGTATTGTTTAAACAGAATAATTGCATGAATTTGTTCAATTGACTATGGTCTAAATAAACATATTTTATTAACTGAAATTACCAGTGATTTAATTGGTTGGTCCCTAATGGAGACCTGTTACCGCGTTATATCCTGGGGTGGTGGTTCTCACGTAGAAAGGTAACCCAGCAGGTGAGTGTCTTCTGGGGTGGTGGGCCAACAATACAAGACATTCAGCCTTCATTCTGCTGACGCCCATGCCTTCCTTTGCGGCATGTGTGTCTCCTTTTGCACTGGGCCTTTCTCCCTCTGGGCGGTTGGCCTTACGTTTTAACCAGCCAGCTCTTTCTAAAATCATTGGGCTTTATTTACTTTTCAAAACCTGCCTTTGTGATCCAAGGTCATACACGGCAACATTATAGAAGAGAAAGTGGGAGATTTTTAAAAAATGATCGGGAGAATGTATTTTCCCCTTTGACTTCTATTGAGGGCTGAATCGGGTTATTGCCATGCATGGGACTTGCAATCGTACTGTTGTAGGATCAGATATTAGAAATCTAAATATACTTTCTTTTTACCTATCAGGATCATGGATAAAGCGCTATGACAGGCAGAGAGAATATGGGAAAAATGTTGTGCACTGGCCTGCAGGAGCAGGTCACTGGCAGTGCATGCTTCAAGTCACACAAGACCAGTCCCTGTCAGCTGAAGCCCGCAGAGGAATCGGGTTTTCGCATGCAGGAATCGGGGGCGGGAGACTAGCCTTGAAATCAATAGTCTCCCCTTGAATCAGGAGGGGTGGCATGTATGTAAGGTGGCCACAAAAATCCGATTGGCCGCACTCTGCTAGTCCTATCAGCGCGTTGCCCCAAAGAATTGTGGTCCATGAAGTAGCGTCGGCGGGTACGCCTATGCCAAAAGTTTAAAATGAAAATGAGTGTCGCGTTAGCCATCCCTGGACACTTGTTTTGAGGTACAATGTATGTAAGGTGGCCACCTCCCTTCATAGAGGTTTGGAGGGAGGTGAGGGGGATGCTTCCCCCTAGGTTAAGATGACTGGAAACCCGGCCCTAAAGTTCCTACAAGGCACCGCCAAGGCCAAATGCGGTCATGTTGCAGCGCAGAGGAAGGAGGGCCAGTCCATGTTCCGAGATGTTAGTGGGGAGTTTACTTCCCCCTGAGCCTCTCACCTGATTGAGAAAAACAGATGGATACACAGGGCTCAGCTTCAGCTGTGAATTCTGTGTGGAGGACTGATGGAGATGAGAGATTCTAACAGATTGTGTTGCCAGAGCCTCATCGAGAGGCCTCCAATGTGGTGGCCATCTTGAGCTGTGGTCGTTGATCGGATAACAGGGCGCTTCACTTTGTATAGTGAGTGTCTTGGAGGGACAGGCTTGGTACAAACTAGGGGTGGTGAACGTATTGGTAAGACATATGCCTGTGAGTGACAGCCTAGACATAGTCACTTTACCTGGAATGTGCCTACCAGACGCAGGCTAGTCACATACTGACAGGAGTATGCAGGCAGCTGAAAGAGGGATTTAGGAAGCCAGAGCAGTTCAACAGGAGAGTGGAAGAAAAAGTCCTAGATAGAAGGAGTTGTGACTTGTATGAGTCGACCAAAATTAAGAGGAAGAAAGCTGAGAGATAGTGTTAAGAGTGGATATGAGCACAGGAGGGAGGTGAGAAGAGAAGTAGGAATGGAAGAGGAGAGGAGAAGTATGAATGGAAAGCAAAGGGAAGTAGGGATGGAAGATGAGTGGGGATGGAGAAACGGGAGAGCAAAAAAAAAGTGGAATTAGAAAAAGGACAATGTAGAATGAGTACAGAGCAGGGTTGCCACAGACTCCTAAACATAAACGCAAGACACGACATTGTCTTTGTGCTGAAGCTGGGACCTGCAGCTACATACAATTATGATCTTTTATGATCTGCCTACTTTAGATGGATGCAATACTGTGAATAAAAGGTGCAATTTCCGGTTTATCTGCTCTAACAGGATTGCAACCTGCGCCCATGTCCTTCAATGAACCCACTAACCTCCTTCCCCTGGTGACAGGGAATTTCAACAGTGAAGGGCCATGAACCCATCCAGGCACAAGGGAAGATCAATCTTTGATCCTGTAATAAAAGAGCCCACAGGTGGCTGCACGCGGCCTATCACATTGTCAGTAAACATTCTATGCTCAGTTTTCTTCCAACACATGTAATCAGAAGTCATTGATAATGCACAAGAAGGAGCCAGCGAGGCCTTCACACTTTTTTTGTCTGTAAGAATGAAGGCCCTGTGACCTCTTGCTTGTTATGTTGTTACGTGTATTTGTGTAACACACAAGTCACATGGGGGGGTATCCAGGCACTGAAGTGGGTGTTGTATGTGCTGAGTCATAGTGTGGGTTAGGTGATAAGCGAGGTCTTCCGTTTCTTGCAGAATTCAAGAACCGAGGAGGAGGTTCTGATGTGCCGTCAGATCTTTAAGTAAAATAAAAACCAAATGGAGGATAATACAGCCATTCTGCTTATTACATGAACATCCAGGGACCAATTCACAAAAGGTAAACTTAGACCTGAAGTCTAAGGTTAGACCTGGAGTCTAGGGTTAGACCTGACGTCTATGTTTAGACTTGAAGTCTAAGGACCAATTCACAAAGGTAAACATAGACCTGAAGTCTAAGGTTAGACCTGAAGTCCAAGTTTAGACCTGAAGTCTAGGGTTAGACTTGAAGTCTATGTTTAGACTTGAAGTCTAAGGGCCCAATTCACAAAGGTAAACTTAGACCTGAAGTCTAAGGTCAGACCTGAAGTCTAAGGGACAAATTCACAATGCTAAACCTAGACCTGAAATCTATGTTTAGACCTGAAGTCTGAGTTTAGACCTGAAGTCTAAGGGTCCAATTCACATAGGTAAAGTTAGACTTCAGGTCTAAGCTTACCTTTTTGAATTGTGCCCACAGTCAGATGTCAGGCAGAGTCGGAAGCTGAGGAGAAAGGGAATCCTATCTTAGGGCGGATATTGCTTGCTGCATTTGCAGCTTCGCACTCTAACCTTTGGCCCGATGGTCCTCCTCCTTTGGACACTTGCCACCTTCCCACCACTTTCGCTTCAGGATCTCCAGTCGGTTATTCTCCTGCATCTGGAGGATGGCCAGGGTGATCTCATCCCGGAAGGGAGAGCCTGTGGAGGCAGAAGGAACAGGTAAGTAGCGCCCAAGCTGAACTGGCACTGAAAAGGTTATCCTTGCTCACCCATTTCGATCCATTCCTTTCACTCCCCATCACACTCTTCCACCTGTAGGATACTGATTCAATTCCTAGTTCTCTCTCCTCTGCTACAATGAATGTGCCTCATAGCCTCTGAGGTGCATGGCTCCAACTTCCTTTACCTTTCCACCGACTCATATATTCTCCCTCGCTTTCATAACTCACTCTTATCAATTTATTTATTTAACAGTTTCATATAACGCATGGACAATGAAAAGGAATCAATGTGATTTACAAAGAACATTTGCTACGACACAGGGTCTTATAATTAATTAAATATGGACAAAAAGGGGAGGTGAGGAAAAGATTTGGGAAGAGCAGAATTTATTGTAGAGGAGGTAGTTTAAGGAGTGGTGCAATGGGAAGGTGAGGAAAGTGGGGAGACAACAAAGAGGAAGTCACAAAGGAGGTGAGCAGAGGGGGGGGAAGGAAAGGGGTAGGCAAAAGCAGCGGAGAATAGAAAGAATGGGTGAAGGATGGGGGTGCAGGCAATGGGGCAGGGAAGCTTCAAGGGGAAGTAATGGGGAAGAGAGCCAGGACTGGAGATTAAGAAGAGGAAGAGGCACATGCTAAGGGGGAGAGATGGAATGTGAGTGGGGAAGGGGTGGAAAGTGAAGGGTGGGAGATGAAGGGATGTAAGAAAGGTAGGACTGGAAAGAGGATACATAAGTGGTGGGAGGTGAATAGGGAGGGGATGAGAATGGCAGGAGATGGATGGGGTTGGTAAATGGGATAAGAGAGAAGTGGCGCAGAAGAGCTTTACTTAGTAGAATCAGGCATTGGGCTAGATTTTGATCTTGGCGGATGAGATTCACAATGGCCCGTCCGCCATACTACAGTGCATTATATCCTATGTAATAAGGTGGACAGGATATCCGCCCCATTTGTGATAGAGTATTCCATCCACCAAGATTTAAATCAGGCCCTATGTATCCTATTGCCGTTCCGCACAACATGTCCCTTCCAGATGATCCTCCTTTCCTTTCTCTCTCTTTATCAATCTTTCTCACTCTTCTGTAAGTTCCCCTGCACAGTACATGCACCACCCATGCTTCTCTTCCACTAGGTTCCTCACAGTCATGTTGACTCTTCTCTTGAGTTTCCTAGCACAGTACATGCACCACCCTTGCTTCTCTTCCACTAGGTTCCTCACAGTCATGGTGGCTCTTCTCTTTAGTTTCCCTGCACTGTACATGCACCACCCTTGCTTCTCTTCCACTAGGTTCCTCACAGTCATAGTGACTCTTCTCTTGAGTTCCTCTGCAGTCAATGCATCCCACTCTTGTTTCTCTTCCACCAGGTGTCTTTTAGTTCTGACTCTTTCCTGGAGTTCGTGAAACAAACCAAGTCAGTCTCTCATCAGTTCTCTGTCCTTCACCCTCAGATGTTGTTTCTACTTCCCACAATCTTGGGTACCTTCCCTGTGGATATCTTCCCTTGAATCCCTTTGTGATATGAAGACGGCGGATACCTCCACCATTCCCAGAGGTTCCCTGGGACCCACTCTCAACTGCCCTTTCGCCTCTGTGTCCTTTACTTCAGGTAAATCTGACAACACAGTGGCACTGCTCCATTTTCTGTATAATTCTCCCCTCACTTTTCCACATAGGAGTCCCTTCACTCCAAGTTTCCCGCTTCTTGGGTGTCTCTACCATTCTCAGGGTCTTGTTCCCTTCCTCTGGGTTATGCATCCAGCACATGGGTCCTCTCACCAGCTCTCAGTGTCACTTTAAATTATGTAGTCTTGCCCATTGCCCAGTGCCTCAGAATGCAACACCTGCTGGTGCGTCCACATCTCCAGAGTCACAAACTTCCTGAGGGTCTCTTCCCCTTCCCTGTGGTCTCTCCTCATGTGTCTCCAGCATTGTGAGTGTCTTCCTCCCTTCCTGGTGCACATGCACACTACTTTTCAACTTGTCTCCCAATTAAGTTAAAAATTATGAGATCTTCCACTCCTCTTGAAGTTCACCACTGTCTCTCTCCCCCTTCCTTGAATCCATCTCTAATCTGCACCTATTTTCTGAAGACCATATCCACGGCTTTTCTCAGACTCTCATGTTTTTAGTTTTCTGAGTGTTTTTCCCCTTTCCTGTAACCATTGTGCCCACACTTGGGTATCTTCCCTTTCTGTTTATCCCACCCATGTGTACAGGATCACCCATAGGTCTTCCCCCTTAACCAGTGACACTTGTATTTATGGGTTCTATCCCTAGGCCCCAGTGGTCACATCCCCACCCCTTCTACAGGTCTAGAAGATACTCACCGAGCGGCATGCCAATGCCATAGCCCTTGGTGTCCAGGAGCCCTCCAATCTGGGTGAGGTTACAGTTGAGCCGCCGGTGGTACTCGTTCATGGTGGACTCTAGCAGGAAGGCATACTTGGAGTTGAGGACTCGTGCAATTCCCTCCTCCGTGCTCTTCACGAAGACGCTGGGCTGCTTTGAGTGCATGTAATTCCACATCCGCTGGTAAGTCTGGTATCGCGAGTTCTGAAACGCAAAGGTTCAAGTGATGAACAAAGTCTGCATTACACAACACAACACTCAAACACAAAGAACACTGTAGTATGGACATGCGGGATATCAGTGGAATCTCATCAGATCCCTTTCCGAATGGTTGGGAAGGCTGCGGCTAAATTATTTTCAGAACAGGTAAAGATGGCTATCTGTGGCAGCTCCCTGTGTTTTCATCTGCCTACAATGCAACCAGTATTTTCTCTGTGGACCCCAACATCAGTGAATCCCCCAGGATTTCTAGACTCAGCCAGAAAGCAAACATATTTTCAGGGCTTGAGGGAGTCACCCCATGCACAGGTATGAGGATCTGCGTGTTTAGGGGTATCCTCACTCAGACAGCACAGATCCATCCAGAAAAAGGATTACATGTACGGTGAGTGATCAACCCTACGCATACCTGAGCTTATGACCGGATGTGACCCTGTTAACACACTTTGCATCTCTGAAATGGGAGCCTCTGTTGGGATCATGGGACTGATTTCCTATCCTATCTTGGTGGTCTAATAAGAAACAATGAAATGAAGTCTAGTGCTCCATCACTCATGCGCAGCTAGAAGTCTACCTATGACCATGCAGTGCATCCTGTAATAAGGGTGATTAGGGGTTCAAATCCCAGCTCCCCCTTTCACCTGTCCCTCTTTATGCCTCCTCCTCATGGAGAACCAGCACCACTGCACATATCTGCCAAACAATCCAGCAACATTCACCAAAGAACATGTCATTCTAACTCTATACCCTTAGCTCAGCACGGCGGGTAATCTGGTGCCAATGACAAACTTGTGTTTGCCCTCAAAACAGGACTACGACTTGAGTGGAAGTTACGCCCAATGCGGGTATCTGCCCAACCTACTTTTGTCAGGTTAACGCTGGCTCAAGTCAGGAGATGGGAGGAAGCTGGACACACTACTTTAAGCACCTGTAAGTGGTAATAAGTAGGTGCACAGCCGCTTTACACTTGCGAAAGCCGCGGAGTCGTAATTGGGCTGTAGGGTCTTTATTGTTCCTCGGACAAAAACATGGTGTGGTAACTGTGTCGCTGCAGGGGGAAGTATTTATAAATTTCTGACCTGGAGTGATCAATAAATTGTCCTCCTAATTCACTTTTGATGATTTTTCGACTTTACAATTGATTCACTCAGAATGGCATTTAGTGCTATATTTTAGCACATAATGCATCCTTACGTCCATTTTGGAATAAAAAAAATAGAGCAAAAACACAAGTGACATGAACACAGGCATTCACATTCTGATAGAGAGCATTGTTCTGGTGCTAACATTGGCCACGCAGCGACATTTTGAATAAAATGCGTATCGCAAATTTGTCGTATATCACACAAGATTATGACAGCATAGCAGGAATTTCACCTCGCCTAGTAACAAGTTGATTCACGAAAACCCTCAACTATGTTTTTGATGGATGTTATTGCTCAAGGAAGCCTCTACCATGCTGTGTCATAGCAGGTTGAGGATTCAAGACAGCCATATCATTCCTTGGCCGACGTCTAAAGAATCCCTACCATGATTTGTTACAGCATGTCATTGCATGAAAAAACCCTCTACCATGCTTTGCTGCCACAAAGAATCCCAATCTGTGCTTTGTTACAGCAGTTCAATTATTGATGAACCCCGTGCTGAGCTTCATTGCTTGGAGAACCCTCTGTCATGCTTGGTTGCGGCAGATCAATGCTTGAAGAGTTTCGTACTATGGTTTATTGTTACTATGCTTTATTGTCAAAGGTCCATGCTTGAAGAATCCTGTGTTATGTTTTATTGTCACAGCTCAGTGCTTGAAGAACCCTCTGCCATGCTTGGTTGTAGCAGTTCAATGCTTGAAGAGTTTCGTACTGTGGTTTATTGTTACTATGCTTTATTGTTACAGGTCTATGCTTGAAAATCCTGTGTAATGTTTTATTGTCACAGCTCAGTGCTTGAAGAACCCTCTGCCATGCTTGGCTGTAGCACTTCAATGCTCGAAGAATCCTGTGTTATGTGTTATTGTCACAGTTCAATGTTTGAAGAGTCTCGTACTATGGTTTATTGTTACTTTGCTTTATTGTCACAGGTCAATTCTTGAAGAACCCTCTACTATTATTTGCTGTAGCAGTCCAATGCTTGAATAATACCATGCTTGGTTGCGGCAGTCCAATGCTTGAATAATACCATGCTTGGTTGCGGCAGTCCAATGCTTGAATAATACCATGCTTGGTTACGGCAGTCCAATGCTTGAATAATACCATGCTTGGTTGCAACAGTTCAATGCTTGAAGAACCCTGCACTATGCTTTATTGTCACAGCTCAGTGCTTGAAGAACCCTCTGTCATGCTTGGCTGCAGCAGTTCAATGCTTGAAGAGTTTCGTACTATGGTTTATTGTTACTATGCTTTATTGTCACAGGTCCGTGCTTGAAGAACCCTCTACTATTATTTGCTGTAGCAGTCCAATGCTTGAATAATACCATGCTTGGTTGCGGCAGTCCAATGCTTGAATAATACCATGCTTGGTTGCGGCAGTCCAATGCTTGAATAATACCATGCTTGGTTGCGGCAGTCCAATGCTTGAATAATACCATGCTTGGTTGTGGCAGTCCAATGCTTGAATAATACCATGCTTGGTTGCGGCAGTCCAATGCTTGAATACCATGCTTGGTTGCAACAGTTCAATGCTTGAAGAACCCTGCACTATGCTTTATTGTCACAGCTCCGTGCTTGAAGAACCCTCTGTCATGCTTGGCTGCAGCAGTCCAATGCTTGAAGAGTTTCGTACTATGGTTTATTGTTACTATGCTTTATTGTCACAGGTCCGTGCTTGAAGAACCCTGCACTATGCTTTATTGTCACAGCTCCGTGCTTGAAGAACCCTCTGTCATGCTTGGCTGCAGCAGTCCAATGCTTGAAGAGTTTCGTACTATGGTTTATTGTTACTATGCTTTATTGTCACAGGTCCATGCTTGAAGAACTCTGCATTATGCTTTATTGTCACAGGTCCGTGCTTGAAGAACCCTCTAGTATTATTTATTGTAGCAGTCCAATGCTTGTTTAACACCATACCATGGTTTGTTGTCACAGTTCAATGCTTGAATAATACCATGCTTGGTTGCAACAGTTCAATGCTTGAATTTCCCTCTTCTTGCTTTATTGTCAGAAGGGGGTGCGTGCAAATCCTTCCACTACACTTTGTTGTTACCAGTCAAGGCTGAAAGAATCCCTTCCAGGCCTGGCTGTCACAGATCGATGCTCGAGTGCTGGAAACCTTTTTTGTATTTATTTTATCCATTTATTATTTATGTACAGTGCTCACACTGCCCTGAGGCTGCTGCAGTGTACTTTGCAGTGAAAGGAGGGATGAAGGAGTTACATCAGTGGTGGTAAAACGAAAGGATGAAAGAATGTGAGATCATGCAGAGCCTTGGTGGTATATTTGGATGAGCAGGAAAGTGTTTTGGGTTTTCAGCATTTTCTGAAGTGCCTATTGGAGGGGATCTCCAGGTGAGCAGCACTGCTCCTGAAAGGATCACTCCCACACCTGTTCATAAAACCTTTGTTTCCTTGAATGATCTCTTCCTGCTCTGATATTTTTGTGTGCTCGGAGCTTCTCTTGCTCCTCATGAGCTCAGGTACAGTCCTTCCTCAGCTGGGATCAGGTCTTCTTTGAAGGTGAGTACTAGAATTCCCTCTAAGATTCCTTACTTTTATTTGGCTTTGTTTGGTTCGATGGATGAGTTTCGTCTGTGATGCATTCTCACTGTCTCCATCAGTGACAGAGCAGGCGATGTGGTCTGTCCAGTTTCTGCGGTGCTCCTCGCAGGAGGTATGGTCACTGCAAACTCCTTGGGCTCCCCATTTATAGCAGTTATATTGCTGTCTGGAAAGTGGCTAGCTTCTTCTCCCCTGCCCATCACTGGTGTCCTTAACTCTGTTCACTTAGGCTTTTGATTTAATAGTCCTTTGTGATGTAAAAGCACAATACTGTGTCCATGCAGGTGCCCAACCTGTTACCTGGCTTTATTCTGGGGTTCCTCAGATGCGTTTATTTTTTGTGCTTTTTTCCTCTTTTAGTGATTTTTTCTCTTGTGATGATCCTTTCAACTTTGTGGTTCCTTCTCTTTTTGTTTTATGTCTAATATTTTGTGTTTTTTGTCATTTGAGATTGCAGCTCATGTTGTAAGGTCCCTTTTGGACCCACTTTGGTTCTTCCTTAGTTTTGCGTATTACACATTTTAGGCTGCCATTGCTTTGCATGCTCACAACACATTTGTTTTTTTGCCATGATAATATTTTAGATATATGATGCACATGCTATTGTTGTTCAATTCTTCTTCTCAGGATTCAGTCTGAGCATTTGTTACAAGTTTCAACAACATGGTGTTCAACATTGGTGTCGTTGGCTGTAAGTGGATGACCCTTGATGCCAGGACCCTTAACTGCGTCTTCCCCACAGACGTCGCCCTCTGTTGCGATCCTGCCTGATGGCCTGTCTTTGCCGCGTCACCTGGGATCCTTTGTCACACAGGAGACAGAATAAACGCTGATTGTGGAGCCCTTCTGCCTACGCGCGTTTCAACGCACGCCAGGTATTTCTATCGTCTCTGGGCTATTTTAAACTTTAAGAGGTTTATTGGCCGAAGTTCCCCAGCACCTAAAATGGTGGCGCTTTAAAAACAATACGGGGCATTTCTCACTGCGCCTGGTATTTTCCCATACCGCAAATGAGGCGTTTTTGCAAGCGTCCTTAAACGAATAGCATTGCAGCCCTGGAGAGTGTGTTTGTTAGCTAGGTCTGCGTACAGCTTCTTTGTGTATCTGTTGCCGATCAATACCTGACTCCAAAATGGCGACAGGTGAAGACATTCTCGATCGCCCCACAGTGCCTGACTTTAAGATGGCGGTGCCACAAAACTTTATTGATTACACCTTGTTTAGCCACTCCTGATATGTTTAGAGCGGCATCACAGTATTATTGTTGCTCATTGAAGACCCGCCTGACTTGTAATTTGCGGTGCTACAATATCATATTGTTTACAACTTAATTCTCTTTTCTGGTATGTGGAGAGTGGCATTCCTGACTTTTGTTGCCGTCTTTAAGACCTTCTTTAACAATAGGCTCATTGAACACTTCTACATTTCTTGTTCATTTGAAACGCCGAAGTGTGCCCGAGATGCCGCCCCTCCTTGGTGATTGATGAGTAACACTCCGGATAGACCAGTATCAGTCACTATAGTTCCATCACGCCCTGGTACCTGGAGACAGATCCTCTCTGCTGCCTATTTGTCCCCTTTTAATCATATAGTGCCCTACCCTAGCCAACATGTCAGGTCCTGGCCTGACCGTGACTGGGGAAAACTCTTATACTCTGGTCTACCCCCCAACCTGTCCAAAACCGCTGCTAAATCATTCAAGCACGCCACCCTAATAAGCCACCCTGAGACGCTGATATCCGACCTGCGCTACAGAGCGGACATCGGCATAGTCATTAATGACCTTATCGTCTACTCCAGAAGAACCAACTCCTGGCGCAAAACCTTTGCGCACCTTCTTAATGTTCGCTCAACCAGGAACATTCCATACGGCACCAAGCTCACAATAGCACGCTCCTCAACCCTGTGAGCTGACCTCACCATCACCCTCTACAAAAACGGCATCGTTCTGATCTAAGCCTCAACCAATAACCTCAATAAATTCTCAGACATTTTTACCCTCCTCAGAAACCATGTGCAAGACACCGACAGGGTAACTAACACCCGCACCAATGACCCGCCGTCCCCCCCCTCCAAGGGCTTCCATCACAGTTCATCCTATCCTCCGCATCATGTCCCCTGACCCTGGCTACAGAATCTCCCCAACACCTTTGATCTCCTCCTACCTAGCTCCCCCCACTGACTGGGAGACTGGTACGTCTCCAAAGACCCCCGATTCAGATCGAGCTAGCACTCTAATGGTTCTCAACACTGATCACCCTAACCTTTATAGCGCGTCCCCCGGCACCTCCAACAGAGTCGCCTCTAGTCCTCTGACCACCTCCCCACCAGCCATCCACCCGAACCACTAATTTGGTATGCTTATGAGCTCTCGCCCTCTCTTACAACTCTACCACTGCTACCTCAATTCTACTGACCTAACAAAAAACGAAATCCTAGCCATCCTCCAAGACCACAACTCTGTTCAAGTCATCCCTTGTCCACTAGATGCGAGTCCCGAACATACCATCAGCACAGTCACCATCAACCCCAACAGGTCAGCGACCCACCGTAACAGAAGTGCGGTTAAAAGCAACCTTGAGCCTGTACTCCTGTCCGTCCAGACCCCTGACACTCCTCCCGACCCCCCCCCCCCATCTGGTCTCTTAATCAACTGCTGATTGGCAGTTAAGCACGCCGCTGATATTGCTGATCTCATCCTGAACAAAAATGTAGACCTAGCAATACTAACTGAATCATGGCTCAACACATACTCTTCTTCTTGCTAGGACCTATTAGTCCCTCGCAACTACAATATTGCTCGACTGGACAGACAATCCAGCAGGAAAGGAGGAGGCATCGCCTGCATCTACGATCTAGCCTCCTTGTCACGGAACTAACGGCGGACACCACTGACTCCTGCAAATACCTCGCCCTCTCCATTTGCAGCAACTCATTACATCTGTGCAATTTGCACATCTTTTACCACCCCCCAGGTTTGAACGACTCCTTCACCGATTACCTCTTGGAAATCAACACAACTAAGATTTCCTCCAACGCTAAAGAGATTTTCCTCGGTGATTTCAACCTACACTGGAAAGATCCTAAGGATCCTCACATCAACGCCATCAAAGACCTCCTAACCGATCAAGCCCTGACTCAAGCATACTCTCTGCCAACTCACTCAAGAGGGGCCACCCTTGACTGGATCATCCCTAAGGAATCTTCAGTCAAGCTTATCTCCATAGACCCATGTGACCATTGAATTCCTTTTACCCGGGACCCACTAGACAAAGGCACCGCAACCGGTGATTCCCAAATGCTGGATCAGAGACACCAAGAACCTTGACCACATGAAACTGGAGGCTTGCTGCAAATCTGACCCCCCCCCTCGAATATAACTATGGTCAGTGACATCAATGATCATTACTCAGCAACTATATCAAACATTCTGGATGACCTTGCATCACTAGAACTAAAAAGAACACAAATCAAAGACAGAAACCCCTGGTTCACTGGATCCTTCAACATAGAGAGGAGATCCCTCCGGCAATCTGAAAGAATTTGGAGACAGCACCCCTCTGCTGCGCATTTAAAACTTCTCCGCCAGGCGAGAAACTCCTGCAACAAGAAAAACCTCAATTCAAAAAAAGAATACTTCAGATCGGAACTGGGGAATGTCAAGAATAGACCCGCAAGCTCTCTGAACTGGTCAAACACCAATCAAATAAACTGGCTAAAACACCGAAAGACACTCCTAAGTCTCTAATATCATCTGAGGAATTCTCCTCTTTCTTCGCTGATAAAATCACAGCCTTAGGAAATGAACTCAGTGCCGCTACATATTCTTAACCCCTTACTGAACTGCCACCTATTTCAGTGCTACCCCTACTGGCCTCACCTAAAAACCAAGCACGCTGGACCGACTTCAAATACTATGACGAAGACTCCATCTCTAAAATCCTCTCTACCTTAAACCCGAATAACCACTTTAATGACCCGCTACCATCCAACTGCCTCGCTGCTGCCACCCAATCCATTGTTCCTAGCTGGACTGCAAAAATCAATGCCTCTCTCCAGCAGGGATTGATTTCTGACTCTCTAAAAGCCGGCCAAGTCCTCCCCTTTTTAAAAAACCATCACTGGATCCAGCCTTCCCTGACAACTTCAGATTGATCTCCAATATCCCTCTCTTAGCCAAATTGTTAGAGAAGTGTGTACAACAGCAACTAAGTCAATACATCAACAACTTCCACCTACTTGATGACTTCCAATCTGGATTCAGACCAGGGCACAGCACTGAAACTACTATGCTCCACATCGTGGACGATGCCCTCCAAACCCTAAACCAAGGCAAAACCTGCCTCCTAATCCTCCTAGATCTATCCTCGGCCTTCGACACGATCAACCATGAAAAACTACTGGAACGCCTCAAACTCAGGATGGGTTTGGATGACTCTGTTTTAGAATGATTTAAGTCCTTCCTCCACAACCGATCACAGAGATTCCTAATTAACGGCAACCTATCAGCTCCCACCCCGGTCACGGTTGGAGTCCCTCAAGGTTCAACCCTGTCCCCCACCCTCTTTAATCTTTACTTAGTGCTGCTTGCCAAAGTACTTCGCACCGCTAACATCTCCTACCATATGTACGTGGCTGACACCCAAATATACATTAAAATTTCATCGCTCAAGGAGATCCTCTCCCTGAATGAGGCCCTGAAACTGACCATCCAATGGCTCGCCTCTAACCAATTCAAACTCAATGCAAAGAAAACTGAATTTCTCCTAATCTCCCCTACTAAAGCCAACCCGGAGATTCAGATGTGGATCAAGGCCATCACAGCCTTAAACTGCCCACCGACCATTGTGGACTCGGCCAAATCTCTGGGAATAATCCTCGACAGCAACCTGAACATGTGGGACCACATCAACTCGATGGCTAAATCAGCCAGGTTCCACCTGAGCTACCTAAGGAAGCTGAAACCCTTAATCGATGCCCGAGCTAAAAATGGCAGTCCAAGCACTAGTCATCTCTAGGCTGGAATATGGCTTTTCCACCCTCTCAGGCTTACCCAAGATCTCCCTGGCACCTTTAAAAGCCTGCCTCAATGCGGCCTCCAGACTATTTACTGGCACTAGGAAATTCAACCACATCTCTCCACATCTGAAAGCTTTGAACTGGCTCCCCCTCGAGGCCAGAATACAGCTGAAACTGGCATGCAATACACACAAGGCTCAATACGCAAACTCCCCTGCTTATCTTGCACAAAAACTAGTGGTATCTGGAGAAAGAAGGAACTCCCGGTCCGCCAGAGACCTCTTGCACCAACCTGCCCGTTTTCAGAAGAAAAAAAACCTACAATCGGGCTTTCTCCGGGGCCGCACCAAGAATTTGGAACTCTCTCCCACCCGCCATCAGAAGAATCCCTTCTCTGGCACACTTCAAAAAGGAGGCCAAAACTTTCCTCATGGGTAAATTCCTCGTCTAATCTCTGCCTTCAACCACCGCAGTGTGCCTGACTAATCTAAGACTATTGCCTTTTCCTCAGATCACCTACTCACTCTACCAAGAAGCTGTGGGGTTTTATACGGATTCCAACTGTAATTGTAGCCATACACATGTGTCCCTCTATTCCCCTATGCGTCCAGCACCCCTGCCCCTCTCCAATCGTTTTGTATACTTCTGTAATTCTAAAGCTTTTTTGGTTCAATCTGTAAACCTTGTAAAGCGCTCTGATACCCTCACAGGTCAAGTTTGCGCTCTATAAAACACTAAACTGAATGAGGTGCTGTTTTCCTTGTGTCTGGTCAGCAACATCTCCTAATGTTATAGAAATAATATGGTAGCACAGCTGCAGTTTTCTAACACAGGCGTTCTTATCATTTAAACTCTGACTTGCCCTTTGAAACACAGAGAGGAGAATTCCAGCGGCGGGGACCGATCTTGGAACCGGAGCACCAGCCATGAGTAAACTGGGTTTACACCTATGATGTGGACCACCTAACTACAAATGCCAGGTATGGGGTCCAGTGCTAATCCCAGAGCTCACTGGTATATCCCTGAGCTCACATAGTGAGGGTTGACTTAGACAGATGTATCATTTGCCGCGGGAGGGCTGTTTATTGTAGAAAGTTTGCTATAAATGCTGATTATTTTGCTTAGTTGTATATTTCCTCCAATCTCAGCAGAACCGCTTCATAATAGACTATGATGCTTTCAATAAATATTGTAAACTTTCCTTGTGTCTTTCTTTTATTTATTATGGACATGCATGAGTGAGAAACAAAAGGTGAAGACCTGTTTCCATGGTTCCCTTGGGGACTAGAGGATCATATTCTAGATTCCTAAATCACCTGTAACTCTGGGAAGATTAGGAGGTCAGGTGAAACACTGTGAGCTGCTCAGATTTGGGCCCACAGGTTTTGTTGACGTAGAGAAACATAGTCCCTACATCCTGACGTCCTGTTATCCCAAAGCACAGTTCTGTTTCCAGACAGAATCCATTCAACATTCTTGATTGTATTTCAAGTCATCTTTATTATTGCTTCACTAACCTGTAGAGTAAATTAGCACCTTTATTTATATTTTCTAAACTAGAACTGTGGCTTTGAGTTGATCTTCATCTAATGGTATTTGATGAGATCGCACTGCAGGTTATTCTCTGACCCCACACCCACCTTGTGTATCCTCAGATGCAGCTCGGAACCTTATCCCTTTTGAGCGGTAAAACAATAACCTGCAACTAAAATATAACTGGTAAACAGCTGTCACTGCCCCAAGAACAGAAGAGAGATCTGACACAAGGACAGAGGACACAGGGACCTCTCTCCGGGAAAAGGAGAGAGGTCTTACCCAAAGACAAAGGACACAGGGACCCCTCTCCAGGAACAGGAGAGAGGTCTGACACAAGGACAGGGGACAAAGGATACAAGAACCTTTCTCAAGGAACAGTAGAGGGGTCTGACCCCAGGACAGAGGACACAAGGACCTCTCTCCAGGAACAGGAGAAAGGTCTGACCCAAGGACAAAGGACACAGGGACCTCTCTCCAGGAACAGGAGAGAGGTCTGACCCTTAGGACAGAGGACATAGGGACCTCTTTCCAGGAACAGGTAAGAGGTCTGACCCAAGGACAAAGGACACAGGGACCTCTCTCCAGGAACAGGAGAGAGGTCTGACACTAGGACAGAGGACAAAGGATACAAGGACCCCTCTCCAGGAACAGGGGAGAGGTCTGGCCCAAGGACGGAGGACACAGGGACCCCGCTCCAGGAACAGGAAAGAGGTCTGACACAAGGACAGAGGACAACGGATACAAGGGCCCCTCTCCAGGAACAGGAGAGGGGTCTGACCCAAGGACAGAGGACAAAGGGACCTCTCTCCAGGAACAGAAGAGATGTCTGACCCAAGGACAGAGGACACACAGACCCATCTCTAGGAACAGGAGAGAGCTCTGACCCAAGGACAGAGAACACAGGGACCTCTCTCCAGGAACAGGAGAGAGGTCTGACCCAAGGACAGAGGACACAATGGCCTCTCTACGGGAACAGGAGAAAGGTCTGACACAAGGACAGAGGACACAATGACCACTCTCTGGGAACAGGAGAGAGGTCTGACCCAAGGACAGAGGCCACAATGATCACTCTCCAGGAACAGGAGAGAGGTCTGACCCCAGGGCAGAGGACACAAGGACCTCTCTCCAGGAACAGGAGAGAGGTCTGACCCAAGGACAAAGGAAACAGGGACCCCTCTCCAGGAACAGGAGAGAGGTCTGACCCTTAAGACAGAGGACACAGGGACCTCTTTCCAGGAGCAGGAAAGAGGTCTGACCCAAGGACAAAGGACACAGGGACCTCTCTACAGGAACAGGAGAGAGGTCTGAAACAAGGAAAATGGACAAAGGATACAAGGACCCCTCGCCAGGAACAGGAGCGAGGTCTGACCCAAGGACAGAGGACACACGGACCCCTCTCCAGGAACAGGAGAGAGGTCTGACCCAAGGACAGAGGACACAGGGACCTCTCTCCAGGAACAAGAGAGCGGTCTGACCCAAGGACAGAGGACAAAGGATACAAGGACCTCTCTCAAGGAACAGGGGAGCGGTCTGGCCCAAGGACAGAGGACAACGGATACAAGGCCCCCTCTCCGGGAACAGGAGAGGGGTCTGACCCAAGGACAGAGACCAGAGAATACAAGGACCTCTCTCAAGAACAGCAGAGAGGTCTGACCCAAGGACAGACGACACAATGACCACTCTCCAGGAACAGGAGAGAGGTCTGACAAAAGGACAGAGGACACAATGACCACTCTCCAGGAACAGGAGAGAGGTCGGACCCATGGACAGAAGACACAGGGACCCCTCTCCAGGAACAGGAGAGGGGTCTGACACAACTACAGAGGACACACTGACCCCTCTCTAGGAGCAGGAGAGAGCTCTGACCCAAGGACAAAGGACACAGGGACCTCTCTCCAGGAACATGAGAGAGGTCTGACCCATGGACAGAGGACACCATGACCACTCTCCGGGAACAGGAGAGAGGTCTGACACAAGGACAGAGGACACAATGACCACTTTCTGGGAACAGGAGAGAGGTCTGAACCATGGACAGAGGACACAATGACCACTCTCCAGGAACAGGAGAGAGGTCTGACACAAGGACAAAGGACACAGGGACCTCTCTCCAGGAACAGGAGAGATGTCTGACCCAAGGACCGAGGACACACGGACCCCTCTCTAGGTACAGGGGAGAGCTCTGACCCAAGGACAAAGGACACAGGGACCTCTCTCCAGGAACAGGAGAGAGGTCTGACCCAAGGACAGAGGACACAATGACCACTCTCCGGGAACAGGAGAGAGGTCTGACACAAGGACAGAGGACACAATGACCACTCTCTGGGAACAGGAGAGAGGTCTGACCCAAGGACAGAGGACACAATGACCACTCTCCAGGAACAGAAGAGAGGTCTGACCCAAGGACAGAGGACACAGGGACCTCTCTCCGGGAAAAGGAGAGAGGTCTTACCCAAAGACAAAGGACACAGGGACCCCTCTCGAGGAACAGGAGAGAGGTCTGACACAAGGACAGAGTACAAAGGATACAAGAAACTCTCTCAAGGAACAGTAGAGGGGTCTGACCCCAGGACAGAGGACACAAGGACCTCTCTCCAGGAACAGGAGAAAGGTCTGACCCAAGGACAAAGGACACAGGGACCCCTCTCCAGGAACAGGAGAGAGGTCTGACCCTTAGGACAGAGGACATAGGGACCTCTTTCCAGGAACAGGAAAGAGGTCTGACCCAAGGACAAAGGACACAGGGACCTCTCACCAGGAACAGGAGAGAGGTCTGACACTAGGACAGAGGACAAAGGATACAAGGACCCCTCTCCAGGAACAGGGGAGAGGTCTGGCCCAAGGACAGAGGACACAGGGACCCCGCTCCAGGAACAGGAGAGATGTCTGACCCAAGGACAGAGGACACACGGACCCATCTCTAGGAACAGGAGAGATCTCTGACCCAAGGACAGAGAGACACAGGGACCTCTCTCCAGGAACAGGAGAGAGGTCTGACCCAAGGACAGAGGACACAATGACCACTCTACGGGAACAGGAGAGAGGTCTGACAAAGGACAGAGGACACAATGACCACTCTCTGGGAACAGGAGAGAGGTCTGACCCAAGGACAGAGGCCACAATGACCACTCTCCAGGAACAGGAGAGAGGTCTGACCCCAGGACAGAGGACACAAGGACCTCTCTCCAGGAACAGGAGAGAGGTCTGACCCAAGGACAAAGGAAACAGGGACCCCTCTCCAGGAACAGGAGAGAGGTCTGACCCTTAGGACAGAGGACACAGGGACCTCTTTCCAGGAGCAGGAAAGAGATCTGACCCAAGGACAAAGGACACAGGGACCTCTCTCCAGGAACAGGAGCGGGTCTGACCCAAGGACAGAGGACACACGGACCCCTCTACAGGAACAGGAGAGAGGTCTGACCCAAGGACAGAGGACACAGGGACCTCTCTCCAGGAACAGGAGAGCGGTCTGACCCAAGGACAGAGGACAAAGGATACAAGGACCTCTCTCAAGGAACAGGGGAGCGGTCTGGACCAAGGACAGAGGACACAGGGACCCCGCTCCAGGAACAGGAAAGAGGTCTGACACAAGGACAGAGGACAACGGATACAAGGCCCCCTCTCCTGGAACAGGAGAGGGGTCTGACCCAAGGACAGAGACCAGAGAATACAAGGACCTCTCTCAAGAACAGAAGAGAGGTCTGACCCAAGGACAGACGACACAATGACCACTCTCCAGGAACAGGAGAGAGGTCTGACAAAAGGACAGAGGACACAATGACCACTCTCCAGGAACAGGAGAGAGGTCTGACCCATGGACAGAAGACACAGGGACCCCTCTCCAGGAGCAGGAGAGAGGTCTGACAAAAGGACAGAGGACACAGGGACCTCTCTCCAGGAACAGGAGAGAGGTCTGACCCAAGGACAAAGGACACAATGACCACTTTCTGGGAACAGGAGAGAGGTCTGAACCATGGACAGAGGACACAATGACCACTCTCCAGAAACAGGAGAGAGGTCTGACAAAAGGACAGAGGACACAGGGACCTCTCTCCAGGAACAGGAGAGAGGTCTGACACAAGGACAAAGGTCACAGGGACCTCTCTCCAGGAACAGGAGAGATGTCTGACCCAAGGACAGAGGACACACGGACCCCTCTCTAGGTACAGGGGAGAGCTCTGACCCAAGGACAGAGGACACAGGGACCTCTCTCCAGGAACAGGAGAGAGGTCTGGCCCATGGACAGAGGACACAATGACCACTCTCCGGGAACAGGAGAGAGGTCTGACACAAGGACAGAGGACACAATGATCACTTTCTGGGAACTGGACAGAGGTCTGAACCATGGACAGAGGACACAATGACCACTCTCCAGGAACAGGAGAGAGGTCTGACAAAAGGACAGAGGACACAGGGACCTCTCTCCAGGAACAGGAGAGAGGTCTGACACAAGGACAAAGGACACAGGGACCTCTCTCCAGGAACAGGAGAGATGTCTGACCCAAGGACAGAGGACACAGGGACCTCTCTCCAGGAACAGGAGAGAGGTCTGACCCAAGGACAGAGGACACAATGACCACTCTCCGGGAACAGGAGAGAGGTCTGACCCAAGGACAGAGGACACAATGACCACTCTCAAGGAACAGGAGAGAGGACTGACCCAAGGACAGAGGACACAGGGACCCCTCTCCAGGAACAGGAAAGGGGTCTGACACAAGGACAGAGGACACACGGAACTCTCTCTAGGAGCAGGAGAGAGCTCTGACCCAAGGACAAAGGACACAGGGACCTCTCTCCAGGAACAGGAGAGAGGTCTGACCCATGGACAGAGGACACAATGACCACTCTCCGGGAACAGGAGAGAGGTCTGAAACAAGGACAGAGGACACAATGACAACTCTCTGGGAACAGGAGAGAGGTCTGACAAAAGGACAGAGGACACAATGACCACTCTCTGGGAACAGGAGAGAGGTCTGACCCAAGGACAGAGGACACAATGACCACTCTCCAGTAACAGGAGAGACGTCTGACACAAGGACAGAGATTCCGGATGGGAATTTAATATAGAGAGATTGGGTCATAACACCACTGCCAGTGCAGAAATGTGTTGGGACAATGACAGAGACCAACAACCAAGTACATCGCAACAGGAAGATCCCTACATGGGGACTAGGACGGGCATACGGACATACCTGACTGTATGCATACTATGACAGGAACATACCAGCACAGAAGGGTACACACATTATTAATGGGCCAGAGCAACAGATCCATGGTCACATTTGAAACACAAACCGACTGAGTGCAATCACACGGATACTGGGGGGATGCAGCAAAGCCTCACACCCCACTGAACCATTCTGTAACTACTAGACACAAATCTACACTCCAGATCACCTAACAGTGCCATGAAGCCATGTTATTGACAAACACTGTGTGATGTTAAACCATGTGACATAACTCTACCATCTCAGGTATTACACTGCCCCTGAGCCAAGTACACACCTGAGTAAAACTGCCTCGGGTAGTCAGAAAACCTGATGCATGATGATTAAAGGGAACAATGGACCAAGAACAATCCCACGCAGACATGGGCAACACACACTGCACAGGGATGGTAAAGCAACAATAGTGAAACCAATAATAACCCCGAGACTCTCACTCTGGGACAAGAACAAAGGAGACTTGCATAATGAAATGGACGGACACAAGTGAGTACTGATCAGACTTACACTGTTTGAGAGATCAGAACAAGCCCGGGCGTAATTTCAATTACGCTGGAGTAATCATAGTAATTTTGGTAATACTGTGTTACCTTTTTACGTGGACTTACCGATAGTTATACTATTACGCCTGACCTCATAATCCTTAGTAATTGGGAGCCGGGGGGTAAATCCTACTGTGAGAGCACATTACCAAGTGTGAGTGGCCGCTTACACTTCCTATTCACGTTCTATTGTATTTTGAGCTATTTCTTATCGCAAAATTCATCCTCGCATCCAAAATGGAAAAATTGGTTCATTGTGCGCTAAGGAATTGCGCTAAATGCTGAGAGCAAGTTCAGGGGAAATTCCTCCCCAAAGAGCACATTTAGCGAGCTCGAGTGCCTGCACGCACCTGATATTCATGTTCTGCTGCATTTAGAGCTATTCTTAGTGGAAAATGCAATCTTACACCTATTTTGGATGCAAGACGGCATTTTTGCTTTAAGAAATAGTGCTAAACGCAGGATTACTCTTCTCACATAATTGAGCAAAAGCTTGCAGAATTCTCAGGTAATTCCATGTAATTAAGCTGCACTGAATCACCTGAGACAATGTCCTGACTATCTGCGCTTCAGGAAACTTCTTAAGACCTCCACTATTTTAAAAATGCCCATCAGCCTGTCCAGCAGCAAAGTCCAAAGCTCAGAGATACCCCTTAGGGGGTGATTCAGGCGCTATATAAAACCTACAAATAAATAAATACGTCCACCCCTAATTAGAATACCTGTCTCTCGCATGGAACCCCATCCGCGTGACAACCTACAGCCATTAGACAACAGACTGCAGCATCAAGACACCCAACAGTTCCAAGAGGCTGGAAATGGTGAATTCAGCACCACACAAGAGTTGCATAACTGAACACAACAAAAAAAAAACTGTTGTTTTCTGATACATCAGGCTGTATCAAGTTAGAATCCATTTTATGATGTGACACTGATCTGGAGTGTTTCATAACCAAGCAAACAGCCCTCGGAGACCCCAGTTGTTTCACCTGGAAGAAGGTCATGGTGGAACCCCCGTGGATTGTGCCATACTCGATGTTGGTTTGGTCGGCCAGGTCGTCGGCCGATTCGATGGGCACCTCCATGCGCTGCACTGTCAGGAAAGCGGCTAGGTTGGCAGTGTATGAGGAGATGATGATAAGTGTGAAGGCCCACCTAGAAGAAATAAAATGAAAGAGCATGAACCTGGGGACACGCAAAATAAATGCCAGGATTTCAGGAGAGCACACAAAATAAACACAGGTGATCGTGGGGGGCATAGAGAAGAAATACGGGGAGGTCTGGAGGATTTAGAATATATAAAGGGGAACCCAGAGGACACATGTGGCCCGATTCACAGAACTAACTTAAGACAAAATCCTAAACTTACTACCATTTTGGTATTCACAGAAGGCACTTACTCATTTTGGTATTCACAGAAGGCACTTACTCATTTCGGTATTCACAGAAGTTAGGAGTCCTAACTTTAGGACTCCTAAATGCCTTCTGTGAATACCGAAAGTCTGAAAATTAGGATTTTTCTCAGTTTAGTAGTAGCATAGTTAGAAGTCCTAACTTTAGGACTCCTAAACTGAGAAAAATCCTAATTTTAAAACTTTTGGTATTCACAGAAGGCATTTAGGAGTCCTAAATTTAGGACTCCTAACTTCTGTGAATACCGAAGTGAGTAAGTGTCTTCTGTGAATACCAAAATGAGTAAGTGCCTTCTGTGAATACGAAAATGGTAGTAAGTTTAGGATTTTGTCTTAAGTTAGTTCTGTGAATCGTGCCCATGATAATTAGAAGGGGACATGGAGGAGACAGTAAAGAAATACAGGGGGTACAGGTAGCCCAGCAAGTCAATACTGGTGAGTCTGAGGGTTACAAGAATGCCATGAGGATATAGGAGATGAAATAAAAGGTGACACTTGATGACACAAGGAATGCACACAAGAACCCTGAAGGGAACAGAATAATAACTACTGAACAAGGACAATGAAGCAATCAAATGCAGAGGAGTTTGGAACACTCAGAGCAGGCAACATTTTAGGGAGTATCTTTTGGGCCAGAGATTGAGACCCATAGAGGGGCTTTGTGGTCAGAGAAGCTCACCATGTGCACACTCCTTTTCAAGCGTGGCTCATCGCACTGTACAGGACTGACAGTGGTGGAAGCGATATGATCCTAGTGGCTGAACAGAACCTTTTGCCTGCCACCTAAGCAGGAGAGTGGCCTCTCACATGTTTTTAAAGTGTTCTGTCAGTCCCCTGCAAACAAATCCTTCACCCAAACATGTGGGACATGAATGCCTCATGTGTGTATCCTTTAATGTGCATAGAAGACGTGTGTATAGAGTGTGTGTGACACACATGGCATAGACACACTCAGATCTGTTTTGTATTTGCTACATTCTTGTGGTACCTAAGTTGAAGGGTTTTAAAGGTTCAGACAGCAGTTGTGAATTTCAGAGCTCCCCCAGACATTCTAGAGACCCTTTAAAATGGGTTGGATTGAGTACTGTTCATGGGGAGGAGACTCGGGGTCCTATGGCCCGTTGTTCTCTGGAATGGATAACTCCACAGGTAAACAGGTAGTTAAGTGGAACAACCTACGTCGCCTTTGCACCCTTGTTTTGGGTTCCTCCTGGAAGGAGACTCCTGCTTACACTTTGTAACAAAGGCCTTGGCTGGACAAGTCCAAGTGGAATAAGCAAAAGGGCAGAACCTGTCTCAGAGCTGGATGTTGGAATTCACAATTATTGTTTACAGCTTTATTATAAAGATGGGGCTGAAACTTCCAGCCAGTGTGACTAGATTTCTTTACTGGATTCTTGGACTTTAACATAAGTGGTTACATAAAACTCTCTGTGCTCTAGGTTTGTGGGGCCCACCATCAACTCCACTTGCCAGGTTTAGGACCAAAAACCTAGGATCTAAGCTTTGAATTGCCAGGAGAAGCTGCGAGGGCTCTATGTTGAAGAGAAGAGCGGACCAGATGTTCAGGAAAGACAATGTAGGCGTCCTTGCAAGAGGAAGATGCTGCTCAGAAGAAGTGAGGGTCCATGAAGGTTCCATGAAGGATCTGAGATAGGGTGAGCTGAAAGTATCTGCTGGGCTCCATGGAAGGATTTCTACTGCTCTGCGAGGGAGGCTTCCATGGAACTCCGAGTTGCTGCTGCCGTTTGACAAGACTGCATCCCCCCATGGAGGGATGATGCGTAGCAACGTAAGACTACTCAAGTTCCCCATACAACGTGCAAGCACCTCAAAGCTGTAAGATGCTACAAGAGTGGACCAAAGGCTTCACAAAACACAAGCAAAAGTGCCAGAGGAGATTTGCCCTGATGGAGAGGCCAACATCACAAACTGAGTACCCCCTTGTGGTGGGCGCCTAGGTGTTCGGGTAGTGGGTTTGGGTCGGGCTGTGAGTAAGTCGCATGACCCACTGAGACACAAGCACCAGAACCTATTCACTGGCTCCATGACTGACGGTGCCTCCGCTCACCTGGTATTTGTGTAGCACAGCAGATGTTCAGCTGGTATTTGTGTAGCAATGCAGATGTTCAGCACACACCTGTTGGCTGGGCTGGAGCGAGACCACTGCTCTCTGAACGCCAGGGGTTGTGCGGCGCACATCCCACAAGCAGCACAGATCCACAGAAGACACAGACTTGGCCTGGATCGGAGCTGAGTGGACAATGCAAGAGGTGCATTGAGCTACAAGGCAGCATAGAAGGGGAGTAAAAACAAACCAGTAGACGCCGGGTCGCTGACTTGAAATGCACTGGTCGCCAGTTAATCAACTTAGGGCCTGATTACGATCTTGGCGGATGGCATACTCGTTTACAAGCGTGGTGGACATTCCGTCCACCGTATTGCAAGTTCCATAGGATCTAATGGAATCGTAATCTGGCAGACGGGATATACGTCACATTTGTGGGAAAGTAACCCTGTCCGCCAAGCTCGTAATCAGGCCCTTATAAAGCCCCATGTGCATGACAAAGGAAAACCACAGATCCTACCTGGGGGGGGCGGGGACAGTGACGCAATGAGAACACACAGAGGTTGTCCCAATGGAGTAGCCTGACCTACTCCCAAAAATGACCAGTTAATAACCACTGTAACATGTTGCTTCGTGACCCGCAAATGCCCAGTATCACATTGTGTGTGATTGGAAGTTCTATTCCAAAGACCAAGCATTGGCTGGGCGGTCAGCTATTTACGCGTGTTTTAGGCGGTGTGGTCAGTTCTGAGCTACTACCTCCACGCCACCTCCCTGAGTAAGTCTTGGCGTGTTCGACTTCACTACCCTGAGGTTCGTGTCCAGTTCTGGGTTCAGTACTAAGGCTGAGCCCTGGGAACCAGTGATGAAAGCCTTTGATGGTCCCAGTACGAGCCCGCCTTGGCACTCGTGGACGGTGGCCCATCGTAAGGCTCGCCCTGGCACCGGTGGTAAAAGCCTCTGATGGTCACAGTCCGAGCCCGCCTTGGCACTCGTGGACGGTGGCCCATAGTAAGTGTCGCCCTGGCACCGGTGGTAAAAGCCTCTGAAGGCCACAGTCCGAGCCCGCCTTGGCACTCGTGGACGGTGGCCCATAGTAAGGTTGAGCCCTGGCACCGGTGGTAAAAGCCTCTGATGGCCACAGTCCGAGGCCGCCTTGGCACTCGTGGACGCTGGCCCATAGTAAGGCTCGCCCTGGCACTTGTGGTAAAAGCCTCTGATGGCCACAGTCCGAGCCCACCTTGGCACTCGTGGACGGTGGCCCATAGTAAGGTTGAGCCCTGGCACCGGTGGTAAAAGCCTCTGATGGCCACAGTCCGAGCCCGCCTTGGCACTCGTGGACGGTGGCCCATAGTAAGTGTCGCCCTGGCACCGGTGGTAAAAGCCTCTGAAGGCCACAGTCCGAGCCCGCCTTGGCACTCGTGGACGGTGGCCCATAGTAAGGTTGAGCCCTGGCACCGGTGGTAAAAGCCTCTGATGGCCACAGTCCGAGCCCGCCTTGGCACTCGTGGACGGTGGCCCATAGTAAGTGTCGCCCTGGCACCGGTGGTAAAAGCCTCTGAAGGCCACAGTCCGAGCCCGCCTTGGCACTCGTGGACGGTGGCCCATAGTAAGGTTGAGCCTTGGCACCGGTGGTAAAAGCCTCTGATGGCCACAGTCCGAGCCCGCCTTGGCACTCGTGGACGGTGGCCCATAGTAAGTGTCGCCCTGGCACCGGTGGTAAAAGCCTCTGAAGGCCACAGTCCGAGCCCGCCTTGGCACTCGTGGACGGTGGCCCATAGTAAGGTTGAGCCCTGGCACCGGTGGTAAAAGCCTCTGATGGCCACAGTCCGAGGCCGCCTTGGCACTCGTGGACGCTGGCCCATAGTAAGGCTCGCCCTGGCACTTGTGGTAAAAGCCTCTGATGGCCACAGTCCGAGCCCACCTTGGCACTCGTGGACGGTGGCCCATAGTAAGGTTGAGCCCTGGCACCGGTGGTAAAAGCCTCTGATGGCCACAGTCCGAGGCCGCCTTGGCACTCGTGGACGCTGGCCCATAGTAAGGCTCGCCCTGGCACTTGTGGTAAAAGCCTCTGATGGCCACAGTCCAAGCCCGCCTTGGCACTCGTGGACGGTGGCCCACAGGGGACACATCAATGGTTTCCACAAGGGGCTGTGTGGTCAGGAGCAGTTCCAGCAAATCTCAGAGCTCACATGAACACAGGCCTGCATCTTGAGCATACCCATGTGCCAGCATCCAAACCAAGAGGTGTAGGCACTGTAAATCTCAGAGCTCGCATGAACACAGGCCTGCATCTTTCAGGATACCCATGTGCCAGCATCCAAACCAAGAGGTGTAGGCACTGTAAATCTCAGAGCTCACATGAACACAGGCCTGCATCTTTCAGGATACCCATGTGCCAGCATCCAAACCAAGAGGTGTAGGCACTGTAAATCTCAGAGCTCGCATGAACACAGGCCTGCATCTTTCAGGATACCCATGTGCCAGCATGCAAACCAAGCGGTGTAGGCACTGTAAATCTCAGAGCTCGCATGAACACAGGCCTGCATCTTTCAGGATACCCATGTGCCAGCATGCAAACCAAGAGGTGTAGGCACTGTAAATCTCAGAGCTCGCATGAACACAGGCCTGCATCTTTCAGGATACCCATGTGCCAGCATGCAAACCAAGCGGTGTAGGCACTGAACTTATCGCTTCACTGTACCAGGCCAAAACATGTCATATTCTTTTCAATGGCTACTAGTCAAGCCCCCTGGAGTGCTGATGCATCACAGACCCCCTGCTGAGGCCCTCAGGGGGGCCTTCACGCTGACCCAGCAGAGCACTTATCATGCTAATATTATCTGAAAGAAAATCGAGAGGTCTGCTAACATTGTGATGACGAGAAAGTGAGACCCTTGTGGTGTTAAGGACATGACTGCAAGCACATAAAATAGCTTTTTCGTCTATAGCTCACAGAAGAGGACAGCGTAGTGCCCAGCGCTTTATCCTCCCAGAGTTCGACCCACTCATCCCTCCCTCACATCCTGCAGTGTGAGCCTCTTTCCCTCGCTGCTGGCTGGACACATCACTGGAAGACGGGGCCGGCGCTAGGGACTTCTTTCCGCTCGACTTCCTGCACAGTGGGACCCTTCCGCCTGCGGAAATATTGGATTTGAAACCATCTCAAATAGGGGTCGACCTGCTCGTGAAAGGCAGCAATCCCCTGGTGAACTGCTATTGGTCCATGAACGGTGTTGCTGAGAATGAAAGGCCTGCTTCGTTCATAATTCCTTTTCATCCAGCTCACATCTTGCGCCCCCCCCGGCTCTCTGCTCTTCCCTCGACTGCCTTTTCAACTCCTGCCCATCATACTAAGCGACCCCGCGCCTGGGATTTGGTGGTTGAATATTAATCGATTTGAGGAGATCCTCTGTATCCCGAGCCCCAGAGAAGTCTGGTTAGACGGAGCCAGTCCCACAAGACGGCTGCACGGCGAGACCCCACTCCTATGAGGACTCCTCCCTCCAGACCACACGGGAAGGGCTTGGGGTGGGAGGAACTGGTCAGCGCTGCGCTGGAGAAGCTTGAACTCAAACCAGTTCTTCAGTCCACGCTTCGTGCATACAGGTCGACTCCGCATTCTACCACCGGCGAACGCCGGCCACCCCAATATTTGGGAAATCTGTCGGTCAAGTCGCTACAGTATAAGCCAAACGATGGTTCTGTCGGGTGCGAACACATATTTCTTATCCTGTTTAGTTATTTATTCACAGATTAGAATTCCTGAAAAGTAAATTATTCTCAGCTTTCAATATTAGGACAATTCATACGGAACACACAAAGAAGCACCAGGGCAATGGTGCACGATGAGTATTACGTTCTTTTATATAAATTCCATCATTTATATATACTCATAAGTTGATAAAAATGCTGTCAACAAGAGGTGACATTTAAAGTGCTGCGTGATTAGGTGACACATCGTGCTCAGTGAAACAATATGGTGAACATTATATACAAAGTGATTGCAATATGTACATGGGAGGCCGGAGAACTAAGAAAAACAATGGCTCTGCTGCTATATCCAAATGAATCTTTTGCATGCAGTCTTGATCTGGGCCAAGAGGTGCCGTCAACGTTTCAACCCAATGTATGCGTTATTGATTGGTCAATGCGGGTCTTCATCAGGACAGACTAGAAGGAGTTGACAGCCTATGGAGAACCAGAGTGAATCCTGGTTAGCTAGTCAATATTGGCAAGTCGGGTGCTGGTCTGTGCATGTATTACAGTCCCATCAAGTTCAATCGAAATATGTCCAAGCGGCGGTGGGATAGTGTGGGTGAAACCGCTTTCCAAATCGCACAGTGGCGTGCTGGATGCTGAGGGATTCGAAATTAATTCGAATGGAAGCGGGCCGCTTACAGCATTATTCAGAAAACCGGCACCGGGTTAATTCTAAAGCTGATTTCAATCATGGCGAGTTCGGCACTTCCACCGCCGGGTGCACTTGCAGGCATGAGTCCTGTCAAGGCACTGTCATCAGTCAGTTAGTAAATGGCCGTTCACGTAACTGATCCGCTGTGCACTCTAAGCAAATGTTTATAGCCATATGCGGACCGTTCAGGCAAGGCTCGTGCACAACAGACTGAGGCCGAATAAACAGCCTATAGGGTCGCGACTGAGAAACTGGCTGCCGAGTTATAAAAAGATGAAAAGATCAGCATTCAGCCGTGTGATGCGATGAGGGCCTCTTGATACCAGCTCACTCTCGCCACCTGGTTGGTGAGGACTGGTCTGGATGCAGCTGGAGTCGAACGGTCTGTCCCCAGATGAGCTCTCCTTCCCAGGATCAAATAAAATGTAGGAAATCCCGACAATGATCAAGAATCGGATCCTTTCAATCATACACTCATTCTTTGCCACAGAGCTGACATTAAAGTTAGTAGAAGGTAAACAAGTGGCAGAGTTAGATGGGGCACTGGGCGAGCCATTACTTGAGTGTGTCTTTTCATTTTTTACTAAAGGTGTATTGTCTCCTTGTTAAGAAGAGCAGTTATTACTGCTGGAAGCACAGGGGGGTTGGTAAACCATGGCCTGGTCAGCTCTTCTGAGACTGAGTTTCATGGTCTTCTAGTTCTTCTTTTTTTGTTGTTGAGATCAACCGTGAGTTCTCAACACCTTTCAATTCCTGGGTGATGTCACACAAGTGTGTAACAAATAGGAGTTTTGCACGTATTATGGTGACTTTTATCCCAGTCTCTTGATGCAGGCCGTGGTTAAATTTAAGTGTTTGGTCACATATGTCATTTCGTAGGAAACTGTAAATAACGCTGTGGCATTCCATCTTTGCGTCGATCAAGGCTGCCTTTGTTGTCATCTCAGGCATGAACTTCCTGCTCACCAGAAGGATCTGACCTCCTGCGATCGCCCCAGGATCGCTTACATGCTCACTAAAGACGTAAATCACAACTTCTAACAACAGGCTACATACAAACCCCAACAATCTTGGAAAAACGGTGCATTCAGCCCATCCGTCCTATCGCAGCAGTCATGGGAAACCTTCACCCACGAGTGATGGTGGTCCCGATGCACAGTTGGCATCAGTGACAGTACCCCCTTTCCAGCCATTGGGTGTGTGCTTCAACCCACCATTCTTGGGTGACATCAACGTGTGCTTATCAACTCTCCATGGCCTTTTGTGTGAGGGTACACACCCATCATCAAGCAAAGAGTAATTTTTGGAATCCTTCGAGGCTACTCACCTCCCTGAACTCAACTTCACCATAAAAGTCAAAGAAGGACTTTCACCTGTGATAAAGTGCTAAAACACGTGGGTATTACCCTTGCCCCCGTTTTAGTCCTGCTTCCATTAGGGTCTGACTGATGGTTGCACAGGCAGCTGCCACTAGCTTACAGCTGAATGTACCTCCCTGCTAGCTTGCAGATAATCGTACCTCCCTACTAGTTTACAGTTGATGGTACCATCCACTACCTTTCTTCTGATGGTACCTCCCTGCTAGCTTTCACCTGATGGTAGCTCCCTGCTAGCTTGCAATTGATGGTACCTCCCCACTAGCCTGTTTCTGATGGTAGCTCACCCCTAGCTTGCGGCTGATGGTATTTCCTCATTAGCTTGCAGATGATGGTAGCCCACTTGTTTGCAGCTTGTGGTACCTCGTGGTACCTCCCTGGTAGCTTGCAGATGGCACTACCACATCGCTAGCTTGCAGCTAACAGTACCTTGCTTGATTGAGGCTGACAGTACCTCCTTGTTAGCCTGAAAATAATGGTATCCCACTAGCTTGAGGGTGACAGTACCTTTGTGCTAGCTTGCAGCTGATGGGAACTCTCTGCTAGCTTGAAGCTGATGGTAGTACGCTAGTTTGGAACTGGTGGTACCTCCCTGCTAGCTTGCAGCTGATGGTACCTCTCTGCTAGCTTCCAGCTGATGGTACCTCTCTGCTAGCCTCCAGCTGATGGTACCTCTCTGCTAGCTTCCAGCTGATGGTACCTCCCCACAAGCTTGCAGCTCATCATATATCGCTAGCTTGAGGCTGACAGTACCTCCCCGCTAGCTTAGAGCTAATGGTATCCCACTAACCCGAGGCTGACAGTACCTCACTGCTAGCTTGATGGGGGCTCCCTGCAAGAAGATGGTAAAAAACCCTCGGCTGACCCTATTGACCTGAACAACTGCCACCCATACCCCCCTGGCAAAACTTCTGGAGAAATGTGTTCATGAACAACAACACAAACACATTGAGCAATTCCAGCTTCTCGACCTATTCCAATCAGGCTTCCGCATTGGCCACAGCACAGAAACGGCTATCACTCACATTGTGGACGACGCTCTCACTTTACTCAACCAAAATGAAGCCTGCCTCTTAATGCTTCTCGATCTCTCATCGGCATTTGACACTATCAAACATGACAATCTACTATTCCTCCTGGTACACAGGATGGGGCTCTCAGGCACGGTCCTTAAATGGTTTTCCTCTTTCCTCAGCAACAGAACACAAAGAGTCAAATCCAATCAGTCTCTCTCCAACCCGAGTCCATGCACACTTGGTGTCCCCCAAGGATCCTCACTCTCCCCCACACTCTTCAACCTTTTCCTGGAACCACTGACTGTAATTCTTAAAGCCTCCAACATCCAATATCACATGTATGCGGACGACACCCAAATCTACGTGAAAATCTCCTCCCCCAAAGACATCAACTCCCTCAACGAAACCCTTCTCAAAACCCTCAACTGGCTAACCTCCAACCATCTCAAATTAAACGCCCTCAAGATGGAACTCCTCCTCATTGCACCCGCTAGGCAAACCCCCACTGTGGTGAAATTCCTCTGTAACCTCACAGCCCTCAAATGCACACCTCACATTGTGGACTCCACTAAATCACTGGGAGTTGTGCTTGACAAAAACCTAAACATGCAAGACCACATCAGATCATCGACCAAAGGAGCGAACTTCCAACTCTGTATCCTAAGAAAACTCAAACCCTTCCTTCCCCAAGATGACTTTAAATTGGCGGTGCAAGCACTTGTCATCTCCAGACTAGAATACGGCAGTGCGACTCTTTGCGGTCTGCTGAAACTCAGTTTAGCACCTATCAGAGCATTTCTAAATGCTGCTACTAGACTCATCACGGGTTCTAAGAAGAACAACCACATTTCTCCGGACCTGAAATCGCTCAATTGGCTTCCCTTTGAAGCAAGAATACAACTAAAGATCGCTTGTATGACCCATAGGGCTCTACATTTCAACACCCAACTCTACCTGACAAACAAGCTGGAACTCTCTGATGGCTCCAGATCCACAAGGAGCACCGGCACACTGTTGCTCAAGCCCAAGAGATTTAAAACCTACAATCGTACATTCTCTGGCATCGCCCCGAGAATCTGGAACTCCCTTCCAGTGGAAACAAGTCTGATTACCTCTACACTTGCCTTCAAAAGGGAAGTCATAAATCTACTAATGAACACTGCATTGAACTAGATGCTGTGCTCCTTTTGCCTCTAAGTTACTGTGTACTGTCTTGTTTTGTTCTTGATGTATATTGCCCTGCTTGTTGTTCTCTCCCAACCTGCTTCCTTTGTCCACCTCAATTTCATCTTGCACCTGCTGTATTTTGTCCCACTGTTTCCCTGATTTCTCACTCCTAGTTGTTCCTTTGTCTACCTAAACCGTATGTAAAGGGCTCTGATCCCCATCTGGGCCATGTTCGAGCTATACAAAACTTTAAATAAATAAATAACTCCATGTACAAACCAGAGTGCAAAATAGTAGTGACACAAGCAAAAGAGAAGCATAATAAACATACTTTTTTTCCCATTGATTGCAACCAAGGTCATAATTGGTGCAAAGACATACTCTACCATGCACATATTTTAGGACGCAGGCCAGTTTTTGCACCTGTTATCATCTCGTTGGTGTAAATGGCCCAGAAGGGTACCCTATGTGCACATTGTGATGTGGGAATGTGTGAGATTTAAAACACAAACATCCCCACCGACGGCTTTTGTTAAATTCAATAGTTCAAAGCTGCACTGGGGTGGTAGCGACTAACGGGTTGGCAGGTGAGGTTTGGCTTGAGACCATGACCCAGACTTCGCTATTCAATGGAGTTCTGAGCAGGCATCCTTTAGTAAAGGTGAGGAGCTGGAAGGACTGATGCCAATCTTCCGCTGGGGGGTAAAGTCATGGTGTCTACTTCCTTGCAAGCAGAGTCGGCGGGTGTCCTTTCCCACCCGAATAGTGGAGGCCACCTGTGCCTACATGCCGTACCGATCACCGCACACATCTCCAACAGGTCTAAAGAGCCTTTTACTAGAATGATCACCTTCCATCCTAAGCCATCATGCAGAAAGGCAAGTTACATGAGGCTAGAGACCACGGCTCTCTAACTTTGTTGTCACGTTTTAGTTTTTAAAGCCCAACATAAAACACAGGTGTTCTTGATACAATAAAAAACAACTGTAGGTGACTGGGGGATTGCTGCTTAGGTGATAAATGAAAAACTATTCAGATGCCTTCTAAGAAGGAATGCTGTCCACCAAAACATTGAACACCTTCAGGGAAATTCAGTGTTATAATTTATGGGAGGTTTAATTCGATACCCCAGGGAAACGTGAGTCCCATATCCTGGTGAAAACTTCAGTCCCAGGCCCCAGGACAACTTCAATCCTGTGCCCCAGGAGGTGTTCAGCCCATGCCCCAGGAGAACTTCAATCCCATGCCCCAGGAGAACCTCTATCCCATGCCCCAGGAGAACTACAATCCCATGCACCAGGAAAACTTCAATCCCATGCCCCAGGAGAACCTCAATCCCATGCCCCAGGAGAACTTCAACCCCATGCCACAGGAAAACTTCAATCCCATGCCCCAGGAGAACTTCAATCCCACATCCCATGAGAACTTCAATCCTATGTTCCAGGAGAACTTCAATCCCATAACCCAGGAGAACATCAATCCATGCCCCAGGAGAACCTCAATCCCATGACCCAGGAGAATGTCAATCCATTCCCCAGGAGAACTTTGATCCAATATCCTGGGGAAAACTTCAGTCCGAGGCCCAGGAGAACTTCAATCCCATATCCTGGGGAAAACATCAATCCTATGCCCCAGGAAAACTTCAATCTCATATACTGGGGAAAACGTCAGTTCTATGCCCCAGGAGAACATCAATCCCACACCCCAAAAGCATTTTAATCCCATGCCCCAGGAGAACTTCAATCTAATGTCCCAGGAGAAGTTCAATCCTATACCATGAGAACTTCCGCCCCAAGGCCTGGGGAAAATGTCAATCCCGTGTCCAAGGAGAACTTCAAACGCACACCTCAACAGCACCTCAATCTGTGCCACAGGAGAAATTCTATCCCCTGTCCCAGGAGAACTTCAATCAAATGCTCTGAGGTAGAGGAACTTCAATCTCTTACCCCAGTAGAAATTAAATTCTATATCTTGGGGAAACTTCAGTCACACACTGTAGGATAACCTCTGACTCATACCCCAATGGAAATTAGATCCCATACCACAGGAGGACTTCAGTGAAGTCCCATACCCGATGAGGACGTCAACCCCATGCTGGAGAACAGCGTCAATGCCATATCCCAAGTAAACTACCTACTGCTGGAGGCTCTAAGGGTCTGTATACTACCCCCTGCTGGAGGTTCTGAGAGTCTGTATACTCCCTCTGCTGGGGGCTCTGAGACCCTGCATAATACTCCTTGCTGGAAGTTCTGAGAGTCTCTATGCTACCACCTGCCGGAGGCTCTGAGAGTCTGTATACTACCCCCTGCTGGAGGCTCTGAGAGCATGTGTACAACCCCCTGCTGGAGACTCTGAGAGTCTGTATACTACTCCCTGCCGGAGGCTCTGAGAGTCTGTATACTAACCCTGCTGGAGGGTCTGTATACTACCCCTGCTGGAGGGTCTGAGAGTCTGTATACTACCCCCTGCTGGAGGCTGTGAGAGTCTGTATTCTACCCCCGGCTGGAGGCAGTGAGAGTCTGTATACTACCCCCTGTTGGAGGCTCTGCCCACTACCCCCTGCTGGAGGCTCTGAAATTCTGCACAATTCCCACTGCTAGAGTCTCTGAAATTCTGCATACTATGTCGTGCAGGAGGCTCAGGGAGTGAGTAAACTACCACTGCTGAAGGCTCTGAGGGTCTGTATACTACCCCTGCTGGAGTCTCTGAGGGTCTTTATACTACCCCCTGCTGGAGGCTCAGAGAGTGTGTATGCTACCACCTGCCGGAGGCTCTGAGAGTCTGTATACTACCCCATGATGGAGGCTCTGAGGGTCTGTGTACTACCCCCTGCTGGAGGCTGTGAGAGTCTGTATACTACCCCCTGCAGGAGGCTCTCAGGGTCTGTATACTACCCCCTGCTGGAGGCTCTGAGGGTCTGTATACTACCCCTGCTGGAGGCTCTGGGAGTCTGTATACTACACCTGATGGAGGCTGTGAGAGTATGTATAGTAACCCTGCTAGAGGCTCGGAGAGTCTGTATACTACCCCCTGCTGGAGGCTCTGAGAGCATGTGTACTACCCCCTGCCGGAGACTCTGATTTTTTTTTTGTATATTTTATTTGGTACATCGTTGTCATGGCATATACATTCCGAAAAAAACAATTACATTCTATAGTTACATAACCAATACAAAAAATCCGAATACATATGTATCGCAATATAAACATATAGACATAACCTACAGGAGAGATTATTACAGAAAACAAGAAAAACATGACCCAGAGTAGGAAAAAGGGCCCTATGTTAAGCCTTGTTTTTGCTTCTGCCAGCGAGTAATTGGGGCCCAGATTTTCCTACCCATTTCCCGTTTTCTGCGGCCTCTCAGCTTGTAAACCGCGGATTCCATATTATACACCGCTAATAACCGCGTACACCAGTTAATGAACGTTGGAGAGTCAGGGCTGATCCATTGAGATGTTATACATAATCGAAAAATGGCCATTGCAAAAAACAGAAATTCCCCCTCAGAGCTAACACCCTTCTACCCCCAAAATAATTAAATCTGATATTAGAGTTACCGGAATAAAGAGGACCAAATTCAAAAAGGTGCCAATTTCCTGTAAAAACGTTATTAACTTTGAACAGGTGAAAAACATATGTAGGGTATCAGCGGCCCGTGTCCCACACCTACCACAAGAGTTACCCCGTGAGCGCCCCCATTTAGAAACCTTTGCAGGAGTGTAATATAAATCGAAAGCAGACATATAGTGTTAAGATCTCAGACTGCCAGTTGTTACAATTTGATTTGCTAACTCTAGAGATCCCTCTAGATCTGCAGATTCTATCCCTAACTTCCTTGCCAACCTAGTGTTCATTCAAATCATCGGGTAGGCCTTCAATTAATTTTTGATATATAACCCCGATCCGGGCTCTGTTCCCGATGAATGATATCAAACAAAGCGATTTTAGTCATATCGGCCTCCTGCCATTTAGTAATTCTATCCAAATAGCTCCTAATCTTCAAAAACTTTAAAAAGTCAGTACTGGGAAGACCAAACTTCTTCTGCAAATCCCTAAAAGAAGCAATTTGATCTTCCAATCAAAGGTCTCCCAGGGTGTTAATGCCAAAATTCTCCCATCTGCTAGTAATATAGTCTTGAAATATTGATGGTAACAAGCGGTAAGACGAAAGAGGGGTATAAACGTTAATATTAGGAATCTTAAATCTATTCCGCATCTTCCTTCAGATTGAATAAACCGGCTGAATTATTTTGAACTCCGTCTTTTTGTAGTAGCTTGGCTCTAAGATTTTAACGCATTGTCTGGCATTCTCCCCCAGGGCCATCTCATATATGGTTGGGACGACAGCAGGAGAGATTCTTGCTTTTGCTCCAACCAGCAATATCCCCAGATGCTGTACAAAAGCGGCCCAGTGATAAAAAAGAAGGCTTGGTACACCCCAAGCCCCCTCACTCTGGGTAGCCTCATCCATTTACTAGCTCTTCTAAATTTGCGATACCCCCATAAAAATCTAGAGCAGACTCTTTCTGCTTTAGAAATACAGAATGAGGAGATTTCCTTAAACGTCTTGGCCTTTCTTCCCTTATATATATGGTTACTCACTAAATCAAAACTGCTGTCCAGGTGGATATTAAAATCACCGCACAATACAAGGGAAGACGGCCAAGTTGCCAATTCGACACTTAACAAATCTGCAGGTTCATCTACGTTTGACCCATACAGGGAGCTAATTGAAAACATGGTGCCCTTAATCCCAGCCTCTAGAATCACCCAACGACCTAATTTGTCCTTAACACGATGAGGTAATACCAATCCATGTTTTGCTAAGATAGCCACCCCTCGAGTAGTAGTTCCTTGATGAGCACTAGCCAGCAAGTCAAGACCCAAATCTTTCAGCCAGCTACGATTATTCCAGGACAGATGGGTTTCCTGTAAGCATAGAACATCTATCTGCATAAATCTTATTAGTTTAGCCAGCAACCCCCTTTTTTCCGATCATTCAATCCACAGATATTTAGTGAACATATCCTTATTTTGCCCATTCTATCCATCATACTTGTGAGTGAGATATCTATTTGCAAGATTCATAATGTAGTACGATAGAACCAAATGCCAATTTCTAAATACATTTGTTTTAGCGGCCAGCTCAATGCCATGACAACACAAAACAAACAACAAAGATATTCACCAATCCCACTCCCCCACCACCCACACCCATACCCCCCATTCCCCGCCTCCAACCTGGAGCCCCCCTCTTCCCCCGTCTTGGAGGCATAAGGACCTTCGGTCCCTGGTGATGAGGAGCTGATTGGCCCCCCTTCCACACAGCTAATCCCCTCTTCCAGGCTGCATTCTATCAACATATTAAACAGCAAAAAAAACAGAGAAAAAAAACCCTGCAGGGTGGAGCCAGGCGGAGCAGCCAAAATACAGCAAAGAAAAAAAAAAGATGTAAGATGTAATAATGCCATCCCAATCCTGTCCCCCACCCAAAAAAAGCCTAATTACTTAAATCCTACATTGCCGAGAAAAAGGAGACCACTCCCTCTCCTACAGCGAAAGCATACATTCTTTTGCCTGTACTTCAGATTGAAAGTAATGCATTTACCCATGTGCAACCACCTTCAATTTAGCTGGATTAAGAAGAAAAATTTGAGCGCCCTTAGCCTGAAACTGGGGGATTAATTGGCGCAATAACAACGCATTCTCGACAGTTTCATGACAGTAATCTGGTCTAAAAAAAAATCACAGCCTTTTCCGATCAGACCTAGCAACATCATACAGGGCCTCACGGGCCAGAAAATTATTAAAACAGATAAGAATTGCCCGTGGGCGGTTATCATTTTGTAACCCTTTTTTACGCTGATTGAAAGGAAATCGGTGCGCCCTCTGTAATTCCATTTTCCAGTGCCAGTGTTTTAGTTCTGGAAATGCTTCCTAAAAAAGCTCAATGACAAACTGCCAAACGCCCGACCCCTCCTTGCCCTCAGGGATGCCCAGAAAGCGTAAATTATTCCTTCTTGACCGATTTTCCAGGTCGGTCAATTTCCACAAGGTGTCAGCCTTCTGGGATTTTAAAGACTCAGACAAGGTTTTCTGTGTGGCCAGCTCATCTTTCAGTTGGGAGATTCTAGACTCTGCTTCCCCTATTCTTGCTGCAAAGTCAGAACAAGTCTTAGCAACCTTTCGTATAGCATTTTGAAGTTTACGGCACACACCTTGCGTGCGGGAGCTCTCTGCTCTGGTCTTCTCGCGATGAGCCATAATAGTCTGATATATGGTCGAAAAGGTGATCTCCTCTGGTCCGCTACTAATCACACTGCTCAAACCTGAAGTTCCAACGGTGACGGGAGCCGGGGCTGATACTTCACCCATTTTGGGAGAGAAAGTATAATCCCACGTCATCTCACCAACAGTGCCCGATACCTGCTCCACAAGAGCGACTGGGTTTTCTGATTTACGGACTGTCCCAGAATTATAGATTGAATTCCCCTCTAATTCTGGCCCACTAGAATCACTCTCATCCTCAGCCCAGTCTTTGCCACCACTATCATCCCCAGAGGAGTCCGTATGATCTGATAAAGAAAAAACTTGCCAGATATGTCCTCCTCTCGCACTACCCCCTGGTTGATAGTCCCAGTCTGGGCTTTCTGTTGGTTTAAGTCCAAATTACCACCGATAGTAGAGGGAACTACATTGCCCATAATACCTTGCTCTGGTAATTCATCCACAGTGCCGTCAATACCGTCAGTGACCAACAGAAAACTGCCATTTGATGTTACTACTGCTTGATTACCAGCTTTCAGGGTACCCACCGGGAGGTTGTCTTTGCCCTCAATCTCAGTGTCGCCCCCTTGGGCACCAACCACCAAGCTCACCTCCCCTGGGCTAGAACTATCAGTGCTTGAATCTATACCTTGAATGGGTTCCCCCATAGACACAGGATCGGGAACCATAATGGGCTGAGACTCACTTGCTACAGGTGAATTTTGTATTAGCTGCCTGCTTGTTCTTGCCGGTTTGGACCTTGAACAGCGCCGGAACTGTCTGCCGTCCTCGAGCGGGGACACTGTTCTTTTTACTGTGATCAGCCGCACCCGGTGAACCTGTCGATGCATCCAGTGCAGCCCGACGTGCACCGGATTCCAGTTTCCCTTAATCACCATCAGGGACTGACTTAGCTGAGCTTTTCGCTCGCAACTTGCTGCCCTTGACAGGTACTTTTGGCGCCATTGCAAAGGCAGAAACAGAAAACACAGCGGAAGGAATACCGGAAAAAAAGCTCTCAAACGAGCCAGTCTCAAGGGCAATGGAAGCTGCCACACCAAAGACCCGGATTGCCAAATCATTCAGGTAAGAAAGAATCGATGTCTCCAGGTAGCACAGCATTTCCTCCGACCAGCAACGAGGGAGAGAGAGGGTTAGCAGGGAAGGAGCTCCTTGTCCAGCTCACTCGGCCACTGTTGCGGCCGCCATCTTGCCTCCCCTACAGGAGACACTGAGAGTCTATATAATACCCCCTGCCGGAGGCTCTGAGAGTCTGTATACTACTCCATGCTGGAGGCTCTAAGAGTCTGTATACTAACCATGCTGGAGGGTCTGTATACTACCCCTTGCGGCAGGCTCTGAGAGTCTGTATACTACCCCCTGCTGGAGGCTCTGAGAGTCTGTATACTACCCCCTGCTGGAGGCTTTGAGAGCATGTGTACCACCCCTGCCGGAGACTCTGAGAGACTGTATACTACTCCATGCTGGAGGCTCTAAGAGTCTGTATACTAACCCTGCTGGAGGGTCTGTATACTACCCCTGCTGGAGGCTCTGAGCGTCTGTATACTGCCCCCTGCTGGAGGCTGTGAGAGTCTGTATACTACCCCCTTCTGGAGGCTCTGAAATTCTGCACAATTCCCACTGCTATAGTTCCTGAAATTCTGCATACTGTGCCGTGCAGGAGGCTCAGGGAGTCTCTAAACTACCACTGCTGGAGACTCTGAGGGTCTTTATACTACCCTTTGCAGGAGGCTCTGAGAGTCTGTATACTACGTCCTGCTGGAGGCTCTGAGAGTCTGTATACTACCCCCTGCTGGAGGCTCGGAGAGTCTGTATACTACACCCTGTTGGAGGCTCTGAGGGTCTGTATACTACCCCTGCTGGAGACTCAGAAGATCTTTATAATACCCCCTGCCGGGTGCTCTGAGAGTCTGTATACAACTCCATGCTGGAGGCTCTGAGTCTGTATACTAACTCTGCTGGAGGGTCTGAGGGTCTGTATACTACCCCTGCTGGAGGCTCTGTGAGTCTGTATACTACCCCCTGCTGGAGGCTCTGAGGGTCTGTAAACTACCCCCTGTGGTAGGCTCTGAGAGTCTGTATACTACCCCTGCTGGAGGCTGGGAGGGTCTGTAAACTACCACTGCTGAAGGCTCTGAGGGTCTGAATACTACCTCTGCTTGAGGTTCTGAGGGTCGGTATAGTACTCCCTGCTGGAGGACCTGAGAGTATGTATACTACCCCCTACTGGAGGCACTGAGAGTCTGTATATTATCCCCTGCTGGAGGCTCTGATGGTCTGTACACTATCCCCTGCTGGAAACTCTGAGTGTCTGTATACTACCCCTGCTGGAGGCTCTGAGAGTCTGTTTACTACCCCCTAGTGGAGGCTCTGAGGGTCTGTATACTACCACTTGCCGGAGGCTCTGAGGGTCTGTATACTACCCCTGCCAGAGTCTCTGAGAGCCTGTTTACTACCCCCTTCTGGATGTTCTGAGACTCTATATACTACCCCCTTGCTGGAGGCCCTGAGAGCATATGTACTAACCCCTGCTGGAGACTCTGAGATGCTGTATACTACTCCCTACTGGAGGCTCTGAGAATCTGTATACTACCCCCTGCTGTAAGCCCCGAGAGTCTGTATACTACCCCCTGCTGGAGGCTCTGAAATTCTGCACAATTTCCACTGCTAGAGTCTCTGAAATTCTGCATACTATGCCGTGCAGGAGGCTCAGGGTGTCTGTAAACTACCACTGCTGGAGGCTCTGAGCGTCTGTAAACTACCACTGCTGGAGGCTCTGAGAGTCTGTGTACTACCCCGTGCCAGAGGCTCTGAGAGTCTGTATACTACCCCCTGCTGGAGGCTCTGAGAGTCTGTATACTACCCCCTGCTGGAGGCTGGGAGGGTCTGTGTACTACCCCTGCTAGAGGCGCTGAGAGTCTGTATACTACCCCTGCTAGTGGCGCTGAGAGTCTGTATACTACCCCCTGCTGGAATTCTGAGAGTCTGTATACTACCCCCTGCTGGAGGCTCTGAGAGTCTGTATACTAGCCCCTGCTGGAGGCTCTGACAACATGTGTACTACCCCCTGCTGTAAGCCTCGAGAGTCTGTATACTACCACCTAGTGGAGGCTCTGAGAGTCTTTACACTATCCCCTTCTGGAGGCTCTGAGGGTCTGTACACTATCCCCTGCTGGAGGCTCTGAGGGTCTGTATACTACCCCTGCTGGAGGCTCTGAGAGTCTGTATTCTACCCCTGCTGGAGGCTCTGAGAGTCTGTATTCTACCCCTAATGGAGGCTGTGAGGGTCTGTATACTACCCCCTACGGAAGGCTGTGAGAGTCTGTATACTACCCCCTGCTGGAGGCGCTGAGATTCTGTATGCTACACCCTGCTGGAGGCTCTGAGGGTCTGTATACTACCCCCTGCTGGAGGCTCTGAGGGTCTGTATCCTACCCCTGCTGGAGGCTCTGAGAGTCTGTATACTACGCCTGATGGAGGCTGTGAGGGTCTGTATACTATCCCCTGCTGGAGGCTCTGAAAGTCTGTATACTACCCCCTGCCAGAGTATCTGAGAGTCTGTATACTACCCCTGCTGGAGGCTCTGAGAGTCTGTATACTATCCTCTGCTGGAGGCACTGAGAATCTGTATACTACCCCCTACCGGAGGCTGTGAGAGTCTGTATACTACACCCTGTTGGAGGCTCCTAAGGTCTGTATACTACCCCATGAAGGAGGCTCTGTGAGTTAGTATACTACCCCCTGCTGGAGGTTGTGAGAGTCTGTAAACTACCACTGCTGAAGGCTCTGTGTATACTACCACCTGCCAGAGGTTCTGAGGGTCTGTATACTACCCCTGCCAGAGGCTCTGAGAGCCTTTTTACTACCCCCTGCTGGATGATCTGAGACTCTATATACTACCCCCTTGCTGGAGGCCCTGAGAGCATATGTACTAACCCCTACTGGAGACTCTGAGATGCTGTATACTACTCCCTACTGGAGACTCTGAGAGTCTGTATACTTCCCTCTACTGGAGGCTCTGAGAATCTGTATACTACCCCCTACCGGAGGCTGTGAGAGTCTGTATGCTACCCCCTGTTGGAGGCTCCTAGGGTCTGTATACAACCCCATGAAGGAGACTCTGTGAGTCTGTATACTACCCCCTGCTGGAGGTTGTGAGAGTCTGTATACTACCCTCTGCTGGAGGCTCTGAAATTCTGCACAATTCCCACTGCTAGAGTCTCTGAAATTCTGAAAACTATGCCGTGCAGGAAGCTCAGGGAGTCTGTAAACTACCACTGCTGAAGGCTCTGAGGGTCTGTATACTACCTCTGCTTGAGGTTCTGAGGGTCAGTATACTACTCCCTGCTGGAGGACCTGAGAGTATGTATACTACCCCCTACTGGAGGCACTGAGAGTCTGTATACTATTCCCTGCTGGAGGCTCTGATGTTCTGTACACTACCCCCTGCTGGAAACTCTGAGAGTCTGTAAACTACCATTGCTGAAGGCTCTGTGTATACTACCACCTGCCGGAGGTTCTGAGGGTCTGTATACTACCCCTGCCAGAGGCTCTGAGAGCCTTTTTACTACCCCCTGCTGGATGATCTGAGACTCTATATACTACCCCCTTGCTGGAGGCCCTGAGAGCATATGTACTAACCCCTACTGAAGAATCTGAGAGTCTGTATACTACCCCCTGCTGGAGGCTCTGAAATTCTGCACAATTCCCACTGCTAGAGTCTCTGAAATTCTGCATACAATGCCGTGCAGGAGGCTCAGGGTGTCTGTAAACTACCACTGCTGGAGGCTCTGAGAGTCCGTGTACTAACCCCTGCTGTAAGCTCTGAGGGTCTGTATACTACCCCCTGCTGGAGGCTGTGAGGGTCTGTATACTACCCCGTGCCAGAGGCTCTGAGAGTCTGTATACTACCCCCTGCTGGAGGCTCTGAGGGTCTGTATACTACCCCATGCTGGAGGCTCTGAGGGTCTGTATACTACCCCCTGCTGGAGGCTCTGAGAGTCTGTGTACTACCACCTGCTGGAGGCTCTGAGCGTCTGTAAACTACCACTGCTGGAGGCTCTGAGAGTCTGTGTACTAACCCCTGCTGTAAGCTCTGAAGGTCTGTATACTACCCCCTGCTGGAGGCTGTGAGGGTCTGTAAACTACCCCGTGCCAGAGGCTCTGAGAGTCTGTATACTACCCCCTGCTGGAGGCTCTGAGGGTCTGTATACTACCCCATGCTGGAGGATCTGAGGGTCTGTATACTACCTCCTGCTGGAGGCTCTGAGAGCATGTGTACTACCCCCTGCTGGAGGCTCTGAGGGTCTGTATATTACCCCCTGCTGGAGGTTCTGAGGGTCTGTAAAGTACCCCCTGCGGTAGGCTCTGAGAGCCTGTATACTACCCCTGCTGGAGGCTTTGAGGGTCTGTGTACTACCCCTGCTAGAGGCGTTGAGAGTCTGTATACTACCCCTGCTAGTGGCGCTGAGAGTCTGTATACTACCCCCTGCTGGAGTTTCTGAGAGTCTGTATACTACCCCCTGATGGAGGCTCTGAGAGCATGTGTACTACCCCCTGCTGGAGGCTCTGAGGGTCTGTATACTACCCCCTGCTGGAGGTTCTGAGGGTCTGTAAAGTACCCCCTGCGGTAGGCTCTGAGAGTCTGTATACTACCCCTGCTGGAGGCTGTGAGGGTCTGTGTACTACCCCTGCTAGAGGCGTTGAGAGTCTGTATACTGCCCCTGCTAGTGGCGCTGAGAGTCTGTATACTACCCCACTGCGGGAGTTTCTGAGAGTCTGTATACAACCCCCTGCTGAAGGCTCTGAGAGCATGTGTACTACTCCCTGCTGGAGACTCTGAGAGTCTGTATACTACCCCCTGCTGGAGACCCTGAGAGTCTGTATACTTCCCACTGTTGGAGGCTCTGAGATTCTGTATGCTACCCCTTGATGGAGGCTCTGAGATCATGTGTACTACCCCCTGCTGGAGGCTCTGAGAGTCTGTATACTAACCCTGCTGGCGGGTCTGAGGGTCTGTATACTACCCCTGCTGGAGGCTCTGAGAGTCTGTATACTACCCCCTGCTGGAGGCTCTGAGAGTCTGTATACTAGCCCCTACTGGAGGCTGTGAGAGTCTGTATACTACCCCCTGTTGGAGGCTCTGAGGGTCCATATAATATACCCTGCTGGAGACTCCGAGAGTCTGTATACTACACTCTGCTGGAGGCTCTGAGAGTCTGTACTGTTGGAGGCTCTGAGGGTCTGTATACCACCCCCTACTGGAGGCTCTGAGGGTCTGTACACGCCCCCTGGCTGGAGACTCTGAGAGTCTGTATTCCATCCCCGGCTGTAGGCTCTGAGGGTCTGAATACTCCCCACTGCTGGAGGCTCCAGGGTCTGTATACTACCTCTGCTGAGGGCTCTGATGAGGTGTATACTACCCCTTGCTGGAGGCTCTCATGGTCTGTATACTACCCCCGGCTGGAGGCTCTGAGAGTCTGTATACTACCCCCTGCTGGAGGATCTGAGGGTTTGTATACTACCCCCTGCTGGAGGCTCTGGGGGTCTGTATACTACCCCCTGCTGGAAGCTCTGGGAGTCTGTATACTACCCCCGGCTGGAGGCTCTGAGAGTCTGTGTACTACCCCCTGCTGGAGGCTCTGAGGGTCTGTATACTACCCACTGCTGGAGGGTCTGACGGTCTGTATACTACCCCCTGCTGTAAGCCCCAAGAGTCTGTATACTACCACCTGCTGGAGGCTCTGAGGGTCTGTATACTACCCCCTGCTGGAGACTCTGAGGGTCTGTATACTACTCCATGCAGGATGTTCTATGGGTCTGTATACTACGCCCTGCTGGAGGCTATGAGAGTCTGTATACTATCCCTGCTGTAGGTTCTGAGTGTCTGCATACTACCGCCTGCTGGAGACTCTGAGGGTCTCTATACTACCCCTGCTGGATGCTCTGAGATTCTTTTAACTGCCCCCTGTTGGAGACCATGTCTGAATAGTGCCCTCCACTGGAGTCTCAGAGATTCTATGTGGTGTCCATTGCTGGAGTTTCTGTATAGTTGTCTGCTGATCCTATAGATGGCTGTGTGCTGTTCTCTGCTGGAGACTCTGAGGGTCTCTATACTGATCCGATAGAAGGCTGTGTGCAGCCCTCTGCTGGAGGCTCTTATGTTCTCTATACTGATCCTATTGAAGGCTGTGTGTAACCCTCTGCTGGAGGCTCTTAGGTTCTCTATATTGATCCTATAGAAGGCTGCGTGCAGATCTCTGCTGGAGGCTCTGACGGTCTCTATACTGATCCTATTGAAGGCTGTGTGTAGCCCTCTGCTGGAGGCTCTTAGGTTCTCTATATTGATCCTACACTACCCCCTGCTGGAAACTCTGAGAGTCTGTAAACTACCACTGCTGAAGGCTCTGTTTATACTACCACCTGCCGGAGGCTCTGAGGGTCTGTATACTACCCCTGCCAGAGGCTCTGAGAGCCTTTTTACTACCCCCTGCTGGATGATCTGAGACTCTATATACTAGCCCCTTGCTGGAGGCCCTGAGAGTATATGTACTAACCCCTACTGGAGACTCTGAGATGCTGTATACTACTCCCTACTGGAGGCTCTGAGAATCTGTATACTACCCCCTGCTGTAAGCCCTGAGAGTCTGTATACTACCCCCTGTTGGAGGCTCTGAGGGTCTGCATACTACCCCCTGCTGGAGGCTCTGAAATTCTGCACAATTCCCACTGCTAGAGTCTCTGAAATTCTGCATACTATGCCATGCAGGAGGCTCAGGGTGTCTGTAAACTACCACTGCTGAAGGCTCTGACAGTCTGTATACTACCACCTGCTGGAGGCTCTGAGCGTCTGTAAACTACTACTGCTGGAGGCTCTGAGAGTCTGTGTACTACCCCCTGCTGTAAGCTCTGAGGGTCTGTATACTACCCCCTGCTGGAGGCTCTGAGGGTCTGTATACTACCCCGTGCCAGAGGCTCTGAGAGTCTGTATACTACCCCCTGCTGGAGGCTCTGAGAGTCTGTATACTATCCCCTGCTGGAGGCTCTGAGGGTCTGTATACTACCCCCTGCTGGAGGCTCTGAGGGTCTGTAAAGTACCCCCTGCGGTATGCTCTGAGAGTTTGTATACTACCCCTGCTGGAGGCTGTGAGGGTCTGTGTACTACCCCTGCTAGAGGCGTTGAGAGTCTGTATACTACCCCTGCTAGTGCCGCTGAAAGTCTGTATACTACCCCTGCTGGAGTTTCTGAGAATCTGTATACTACCCCCTGCTGGAGGCTCTGAGAGCATGTGTACTACCCCCTGCTGGAGACTCTGAGATTCTGTATACTACCCCCTGCTGGAGGCTCTGAGAGTCTGTATACTACCCTTGTGTGCAGCCCTCTGCTGGAGGCTCTTAGGTTCTCTATATTGATCCTATAGAAGGCTGTGTGCAGCTCTCTGCTGGAGGCTCAGACGGTCTCTATACTGATGCTATAGAAGTCTGTGTGCAGCCCTCTGCTGGAGGCTCTTAGGTTCTCTATAGTGATCCTATAGAAGGCTGTGTGCAGATCTCTGCTGGAGGCTCTGATGGTCTCTATACTGATCCTATAGAAGGCTGTGTGCAGCCCTCTGCTGCATGCTCTTAGGTTCTCTATACTGATCCTACAGAAGGCTGTGTGCAGCCCTCTGCTGGAGGCTCTTAGGTTCTCTATATTGATCCTATAGAAGGCTGTGTGCAGATCTCTGCTGGAGGCTCTGATGGTCTCTATACTGATTCTACAGAAGTCTGTGTGCAGCCCTCTGCTGGAGGCTCATAGGTTCTCTATACTGATCCTATAGAAGGCTGTGTGCAGATCTCTGCTGGAGGCTCTGATGGTCTCTATACTGATCCTATAGAAGGCTGTGTGCTGCCCTCTGCTGGATGCTCTTAAGGTCTCTATACTGATCCTATAGAAGGCTGTGTGCAGCCCTCTGCTGGAGGCTCTTAGGTTCTCTATATTGATCCTATAGAAGGCTGCATGCAGATCTCTGCTGGAGGCTCTGAGGGTCTCTATACTGGTCCTACAGAAGGCTGTGTGCAGCCCTCTGCTGGATGCTCTTAGGGTCTCTATACTGATCCTACAGAAGTCTGTGTGCAGCCCTCTGCTGGAGGCTCTTAGGTTCTCTATACTGATCCTACAGAAGTCTGTGTGTAGCCCTCTGCTGGAGGCTCTGAGGGTCTTTATACTGGTCCTACAGAAGGCTGTGTGCAGCCCTCTGCTGGAGGCTCTTAGGTTCTCTATACTGATCCTACAGAAGGCTGTGTGCAGCCCTCTGCTGGAGGCTCTTAGGTTCTCTATATTGATCCTATAGAAGGCTGTGTGCAGATCTCTGCTGGAGGCTCTGATGGTCTCTATACTGATCCTATAGAAGGCTGTGTGCAGCCCTCTGCTGGATGCTCTTAGGTTCTCTATATTGATCCTATAGAAGGCTGCATGCAGATCTCTGCTGGAGGCTCTGAGGGTCTCTATACTGGTCCTACAGAAGTCTGTGTGTAGCCCTCTGCTGGAGGCTCTGAGGGTCTCTATACTGGTCCTACAGAAGTCTGTGTGCAGCCCTCTGCTGGAGGCTCTTAGGTTCTCTATACTGATCCTACAGAAGGCTGTGTGCAGCCCTCAGCTGGAGGCTCTTAGGTTCTCGATACTGATCCTATAGAAGGCTGTGTGTAGATCTCTGCTGGAGGCTCTGATGGTCTCTATACTGATCCTATAGAAGGCTGTGTGCAGCCCTCTGCTGGATGCTCTTAGGGTCTCTATACTGATCCTACTGAGGGATGTGTGTAGCCCTCTTCTGGAGGCTCTGAGGGTCTCTATACTGATCCTACAGAAGTCTGTGTGCAGCCCTCTGCTGGAGGCTCTTAGGTTCTCTATACTGATCCTACAGAAGGCTGTGTGCAGCCCTCTGCTGGATGCTCTTAGGTTCTCTATATTGATCCTATAGAAGGCTGCATGCAGATCTCTGCTGGAGGCTCTGAGGGTCTCTATACTGGTCCTACAGAAGGCTGTGTGCAGCCCTCTGCTGGATGCTCTTAGGGTCTCTATACTGATCCTACAGAAGTCTGTGTGCAGCCCTCTGCTGGAGGCTCTTAGGTTCTCTATACTGATCCTACAGAAGTCTGTGTGTAGCCCTCTGCTGGAGGCTCTGAGGGTCTCTATACTGGTCCTACAGAAGGCTGTGTGCAGCCCTCTGCTGGAGGCTCTTAGGTTCTCTATACTGATCCTACAGAAGGCTGTGTGCAGCCCTCTGCTGGAGGCTCTTAGGTTCTCTATATTGATCCTATAGAAGGCTGTGTGCAGATCTCTGCTGGAGGCTCTGATGGTCTCTATACTGATCCTATAGAAGGCTGTGTGCAGCCCTCTGCTGGATGCTCTTAGGTTCTCTATATTGATCCTACACTACCCCCTGCTGGAAACTCTGAGAGTCTGTAAACTACCACTGCTGAAGGCTCTGTTTATACTACCACCTGCCGGAGGCTCTGAGGGTCTGTATACTACCCCTGCCAGAGGCTCTGAGAGCCTTTTTACTACCCCCTGCTGGATGATCTGAGACTCTATATACTAGCCCCTTGCTGGAGGCCCTGAGAGTATATGTACTAACCCCTACTGGAGACTCTGAGATGCTGTATACTACTCCCTACTGGAGGCTCTGAGAATCTGTATACTACCCCCTGCTGTAAGCCCTGAGAGTCTGTATACTACCCCCTGTTGGAGGCTCTGAGGGTCTGCATACTACCCCCTGCTGGAGGCTCTGAAATTCTGCACAATTCCCACTGCTAGAGTCTCTGAAATTCTGCATACTATGCCATGCAGGAGGCTCAGGGTGTCTGTAAACTACCACTGCTGAAGGCTCTGACAGTCTGTATACTACCACCTGCTGGAGGCTCTGAGCGTCTGTAAACTACTACTGCTGGAGGCTCTGAGAGTCTGTGTACTACCCCCTGCTGTAAGCTCTGAGGGTCTGTATACTACCCCCTGCTGGAGGCTCTGAGGGTCTGTATACTACCCCGTGCCAGAGGCTCTGAGAGTCTGTATACTACCCCCTGCTGGAGGCTCTGAGAGTCTGTATACTACCCCCTGCTGGAGGCTCTGAGGGTCTGTATACTACCCCCTGCTGGAGGCTCTGAGGGTCTGTAAAGTACCCCCTGCGGTATGCTCTGAGAGTTTGTATACTACCCCTGCTGGAGGCTGTGAGGGTCTGTGTACTACCCCTGCTAGAGGCGTTGAGAGTCTGTATACTACCCCTGCTAGTGCCGCTGAAAGTCTGTATACTACCCCTGCTGGAGTTTCTGAGAATCTGTATACTACCCCCTGCTGGAGGCTCTGAGAGCATGTGTACTACCCCCTGCTGGAGACTCTGAGATTCTGTATACTACCCCCTGCTGGAGGCTCTGAGAGTCTGTATACTACCCTTGTGTGCAGCCCTCTGCTGGAGGCTCTTAGGTTCTCTATATTGATCCTATAGAAGGCTGTGTGCAGCTCTCTGCTGGAGGCTCAGACGGTCTCTATACTGATGCTATAGAAGTCTGTGTGCAGCCCTCTGCTGGAGGCTCTTAGGTTCTCTATAGTGATCCTATAGAAGGCTGTGTGCAGATCTCTGCTGGAGGCTCTGATGGTCTCTATACTGATCCTATAGAAGGCTGTGTGCAGCCCTCTGCTGCATGCTCTTAGGTTCTCTATACTGATCCTACAGAAGGCTGTGTGCAGCCCTCTGCTGGAGGCTCTTAGGTTCTCTATATTGATCCTATAGAAGGCTGTGTGCAGATCTCTGTTGGAGGCTCTGATGGTCTCTATACTGATTCTACAGAAGTCTGTGTGCAGCCCTCTGCTGGAGGCTCATAGGTTCTCTATACTGATCCTATAGAAGGCTGTGTGCAGATCTCTGCTGGAGGCTCTGATGGTCTCTATACTGATCCTATAGAAGGCTGTGTGCTGCCCTCTGCTGGATGCTCTTAAGGTCTCTATACTGATCCTATAGAAGGCTGTGTGCAGCCCTCTGCTGGAGGCTCTTAGGTTCTCTATATTGATCCTATAGAAGGCTGCATGCAGATCTCTGCTGGAGGCTCTGAGGGTCTCTATACTGGTCCTACAGAAGGCTGTGTGCAGCCCTCTGCTGGATGCTCTTAGGGTCTCTATACTGATCCTACAGAAGTCTGTGTGCAGCCCTCTGCTGGAGGCTCTTAGGTTCTCTATACTGATCCTACAGAAGTCTGTGTGTAGCCCTCTGCTGGAGGCTCTGAGGGTCTTTATACTGGTCCTACAGAAGGCTGTGTGCAGCCCTCTGCTGGAGGCTCTTAGGTTCTCTATACTGATCCTACAGAAGGCTGTGTGCAGCCCTCTGCTGGAGGCTCTTAGGTTCTCTATATTGATCCTATAGAAGGCTGTGTGCAGATCTCTGCTGGAGGCTCTGATGGTCTCTATACTGATCCTATAGAAGGCTGTGTGCAGCCCTCTGCTGGATGCTCTTAGGTTCTCTATATTGATCCTATAGAAGGCTGCATGCAGATCTCTGCTGGAGGCTCTGAGGGTCTCTATACTGGTCCTACAGAAGTCTGTGTGTAGCCCTCTGCTGGAGGCTCTGAGGGTCTCTATACTGGTCCTACAGAAGTCTGTGTGCAGCCCTCTGCTGGAGGCTCTTAGGTTCTCTATACTGATCCTACAGAAGGCTGTGTGCAGCCCTCAGCTGGAGGCTCTTAGGTTCTCGATACTGATCCTATAGAAGGCTGTGTGTAGATCTCTGCTGGAGGCTCTGATGGTCTCTATACTGATCCTATAGAAGGCTGTGTGCAGCCCTCTGCTGGATGCTCTTAGGGTCTCTATACTGATCCTACTGAGGGATGTGTGTAGCCCTCTTCTGGAGGCTCTGAGGGTCTCTATACTGATCCTACAGAAGTCTGTGTGCAGCCCTCTGCTGGAGGCTCTTAGGTTCTCTATACTGATCCTACAGAAGGCTGTGTGCAGCCCTCTGCTGGATGCTCTTAGGTTCTCTATATTGATCCTATAGAAGGCTGCATGCAGATCTCTGCTGGAGGCTCTGAGGGTCTCTATACTGGTCCTACAGAAGGCTGTGTGCAGCCCTCTGCTGGATGCTCTTAGGGTCTCTATACTGATCCTACAGAAGTCTGTGTGCAGCCCTCTGCTGGAGGCTCTTAGGTTCTCTATACTGATCCTACAGAAGTCTGTGTGTAGCCCTCTGCTGGAGGCTCTGAGGGTCTCTATACTGGTCCTACAGAAGGCTGTGTGCAGCCCTCTGCTGGAGGCTCTTAGGTTCTCTATACTGATCCTACAGAAGGCTGTGTGCAGCCCTCTGCTGGAGGCTCTTAGGTTATCTATATTGATCCTATAGAAGGCTGTGTGCAGATCTCTGCTGGAGGCTCTGATGGTCTCTATACTGATCCTATAGAAGGCTGTGTGCAGCCCTCTGCTGGATGCTCTTAGGGTCTCTATACTGATCCTACAGAAGTCTGTGTGCAGCCCTCTGCTGGAGGCTCTTAGGTTCTCTATACTGATCCTACAGAAGTCTGTGTGTAGCCCTCTGCTGGAGGCTCTGAGGGTCTCTATACTGGTCCTACAGAAGTCTGTGTGCAGCCCTCTGCTGGAGGCTCTTAGGTTCTCTATACTGATCCTACAGAAGGCTGTGTGCAGCCCTCAGCTGGAGGCTCTTAGGTTCTCGATACTGATCCTATAGAAGGCTGTGTGTAGATCTCTTCTGGAGGCTCTGATGGTCTCTATACTGATCCTATAGAAGGCTGTGTGCAGCCCTCTGCTGGATGCTCTTAGGTTCTCTATATTGATCCTATAGAAGGCTGCATGCAGATCTCTGCTGGAGGCTCTGAGGGTCTCTATACTGGTCCTACAGAAGGCTGTGTGCAGCCCTCTGCTGGATGCTCTTAGGGTCTCTATACTGATCCTACAGAAGTCTGTGTGCAGCCCTCTGCTGGAGGCTCTTAGGTTCTCTATACTGATCCTACAGAAGTCTGTGTGTAGCCCTCTGCTGGAGGCTCTGAGGGTCTCTATACTGGTCCTACAGAAGGCTGTGTGCAGCCCTCTGCTGGAGGCTCTTAGGTTCTCTATACTGATCCTACAGAAGGCTGTGTGCAACCCTCTGCTGGAGGCTCTTAGGTTCTCTATATTGATCCTATAGAAGGCTGTGTGCAGATCTCTGCTGGAGGCTCTGATGGTCTCTATACTGATCCTATAGAAGGCTGTGTGCAGCCCTCTGCTGGATGCTCTTAGGGTCTCTATACTGATCCTACAGAAGTCTGTGTGCAGCCCTCTGCTGGAGGCTCTTAGGTTCTCTATACTGATCCTACAGAAGTCTGTGTGTAGCCCTCTGCTGGAGGCTCTGAGGGTCTCTATACTGGTCCTACAGAAGTCTGTGTGCAGCCCTCTGCTGGAGGCTCTTAGGTTCTCTATACTGATCCTACAGAAGGCTGTGTGCAGCCCTCAGCTGGAGGCTCTTAGGTTCTCGATACTGATCCTATAGAAGGCTGTGTGTAGATCTCTGCTGGAGGCTCTGATGGTCTCTATACTGATCCTATAGAAGGCTGTGTGCAGCCCTCTGCTGGATGCTCTTAGGGTCTCTATACTGATCCTACTGAGGGATGTGTGTAGCCCTCTTCTGGGGGCTCTGAGGGTCTCTATACTGATCCTATAGAAGGCTGTGTGCAGCCCTCTGCTGGATGCTCTTAGGGTCTCTACACTGATCCTACAGAAGGCTGTGTGCAGCCCTCTGCTGGAGGCTCTGACGGTCTCTATACTGATCGTATAAAAGGCTGTGTGCAGCCTTCTGCTGGAGGCTCCGAGGGTCTCTATACTTATCCTATAAAAGGCAGTGTGCAGCCCTCTGCTGAAGGCTCTGAGGGTCTCTATACTGATCCTATAGAAGGCTGTGTGCAGCCCTCTGCTGGATGCTCTTAGGGTCTCTATACTGACCCTATAGAAGGCTATGTACTGCCCTCTGCTGGTGGTTCTGTGAGTCTCTATACTGATCCTATAGAAGGCTGTGTGCAGCCCTCTGCTGGAGGCTCTGAGGGTCTCTATACTGACCTTTTGAGTCTTCATTGTGCTGCCAGATAGAGGCTCCGAGGGAGTGTACACTCCCCCCTGCTACACTCTTGTTAAGTTTCCATGAATAATGACCCATAAATCCAGAAGTAGATGAAGAAGGTTTAATGATCAAGGCACAGTAATGCTCAGTCAAGGTCCAACAGCAGAATGACTAGAGATTCCAATTCTAATTGGAATCATAACTAACTCATAACTAACAGTGTGGCAAGTGCCAGGATTAAAAGTATACAGAAATTAAAGGGGACGAAACACAAATGGGGAAAGAGATAACAAGGCATTGTAACACATTTCTCCCCTTAGGAGAAACTATGAACAATAATAATACATTTGTCAACTCGTCTGACATTCCATAGTTTGCCGTCCTGGCAAAGGCATTGTAACACACTTCTCCCCCTAGGCGAAACTATGAACAACATTAATACATTTTGCAACTCGTCTGACATTCCATACTTTGCCGTCCTGGGTAACAACACTATTGCTATTTACTCTCACAACCTTAATGGGTCTCCCAAATTTCATCTCACCTTTAGGTACAATACCAGGCTTGCGTATTCTGACCCACTCTCCCACCTTAAAGATAGGTTCCTTGTCTTTCATGTGGAAATCATAATAATGTTTACTTTTGAGTTGTTTTGCTTCCACTTTTTGAGCCACATCATCCTGTCTGATATCAGAGTTGCAATTCTTATTAACCTTCTAAAACCACCAAGGACACAGCTTGGAAATGGGATCCCTACCTCTCAATAAACGGAAAGGTGAAACTTCAGTCTTAGTGTGAGGAGTTTTCCGGTCCAACCATAACTTCTCTCTCAATTTATCCTTCCACTTGGCACCAAAGTTACGTGCCCACAAAATGTCCTGCTTGAGAAATGTGTTGTATCTCTCTACTTGACCATTTCCCGGACGTTCATACAGAGCTGTGGTAATATGTCGAACATTTGAAAACTTGAGAAAGTCAAACAACTCATGAGACTTAAACTGCACACCATTGCCAGATATAAAAACCTCAGGATAAGCTTTGCGGGCAAAAACCTCTTTAAGAAAAAGAATGACACTCGCAGTAGTGGCACGGGGAACACGTTTTACCTCAGGCCATGTGGAGTGATGATCAACCTGCACCAAGGCAAACCTACATTCTTGTGGCAAAAAATGGAAAAGACCAGCTATGTCCAAGCCTACTTTCTGCCAAGGATAATCTGGCCATTGACCTGGAAGAAGAGGAGCAGGATCACACTGAAGCATCGTCTCACTGCTGACACATTCAGGACATTCTCTCACAACTCTGTCAACAAACCTGTCTAAACCAGGCCACCAGAAAACGGACCTGATCAACCTTTCCATTGAAGACATCCCCAAATGTCTCTCGTGACTCACGGACAAAATATGACTACGAAGAGATGAAGGAGGAATACACTTTCCCTTCCTGAAAATTAAATCACCTTCGATAACAAGTTCATCAGAGATTTTCCAAAAAGGGAAAATCTTAGCTGGCACACCATTTTTAGAAGGCCAACCCATCCTAGTATAATTGACAACTTTACACCAAAGATCATTCTCACTCATGGCTTTTTTCCACATCTCTTCAGAAATGAAACCATATTTTCCAGATACTACTTCAGTGATATCAGCAACAACTTCCTCATCCTCAATGTTATCATCGGTACTGCGGGGAAGTCTAGACTAACAATCTGCAGTAGCATTGATTTTGCCTGGAACATATTCAACAGTAAAAGTATATTCTTCCAAATGGGACATGAGCCTGGCTATGCGGGCAGTAGCATTAAGACCTCCTCCAGGAGACAAAATTGAAACCAACGGTTTGTGGTGTGTTCTTAAAACAAACCGCGCACCCCAAATGTAATTGTGAAAATGTTCCACTCCCCAGACGAAGGCCTACAACTCCCTTGTGTTACAATGCCTTTGCCAGGACGGAAAAGCATGGAATGTCAGACGAGCTGCAAAATGTATTATTGTTGTTCATAGTTTCTCCTAAGGGGAGAAGTGTGTTACAATGCCTTGTTATCTCTTTCTATACAGTTTCCTCCTACATTGTCTTCCACTACCATGACAAGTTATTTGCTGCAGGGATTGAGAATTATTCCTAATCTCCATTGGTCTCTCCAACCTAAGACATTAACGCCCTTTTTGGCAACATACAATTTGATAAAAGCGGATCCTCCCTCGAATTCAATATCAGAGGCAACATACCCAATACAATCAATGGTAGAACCATAAAAACACTTGGCAATAATATCAGGAGGACACAGATCTTCAGTAGATCTGGTGTCACCAAATTTCTCAATAAAGTAACTTTCTGCACCAATGGACCAGGGTGAACCCGAATCCGCCATAAGTTCAAGGTTTTCATTCAAGAAACAAACCATACACTTGGGGGAATTTAATGTCTCTCCTTCAACAATACATATGTTCACCAAAGAAACGACGATACCCTTTTCCATTAAGGAATCATCATTGGGTGACTGGGTGCACCTTACACATGAAACCTCATTAGGTTGTTCATGTTTTACACATTAAACTTCGCTATGCTTATTTTTAAAACTCCTACCTCTATTACAGGTGCTCCTCCTGTGATCTCTATAAGCTTTGGAGAACTGTCTCAGTCTACCACACTTGCTACACTCTTTACCTATAGCTGGGCAAAATTTGAAGGATGCAACGTGGTTGTTACTACCGCATCTATAACATATTATACTCTTGTCTATGTTCTTTCCTACTGGGGGAATTGTGGTGACATTGTTCATAGCGAACACTGCATCAGACCCCTTATTACTTTTATCAGTTTTACCATTGATATCTTCAATAGTCTTCATCCATTTTTTGGATTGCTCGAATGATTTGGCTGGGGCAATGGTGTCGTGTAAATTAGGATTACCTAATATTCGGCTGAATTCTACACACTGAGTTTCACAAAATCTAATTAGTCAGAGCCTTGCAGTGTACACCTTTGAAGTTACACACCAAACGGACTTACAATACTCACTGGTTAATCACCTAGTAAGACACAATACTGGGTACAGCTGTTTTCGTCACATTACTATGCAAATGTCTTGACGTGTGCTTACATTCTATTAACCTTGCCTTGAAGAAGGCCATGCTTGGGCGAAACGCGTTGGCTGCGGATTTGGTTGCACTGAACTTTGGAATAAAAGAACATATGAAAATACTCAACCGCTGTGTGGACTCAACATTTAGTTTTTCACTTTGAAATTATACAATACTTTTGATTTTATGTTGCCTCTCATACTTGTGTACATATGTTATATTTATGGTCATTTAAGCAGCTGGCCATTTGAGGTGGGCAATACTCTCACTACTGTCAAGTGACAAGTCCAGGCTGTGCACTCATTTATAACCTTGCTGCTTTATCCTATAACTTTTTACCTAATATCCATAACTGCTCCTGTGTCTTCTTACTCCTGACATTCACAATAATTTGATCTCTTATCATCTTGTCTGCTGTGGCGCCAAAATGAAAGGAAATCACAAGGGTTCTAAGGCCAGTTAAAAAATCATCAAATTACTCTGAATCTCTTTGTGATCTGGTATAAAATGTATACCTACTAAGTGCTATGCTGGTGGTGGGTTTAAACTTTGTCTCCATGTTTGAAGGTGCTTCATCAAAAACACCCAGGTCACCTTGAATGGGTAGGGTTCTAAAAACAGCTTGACCCTCGGAACCAATACAATGAAGAAGGATGTTTTTCTTTCTTTCATTTCCCATTCTATCCCCGTCAAAGGCCCTCATATAAGTTAAAAATTCCTCTTACCACGTGGTCCAAGGAATGGGAGGGTCACCCTTGGATTGTAGGAACTTAGTGGGAGGCTCAAATTGCATGGTGGAAAAAATACTAACAATGTAGTTAAGAGAACAATATTAAAATGACTGAACAGTATCTAAACTACATTCAATGAATAAAATTAATAGTTGGGAAATATGTCTCAATAAATATGAGCAATATGACCTTATTTATAAGAAGGATGAAATAACAGTTTATAAGTAGTGATAGCTGTGCACATCAGCGTAATGTGCAGGAGTAGTCAATAAGGCTTTAACAAATTGTGGTAGCTGTGCACATCAGCGTGATGGGCAGGAACAAGTGATATGAATTTTCACTGAAAATCATAAAATAATGCAAGTACCTTTAGACCAGGATGCGCAGTCGTGCGCATTGACGATGACAAGAACTTGTATTAAGTGTGCAATCGTGCGCATCGACGTTGACAAGAACTTGTATTAAATGCGCATTCAAGAGCATCAATGATGTTAGTTTCCTTGGTGAAGAATAAACAATTCGGAGGATTCAAGATGGCCGATAGCGTGATGACGTAAATACCCCACCACGGGATGACGTTGAAGCGTTAACCAATGTACGACGTGTGATGCGGATCGCCAGGGGAAACCAAACGCGTAGAGTGCAAGCGCGTCATCTTTTTCCCAATGAATGCGAAACCAGAGAATCCTCAAAGACGCTTACTGTTACCATGGAGCTCCGGTAAGCCGATGTGATGCGTTGTGCTTGCGTGGGTAACCGCCAACAGTTGAAAGATGCAGCAGTTAAATAATGACACAAAAATGTTGAAAAAGGATTTTGTGTCCATAGAAATTCGTAGAAAATTGCAGATACGGTGGTGGACAATAAAATTGAAAAGTTCACATTCAGGTTGAAGAAGAAAAACTTAAATCTTGTCTTGCTCCAGTAGAAATCCCAAAAGTAGGTAGGTTGTACCGCTCCTGTGCCTTCAGTAGTAGCAGGTACGTTGAAACTCATCACCAATGTTACATTTCCATGAATAATGATCCATAAATCCAGAAGTAGATGAAGAAGGTTTAATGATCAAGGCACAGTACTGCTCAGCCAAGGTCCAACAGCAGAATGACTAAAGATTCCAATTCCAATTGGAATCATAACTAACTCATAACAAACAGTGTGGCAAGTGCCAGGGTTAAACGTATACAGAAATTAAAGGGGAAGAAACACAAAAGAGAAAGAGATAACAAGGCATTGTTAGTGTTAGAACACTGAATACCCACAAATGAAAAATCTAAGTGCTTGCATACTGCCCTCTTCAGAGGCCTGTTTATACACTGCCCACTTTTGCATATTGCCCTCTTCAAGAGCCTTGTTTATACACTGCCTCCTCGGCATACTGCCCTCTTCAGGAGCCTTTGTGAACTTACACACTGCCCTCTTCTGCATACTGCCCACTTCAAAAGCCTTGGTGAGCTTACATACTGTCCACTTCTGCATAGTGCCCGCTTCAGGAGCCTTGGTGAGTTTATACACTGCCCCCTTCCAAATACTGCCCTTTTCAGAAGCCTTGTAAATTTATACACTTCCCCATTCTGCAAACTGCCCACTTCAGGAGCCTTGATGAGTTTATACTCTGCTCCCTTCCGCACACTGCCCTCTTCAGGAGCCTTGTTTATATGCTGCTTCCTTCCGCACCCTGCCCTCATCAGGCGCCTTGTTTATACACTGCCCCCTTCTGCATACTGCCTACTTCAGGAGCCTCAGTGTGTTTATACACTACCCCCTTCCACATACTGCCCGCTTCAGGAGCCTTGGTGAGCTTACACACTGCCCACTTTTGCATACTGCCCGCTCCAGGATCCTTGGAAAGTTGATACACTGCCCCCTCTGCATACTGCCCTCTTCAGGAGCCTTTGTGAGCTTACACACTGCCCACTTCTGCATACTGCCTGCTTCAGAATCCTTGAAGAGTTTATGCACTGCCTCCTCTGCATACAGCCTTCTTCAAGAACCTTTGTGAGGTTACACACTGCCCCCTTCTGCATACGGCCCACTTCAGGAGTCTTGGTGAGCTTAAACACTGCCCACTTCTGCATAGTGCCCGCTTCAGGAGCCTTGATGAGTTTATACACTGCCCCCTTCCAAATACTGCCATTTTCAGAAGTCTTGTGAGTTTATACACTTCCCCCTTCTGCAAACTGCCCACTTCAGGAGCCTCGATCAGTTTATACCCTGCTCCCTTACGCCTACTGCCCTCTTCAGGAGCCTTGTTTATACGCTGCTCCCTTCCGCACCCTGCCCCCATCAGGAGCCTTGTTTATGCACTACCCCCTTCTGCATACTACCTACTTCAGGTGCCTCGGTGAGTTTATACACTGCCCCCTTCCACATACTGCCCACTTCAGGAGCCTTGGTGAGCTTAAACACTGCCCACTTTTGCATACTGCCCGCTTCAGGAGCCTTGGTGAGTTTATACACTGCACCCTTTCAAATACTGCCCTTTTCAGAAGCCTCCATGAGTTTATACACTGTCCCCTTCCGCAAACTGCCTAGTTCAGGAGTCTTGGTGAGTTTATACACTGCACCCTTCCAAATACTTCCCTTTTCAGAAGCCTCCGTGAGTTTATACATTGTCCCTTTTGGCAAACTGCCCAGTTCAGGAGCCTTGGTGAGTTTATACCCTGCTCCCTTCCGCACACTGCCCTCTTCAGGAGCCTTGTTTATACCCTGCTCCCTTCCATATAGTGCCCTTTTCAGGAGCCTTGGTGCGTTTATTCACTGCTCACTTCCACAAACTGTCCTCTTCAGGGGCCCGATTCACAGAACTAACTTAAGACAAAATCCTAAACTTACTACCATTTTCGAAATTAACAGAAGGCACTTACTCACTTCGGTATTTACAGAAGTTAGGAGTCCTAACTTTAAGACTCCTAAATGCCTTCTGTGAATACCGAAAGTCTTAAAATTAGGATTTTTCTCAGTTTATGAGTCCTAAAGTTAGGACTCCTAACTTTACTACTACTAAACTGAGAAAAATCCTAATTTTAAGGCTTTTGGTATTCACAGAAGGCATTTAGGAGTCCTAAAGTTAGTACTCCTAACTTCTGTGAATACCGAAATGAGTAAGTGCCTTCTGTGAATACCAAAATGGTAGTAAGTTTAGGATTTTGTCTTAAGTCAGTTCTGAGAACCGGGCCCCAAGAGCCTTGTTGATACACTGCCCCCTTCTGCAAATCGCCCACTTCAGGAGCCTCTGTGAGTTAATACACTGCTCCCTTGTGCATACTGCCCTCTCCAGGAGCCTCTGCGTGTTTATACACTGCTCCCTTCCAAATATTGCCCTCTTCAGGAGCCTTGTTTACACACTACATCCTTCTGGAAGCTCCGATAGTACATAAACAGCATCATGGTCGGACTGGGACAAAAAAATCGGCCTGGACTGCAGAACAAAAGCGGCCACATTGGCGAATTCGATCAAACCTGGAGACTCTGGAGTCTTTATACTGCCCGCTGATGAAGGCTGTGACTGTGCGACCCTTGCTGGATGCTCTGTCTCTATGTCAATTGCCCCCTGCTAAAAACTATACCTGCCTGAACACTGCCCCTGCCAAGCATCACATTTTAAGGAGTCTGATTCCCTGTTTGCCGCCCCCTATTAGTTAGTCAAGTAGGATTACACTACCCTGTCGGAAGATCTGGTTTCTGTATCCTGCCCCTAGGGTAGGCTCTAGAGTGCATTTAGTGCCTCTTAATGGAGGTGTATACTGTCCCTATCAAATGACGTATATATGCTGTTCCATCCTGGAGTATATCCAGATCTACATAGTGCCACGTCTTAGAGTTTCCGGTGGGCCTCTACCGACCATGCTGGAAGCTCTGGGAATGTGTTCAATCCCTGATGAAGTACAGAGGCTGTGACAGTCTGTGCATAGACCCCACTCAATGTATGTTATACAGTGTTTCCATAGCTCCCCGCTCCCCAGTTACGAGCCTTCTTGGCACTCTAGCCCTGTAGGCAGACTGCTAGCTGTGGGTTGAAGATAAAGCCAGGCACTGGTCACCTACCAGACCCCGCTGACACAGCGGGTGGACAGGGCACGCGGCATGATCTCGGACCCCTGCTGCATGAATCCACCCACCGGGAACCAGAGGCTGTTCCCCAGGGTGTACTGGTTCTCCAGCACATTGTGCCGCTCACGTAGACAGGGGTGTGGGTTGTACCACTCATAGGGGCTCAGCCTGCAAGAGAAGAAGAGAGGAGTCAGGAAGAAACTTCACCAAAACAACCTGACATAATTACAACCCACCCAACGCCCATCCACCTATGCAACCATGCTGCCCATCAGTCATCCCACCCACCAAGTTATCCTGCCAATCACCCATTCACGAAACCATCCAACATAACAACTTACCACCCACTCAACCACCCTTCCCATACCCATCCATACTCCCACCCACCAAACTATCCTGCCAGTAACCCATCCATCCATCCAACCATCTAACTTAACATCTTACCACCCACTCAACCACTCTTCTGTATATCCACTCATACTCCCACCCACCAAACTCTTAAAATTCACCCATACATCACACAACCAACTAACGTAACATTTTTCCGCCCACTCAACCACCCTGCCGTACAGCCATCCATCCTCCACCCACCAGGCCCTACTGTCATTCACTCATCCATACTACCATCTAACATAACATTTTATCACCTTCTGTATACCCATCCATACTCCCACTCATCAAACTCTTTTACAATTCACTCATACATCACACAACCAACTAACATAACATCTTACCACACACTTAACCATCCTGCATATCCTCCCCCACCGACCTCTCCTGTCATTCTCCCATCCACGCTACTATCCAACCATATAGCATAACCTCTTACCACCAACTCAACCTTCATATAGCCATTCTCCCAACCACAAAACTCTCCTGCCAGTCACCCATCCATTACACCATCCAACTATCTAACACAACATCTTGCCATCCACTGTTATCCTTCCGTAGGCCCATCCATACTGCACGTAAGACCAACCCCACCACCATCTGCACCACGCTCTTAATAATCACCAGATCATGAGATGTATCTATCTTTAACACCAGGCAGAGAATAATGTTTACAGAAGAAAAAGCTATTTTACTGCATAGTTTTTTTCCTTCTTTCTGCTTTCAATTTAAAAACAAGGAACTCGTGTCATGTTGATATGTGTCTAACATATCGTTAAGTTCCTTACCTAAGGTGACCACTCTATATACCAAAGTTGCATGTGTGTCATTCATTCATATTTTCACATACCTAATACATACATATTTATGCACAATCGTCTTTTATTTGCTGTAGACACCATTCAAGATGCTCCCTGAGTCTATGTGCTTTATAAATAATAGAATAAATTCAATTAAATTATGGATGTCGATATTGAATTAATCACATAATTTACATTCTTGAGGAAAGTGCAAAGAAAATAAAATCAATTTTATAATAGTGGGTTCAGAAATGTGCTCATTAGTAACAGTTTTCTTCAGGACAAATGTGTCACATCAACCATTATACAGCAGTTGAGGTTCATTGAGCTTCTCACCAGCCTGAATAGACATGTCTCCAGGTCAGCGTTGAGGATGGCCCGAATAGATATGTCTCCAGGTCAGCGCTGAGGATGGCTTGAATAGACATGTCTCTAGGTCAGTGCAGAGGATGGCCCGAATAAACATGTCTCCAGGTCAGCGCTGAGGATGGCCCGAATAGACATGTCTCCAGGTCAGCATTAAGGATGGACCGGATAGACATGTCTGCAGGTCAGCGCTGAGGATGGCCTGGATAGACATATCTCTAGGTCAGCTTTGAGGATGGCCTGAATAGACATGTCTCTAGGTCAGTTTTGAGGATGGCCTGGATAGACATGTCTCCAGGTCAGCTTTGAGGATGGAAGGGTGTTGGCGCAGTCTGCTAACCAGCGATGCAGGTCGGTGTCGGGGTCCGAGGTTCCTGGTGGTGGGCGAGGGTGGAGATCAGTTGTTCTGTTGAGACTTTGCTCCAGTTGCGTTGGGGGGGCTGTGGGCGGTGGTGGTGAGTAGGTGGTTTCTGGTAGGAGAAGTGGATGCAGTGATGGTCTGTCCAGTCGAGTTCGGTGGTGTGGCTGAAGGAGATGTGGCTGTTGGCAGCGAAGATGAGGTCGAGTGTGTGGCCTGCGGTGTGAGTGGGCGAAGTGATGAGTTGTTTGAAGCCGAGGTTAGCGAGGTTGTCCAGCAGGTGGTTGGTGTTGACGTCGTTGTTGTTTTCTAGGTGGAAGTTTAGATCGCCGAGGAGGATGTAATCCGCTGAGGTGAGGGCCTGGGCGCTGACGATGTCGGCGATGGTGTCGCAGAATTGTGCTCGGGGGCCTGGGGGTCTGTAGATCAGTGTTCCTTTGAGGGTGGTGTTGGCGTTGACGTAGATGTTGAAGTGGAGGTGTTCGGCGAAGTTGAGGGTGTCGTGGGTGCTGGTCGAGATTTTCATGGTGCTTTTGTGGACTATGGCGATTCCTCCTCCTGGTTTATTGGTGCGGTCTCTCCTGGTGATCTTGTAGCCTTCAGGGATGGCAATGGCAATGTCGGGTTCAGAGGCCGAGCTTGTCCAGATTTCGGTGAGGAAGGCGATGTCCGGTGACGTGGAGGTCAGCAGGTCCCAAAGTTCGATGGCGTGTTTGTGGATGGAGCGGGTGTTGAGTAGAATGCAGGTCAGGTGATTGTTTGCAGGTCTGTCGTGGTGCTTTAAGGTGCAGGTGAAGTGGAAATACAACTCAAGAAAAAAAATGGCACACTAATTTAGAAAAATAGAGAACATTTTAGTAAACTATTTGACAATAAAAACAATAAAAATACATGTAGAACTGAAGTTATGAATTTTTTAAGTTTAAAGTGAAAATGAGCGCCTAAAAGATCAAAGCACTAACCGTGGACATCTAGTCATGCCAGACCAGGGCAAAGTTGAATGTTTACGGCAGATAGAGATGGAGCAGGTGAGGTATACAAATTGGATACGGCCTGGTCTAACATACCTTCAGACTTAGAAGAAATTTTGAAGAAAAATGTCTGAGAGGGTAAAGTTCAGTGGGGCAAGGTAGCTGGCGGTGTCCAAGAAGGAGGTGTTGTCATCAGAGAGCCGCTGGATAAAGTCTTGGTGAAGACTTCTATGTTCAGGCCTGGTCTCTTTTACAGAAGATAAAAATCTCCAGAAGAACAAAGCTGCAGGCTAAAGATGACAAGGGCTCTACGAGGTCAGATACCCCTCCTGTGAGGAGCCACTGAACAGAATTTGCTGCAGCGGAGAAGAACATAGTGGGAGCTGCCAGGAAGTCAGGCTGAATGGGAACAAGATTCCAGTTGCCTCAGTTCTCAGAACACTTTATGGCAGAAGTATTGGGGAATATGGTTATTTTGGCACCTTTAGAACCACTTCATAGGGTCCAGCACTGAAGGGACACCACATGGAGGATCAAGACTTATTCAGACTGGGTCCAGGCGTGGATTCAAGATGTTTGGAGCCTTATCAACCCCTAAGGCACTGATCAGAAGGCCAGACAACCAGCCCTTGAACTCACTCTGGAAGTCTTGGGTTCAAGCAGGAAAACAGGGCTCAAGTAACAGGACAGTCCTCTGATGGCACAGGGCAGGCTCCAGGCAACTGGGCCGTAATGTTGGTGCAGCAAGGAAGTCCTCTGAAGTAGACAGCAGGCCACAGGCAATAGGGCAGTCCTCTGAGAGTCCTTCCGCAGGTCCTGAAGTGAACTGAAGAGTGGGTCTGAGGGTCTTGATTTTAGACCTGGTGCCAGCTTTGAAGTAGATGAAACTTCTGGAGTCCTCCCCGCCCTCCTCCCACAGTAACGTCTTGAACTTCCTGCTTCCCTGCCCTGGTCCAAGTCTATCCATAGTCACAACAGTCTTGTGTGAAGTTCTTTGTGTGTGAGTTGAGGCACGGTCTTTGAAATGTCAACGGGGCTGTGCACAGTTTTGCCCCAACCTGCCAGGATGGTCCATCCTGCAAACACCAATCCTCCCTTTGCCTCGCTGTCTGGGACGAATACACAAAGGCTAACTACCCCCAGTCATGTGACCCAGAATACAGGCTGCAGGCACCAAATGGTTAAGACAAGAAAATGGAAACTTTCTAAAAGTGGTATTTTCAAAATTGTGACTTGAAATCCAACATTGTAATTACAGAGGATTTTAAATTACAGTTCTTTTGAGATCAAATATAACATTTTCACTTCTTCCCAATCAAAAGTTAGCACTTATTAAATGGTATAAGCTAAGCCAACATTTTCCTATTAGTGAAAAACGAATTTAGGCATCTTTACCTACCTACAAATTAAAAGTAAATATGCAGTTGAAAACTTCGCATACAAGCTGCAATGGCAGGCCTTAGACATGTTTAAAGGACTACTTAAGTGGGTGGCACAATAAGTGCTTCAGGCCCATTAGCAGCAAACATTTAAAACCCTCTCAAAGACTTGCAAAGTGCTTTCGTCTGTGGTGCATTCTTTGGGTGGGATTCACAACAGGCAGGGAGAAAAAATCAGATATGTGTTTGCAAGATTAGCTCGATGTATGGACCAACATTCTGACTTGTATGGATTCCATAAGGGATCCAGGGAATTACACTGAAAAATCTAGGGTTTCTGCACACTTTCGGATCTACTGATGTATGACAGTTCATGAAGTTTCTGCCACGTGGAATTCAAATAAAAGTATGCATTTGCACATTTGTTGGATTCTCCATGTTTATATATTTTTTTAAATGCAGAAGTACCCTCCCTACACCCTTGTTACATTTAAGGGGGATCCCTTATCAATCAATCAATCATAGCATTTATAGAGCGCACTACATACCCGTGAGGGTCTCAAGGCGCTGGGGAGGGGACGCTACTGTTCGAAAAGCCAGGTCATGAGAAGTCTGCAGAAGTTTAGGAGGTCTTCGGTCTGCTGCAAGAGGATGGGGAGGGTGTTCCATGTCTTGGCGGCGAGGTGGGAGAATGATCTGCCGCCGGCGGTCACTCTTTGGATGTGGGGAACGGTGGCAAGGGCACGGTCTGCGGAGCGGAGCTGGCGGGTGGGGGTGTAGAGGCTGAGTCGGCTGTTGAGGTACGCTGGTCCGGAGTTGTGGAGTGCCTTGTGTGCGTGGGTGAGGAGCTTGAAGGTTATCGTCTTGTTGATGGGGCGCCAGTGCAGGTCTTTCAGGTGGGGTGTGATGTGGCTGCGACGAGGGATGTCAAGGATCAGGCATGCTGAGGCGTTCTGGATGCGTTGGAGCCGTTTCAGGAGTTTGGCCGGGGCTCCAGCATAGAGTGCATTTCCGTAGTCCAGTCTGCAGCTGACGAGGGCCTGGGTGACCATCCTTCTAGTTTCGGTGGGGATCCACTTGAAGATCCTGCAAAGCATGGGGAGGGTGTTGAAGCAGGAGGAGGTGATGGCATTGACCTGCTTCGTTATGGAAAGGCTGGAGTCGAGGATGACCCCTAGGTTGCGTGCGTGGTCGGTGGGTGTAGGGGGTGCTCCTAGTGCAGACGGCCACCAGGAGTCGTCCCAGGCCGAGGGGGTGGATACGATGATGAGGACCTCTGTCTTGTCTGAGTTCAGCTTCAGTCGGCTGTTTCCCATCCAGTTGGCGACGGCCTTCATTCCTTCGTGGAGGTTGGTTTTGGCGGTGTGGGGGTCTTTGGTGAGGGATAGGATCAGCTGGGTGTCGTCTTATCACTCTCACCCTGGAAAAACACTGACTCACCAAGGGTACATCTGGAAACCACTCCAAGGGTGCAATCCACCTTCAAGGGGTATGTGAATCCCTACAAACGTGGGAGTTTGACAGTGTCAACCTCTCACGAATGCCCACACCCCCACCGCCCACCCTGTGTCTGCGAATGTAGAATTCAACCATATGGAGTAAATTCCCAGGGCACAAAACCCATTTACAGCGTAAAAATTCGGGGAACTGGCTCTTATTTTTATTGTGAAATCTTAGGTAAACGTCGGTGCACACACAAGCACCTTTGGGGCATATGCATCAACATTAGCATTTGCGATTCCTTATTAGCGAAAAATAAGGATTCGCTAATAAGGAATAGCAAAAGGCTATGCATGTAGGAATCGCTATTCAAATAGCGATTCCTTAACTTTCCTTAATTGCTACTAGCAAATAGCGAGTAGCAATTAAGGAATGCCGTCCCAATCATTCCTATGGGCCTCCAGGCCCATAGGAATGAATCGGAGATTGCATGAGCAAATAGCGAGTACCAGTAGGTTCTCGCAAATTGCTCATGCAATTTCAAGGGTGCAAGGGTGTCAAAATGACACCCTATAGCACCCCTGAAAATGATATGTGCACATATGTTGCACACACACATGCTCTAAGGGCATGTGTGTGCGCAACATGAAACTTTGAAAAATGCACAAAAGTGCATTTTTCAAAGTTTTTGCAAATTACCATGCAGTTCATCTTCATGGTAATTTGCTCCCCCTATTAGCGAAATCGCTAATTTTTTAACTTTGATGCATTGTATTTAAGGAATCTCACTTTGGGATTCCTTAAATGCAATCGCTATTTAAGGAATCGGTATTTAAGGAATCCCTATTTAAGGAATCGGTATTTAAGGAATCCCTATTTAAAGAATCGCTATTTAAGGATTCCTTAAATAGCGATTTTTGCTTTTGGGTTGATGCATTGGGATTGGGTATTTTTAACTTAATACCGGGAGCTATTAGCGATTCGGTATTTTACCGACTGGATTTTGGGTTGATGCATGAGGCTGTGATTTGAATCCATATTCACCTCAATCTGTCGCTCTGTATCTCTGCCTCTGCTTATGTTTCGGTCTGAGTTCTATGAGATTCTCCCATTGTCTTTCCAGTTCACTCTTTTTTCTCTGAGATGTTTCACAGTCCCTCTTCTCCTTATGTCTCACTGTCATTGGTGGCAAGTCTGTTTCCCTGATCTGTTTCACAGTCTCTCCTCGCCTTCTGTTTCACTATCATTGGCAGTCTCTTTCTCTGATCTATTTCACAATCTCTCTTCGCCTTCTATTTCACTATCATTGGCAGTCTCTTTCTCTGATCTATTTCACAGTCTCTCTTCTCCTTCTGTTTCACTATCATTGGCAGTCTCTTTCTCTGATCTATTTCACAATCTCTCTTCTTCTTCTGTTTCACTATCATTGGCAGTCTCTTTCTCTGATCTATTTCACGGTCTCTCTTCTCCTTTTGTTTCACTATCATTGGCAGTCTCTTTCTCTGATCTATTTCACAATCTCTCTTCTCCTTTTGTTTCACTATCATTGGCAGTCTCTTTCTCTGATCTATTTCACAATCTCTCTTCGCCTTCTATTTCACTATCATTGGCAGTCTCTTTCTCTGATCTATTTCACAGTCTCTCTTCTCCTTCTGTTTCACTATCATTGGCAGTCTCTTTCTCTGATCTATTTCACAATCTCTCTTCTTCTTCTGTTTCACTATCATTGGCAGTCTCTTTCTCTGATCTATTTCACGGTCTCTCTTCGTCTTCTGTTTCACTATCATTGGCAGTCTCTTTCTCTGATCTATTTCACAGTCTCTCTTCGCCTTCTGTTTCACTGTCATTGTCACGCCTCGTTCTCTGATCTGTTTCGCAATCTCTCTTCGCCTTCTGTTTCACTATCTTTGGTTGTCTCTTTCTCTGACCTACTTCACAATCTCTCTTCGCCTTCTATTTCACTATCATTGGCAGTCTCTTTCTCTGATCTATTTTACAGTCTCTCTTCTCCTTCTGTTTCACTATCATTGGCGGTCTCTTTCTCTGATCTATTTCACAATCTCTCTTCTCCTTTTGTTTCACTATCATTGGCAGTCTCTTTCTCGGATCTATTTCACAATCTCTCTTCGCCTTCTGTTTCACTGTCATTGTCACGCCTCGTTCTCTGATCTGTTTCGCAATCTCTCTTCGCCTTCTATTTCACTATCATTGGCAGTCTCTTTCTCTGATCTATTTCACAGTCTCTCTTCTCCTTCTGTTTCACTATCATTGGCAGTCTCTTTCTCTGATCTATTTCACGGTCTCTCTTCTCCTTCTGTTTCACTATCATTGGCAGTCTCTTTCTCTGATCTATTTCACACTCTCTCTTCTCCTTCTGTTTCACTATCATTGGCAGTCTCTTTCTCTGATCTATTTCACACTCTCTCTTCTCCTTCTGTTTCACTATCATTGGCAGTCTCTTTCTCTGATCTATTTGACAGTCTCTCTTATCCTTCTGTTTCACTATCATTGGCAGTCTCTTTCTCGGATCTATTTCACGGTCTCTCTCCGTCTTCTGTTTGACTATCATTGGCAGTCTCTTTCTCTGATCTATTTCACAGTCTCTCTTCTCCTTCTGTTTCACTATCATTGGCAGTCTCTTTCTCTGATCTATTTCACACTCTCTCTTCGCCTTCTGTTTCACTATCATTGGCAGTCTCTTTCTCTGATCTATTTGACAGTCTCTCTTCTCCTTCTGTTTCACTATCATTGGCAGTCTCTTTCTCTGATCTATTTCACAATCTCTCTCCGCCTCCTGTTTCACTATCATTGGCAGTCTCTTTCTCGGATCTATTTGACAGTCTCTCTTCTCCTCCTGTTTGACTGTCATTGTCACGCCTCGTTCTCTGATCTCTTTCAGTCTCTCCCTTCTCTTTCATTGTCACTGGCACGGGTCTGTGCTCCTCTCTCTGCTTGTTTCATTGTTGCCCTCCTCTCTTTCTCGATATTCTATCTCAAGCTTTGATCTCTCAGAGCCAAACAGAAGATTATAAATGATTCAAAGTCCGAACTGTGGGAGAGATAAGGGGAGATGAGAGGACATAAAACACAAAGCAGGGCTCCGAGAAGCCCGCCTCAAGGTGTTGGAGAGCCGCACACACTGAGGCGGGAGAGGGTACAGGTATAACAAGGCAGGGGAGCAGCAGGAGGACATGCTCAGAGGCTCTGGGGCAAGAGAGGGAGGGGGGAGCGCACCACTTCCGGAAAATGAGGGGGGGGGGTCATTAAGTATCAGTGTAGGTGAACTCCGCCTGTGCCCCTGTGTGAAGGGTGATTGTTTAGATGCTGTGGCATGCCACCCAGAATACATAATCACCATCACATCCCATGAGCTCCAGCAACACTGCCTCCAGGAAGCTGATGTTTACCAAATGTCTGGCTTGGGGGCTGGAATACACATTCTGCCTTAGGATAACTCTCCCAGGACAGCCTGGAGAGAGCAAGGTTCGGTTGATTTTCCCTGGTTGGCAGGCAGCCAATCTCCTGTGTTGGATGCAGGAAGACCGCTGCGCCGCCCGCCCCCCCAAAGAATGAATAAACCTCGACAGATCTATGTGGACCTGGCTGGTGATTACTGGACGTTAGAGATGTATAACTCCCCCCCCCCCTCCAACTTGGACCACTTTGGAAGACGTCTTCTCACCTGCTTATGAAGAGCTTCCCTGAAATAGAAGTGCTGCCCACATGATGAAGAGATCAGTGATGTGCCCAGGACTGACTGCCCCAGTGACTGAAGTGAGATTAGCTCCTCTGAAGGAGAAGAGCAGCTGCAGTGGAGCTGCAGATCCACCTACAATGAATGATAATGAAGTTCTTTTGAGAAGTCAAGAGTAGTGAATGAATAACATGCTCATTCACCTTCAGTAACAAGAGTCCTTTTAAGGTCTCACCTAAGCAGCACACAAGTGCTGATTAGGTGGGACCTCTTGCCATCGCACTGTACTTTTTGGAAACTCGTGCATGTTTTGCACTGTTTCCAATGAGTACTCGTGCTTTATAGGTCTCGCCTACCAAGCGCAAGCGCCGCATAGGAGGGACCTCTTGCCATCGCACTGTACTTTTTGGAAACTCGTGCATGTTTTGCACTGTTTCCAATGAGTACTCGTGCTTTATAGGTCTCTTTTTGGAAACTCATGCATGTTTTGCTCTGTTTCCAATGAGTACTCGTGCTTTATAGGTCTCGCCTACGCAGCGCGCAAGCGCCGCATAGGAGGGACCTCTTGCCATCGCACTGTACTTTTTGGAAACTCGTGCATGTTTTGCACTGTTTCCAATGAGTACTCGTGCTTTATAGGTCTCGCCTACGCAGTGCGCAAGCACCGCATAGGAGGGACCTCTTGCCATCGCACTGTACTTTTTGAAACTCGTGCATGTTTTGCACTGTTTCCAATGAGTACTCATGTGTGCAGAGCGTTTGCCTTGTGGGAGCAAGCAGCGGCGCCATCTGTTTGTAATCATCGCGCCTGACGCTGCTCGCTCTCGCAAGGCAAATGCTTTGCATGCACGAGAACTGTTCCGCTTTCGCGGCCGCGCTTGTTAAAAATGCCATAGATTCATACCTGCGGCAGTCTGTGGTTGCCAAAGATTCATATTTGCCCCAATCGTCCGTGTGCTGGCCCTGTGGCTGTCGGTGCAGCCTCTGCCCGTTTGCCACCGCACAGAGAACAGCGATAGGCTTCTAAATCTTACAGGCATTTTACTTTGCTTGCAGCCCACGCGCAGCTGATGAAATGAAGGCGTCCCCCTGAAGCATGTCACGGATCCCGCTGCTGCTTGAAATGGAGGCGCGTGTTTGTAGGCAGGCACAGAATACAGAAAGGCCCTGGCTGCATATGTGCAGCAATTATCGTTATCATCATTATATTTGTATGGGAGCAGGCAAATGTCATCACGGTGCTCACACTTCACTGATATTGCCGTGAATCTGCTTCCATTTTAAAAGCCATTACCGTCAGCTCCGGTTCAGATTGCGCATGAATACAGCCCAGGTTTTCCTGATGACGTGCAGCGATCTTTAATTCCACATATCAATAGAGCTAACACATTACGGCAGCATCACACGCAGAGGAACAGCAAGCAAGAGCATCGCCAATCCTGCCCTAAAGAATGTCGATCGAAGAGGGACTCTCTGTCATGAATTTTCACGGAGTAATATTTTTATGTTTGGTTTCCTGTAAAGGTTTTGTGAAATCTTGTCTTCAGTTTGAAAACAGAATACACTTTTACACAGTTTTGTGCCAGTGGCATGATCTTTGCTTTTATTTTCCAGGCAAACCAATAATCGCGGAACATATCAACAATCTGATCGACCCTCCGATGGGTAAAATGAAGGACTCATTCAGGCATGACAAAAGTGATGTAATGCCCCCCACCTGTCATTAGGTTTGCTGAAATAAATTTTCAAAATAAGTTATGTGCACACCATGATTAAAACCTTACCCCCCAACTGTCTTATCAACTATAACCATTCCATTGATGACTGGCATTCAATAAAGTGGATTTTTTAGATAACTGAAACGTTCGCGCCGGTAATCCTAGGGAAGCAGTGACCTGGCGCCCTCTCCACAGGGAGCTGTTGATGGTTGGTCAGTGACTTGAGCCAAGGGAGTCTCATCAGATAGATTTTTTTCCTGTAGTTACCAAAATGGGGGAAAAAATGCAGCATTTCAGGATCGCTCGAGCACAGCTACTATAAGGGAAAAGAAACGGAGCGAGGTGGACATTTATGGCGCCTTATCAACAGGTGAGGCCGTGCACATCCGCTTGCACCAGCAGCGATGGTGCTGGCATGCAGCTCGCTAAACAAGCATTGGCATATCCAATAGGTCTTGCTGTTGGGACCTTATAAGTATTTAGTTATGCAGCACAATATCCTTGGTGCGACAACACCAATCGTTGCATGGCTAAACACTTATAAGGTCCCAAAGGCGAGACCTATTGGCTATGCCAATGCTTGTTGTTGTTTAGGAGGGAGCCTGATGTCACAGTTCCTGATCATACACTGTCTGCCTTTTGTCACATGGGATCCGTGACGCCCCTCCGGCACACTTAAAAGTATCCAGAGATACATCAACATCTCCTCTGCCTCCGGCCTGGAATGCCACTGAGGTCAAAAAAGCATGATTAAACATGTAGCTATAAATGTGAGGTCCACCTTGCCCTGATACACTCACACCTTGCCCAGGCCAGTGAGGACACACCGGTGAAGGATCTTTCACCCACACCCGGCAGAACCTGCACTATAGCCTTCTACGCCCCCCGGTGACCCTGGCCCTCATCATGAGGCTTCTAAACTCCAGGATCTTCTGGGCAGCATGGCATCCTGTCCACATTCAGCGGTTGGGAGGCATAGGTCATTCAGCCTGTAAGGCACTTCCAGACGTTATCGAGGGGTCTCGGTACTGCACGCTCACTAGTGTGCACTACTATCCAGTATGCATACAAGGTGACCCCAACTGGAAAAAAAAGTACAGGGGTAACAGGAAGCAGCGAAAAACGTGTACCCTCAAAGCCCCCCAAAACTTTTTTTTATCACAAACTCTTTTTAAACATGTTCTTTTCTGGGAGGCTCAATGGGACCAGGACTCCATTTACCATAATTTCATGCACGCCAGGAGGCAGAGGGCCACCCAGCAGCACTGAGCAGGTGTTTAAAAGCTGCCTGCAGATCCCGCAGCGTGGGACACACGCGGGATGAGCTCGGGTGGATGCCTGGGTGACGACCGGGCCAAGAGCAGGCCTGTCTGTGCCCATCCAGGCCCGGGGGAGGCTGGGCGGGGCAACCCAGCAGCACTGAGCAGGTGCTTAAAAGCTGCCTGCAGATCCCGCAGCGTGGGACACACGCGGAACGAGCTTGGGTGCATGCCTGGGTGACAGCCGGGCCAAGAGCAGGCCTGTCTGTCCCCCTCCTCCGAGCCCACAGGAGGCTGGGCAACCCAGCAGCACTGAGTAGGTGTTTAAAAGCTGCCTGCAGATCCCACAGCGTGGGACACACGCGTGACAAGCTCGGGTGCATGCCTGGGTGACAGCCATGCCAAAAGCAGGCCTGTCTGTGCCCGTCCGAGCCCGGAGGAGGTTGGGCGGGGCAACCCAGCAGCACTGAGCAGGTGTTTAAAAGCTGCCTGCAGATCCCGCAGCGTGGGACACACGCGGAACGAGCTTGGGTGCATGCCTGGGTGACAGCCGGGCCAAGAGCAGGCCTGTCTGTCCCCCTCCTCCGAGCCCACAGGAGGCTGGGCAACCCAGCAGCACTGAGTAGGTGTTTAAAAGCTGCCTGCAGATCCCACAGCGTGGGACACACGCGTGACAAGCTCGGGTGCATGCCTGGGTGACAGCCATGCCAAAAGCAGGCCTGTCTGTGCCCGTCCGAGCCCGGAGGAGGTTGGGCGGGGCAACCCAGCAGCACTGAGCAGGTGTTTAAAAGCTGCCTGCAGATCCTGCAGTGTGGGACACACGCGGGATGAGCTCGGGTGCATGCCTGGGTGAAGGCCGTGTCAAGAGCAGGCCTGTCTGTGCCCATCCGAGCCCGGAGGAGGCTGGCCAACCCAGCAGCATTGATCAGGTGTTTAAAAGCTGCCTGCAGATCCCTCAGTGTGGGACACACGTGGGACGATCTGGGGTGCATTCCTGGGTGACGCCCGGGCCAAGAGCAGGCCTGTCTGTGCCCGTCCGAGCCCGGAGGAGGCTGGGCCACCCCTTTTGCTTCCGGTATTTTGATATTTTCATTCTATTTTTAAAAAGGGGAAGAGGAACCTGAGTTTACATTCTGACATCACCCCAGGTAAAACCCCAGACCCCATAACTACCTACCTGACGAATGGCGTGGGTGCTTGCGATAAGGAACTCAGTAATGCGGAGGAGAGACTGGCATCTGCACAACAATCACTGAGAGAAGCCTCAGGTCTCTCCCACAAATTCCATGGCAGAACTACCCGGAAGCGAGAAGGGAACTTTGTCAATGCCATTTTAGATCTTTGTGTGTCTCATCAAACCCTATCTGTTGAGGCCCTTTCTTCACTTGCCCCTGAGACTTCCTCACCCCAAAAAGAAAGAGAAAAGCAAGTGCTAAAACTTTAAGTAACACATTTGATATACCAAGGGAACAGAAGCCCTCACAGTGCTGTAGATCCGATAAAAAGATCCCTAAAACCCCAGAAGTAACCTGCCTTGGATATAAATAATCTTACATCTGTCATACAGGGTGTGGAGACTGGTAAATCAATCGCTGGGCACATTGCTACCTAGATTACAGGTGGTGGAAACTTTTGCTACCAATTGCCTCAGCATGACACAGGAAATTAAATCTTTGATGTCCCATCAGGCGGACACTACCGCTATTGGTCAACAGTGTGATGTAGCAGGGGATTGTCCATCTGTATCCAAGGGAGGGCTAGGGCTGGGATGAGAGTGTTAGATGAAGGTGGGGATCGACTCACCCGGAGTCACAAACAAAGTGGAGCCCAAGTGACGTCTGTGCCTGACCCTCATCAAACCTTCTCAAGTTAAGCAGCTTTTTTCTAGCCATCAAGTTAATTTACATTTGCCACCTAAGGCAACAGGATATGCTATTGTCTTAATAAGTGTCCCACCGTTACAACCCAGTCTGAGTCCAGGGAGAAGTTTAAGAACAGATCCATCCACAGGATTGAGGAGAAAACAGTTCTGTGAGAGTCTGTGAGAGAACTCTTTTATGATCTTATCATGGTCTGCGAAGTAAGATGGTGGGCAGGAGTATGAAAAGGGCCCAGGGGACTGGTTGCATTGTCATGAGCTTTAGGTCTCTCAGTTTGGTTGGGCTAATCTTCCATAGATTGGCAATACTATGGTACTCCAGCACAAAGATCAATGTTCTCCCGTCGGGTGATTACAAGCCAGAAGAATGTGGTGACCCTCGCATAACACAAGCGCCTGATTTGGGGCATAACTGCGGTAGTCATGTTTTTAAAGCTCCTATATCAAATGGTTTCACGGCGCTGAGTTCAATGAATGACAGTGGTTGACTACTGGCCCACAGCACTGACATTGGTCCCACAGTGCCTCACAGGGGTGTATCTAGCACATGTCGCGTGAAGGATCATTCTGAGTTTTCTAGTTCTTCTATAGGCGTATCACCTAGCGCTGTATGGGTCCTGCTAGTCCAAGGTCATGCGGCACTAGGCCCTGTGTCCAAAGTATCTCTGATGTCATCTCTTATCAGGGCTAGAAGTTCAGGCTTCAGGAGTAAGATACATAGGGCCTGTTTGCGATCTTTGCGGATGGGATAGTCCGTCAGAAACATCCTGGATATCCCGTCTGCCGTATTACGAGATATCGGTCAGGATATATATTTTTTAAAATATATTTTTATTTGCATTTATACATATGTTCAAAATGAAAATGAAATCAATACAATCAGAAAAGCACAATCGACAGGCAGTCCCTTTGGCGTATCAAGCACATTTTGAAAATAACAATACCCGCCTTGCCTTCAAAACATTGTATATGCTCAGACTTAATACTGACTACTGCAATACGTAATTCCCAGTAGATATCAGCTTTTTTATAATAATCAAATTATATGATGGCTCCTTTCCCGTGGGGGGTAGATGAGCATCGATTATGACAAACGGTTCTTCCCTACTGGGTGGGACGAGCACAAATCCTACCTGCTGATACCCTGCCAAGGCTCTTGGTCCTGCCGTGAGGGGAACGGCATTTTCACCTTTGAATCCCGGCTGGAGGGCTGAGAATCTCTCGCTGACACTGGTAAACGTTATTGGCACAGAGTAATCCAGCTGACATTCGTGCTTTCTGTGTAATAGTGGTTATCTCTTCTGCATTCATGGCTATGTCTACATGTTCGGGAAAGGGAGGTGGGATCGGTGGATGCACTGTTAGCGGGACTTTAGATCACTTTATTATTCGTGCTTGCTCAGTGCTTGAAAAAGAAATTGCCCTCACGGAACGGCGTTTATCCCTTGATCCGCTGTACTCTAAGAGGTCGTCACTGGGTAACGTAGCCCTAGCAGTCTCCCCTGAGCCAGGATCCGGACAGATTACTACGTCTAGTCCTGGACTCACCCATTATGTGGAGCCCAGTGGAGACACAATTACCAATAGTTCTCCCAGCAGCAGACCTCCCCTCTACCCAGATTCTCTTAGCTCTACACCACAGGTAGTTCATGTAGCGCCCCCTGAGCTGACATCCAACTTAATATCAGCTCACGTTATTGCTTCCTCTTCTGAGGCTCCTACTGTTGTAGGTCCAAAAGCTGTTTCTAGTAAAAGGAAAAGAGTAGGTAGTGGCCATAAGGGGGACCGTCTAAAAGTTTCTAAGAAACATAAATCCAAGTCATGCAATAATACCATTTCCAAATCTGGTCGCCCAGTTCCACTCTCTCCTTGCCCCCAGAGAAACCACTCCTTGTCTCGGCTCTCTGTTACTCCAGTCCCTGAACCAACATCAGTAGAACACCCATTTTCCAATTTAGGTGTTCATGGCCCCGAGTCTCAATCTTCTATAACCAACCAAATTGAGCTCCTTTTCAAATCCCTTATACTCCCTCTGATCGAAAGGGTGAAGACTTTGTCTGAGAGACTTGAGAGGTTTGAACAGGCCTCTCTAGATAATTTCTTCTCCCTCAAATCTATGATCAAACTGCATGTGAAAATTGCCCATGACAATTCCTCTACTGCTCAACCTACTCTGATTACATCAAGTGAGCCTACCTCCCCGCTTATCTTGCAAAATTCTAACACCATCCCAAGTACTAGGCCTAAGAACGTGGCATCCACATCATCCCACACACCAGTACCATCTCCTCTTTCTCGGAACAGTAAACCCACGAATAAAGAAACTCTAGCTCATGGCCCGGTATCACGTTGTGTTGGTGCAGGAGTACCGTCTCATGAAATGGAGCCCACTAAGAACCAACCTGTACCACCTAATGTGAGCCCTACTCTAGCCCACACGAATCCCAATTCCGCCAACACTCAGCAAGTCTTGCCACACATTAATTTACCACCTGAGTGTTTACCTTACGTGGCTGTCCTAGTGGGAGTTCCCCATCTTAAAGTTGGTAAACATGAATCTTTTTCCGAATTGAAAAATAAAACAACATATTGGCTGAAAAATAACAGGCCGCTCCCGAGGCACCTCGATGGCCATGTTCTTCACGTTAGAAGGGTTTCTTGGGTGGGTAATAGATGTAAAAACTTGCCTGGAGACTGCATTATTGTAAACTTTAGAGACCCAAGGGTCTCAAGGTTCATCTGCAATCATCATTTTGGTTCTGCTCAGAATGGCATAGGCTGTCATGATCTAAGCCAATTCTACTCAGATTTTTCCTATTCTGAGCACCCACAGTTTTCTTCCCATGCAGCTTATGATGGATGCTATGATGGGGCCCAGATGAACAGAGTTACTGATTTTGCCATTCTTTCCTCTAATAGATATAGAGAACCACACTTCCAATATGATTCTTATTGACGCAGAAACCTTCCTATGGTAGATCTCTGTCTTTTTACAGGGGAGGCTAATAGTGACGCAGTTGAATCCCCCCCTATACTGCCCGAGGAGTTCCCTCCCAACTTCACTTTGCCTTACGACTCTATCCAGAGGCTACAGCCTGAATCATACCCTCAGCCTAGTGATGACCCCCCACTGGCCCCGTTACCCACTTGCCATCAGGGTGTCTTTAATCACATCTTTCCCTTATCATCTTGTAATTCCTCCATAACTGATCCCCTGTTGATGATTCTAAGCTGGAATGTTGCGGGTCTGTCGAGCAAATTAGATCTTCCAGCCTGGAATTCCTTGATTGAACCCTATTGTATTTGTATATTTCAGGAGACATGGAGTACAGTGCCCCACCACATGGTAGGTTACACTACCTTTTTTGAACCGGCCATTTCATCCCCGTCTGGGAGAGGCCGCCGCTCTGGTGGTCTCCTCATTTGGGTTAGTATTTCTTTGGGTTGTACTGTAAGGCAGGCTTGCCACATTTCTCCTGATCTACTAAGGATTACTATCAAGGGAACCCACGGTGGAAAGTCTCTCACTCTATTTAATGTATATGCTAGAGGCTTAAGTGGGGGAGTTTTGTCATCCACTCTCTTATCCCTTGAACAGGAACTGCGTAAGTGTCCCCAGGCCTCTCATGTCCTGGTTGCAGGAGATTTTAATTGTTCTTTTGAGCCTCTTTCTGTGTTAGATTCCCCCGAGCTTCTGGAGGACGATGCTAAAAGAGGCATTCCCTTACTATCTTTGCCTCCCATCATGAGATGGTCTAAGTCAGTCATATTTATGAACTCTATGACACTGGAGTTTGGCCTAAGGGCGGCTAATGGTAGAACTCGGTCGGATCCACACGGTGCCCACACTTATAACAGGATAGGCCACACCTCAAGGATAGATTACATCCTCCTTGATCTTAAACTGTGGCCATTTGTCCAAGATATGGAAGTAATCTCGTCTGCTGATAGCGACCACAACTACCTATCCCTAAGTATTCATCCTTTCTGGGTGGTAGATTCTGGTCCTGTCATTCTCCCAGTTGGTCCACTCATGACTACTCTCGAGGTACGTCCATCTAACTGCGAGAGACGCCTCAAATGGCGCAAAGTGATGCTCGATGAGATGAAAGGCCAGTCGATTGGTTCTATCCTGTGTATTGCACAAGAAGAGATAGCCTCCCTATACTCCCACGAGACCTACCATGCTAAGGTTTCCATGGTCTTCCAAGGCCTCATTAGAGATTTGGGGTCTCTATTTTTAGTAAAAGGCAATGGTAGACAACCATTTGGGGGGGGAAAGCAGAGTTTTGCAGGAGGGTGGTACTCACAAGACTGCAGGCGGAAGAAATCGGCCTTAATTGTGGCCCTCAAAAGCAGAGTTATGTCTGAGATCCAGTTGGCTAGGAGAGAGTACAGGACTAGTGTGTCTGGTGCTAAAAAGGCCTGGGAAGAATCATATTGGCAGACACTAAAGGAAGCCTCCCTTAAGTGGGATTCTGGCCTTTTTTGGTGCACAATCAGGACAAAGAAAAGACCTGAACAAGATCTTATCACTTGTAATATTCATTGTGCGGCTTGGTTTGACCATTTCTCCAAGCTCTATTCTTCTTGTCCTGAGAATGAGGGGGAGCTTCCTTGTTTGGAGGCTCCCTTCCTCAAGGATTTAGCACCTCTCATTCCCTTCAGTGAAGGGGAAGTGATTAATGCTATTAAATCCATTGTTCCTCAGAAGGCAGCGGGCCCTGATGGCATTCCCGGAGATATACTTAGACTTGATCCAGTAAGATGGGGGAAGCTTCTCTCAACTCTAATCAACGCCATTGGGAATGGCGCCCCGGTTCCGGACTCCTGGAAGGGGGCCGAGGTTGTTCCGATTTTTAAGAAGGGCGGTAGGGACGACCCGGCTAACTACCGCCCTATTAGCCTGATAGACTCAACCCAGAAGGTTGTAGGGAAGGTGATCCTGGAAAGGATGCTATCCTGGATAAATGACAACAACATCCTCTCGGATTATCAGGCGGGCTTCAGAATCGGGACTGGTACTATAGAGCAAGTCTTCAGACTGCTCCTCATTTACTGGAAGGTTGTTTTTCTTGGGAAAGGAAGTCTTTACCTTGCCTTTATAGATCTCAAAACAGCCTTCGACCTAGTCCCTCGCCCCACTCTCTGGAATGTCCTTGCCACTATGAAGATTCCACCTCATCTATTGACTCTTCTATTTAAATTACATGAGGGGAACTTCGCACAGGTACGCTGGGGTTCCCAAGGCCAAAAAACAGAGAGAATTCCAGTGAAGAGGGGCGTCCGCCAGGGATGTGTTCTTGCCCCTACTCTCTTTTCACTTTATGTAAATGGCGTGGTGGAGCATCTGGCACAAGTTCCTTCTGATTCACCATCCCTGGCGGGCGAACGTGTTCCAACTCTCCTCTTTGCTGATGATACCCTCTTACTATCAAAATCACCAATGGGTCTCCAATCTCTCCTGGACAGCTTTCAATCCTTCTGCACCAATAGAGGGCTTATAATTAATTCTGCTAAAACCAAATACCTAATTCTGAACCCACCAAAGAAGACAGGTCGGCCCCCTGTACTCAACTCAGCCAACCTGGAAAGGGTAAAAGAATTTGATTATTTGGGCATCCGCATTTCGGACACAATGCAGTGGTCAACACATATACACAAGATGTTTCTAAACCACAAGCGGATTACTGGTGCCCTTCTTAGAGAGCATCGATCCTCTTCCTCCAGACCAATAGCACCCGCCCTCGCGATATACAAAGCTAAAGGTGTAAGCTCGGCACTCTACGGAGCTGAATTATGGGGTATGAACAACATTGACCAGCTCGCCAAATCTGAGTCGACCTTCCTTAAGGAACTGATGGCACTTCCTCAGAGTACACCTGTTACCCCCCTGTTGATGGACTTAGGGTGTCAAGCTCTGAAGGATATGGCAAGAGTCCGTCCCCTCCTTCTTTGGGCTCGGCTCTGGCGCACCCCAGAGCAGGCGAAGTATGCTGAGGGTCTGGCTGAAATCCTTTCTAAGCCTTGTTGGCATAAGATCAAATGGTTAAAGGATGTCAAGTCCTTACTCTTTGATCTTGGCCTAAAAGATGCCTGGCTGAACAGAACATCCCCACCCAAATCTGAATTGAAATTAATTTACTGGAAATGGGTTACCGCGAAGAGGAACTCAAGTTCTCATGGTGCTAGATGCACCATTGAATTCTTAAGGCTCAAAGATGAAGTGCGCTATGAGCCTTACCTTGACATCATTCAGAAACCATTTGACCGCGCACTTTATTTTAAATTCAGGATTGGTACTCTTCCAGTCCGCGAACTAACCGCGCGCTGGAAGCCTCCTCTCCAAACACCACCTTTCTGTCCCTTCTGCGAGACCAGGCCTGAATCAATTGCACACATTTTATTCGCATGTCCGGAATACAAATACCCAAGGACATTTTGGCTTAAACCTTTGTGCAGAAACATGGGGATCAGAGACTTTAATCATGCTTTGCGTATCTTTAAATCTGATACCAGAACCCTGTACGTCTGTACACTCTCCAAGTTTCTAAGGTGGGCCTGGCTTCTAAGATCCAAAGGTCTCGCAGCCCAATTGTAATGCAGACTAATTTTTCTGATACATCTTTTTAATTCAATTGTCCTATTTATTATTTTACAAAAAAGGCAATGCTGCACACCCCAAAAGTAACCTGCACCCCTTAAGACAATCTTATTCCTGGGTGTAGTCCAAAAGTAGTAAATGTTCATGCAAAAAACACCATCGATATCCGATCTTGATGTCACAGGATATGTTATGTTTATTCTTTCATAATCATATAAGTATCCAATTTTCACAGCGCAGCCGACGCGCGTTTCGCCCAACGGGCTTTCTCAAGGCTGCATATATACAAGAAAAAGAAGAAAACAGAGTATCTAATTTTCTGTATCAACAGAGACATACACAATATTCTCAGCTGTGTTATGCCGTACATTCTAATGCAAAACAAATCCATAACTAATCACAATGTTCAAAGGGAGAGAGTTCCCCAAGGGATAGAAAGTAGTCCCATTCATTGTGTGATTAGTAGAAAGATAGATCCCGATAGGTTCCCCAAGTGGATAGAACGTCAGAGTCCAAAAAACAGCTGAATCACTGAATACTATTTCCATAAATTACCAGAATTCGTCATTCATCTTACACCGATAGGTATAGTGAGTGTTAATGGATGTGCCCGTGTTGAAAATCAATAAACGAAAAATCCATAGTCATAAAGTGCTCCAAGTCATGCAGTACAGGGTGATGATATCTCACCTTGTAAGTTTCACTATTTTGTTCGTATTAGGTGTAAAGGAAATTCCCAAAATTACACCTGAAAGAAAGCATTGTACTGTACTGTGACCACTGGCAATATTACTCAATTGGTATATGTCACTCGTCTGTTGCAACAATCTGTATTGCTTACCTAGTTCCCACCAAATGGTCACGTGATTGATTAGAAGTGCCCCAAGTAAGGCGCTATCAGTGTTTCTTCGTAACTGTAGTCAGTCAAATATAGCCAAGGACCAGGATCCGTCCCCTCTAGATTAAAAGTACAATGAAAACAAAAATTCACTCTGGTGTGCTGTCAGGATCATCATTCTGTGATGACCACTTAAATACTGTCTGCGTAAGCAATTGGAGGACCGTAAATGCTTACTGCGGTCTGGTAATGCTCATAACTTCATGTTAGTTACTCACGATCAATGGTTTGCCGCACCTATTGTGTGCCATGTGTCTGCATATCGAGCCGAGAGTTACGTAGCTATATTATTCCCCAAAGTGATTAAACTTATGAATTAAAGTCCATACGCGTACGAAAGTGTATTGGTGTTCATTACACCGCGCTTCGTATCACTTGAGTTATTTACGTGACACTGCCCATATCGCACTCACCTCATTCACGTTGTTAGTTCTCCCGCATATTCCTGGGCGTTTGTAAACCGAGTGTCTCCCGCCATTATGGTGTATATGTAAAGCCCGGAGTTGGCAACATAGAGAATGGACTAACACCTGAAGCAATCAGAGTCAAAGTATGCGACCCGGCGGCCATGTTAGAACGATAAAACAGTGTATATATTGTGTCTAAAATCCGTCCTCTTACTCATATCGTCCCAAAATCCTACAGTAAATTATAATTGTCAAGTCTTATACGTATACTAATTCTTCAAGGAGAAACCCAACATAATCACCACAGTGACGTTCAGAAAGGCGAGAAAGCATCGTATTTTGTAATAGGTAGTCAGAGTCAGAAATGGAAAGGACAGATAGCAGTAGGTCATATGAAATAGGAATCCCGGCGCCACAGCATGTCACAGAACAATGTTGTATTGAAAAGCATGCTGAAACATGATTATAGTTCGCTGCAATACTGCACATTCCATAATTAAAATCATGACAGGTATCAGTAGATAATACACCAAAACACGAACTTGTAATTATTATTCATAGTATATAGCACATTGATCTATAAAAATTCAAAAAGTTCCTTATCGATGTTGATCCCATGTTCAACTGCTCTGAGGGAAACAATCCATTTACATTCCTTTTGTCTGAGCATACTAATTCTGTTGCCACCTCTCTGGTGTGGCAGTATTACCTCAAGACCATGAAAGGTTATTCTGATCAATTCTGTGTGATTGTGTGTAGTATTGAAATGTAAGGCTAACGGATATTGCAAATTATTGTTTCTAATGGCTCTTAAATGTTCTTGTATCCGTTCCTTTAGTGGTCGGATAGTACTGCCTACATAAATTTTTCCACATATGCAAATGATACAATAAATGACGAATTTAGTGTTGCAATTAATAAAGTCGTTGATTGTATGCATTTTTTCAGAGTTGTATTTGAATGTGGTGGTCTTATTCAGCGCAAAGGGGCAAACATTGCAGGTACCACATTTGAAAAACCCCTTGGGTTTCGCTGGTAGCCATGTCCTCTGAGGCGTTTTTGGAATAAAGCTGGGGCATAGAGATTGTCTCAGAGTGTTGCCCCTGGCAAAGGTAATGTTGGGCCTGGGTCCCACCGCCTCCATGATTTTCTCATCATCTGTTAATAGATGCCAGTGTCTTCTAAGAATTTTGAAGATTTCTACACTTGCATTTGAGTACGGTGTAATGAACCTGATCATTTTTGTGCTGCATGGCCTTTTGTTTGTTTTCATGCGGCCCTTCAGCAAATCCGTTCTAGTCATCCTGTTTACAGCTTTACGTGCCTTTCGGATATCATATGCCTTATATCCTCTGGCCATAAAACGTTGTTCCACTGTATTTAGTTCGTTATCCAATATTTGTGTATCGCTGCAATTTCTTTTTGTACGGATCATCTCCCCCAAAGGAATTGCTCTAATCTGTGAGGGTGGGTGTGCACTGGTGGCATGCAGAACTGCATTGCATGCCGTATCTTTTCTGTATGGTCGTGATAGCAGTTTGTCCTTATCAACTACAATTGTGATGTCAAGAAAGTTGATTTGTGTAGTGCTTTCTGTTTTAGTAAACCTTAAGTTGAAGGCATTGGTATTGAGATACTGAAAAAATTCATCTAGCATTGTTTTTGTACCTGACCAAAACATCAGTATATCATCTATATACCGACCTAGGAATAGGATATTTTCCGTTAGTAGACTAGGACCCTTCTTCCAGATATGATGAAGTTCAAAATATCCCATATAGAGATTGGCAAATGAGGGCGAAAATTTTGCCCCCATCGCCACCCCTCTAATTTGACGGTACCAAGTGTCATTGTGCATGAAAATGTTGTTTTTCAACACCAATTCTATCAATTCGAGTATCATGACTGTGTGTTCTAGGAATTGTATGGACCTAGATTCTAGAAAATATTGTGCTGCCAGGAGACCCATGTCCATAGGTATACTTGTGTAGAGGGAACACACATCCAGGGTGACAAGATAGTGTCCCTCTACCCAGTCTACGTCCGAAATCTTACTTAGGACGTCTGTGGTGTCTTTTATGAACGATGGTAGGTTCACTACCAATGGTTGTAAGTATGCATCAATGTATTCAGAGATACGTTCAGTTGGTGATCCGATTCCCGAAATGATTGGCCTGCCCGGGGGGAAGGGTTCATTTTTATGTATTTTGGGTAAAACGTATATACACGGTATGGTTGGTGTATCATTGTATAGATATCTATATTCGATATCTGAGATCAAACATTTGTCTTTCCAAAATCGTAACGTATTATGAATGAGTTCTTTGGTGGTGTTAACCGGATTGTGGTCTAATAGCTGATATGTCATATCATCGCTTAATTGTCTGTTTATTTCATCCATATAGTCCGATTTGTTCATTAGTACAACATTTCCTCCCTTGTCAGCCTCACGGATGACAAGGGAGGAATCATTTTTGAGACTGAGCAATGCCTGTCTTTCCTCCCTCGTGATGTTTGTTGGATAATGTTTTCTCTTCAAAAGATATTGGTCTTCTAACTTATACAGATCATTGAAAATGTTATGCTGAAATTTATCAATCAGATTGTGCCCTGGCAATTGTGGTGTAAATCTGGATTTGTGTCTCAAACCACTGTCGGAACTAGCAAATGTATCAAAGTCTAGATCCATTGCTACATCTTGTAATGATGGAGTACAATCACTGTCATCAATTGAAAGTAGTAATTGGACATCTTTAATGTCCCTAATCGATGGCAATTCTTCTAGATGAGTAACATTCCCAATTGCGCTAGACAGCTGTTGTTTATCCTGAAAGTATTTTAACAATTTGATCTTTCTAACAAATTTAAAACAGCTGACATGTAAGGATGTAAAGTTTGGAACAGCACTGGGACAGAAACTCAAGCCTTTGCTCAATATTTTAATTTCATGTTCATTAAGTACATGATCCGAAAGATTTACAACATTGACAGTATGCGTATATGTAGTGTCTTCAGTGAAAGATCAAATTGTTACAATCTGCACAATCTGATTGATAAATTTCAGCATAACATTTTCAATGATCTGTATAAGTTAGAAGACCAATATCTTTTGAAGAGAAAACATTATCCAACAAACATCACGAGGGAGGAAAGACAGGCATTGCTCAGTCTCAAAAATGATTCCTCCCTTGTCATCCGTGAGGCTGACAAGGGAGGAAATGTTGTACTAATGAACAAATCGGACTATATGGATGAAATAAACAGACAATTAAGCGATGATATGACATATCAGCTATTAGACCACAATCCGGTTAACACCACCAAAGAACTCATTCATAATACGTTACGATTTTGGAAAGACAAATGTTTGATCTCAGATATCGAATATAGATATCTATACAATGATACACCAACCATACCGTGTATATACGTTTTACCCAAAATACATAAAAATGAACCCTTCCCCCCGGGCAGGCCAATCATTTCGGGAATCGGATCACCAACTGAACGTATCTCTGAATACATTGATGCATACTTACAACCATTGGTAGTGAACCTACCATCGTTCATAAAAGACACCACAGACGTCCTAAGTAAGATTTCGGACGTAGACTGGGTAGAGGGACACTATCTTGTCACCCTGGATGTGTGTTCCCTCTACACAAGTATACCTATGGACATGGGTCTCCTGGCAGCACAATATTTTCTAGAATCTAGGTCCATACAATTCCTAGAACACACAGTCATGATACTCGAATTGATAGAATTGGTGTTGAAAAACAACATTTTCATGCACAATGACACTTGGTACCGTCAAATTAGAGGGGTGGCGATGGGGGCAAAATTTTCGCCCTCATTTGCCAATCTCTATATGGGATATTTTGAACTTCATCATATCTGGAAGAAGGGTCCTAGTCTACTAACGGAAAATATCCTATTCCTAGGTCGGTATATAGATGATATACTGATGTTTTGGTCAGGTACAAAAACAATGCTAGATGAATTTTTTCAGTATCTCAATACCAATGCCTTCAACTTAAGGTTTACTAAAACAGAAAGCACTACACAAATCAACTTTCTTGACATCACAATTGTAGTTGATAAGGACAAACTGCTATCACGACCATACAGAAAAGATACGGCATGCAATGCAGTTCTGCATGCCACCAGTGCACACCCACCCTCACAGATTAGAGCAATTCCTTTGGGGGAGATGATCTGTACAAAAAGAAATTGCAGCGATACACAAATATTGGATAACGAACTAAATACAGTGGAACAACGTTTTATGGCCAGAGGATATAAGGCATATGATATCCGAAAGGCACGTAAAGCTGTAAACAGGATGACTAGAACGGATTTGCTGAAGGGCCGCATGAAAACAAACAAAAGGCCATGCAGCACAAAAATGATCAGGTTCATTACACCGTACTCAAATGCAAGTGTAGAAATCTTCAAAATTCTTAGAAGACACTGGCATCTATTAACAGATGATGAGAAAATCATGGAGGCGGTGGGACCCAGGCCCAACATTACCTTTGCCAGGGGCAACACTCTGAGACAATCTCTATGCCCCAGCTTTATTCCAAAAACGCCTCAGAGGACATGGCTACCAGCGAAACCCAAGGGGTTTTTCAAATGTGGTACCTGCAATGTTTGCCCCTTTGCGCTGAATAAGACCACCACATTCAAATACAACTCTGAAAAAATGCATACAATCAACGACTTTATTAATTGCAACACTAAATTCGTCATTTATTGTATCATTTGCATATGTGGAAAAATTTATGTAGGCAGTACTATCCGACCACTAAAGGAACGGATACAAGAACATTTAAGAGCCATTAGAAACAATAATTTGCAATATCCGTTAGCCTTACATTTCAATACTACACACAATCACACAGAATTGATCAGAATAACCTTTCATGGTCTTGAGGTAATACTGCCACACCAGAGAGGTGGCAACAGAATTAGTAGGCTCAGACAAAAGGAATGTAAATGGATTGTTTCCCTCAGAGCAGTTGAACATGGGATCAACATCGATAAGGAACTTTTTGAATTTTTATAGATCAATGTGCTATATACTATGAATAATAATTACAAGTTCGTGTTTTGGTGTATTATCTACTGATACCTGTCATGATTTTAATTATGGAATGTGCAGTATTGCAGCGAACTATAATCATGTTTCAGCATGCTTTTCAATACAACATTGTTCTGTGACATGCTGTGGCGCCGGGATTCCTATTTCATATGACCTACTGCTATCTGTCCTTTCCATTTCTGACTCTGACTACCTATTACAAAATACGATGCTTTCTCGCCTTTCTGAACGTCACTGTGGTGATTATGTTGGGTTTCTCCTTGAAGAATTAGTATACGTATAAGACTTGACAATTATAATTTACTGTAGGATTTTGGGACGATATGAGTAAGAGGACGGATTTTAGACACAACATATACACTGTTTTATCGTTCTAACATGGCCGCCGGGTCGCATACTTTGACTCTGATTGCTTCAGGTGTTAGTCCATTCTCTATGTTGCCAACTCCGGGCTTTACATATACACCATAATGGCGGGAGACACTCGGTTTACAAACGCCCAGGAATATGCGGGAGAACTAACAACGTGAATGAGGTGAGTGCGATATGGGCAGTGTCACGTAAATAACTCAAGTGATACGAAGCGCGGTGTAATGAACACCAATACACTTTCGTACGCGTATGGACTTTAATTCATAAGTTTAATCACTTTGGGGAATAATATAGCTACGTAACTCTCGGCTCGATATGCAGACACATGGCACACAATAGGTGCGGCAAACCATTGATCGTGAGTAACTAACATGAAGTTATGAGCATTACCAGACCGCAGTAAGCATTTACGGTCCTCCAATTGCTTACGCAGACAGTATTTAAGTGGTCATCACAGAATGATGATCCTGACAGCACACCAGAGTGAATTTTTGTTTTCATTGTACTTTTAATCTAGAGGGGACGGATCCTGGTCCTTGGCTATATTTGACTGACTACAGTTACGAAGAAACACTGATAGCGCCTTACTTGGGGCACTTCTAATCAATCACGTGACCATTTGGTGGGAACTAGGTAAGCAATACAGATTGTTGCAACAGACGAGTGACATATACCAATTGAGTAATATTGCCAGTGGTCACAGTACAGTACAATGCTTTCTTTCAGGTGTAATTTTGGGAATTTCCTTTACACCTAATACGAACAAAATAGTGAAACTTACAAGGTGAGATATCATCACCCTGTACTGCATGACTTGGAGCACTTTATGACTATGGATTTTTCGTTTATTGATTTTCAACACAGGCACATCCATTAACACTCACTATACCTATCGGTGTAAGATGAATGACGAATTCTGGTAATTTATGGAAATAGTATTCAGTGATTCAGCTGTTTTTTGGACTCTGACGTTCTATCCACTTGGGGAACCTATCGGGATCTATCTTTCTACTAATCACACAATGAATGGGACTACTTTCTATCCCTTGGGGAACTCTCTCCCTTTGAAGATTGTGATTAGTTATGGATTTGTTTTGCATTAGAATGTACGGCATAACACAGCTGAGAATATTGTGTATGTCTCTGTTGATACAGAAAATTAGATACTCTGTTTTCTTCTTTTTCTTGTATATATGCAGCCTTGAGAAAGCCCGTTGGGCGAAACGCGCGTCGGCTGCGCTGTGAAAATTGGATACTTATATGATTATGAAAGAATAAACATAACATATCCTGTGACATCAAGATCGGATATCGATGGTGTTTTTTGCATGAACATTTACTACTTTTGGACTACACCCAGGAATAAGATTGTCTTAAGGGGTGCAGGTTACTTTTGGGGTGTGCAGCATTGCCTTTTTTGTAAAATTTTGACATCTTGGGAATCTGGTATTCTTTGAGATGACTATTACTCTTGGTGGATGAGTATGTGGCGACATGCTAGCACCCAATACAACTGTTAACAACAATTGATTGCATTACGGCTTGAACCTTACGATGTGCAGGTCCATATAGCATATCCACTGTGTAGTTTACTTATATGTCCTATTTATTATGTTTATATGTGTTTTCTTAAATTCCATCTGCCCAGGAACTTTAGGTGTTGTTGCTATTTTTAAATCTCTGATTTTTAGATTGCTTACATTATTATTCTTGTATGTGCTTTTATGATATCCATGTATCGAAATAAAGCTTATTAATTCATTCATACTGGTTGCCCATAGGTATGTCCTTGTTATCTACAGTACATTCTTCTGCAATTAATAACCAAATCATATGAACACAACACAGTGAACCAGTTCCATAGAAAAATCAGAATAAGCGAACCTATAACAACTTCAGGATATCCGTCAGGTTTGTGACTGAGTAACCGTGTCCGCCAAGATCATAATTAGGCCCAAAGTCTAGATTGGCTGACTTTGGTCAACCATTGTCATGCGATTTGTCTCCAAGAGACATGGGCCATTGATGGTCCCCATATTTCTGGACATACTATACTCCAAACTCCAGGGGTATCTTCTATCGAGGGCAGGGCAAAGGGACCCTGTCACCTTTGTTTCTACTTTGACTCCAGCGGGTGTCTTTAGTAAAAAATTGGACTCCCCTTTTTTCAGGTTATTGAAACGTCGAGGAGTTTACGCCGTTACATATATCATTTTTATAATATTTTTTCTGGAAACAAGGGTTCTGTGCTAGAAACCTTAGAAAAAGATCTAGAAAATAGCTGGCCCACCAATGTAGAGGTCAATTATGTGATATGGGGTGATTTTAAGTATGTATGACGTTACAACGCACACTTTTACAACGCATGCACTTACAACGCATTTTTTACAACGCATAATCCATTACAACGCACTACACTTACAACGCATGACACTACAACGCATTTTAAAAAACTACCATTACAACGCATACCATTACAACGCATAATATTTAATTGCATTTAAGGTAAGTATTAGATAGTATAGGGGTAAAAATTACTTTTCTAACTCCAGGGGGTGCAACAGTAGGGTAAGTGTTGGATAGTATAGGCGTAAAAATTACTATTCTAACTCCAGGGGGTGCAACAGTAGGGTAAGTGTTGGATAGTATAGGGGTAAAAATTACTATTCTAACTCCAGGGGGTGCAACAGTAGGGTAAGTGTTGGATAGTATAGGGGTAAAAATTACTATTCTAACTCCAGGGGGTGCAACAGTAGGGTAAGTGTTGGATAGTATAGGGGTAAAAATTACTATTCTAACTCCAGGGGGTGCAACAGTAGGGTAAGTGTTGGATAGTATAGGGGTAAAAATTACTATTCTAACTCCAGAGGGTGCAACAGTAGGGTAAGTGTTGGATAGTATAGGGGTAAAAATTGCTATTCTAACTCCAGGGGGTGCAACAGTAGGGTAAGTGTTGGATAGTATAGGGGTAAAAATTACTATTCTAACTCCAGGGGGTGCAACAGTAGGATAAGTGTTGGATAGTATAGGGGTAAAAATTACTATTCTAACTCCAGGGGGTGCAACAGTAGGGTAAGTGTTGGATAGTATAGGGGTAAAAATTACTATTCTAACTCCAGGGGGTGCAACAGTAGGGTAAGTGTTGGATAGTATAGGGGTAAAAATTACTATTCTAACTCCAGGGGGTGCAACAGTAGGGTAAGTGTTGGATAGTATAGGGGTAAAAATTACTATTCTAACTCCAGGGGGTGCAACAGTAGGGTAAGTGTTGGATAGTATAGAGGTAAAAATTACTATTCTAACTCCAGGGGGTGCAACAGTAGGGTAAGTGTTGGATAGTATAGGGGTAAAAATTACTATTCTAACTCCAGGGGGTGCAACAGTAGGGTAAGTGTTGGATAGTATAGGGGTAAAAATTACTATTCTAACTCCAGGGGGTGCAACAGTAGGGTAAGTGTTGGATAGTGTAGTGTAATATTATGCGTTGTAATGGTAGGCGTTGTAATGGTATGCGTTGTAAAGGTATTTTTTTTAAATGCGTTGTAGTGTCATGCGTTGTAAGTGTAGTGCGTTGTAATGGATTATGCGTTGTAAAAAATGCGTTGTAAGTGTAGTGCGTTGTAACAGTTGCGTTGTAAAGGTTGTTCCCCTGATTTTAATATTCATCCTTGTTCTTCCCCTGCAAGAGAAGTTTGTGGATATATGGATGACACTGACCAAGGTACAACTTATTTTGGCCACAAGGAGTATGGAGAAAGATTTAACAACTTACTTTTTAAATACAACCTGGTCTTTGCCAATAAGGTCAGTGTTCCGCAAGCCCCTTTCAAGTACACCTTTCTGGGCAGAGAGTACAGATCGAGAATTGACTTTATTTTTTATTCACAAAGACCAAAAGTTCATTGATTTTGCACTTTAAAACACATTCTTCTTTGTTACCTGACCATAGAGCTCAGAGCATAGCTATTATCTGGCCAGAACTGCTTCGAAGGTTAGATGCGTTACTCGTGTAGATGACACCGAAGTTGCCTCTTTTAATGGCATTAGTTTGAAGTGGAGCAGAGTTAGTCCGGATATTGTCTTTTCAAATCTTGTTCGAGATACCTAGGGCCTCATTTATGAAAAGTGACGCATCACTGCGTGAAAACAGTGATGCGTCACTTTTCACTGCGCCCTCCCTGCGACTCCAATGATGCATCATATTTACAGTATGACGCATCATGTCGCAAGGAGTCACAGATACGTCGGTATTTCTGACGTATCTGTAGGCGCAAAAGTGACGCATTGCTGGAGTGTGTCACAAAAGTGACGCAACTCCAGCAATGTGTCCTTTCACATGGGGCAAGCCCCATGTGAAATGTGCCTGCGTCAGTCTTACGCCTGCTGTGAGGCAGGCGCAAGATATTGACGCATTTGCACCCTAGAAGTGGCGCAGTGAAATCTCGTAGATTTCACTGCGTCACTTCTACGATGCTTACTTACGTGGGAACGCCCACCCTGCATACATTATACCTGACGCAGGTATAATGTAGCGCAGGGGTTTACAAAGTGACGCATCTAGGTAGATGCGTCACTTTGTAAATATGGCGCATCATGGCGCATGTTTTACGCCACTGGTGCGTCACAAAAAGTGACGCACCGGTGGCGCAAAAGTGATGCAGGGGCTCATAAATGAGCCCCCTAGTCTCTAGTGCATATTTGCCTCGATGACTGTGCTTGGTGGTGGAATTCAAGTATGCTTTCAAGTGAATTGCTAGCCTTGTGACAAAGAGGCTGTCATGTCCAATTCCTCATTCCAGTGGGAGATACAAAGGTTGGTTTGATACAAAGTGACCAGAGCCCTTAGTACATTGAAGGCGGCTCTGAATAGACCCTTTAGAGTTAGCAATTCAGTTGCAGCCTGTACACGGGCGTATAGGTTGGCGCTGACCAGTATGAGGGATGAACTGAAAACGGAGGCCTGGGCTGCGCTAATGACTGCTAGCAAACTGATGGACAACAGGACCGTCCGGCAGAAAACTAGGAGTCCCTATCTCAGAGAAGAGTCTGCTCCATCGATTGAGGATGTCTTTCCATCAGAAACTTGGGAGGATCATTTTTCTAAGATCCATGCAACTCAAGATCTTGTGTCTGGGGAGGGGGATGACCCTAAGTTACACAGGGCGGTTGAGAACTATCAAGAAACAGATTTCCTGAGATGAGGTAACTGCCGCCATTATTAGTAGTTGTGGTGGGAAGGCCCCAGGTCCTGATGGGGTACCCGTTGACTTCTTTAAAACTAACCTGGATTTTTGGGGCCCACTTTTGAAAAATGTTCTGAGGCCATTTGCAAATCAGGGGCACTAACAACATGGCCAATCTCTTTGATTGTGCCAATTTATGTGAAAGGGGACAGAGCTGACTCAAAATGTTATTGGCCAATCTCGCTCTTCGGTTCACTCCTGAAGGTAGCTGGAGGAATAATACTTTCTAGATTGGAGACCTGGGCTGAGGATAAACAAATCATGGCAGATACCCAGTATGGATTCATAAAAGGGGTAGGAACACTCCATCAATGTCTCAATTTGAGTCTCCTTATTGGTAAATACACTAGCAAGGGATGGTAAATACACTAGCAAGGGATGGTAAATACACTAGCAAGGGAGGGTAAATACACTAGCAAGGGATGGTAAATACACTAGCAAGGGATGGTTCTATTCATATGGCATTCATGGACGTCTCCAGGGCATTTGATTGCGTGAACCCCAACAAATCATGGAATATGAAGAACTAGGATGGGCATTGAGCATCCCTTACTTGAACTTTTTAGAGTAATGAATTCAGGCGCTAATGCCAAAGTTAGGTTTGGGATTCATGGGGAGTGCACACAGGAGTTTACCTTTGGCTGTGTAGTACGTCAGGGCTGTGCCCCAGTGCCCTTTCTCTTTATATTTTTCATTAATAATCTTTAGCAGGGTTCTTGAGGAAGTAAGCATACACTCTCCACAAAATGGCCAAAGACTAATACCCGCCCTTCTGTATGTGGACAATGCAGCACTCACGGCTCGAGCTCCCAAGGCCCTCCAATCTTTGATTGAGTCATTTCTTAAATATGTGTCTTCCTTAGACTGGACAGTGAATCTGCCAAAAGCCTTTATCATGAAATGTGGTCCAAAGGCGGTTTAAAGCAGGGGCTACTAGGCTTGCAATGACATCCACCTTCTCCTACTTGGGGCTCTTATTTGATACTTGGGGCAAACTGGGGGCAGTTGGTCACAATTAGAACAATACAGATAAATAAATCAATTGCTATATGAAATATAATTTCAGCAAAATTAGGGAGAAAGCCACTTGAAGAGCTGTGTATTGTATAGTGAACGAAATGTACCTCCCTGGCCAAATTTGGGGCAAGCGTTTGGGGATATGCCAATTTGGAAAAACTACAGCATGCTAAAAATCTCTGCCTAAGAAAGTACCTTTTAATTCCACAAGGTGCTTCTACCTATATTTGTTACAGGGAATTGGGTCTCTTCTTTCTTAAGATCCAACCTGAAACGTGTTTAAAAGGGAAAATTATTACAGATGTTTTATCTTTGGATCAGGCAGATAACATTCCATGGCTCACACATGTTAAGACCTTTTGTGGCAAGTCAAGTAGACCAGGTGTTTTTTATTGACCCCTGTTGGACCTGGACCTTTTTGCTGGGTTATTCACAAACTTTTTGCCTTCTTCCTCCTATTTTCTTTGGCCTGTTTTTGTTGGTTTTAGGATTCTGTGCACTTTACCACTGCTCACCAGCACTAAAGTGCATATGCCCTCTGTCTAAATTGTTTTGGCGATTGGTTTATCCATGATTGCCCTATTTGATTTACTTGTAGGTCCCTAGTAAAGTGCACCAGGTGTGCCCAGGGCCTGCAAATCAAAAGCTACTGTTGGGCCTGCAGCACTGATTGTGTCACCCACATGAGTAGCGTTGCAAACATGTTTCAGACCTGCCACTGCACTGTCTGTATGTCCAGTTATAAACTGCCATGTCCACCTGGCAAGTGCACCCACTTGCCAGGCCCAAACCTTCCCTTTTACTACATGTAAGCCACCCCTAAGGGAGGCCAAAGTTAGCCCCATGGGCAGGGTGCAGTGTATTTGAAAGGTAGGACATTTACTAGTGTGTTTTACATGTCGTGATAGTGAAATACTGCTAATTTCATTTTTCACTTTTGCAAAGACTATCTCTCTCATAGGTTATCATTGGAGCTGCCTTTTAATATCTTACAAGTGTAACTTTCAATTGGGAACAGATAGAGAATTTGAGTTTGGGGTCCCTGAACTCAACATTTAAAAATACTTCTTTTAGTGAAGTTGTTTTTTAAAGTGCGTGTTTGAAAATGCCAGTTTTAGAAAGTGGCAACAAGGGATTTTACTTCATAAACAATAATAATTTTGTTAATGTATCGGATTCTGTACTGTAGCATTATAAATTAATTTTCAACATCATGTTTTAGTTTAACACAGAGAAAAAATCTCTTATTTCTATATTTATAGTCTGTTGCATATGATTTTTAAGCACACAGATATTTCTTCAAGAACATTGATGACTGAAGTTTTACCTTCATATATAACATATACTACTATGCAACAATGTAACACAGCCATTTCTTTAAAGTGTCAAGGAAACTGGCTTTTCCTTGTGACCAGGTTTCCTCCAATCACAATTTTGACAGCAATTATATAGAAAATGGGTTGATGCATCAATGTTTTGGTCTTTCTTGTAATTAATCTATACGACCATCTTCAGGACAAAGCAATCTTTTGAAGATTAACAACCCTTTCATAGGTAGATCCGCGTGATCAAAATCATGAATCTCCTCAAGAATAGATGAGTAGATCTGTAAATACCATTGTAACTGCCGTTGGTGTTGGCATGTGGTCCTTTTCTTGATGCGGAATAATGACCACATTTTTGGTTTGAGCTTGTTCAACTGCCAAATTAATCGACAGCTGTCTACAGCGTCTTCTACCAGCGTTGAAGATCGCCAACGCTGGTAGAAGATGCCATGCACGGCTGTCAATTATTTTGGGGGTTGAACAAGATCAAAACAAAATGTAGTCATTATTTCATATTAGGTGAAGGACCACACGCGGATACACAGATAGAAAGTATTTACTGATCTAATCATGTATTCTTGATGAGCTCCACCTGTGAAAGGGTCGTTAATCTTCGAAAGATTGTTTTGTCCTGAAGATGGTCTTATGGATTCCACACCTGTTTTTCATCTCTGATTTTGACGCATCAAAGGTAAACGTTAACACCTATATTGGACACATTGTAAGTACCTGCAAATATATTACATGTTCTGCTTAGCCCAATCAATAACATTAGAGTAGTTCCTGACAGGAAATAGGTTTGTTTACACAGTGGTTAGAACCTTCACCGTGATAGAAGAAAAAGAAACCTCCATGCCCAATATGTTTCAACATGCGGAGGATAATGATGCCTTACCAACAACCAAAATATATTTTCAAGGACTTACAGCGGTATATTATGGCTTTCCTGATGAAGGCCTTGCTGTTCGCTGAAACGTGCGTATTCTATATTTCTGGATAAAAGAACCAAGAATACAGGCCGCGGCTCCTCTACTCTAAATGAATGAATTGTCTTAATTTATGACTTGTTTAGAAATTATTTTGTGAACTAACTTTGCAGGATGTTATGTTCAGTTTATTTTCTGATCACTTCGCGAATAGTATTTAATGTCTATCCATCTCGTGGTATGAATAATGTTGTTTGCATGACTGCTTGTTTGAAGGTATTTTTGTTGCATTGAATTATGTTTTTATTGCATTATAGAGATTGCACTCTCATTAAATCCTAGAAACATGGAATTTAGAGTTTGATAATGAATGTATATTATCATTTGTTACATGAATAAATTAGTTCAGTTTTTCATATATTCATGTCGTGGAGAGGTGTGGTGCAGCGGCCAGGGCAGCTTGGTTCGATCCCCGGCGCTGGCGGCAGATCAGCTCAGCACCATGTGACTCTGGGCAAGAGCCCTCTTAATTTCCACGACAGCCCCCAGCGCCTTGAGACCCGTAAGGGTGAGTAGCTCGTGCTTTACAAATACTGGATTCATGTTCGCTTGGCCCTGATGTGTCCAATGTGAGTTTTAATGTTTATAGTTGCCGGGGTTTTTCTAGTACAATAACACAACCCAGTGATTGAACCATTTACACTAGACAGGCCAAAGCAATTACATGGGTTGTCAGGAATTTTCAAGAGGTTAAAGGCCAGGCTCCAACCCTATTACTGATGGCGGCCACCGAAGTGAAAGTCATATCACTCACTCTTACGTTTGGGACTCTCCAGCCAAAGAACAGACTTGCCACAGTGAGGCTCAGCCCACTAGAGTCCCCAACTTCTGAGCTAACCATAGGGGTTCTCCCAGGACAAGTTCCATGAAACCCTCTCAGTCAAGAGTAAGCTTCCAAATCTGGGCACAAGACACCAAAGAAGAAACCCCAATTGAAGCTCGTCCTCCTGCTAAGATTTAAACCAAGGAAAAAGAAGAACATCAGAAGACAATGAACACTGCGCATAGAAAGGTTGGATTTGAAGGAATGTAAAGAAGACACCACAGTCTTCCAGCACACGGTCCGATACGAATGATCGACGGTAGACTTCGGTTACGTATCTCAGCTTGACATTTGCGATTGACAATGCTTGATGTCATTCGCTGTGTCTGTTTCTCGTCATTTATTTTGAAGAAGCAGCTGGACAATGGCCTTTCCTTCCACTATTACCCGGCCCTCCTGCTAGCCACTCCTTCTCATTTTAACTGGTCTGTCTCTGTAACTGAAATTGGGGGATGACGGTAGGGAGAGCATGTGGCTTAATGGCCAGAGCTGATTATTTTGGATTTGAGTACCATGTCCGCGTTTTGGGTCGGTTGGATTCTGGGCAAATCACTTAATCTCCCCGTGCCTACCAAAAATGAATGTGTCCTGGTGTAATGTAACTGGTGCTCCCGTAAACTGCTCCAATACCTTCGGGTCGAGTTAATACCATGTAAAGCTGCAAAAAACAGAAGTATATCGCTGTAAGGAAATCACCTGCAAGGATTGAGCAGTCTTTGTTAGGGCGAACGACTGATCAGACAAGCGTAATTCCCTCTGTATCCCGATTATTGCTGTCAGAGCTGTCTTGCTCATCCTTGAGATGTCCCAGGGGCAACTCCTCCGCCACGGTGTAGGAGCGTCGCCCCGCTGCTGCAAAGCAGTGAAAGAAAGAACAAATACAGCGATAATACCTCAAGGTTATTATCATTTTATGTTTCTGTGCTGCTTTGCGGGTGGGCAGGGATGCTCTGCTCTCAGAGCAGGGGAGGAGTGGGTGCCCACTCTAAGTGCCCTCTGGGTCCATCCAAAACAGTCATGCGCACTTCTCATGTTCTCCAGCAGGCTGCATTACAGCCTGCATGGAAACACGCCCAGGCCCCCATTCCCTGGCTGAGCGCCGACCCACGGAGCTCAGACCAATCACAACGCTGCATAACAGCATTGTGTTTGGCTTAGGGGAGGGAGCCTGGCTGCTTCCGGTTCCAATCCCAGAGAGGAGAGACTGAAACGACGTGTGGGAGAGTGGCAAGAAGGTACTTTTTCTTACTTTTTTGTTTTACATCACCCCAACCCTCCCAACTCCGCCACTCCTTATCCGCTCGGCCCGCTACTGAGATGCCCATGTAATATTGCTCTGAGTAGACTTGGTTGGAGCACCGTCTGTTGCATGTGTCACATGTGCTCAGGGCCGGACTGGGAACCAAAACCGGCCCTGGCAAAGTGCTCGGCCGGCCCCCAGGGGCTTGGGGGCGCCGCCGAGCTCTTTGCGAGGGCCGGTTTTCGGCCGATTTTGTTACAGGGCCGATTTTGCAGCTATGCTGCAAAAACGGCCTGTAACAAAAACGGCCCCCAGGGGCCCAAAACCTGCCCCTACCTGTGCGGCGCATCGGGGGATTGCCCGGTGCCCGGGCCCCCTACGGCCAGTCCGGCCCTGCATGTGTTAGGCTAGCAGCATTTACCGCATCCCTAGGCACCATGGATTGTATACAGAACAGACTGTTGTCTGTTGAAAGACATGATACATAATGCACACTTTACATGTAGCCCACCTCTGGACCCCACCCTCTCTGCTAGAATTCAGGAAAGGACTCAAGACCTGGCTATTCCACTGACCCCTGCCCTGCCAGTGGTCTCGGCGCCTGGATTTCCTCACGGGTGATTAGCCGCACTCTACAAATCCGGTTTAATTGATTGATTGAGTTTGCCCCTCTGAAACCTTTGCTCAGCACTCCACTCCTGGTGCATGGGCAGAGAGCTGGCAGGGGCAGAGTCCTCTCTGCATCTGAGCAAAGCACCTAGAAGCCCGGGCCCTGGAGAAAGAACCTGACACATGCCCTCTTATAAGTTACCACCTCGATCTGCACAGACCCACTTTCTTTCTCTCACCCCTCTCCTGCCCTGTCCATCTCTTTCTCTCTCTTATTTGTCACCATTTGCACTCTCTCTTTTTCGGTCCTTCCTCTCCCTCTATCTGTTGCCGTACACTCAATCCCCTCTTTTCATCTGTCTTTCTTCTTTTCTCCCTCTCTTCTCCTTCGCATGCCCCTCTTTCTCTCTCCCTCAGTAATCTCTTCTAGCTCCCATCTGTCGTCTCTCTCTTTCCTGAAGCATGTCTCTCTTTTTCTCAATACAGTACATGTATTTCTTTCTCTCTCTTGTTTGCTCTCTCTGCTCTCTCTCACTGCCTCATTTTTTGGAGGTCTCTCTTTTCCCCCTCTCTCTGTTTCTGTACCCTGATCTATTTCGGTGTCTCTAACTCCGACTCTGTCTCGGTCTGTCTCTATATGTGTTTGTATCTCTGCTGCTCTCTTCTCTCTCCCCTTCTCTCGCTGTCTCTCTTTCTCATCACCCCCTCTCTCTGCCCGTCTCTGTCACTTTCTCTGATATTGCAGCAGTGTTTCATGACACATTTGCGCTGCTGCTCTCTGCCTACTGTTTGTGTTTTCTCAGGCTGGAAGACATAGTCCTTGTGACGTCACCGATCATGGGAGCACTCCTCTCAGCACCCAGGGGGCAGATTTATGAGCCCCTTGCGCCACTTTTGCGTCACTTTTAACATGGGAAAAGTGACGCAAAAGTGGCGCAAGGGGCTCATAAATCTGCCCCCTGGTTCTTGTTCCCTCACATTTCATGCAGTGATGTGTCTTGTTTCTCACAGGCCTCGGTTCTTGTTCTTGACAGGTCGGGGGCTGTCTCTGGTGCTCCCGGGCTGTGAATGCTTCCACCGCCCTCGCCTCATCACTCACCTGTCTGTGGCTTTCCCTGGGATGACAGGCTCCGCCAGGGGTCGTTCCTGCCTTTAATCCTGCTGCTTTTCTTCCTGCTTTTTGTCTGTTTCCGGGTGGATTTAGTCTTCCTTCTACTTGTTTTATCAGCAGACTCCTTCGCGGGTTTCGGAGTTTCTCTTGTTTTTGGGGGAGGGCCTGTCTCTAGGTTTTCTGCCTCACTCTGCTATATTGCTCGGTCGGTGTGATGGAGTTTACAGGGCTCTGTGCAGGACAGGCGTGCTGGTTCAGCTTTGTAGAAGAATTCCTTCTTGTGTGTGCAGTGGTGAGCGCCCGGTGCTGCTGAACAGGTGGTTGAGGACCCTTCCGTGGTCCAGTCTGGTTCATGCCCTGCTAGGTGTACGTAGGCCGCTAGGTGTCGCTGCTGTCAAGGAGAACTGTATTGAACTCTCCATTGACCAGCCTCTCGCTTCCGGTCTGTCTGTGCCTCTCTCTCTTTTTACTCATTCTGACACTGAGGACTATTTCTATGTAAACAACCTTACCCCATATGCAGCGGGGTCGTACTGACGCCCAGGGCTTTAAGTAGGATGAAAAAACTGGAGGGGGTGGTGTATGTCAAAGGGGCGTGGCCAATGTAATTAAGGGTGTGGCTTAAAGACAGGTAAACTAAAAATCCGTCGTTAGCATAGTGTGCTGCCCGACTTGTATTTTGCTGTTTCTGTCATTGCATCCAGATATATAATACAACAAGTAACATCATACCTACAACAAGTCAGGACTATTGGCTTTGTCTATGGTTGTTAGTTGCATAAGATAAATAAGCCGCAACTATGGCTTGCATATAATATTGAAAAAGCTTCCACTTAAAGCCCTGGTGACACCACGACAATGTTGCTGCTCCTGAGTTTCAAAAAGAGAAGGGAAACCCAGAGAGAAAATGACTCTCTTTAAAGGATTTTCCTTCCCCTACAACGCTCACCTGGCATGACGCCATGATGTAACTTTCACTCAGAGCTGGATTGGTAAGGCACATGGTAAGGCACTGGATTGGTAGGTGCAGCCAGGTCCGTTATGGGTCTAAGGGTTGCCGGGAGCAGGTTTCAGGCTTGGGCTCCCAGGAACCTAAAGGATCCTCCTTCAGATCTAGCTTGACGTATCCTGGGTACCCAGGCCAGGCCATTCGTAGAAGACATCAGAGTTCTGGATGGCATGTACTCTCTTCCTGAGGCATTCCACACCTATGCCTTGTAAGGCTTTGAAAGTCAGCACCAAAGCCTTATATGTAATCCTCTTTCTCAATGGAAGCCAGTGCAGAGCACCGAGGTGATGGGGCCTATGTGTCCTGGGATTAAGCATAAGAACCAGTCTCGCCACTGCATTTTGACCTACCTGCAAGCGGTAGACTCAAGTACAAGACATTCTTGTAATCTAGTCTGGAGGTGACCAGTGTTTGGACCACAGTTTTCCTTGTGTTCAGTGATAGCAGAGGTAAGAATTTCCTCAGCATTCACAGAAGATCAAAGCAGGTACCTACTACCGACTGGATTTGATGTTTCGTCGAGAGAGAGCTATCGATAGAGATTCCCATATCTTTGCCTATTTTTGAGTAGAGGGTGGTGGTGACTTGTCCCAAGGCCACCAGAGTCTCCACTATTCCGAGGGAGGTGAATCAAAAAAGATAATCTCCGATTTCTCAGGGTTACACTTCAGTTGACTCCTCATCAGCCAATTGAACACCCTGGAGTGGCATATTCGAATCTTCTCATCCTCAAGTCTGCTCCTTTTACATAGGTGAAAAGTAGCTGGATATCGTCTGTGTATGAAATTATTTTAGCCCTGCATGCTTCTGCCAATTATGAAAGTGGGAACATGTACACATTAAAAAGTGTAGGGCTCAGTACAGAGCCCAGCAGGACCCTCACTTTCAGATTAGGAATGGTAGCGGCAAAGGGAGGAATCCAAACTTCCTAACTTCTGTCCTCAAGAAAAGAGGCTAGCCACTTTCATGCAGTACCGCCAATCCCAATCTTCTTAATCTTTTCCAAGAGCTTGGCATGCAGGACCGTATCAAATGCCGCAGACAGGTCTTAACTTTAGAGAACACCTGATCTAGGGTATGTCTCGCCCTGTGCGTAGGATAAGACACAGAGGGAAAGAGGTTAAGAGCTGAAAGAGTCTCAATGACTTTCAACTCTATAGGTTTATTCATATGAAGGTTTAGATCAACCAGAACGAGAAAGTGGCTGTATCTAAGGGCCAGGAGTGCTATCGCCTCATTGAGGGATCTCAAGAAGGTGCCCACCGTCCCATGTGGCCTATGCATCAGGGTACCAGCAAGGGATTGATGTGGTGATAGAGAGCAGATGAATCCAAGACATTCCGCTCCCTCTATAGCTCCCAGGGTGATGGCCGTACAATCAATTTCTTGCTTAAATATAATAGCCCCCCACCCCCTTTTCCTGACGGGGTGATCCCTCTTAAGTATCTTATGCGGAGTTAGGAAAGGCTGACAGTTTCACCTTCTCCCCGCTTCTAATCGTATGTCTGCACGCTAAGTTCCAGTAATAGCCTGATCTGCTTTTAATAATTTAAAAAGTATTTTAAAGTGTGGGGGGGGTATTGAATTGAATAGTAAAGTATAGAAGGATTACTGTTTGCTTAAATTTGACTGCATACTTGAAATTGACTTGAATACTTGATTTTGATTTAAAATCGTGGTAAATGCTTACTGCTTACCTGAATGTGATCTCTCACGAAGCCGGTGTTTGCGCACATTGCTACATCGCACTTACACTTTCCTTTCTCTCCTCCCCTTCCGGGAGGAGAAAAGGCCTGTTTTAGAGCCGCCATCTTGAGACAGTGTGCGTTCTAGTGGTTGGCAGGCCATAACATTTAATGAGCCTGTCAACGCAGATGCGCAGAGGATGCACACAGCGGGCGCGCCGAAGGCGCACCAAAGGCAAGCCCGTCTGCACCCGTCGGTGTCCCTACCATGGCCAGCGCCAGCCATGCTGCCCAAATCTACCCAGGTACTGCATTCTCATCAAAATTGTTAAAAAGCTTTGACACCAGGAGATAATAGAATCCCTCGGAATGCGCCAAGTAGTCGACACCCCGACTCACCAGGTGGGTCACACACTGGATGGAGTCTTCTCCAACTCCACCTCGCTAATGGTTGACCCCCCTATCCTTCAGATATGGTCAGACCCCACATTTATCTCCCTTAGCATCAAGATGCCAATTGTGAAACACCCTGCAAACCAAATACCCTCCCCTCACTCATGGCGCAAGTGGGTGCAATTAGCTACCAATTCAAAGCTGCCCACTATTGCTTATGCTTGCGCGCCTGTCCTAACTGGCAAAACTCCAGAAGACTTACAACTCTTCCATAATTAGTTGACTTCAAAATGATGAATTAGCCCCAATGGAACAACCTAATAAGAAAGTCAAAGCCAAAACCCACCAAGCTCCTTGGTACACACCCGCCTTAGCTCAACTACATCTCCTATGTAAACAACTGGAACGCAAGTGGAGAAGAGCCTACAACCGTGCAGCCCAAAAAACGTTTCAAATAAGTAGGAGACATTACCACACACACATTAAATTAGCTAAAAAAAAGTACTACTCAAACAAAAAACTTGAGGCACACCAAGATCAGAAAACCGTTTTCTCAATTATAAAGTCCTTTACTGACCCCAAAACACTGAGTAGAGAAATCCCCCCATCACAGACCTTATGTGATCAGATCTCGATCTTTTTTGAGGAACAAAATCCAGAATATTCAAAAAGACTTCACCACAATCCCTATGCAAAACTTAGACTTTGATTTAGAGCCCGACTCCACTGGAACCAGTCCCTCACTCCAAGTCTTTGAAACAGTCTCGCTCGAGCAGACACTTGGGAAAAATCGCTGCCTGTAAACCGGGCTCTCCTCTGGATGCTTGCCCTCCCATGATCCTCCACCAAATCATAAACATAGTGTAACCAGTGATTAACCAGATAGTCAACTCCTCATTAACTATAGGGACAATAACAGACGAATGGAAATTGACCATAGTGAAACCACTGGAAAAAAATCAAAATATAGATTCATCTAATCTCTCAAATCTCGACCGATATCACTGCTACCTATACTGGGCAAAATCACAGAGAGACTAGTTAACAGCGAATTGTCTAACTTCCGTGAAACCGCCAAGATCCTTCACCCAACGACAATCAGATTTCCGTCCCAAGCATTCAACAGTATCTGCGCTTTTGCAAATAGCGGACACATTAAAATCTACGGCTGACAAAGGCAGGAAGGCAGTCTTGATTTTACTCGACCTGTCAGCCGCATCTGATACCATATCACATGGTATTCTCCTCGCACGGCTAAAGGCAAGTGGTATCTCGAACACTGTATTGGCTTGGATTAGATCCTTTCTTGCCAATTGTAGGCAAGCAGTGGGCCTTGGAACGTTCCTCTCTGCTGAACGTCCCATCACATCAGGAGTACCGCAGGGCTCATCTCTCAGCCCTCTGCTATTCAATATATACATGCCCCCCCCCCCCATCTCCTTGATATCCTCTTTTGATATTGAAGTAACGTCATACGCGGATGACACACAATTGATCCTATCCCTGGACAAGGATTCAACTGAGGCAGAACTCAATTTTAACCTATGCCTAACAGAGGTCATGCAGTGGATGAAGCTCAACCATCTCAGGTGCAACACAGATAAAAGTGAGATCCTCCTGATAGGAAAAGACAACCCCTTCCAGCCAAGTGTGTGGTGGCCGGAAGATGCCACTGCACCCCCAAATACTGTTGGTGTAGCAAAAAACCTGGGAGTGCAATTCTATACTTCATTCTCCTTCCGACCACACGGTGCAGGGACTTGTTTTAACATAATCAAGACATTAAAAATATTCTTAGACTTTATTCCTCTCTCTCTGAGGAAGACAGAAGGAGTGCGATGGCACTTATCCTCTCACGTCTAGACTACTGCAATAGCCTATTAGCAGGAGCAAATAAACAAACACTAAAGAGACTACAAGTGGTACAACACGGAGCGGATCGCCTAGTTCTAAAATTACCACGTAGATCCTCCGCCTCCGCAGCTCTTAAGACCCTCCATTGGCTAACTTTGCATAACAGAATCTTTTTCAAGATATTCTTAATCAGAATTTAGAGCATCCTTAAATTTGGGCACAACGTATCTCTCAGCTAGATTTACCCCCTACACCATGGCCAGGACTCTTAGATCCTCGTCGGCTAACCTCCTCAAACCCCCTTGCTTCAGGTATAAAACCAAGGGAGGAAAAACTGTAGCGGCATTAGGAACCAAAGCTTGGAATCTCATGCCAACTCACCTAAGGCTGATTCAAACAGAAATACAGTTCAGGAAGGCCTTGAAGACCTGGATCTTTGCATCTTCAGATGAATTCTGCCTTTCCCTCATATAGGGTCCCCTCCTGTCTACCTTGACTTTTTTCCGCACAGCGCCAGGAAGCTCCTTCCAGAGTGAGAGTTTCCGCTTTATAAATACCTTTCAATACTCAATACCCAGGTGGAATGGTCGCTGCAAGCATGGGATTGGAGGATTCGGTTAGCCAGGTTTCTGTTTAAAACAATAAGTCATCCTGAAGAAGGTCAGAAACCTGCATTTCATGCTCCAGCAAGGAGCGCGCGTTGAGCAAAAAAGCGGTGACGTCTTCCACGTGCTTATCCTTACCGGCGCTGCTAACTGGCGCCATGGGAGATCCCTCTGCTGCACATGGAAAGACCCAGTTGCATCGAGCGCATTGGAAGTCATCAAACTTCCCACACCTCATGACATCTCCCTTACAGGACATTTGAGTACCTGGTTTGCATAACATTGCCCCGTTGTACTGCAGTCCCTGCTTCATAGGCATATCCAAACTGGCAGCACCTCCGGGAGGCGGACTGGCACAGATAGGCATGTTTTAGGCACGCCTGTGGCGCGCCAGCGGTGCGTCCGCACAGCGCCTCTGTTCATATGCATGAGAACTAGAGCATGCATTAACAGAGAATGGCGCCGCTACATGTCAAGAAACAGTATTTCCCTTGTAACAGGTACACCCTCAGTAAATATTTAAAACTGCAAAGTAAAAAACAGATTAAACAAGTGCAGGCAGGGTAGTGCACGTTAAAGATAATTGCTGCAGTAAACTCCAACTCGTATCATCAGGGAAGATGCAATGAAAAGTCAACAAAATACAACACAAATAGAGAGGTGAGCAGAGAATAAGCAGAGGAAAGGTCTGGGGTACATACCTGGCAGCCAGGAAGAGCACACAGCTTACAGCCAGGTATGCCAGGAGCATGAAGAGCCAGACAGCCGGGGAGAAGGGGTCCAGGAAGGAGAAGTATCCCGGCTTCCGCCCCTAGGAGAAGACGACAGGTCAGGCTGTACTCCAGAGACAAAAGGAACAACAGCGCTTCTTGGCTGTGCTGGTGTGGTACCAACCGGAAATTACATCAGGACTTGACATGAGGAAATGCTACATGGCAGACAATAAAATACTGCAGAAACAAAACACAAGACTACAACCCAAGGACGCGCCACGTTAGAGCACCCAAGAGAAGACAAAACATAATAAGCAAAGCACAAAAAAACAAAACAAAACAAGGCAAAATTCAACCCACAATATATAAAATCAGTGGCAGCTTCATAAGCAGTACACTGCACGTGCCTGTGATGGAACCGGGGGAAGTAACATGCAACAACAGAGTCTACTGAGTCTCACTGCCAGCGGGAGACACCATGTGAACAGAATGTGCTGACAGTGGGAGATACCGTGCAACAACAGAGTCTACTGAGGGTCACTGGCAGCGGAAGACACCATGTGAACATAATGTGCTGACAGTGGGAGATACCATGCAACAACAGAGTCTACTGAGGGTCACTGGCAGCGGAAGACACCATGTGAACATAATGTGCTGACAGTGGGAGATACCATGCAACAACAGAGTCTACTGATGCTCACTGGCAGTGGGAGACACCATGTGAGCACAATGTGCTGACAGTGGGAGATACCATGCAACAACAGAGTCTACTGAGGGTCACTGGCAGCGGGAGACACCATGTGAACATAATGTGCTGACAGTGGGAGATACCATGCAACAACAGAGTCTACTGAGGGTCACTGGCAGCGGGAGACACCATGTGAACATAATGTGCTGACAGTGGGAGATACCATGCAACAACAGAGTCTACTGAGGGTCACTGGCAGCGGGAGACACCATGTGAACATAATGTGCTGACAGTGGGAGATACCATGCAACAACAGAGTCTACTGAGGGTCACTGGCAGCGGGAGACACCATGTGAACATAATATGCTGACAGTGGGAGATACCATGCAACAACAGAGTGTACCGAGTCTCACTGGCAGTGGAAGATACCATGTGAACAGAATGTGCTGACAGTGGGAGATACCGTGCAACAACAGAGTCTACTGAGGGTCACTGGCAGCGGGAGACACCATGTGAACATAATGTGCTGACAGTGGGAGATACCATGCAACAACAGAGTCTACTGAGGCTCACTGGCAGCGGGAGACACCATGTGAACATAATGTGCTGACAGTGGGAGATACCATGCAACAACAGAGTCTACTGAGGGTCACTGGCAGCGGGAGACACCATGTGAACATAATGTGCTGACAGTGGGAGATACCATGCAACAACAGAGTCTACTGAGGGTCACTGGCAGCGGGAGACACCATGTGAACATAATGTGCTGACAGTGGGAGATACCATGCAACAACAGAGTCTACTGATGCTCACTGGCAGTGGGAGACACCATGTGAACACAATGTGCTGACAGTGGGAGATACCATGCAACAACAGAGTCTACTGAGGGTCACTGGCAGCGGGAGACACCATGTGAACATAATATGCTGACAGTGGGAGATACCATGCAACAACAGAGTGTACCGAGTCTCACTGGCAGTGGAAGATACCATGTGAACAGAATGTGCTGACAGTGGGAGATACCGTGCAACAACAGAGTCTACTGAGGGTCACTGGCAGCGGGAGACACCATGTGAACATAATGTGCTGACAGTGGGAGATACCATGCAACAACAGAGTCTACTGAGGCTCACTGGAAGCGGGAGATACCATGTGAACAGAATGTACTGACAGTGGGAGAAACCATGTAACAACAGAGTCTACGGTGGCTCACTGGCAGCGGGAGATACCATGTAAACAGAATATGCAGGTGATATATTTCTTAGATTTCTACAGCAGGCTGCACCTTGTGCACTGAAATGGGGGATATCTTGATTAGAAAGAGATCTCATTTGCAAAAGACAGAGGATTAAATATTTACAGAGCAGGACGTACCATGTGTTGCAGACAAGAGGTGGAACAATTATCTAACGGTGGGATATACGAAGCCTACAGAACGCGCAGGAGCTTCTAGCTTCTGACAGATGTGTGTGTCCCCAACCGGTCACCGCCACTGATGACTCACAAAATCATTGCCGGACACACAGCCATCCCATTGACAACCTCCACCCAATAAGACCTGGTTTTGTGGGGGCAGTGTGTTGCCCAAATGATGCTATCTTTGAGTTACACCACATCCTGGCAAAGACATTGGATGTGGCAGTCAGCATCCTCAGACGACATAGCTGTATCATGGGGACCCCTCAACCCTGCCAATAATACACTTGCCGAGCAAAAGGGTGTGGTTGGGGGTCATTTGAAGTAGGATGCTGGCTCTCTAAATAGTGCACTAAAACCAAGTACATTGTGCAGAGAGTCTAATGGATCCCAGATTGGTATACAGGGGCACAAGTAGTCAAACGCTCTATTTGTGGTAGTATCGGCGAGCAGGTAGGATTGTCAGAGGGTAATACTAAACATTTGTTGTACTCACAGTGGCATATATAATTTTTCAGACCAAGAACTTGGTTCTACTGTAAGTATTTTTTAAGATGGCCATTTTCAAATTACGCCCCATTGAAATCAAGGAGGAAACGTTGAAGAATGCATCTAATAGCACACAGTTGGATCTCAAAGTTCACCTTGAGGATTTAAGTAGGTAGCAAGGCCAGGACCAATGTTCCACCAGCGGATTCTTGGGAGCGTCCCGGATGCGGCCCAGAGGAGGGTGCTGAGGCCGTTGGTAGCTGATGTGCTACGAAGAAAGGGGGGCACCTGGAAACGCTGCACAGAGGTACTTAAAGGTAAGTGCGGGGGCCCCACTCAAGGGTGCACGTCACAAGGGCCTCACGACCATGGGAGCACAGCAGGATTGTCGTTACCAAGGATGGTCGGGCAGGGTGCACAGCAGATAGGCTCATAGCTGCCAAGGTTTCAGATTGCTATGTGTGACATTTTCATAATCTCAGTGTAATTATGAGTGATGTTTCAATGACTATGAGTGACACTTTGTTCCAAACAAAATCAGGCAATAAAAATCAGGGAAACATATGAATATTAGAACTTACACCCGATTGAGCAACAAGAAACTCTAAGAAGTCACTGAATTAAAGTGGGCTGAGGGGAGCGGCTGCAAACTGAGCAGAACAGAGTCAGACTGCGTGACTGCTACTTTATGCGCTGGCAGGCACGGGGCGTAATGATAATGCAGACACTGATGTCATATGTGGTGCTTTTAGGAAGCAAGCAGACTACTGCGAGGGTTAACGGTCTTCTTGCTACTGGAATGGCTGAGCGAGAGTGCATGAGGTGAATCAACGTGACTGGACAGAATCACTACAGCAAAAATGTTTGTGCTTGGAGTCGGAGAAGAAAGGGAATCTGATGGACATAGTTTGTTTGACAGTGAGGGGAGGGAACCCCAGCAGAGCTGCATTTTCATTCTATTGCCGAAAGATGTTTACTTCCCTTCTCTGTGCTGCGCAGAGAGCATTTAAATGCAAGCTCTATGTTTTACTCTTGGGTCCTGAATCACGTACACTTGGAATTACCACTCCCTTTCCCTAAAAACCTCATTCTTGACTCCCGAAATGAGGTGCCCTCAGCAGTACCTACCATGTGACAAGGCAGTAAGAATGCGGCACCCCATCTTTGGGGAGAAGGTGGTAGCTGAGGTACGGGTTGGGTAATGACCTAAATCTCCGGCAGTCATATTCCAAGAAAAATATTTGTCTTTTTGGGAAGTAAAGCAAGGTTCATTGAAGGTGACTGAAGTTAAACGACGATGATTCGAAAAGCGTGCCAAAGCAGTTTATTTCCAAAACAAAGTGTTTTGAAGTATATAAGCGATTATTGCTTTAAACCCAGATCATACAAACAGAATGTCTGAAAATATGGATTAGAAGCTTGTTTTTATAAATGCCTCCTACATCTGCCCGTCGCACTTAAACACTTGTGTGCCGCTCTGACGACAATGAACACCCGGGATCAAGTGACAAGACCAACACCGTGTCTCCGGTTCCCGAAAGTACACATGTCCAGAGGGCACGGCAGGGGCTGAGAAGTTGACTGTTCTGTGAACAATCTCTGTCCAGGCTGACGCGGGGGCTTAGGAGGGAATGGGCCCAGCAGGCTATAAAACTACAAAATCCTGCGCAAGAGGCTCAGGTAATGTGACTTCTCAGCTGGCAGGTGCGGCACGGAAAAACTAAGCTGCCGCCCACCAGTGTGTCCAATCTTCGAAGCATATGTGTGCCTCTGGTTACCAATGGGGTGGTGCGATTGTGGGAAAACAGCAGGCCAGACCCGCCCCATGGATCACCCACGTGATGGCTGGTACACCCAGGGTAGATTCACAGAAAGGCTGGTTGGGGCATCGTTAATTGATCTGTTAAACTCTGGCCCGCCTGCTCAGCGCTGTTCATGAATATTCTATCTCTGACGCACAGCATTTTAAATTTGAAGGCGCAGTTTAGCGTGCTGGTGCTGCCTCATTGTCAGTGAGCCTCAATTACAGTATTGTCAGAGGGGCGCTAGAATGCGTAACTAATGCATTTTAATGCGGTGATGCGGACACCAGCATTAAAATGTGTTAATCTAACGTTTGATGCATGGTACTGGCAGAGCTGTAGGTTAGCCGGGCAGCATGCGTCGAGATGTCCTCACAGTCAGCAGCTTGCAGAGGTGATTCGGGAACAGCTGGGCTACTCATGAAGTGGGTCTCAGGGGTCTCCATGTCTCCTAATAGGTGCAGTTGGAGTTTCAACTGACCGCTTCGTCTTGGTGAATGCTGAAGGGAGTCCAGTACCCCAGGTATTGGTGCAGCATGGCTCCCGTAGAGCCTGCAGTCTCCAAACTTGGCAAGGAGACAGATCTGACTCTTCATAGCCGGTGTACTACTTTTGGTTTGGGTGCTGCTTTGGAGTCACCGAGGAGCAGCAAGTTGGTAAAACCGGATTCTGTGGTCTGGTGTCTGTGGCTGCAGGGGAGTGGTACCTCGCAGTGCTTAATTTGAGCTGGTGCTTTCCGGTGCTCAGCACGGGTACTTAATTGGTTTCCGGTGCTCTTCACCGGCACCTAATTGCCAACACCATACTTAGAACAGTCCACCTCATGGTGGCGCTGCTCATCTAATTTAGAGATGAGCAGAACAATGGTAGTTTAGGAATACAATATACATTAAAATTGCTGATACCTGCCTCCCCGGCCATTCCTTCAGCTTTGGGGACCTGGAATAATCTGAACTGTCGCCTTTGCATGCAAGAGAGATGGTTAGTAGTTGTTTAGGCAGCAATGACAAGGGCGATAGGTGGTGCAAGCTGCAGTGGCCTCCTGGTCAGAGATCTGGCACTTAATATTTTACAAATTAAGCACTGGTACCTTCACTCCAAGGGAGTTATTTGGTGATTTGTAGAAGGCTGGTGTGGCTCCAGGGTTCTTGGAGGCCTAACAGTTGCAGGACGAGACAGAACACCACAATTGTTGAGTCCTTAAGGCAGAAGGCAGGGTTTGTCTAGAGGGAATGGAGAAATTCTTCGTCCCAAAGACGGCTCCTGACTGAACTTGTTCTGCCTGCTGGGGAGACACGGAGAGATTCTTCTTTTCGAAGACAGCTCTTGAATGAACTTCCTCTGTCTGCTAGGGACACACATAGCGATTCTTCTTCCCGAAGACAGCTCTTGCCTGAACTTCCTCTGTCTGCTAGGGACACACATAGCGATTCTTCTTCACGAAGACAACTCTTGACTGAACTTCCTCTGTCTGCTAGGGACACACATAGCGATTCTTCTTCACGAAGACAACTCTTGACTGAACTTCCACCGCCTCCTATGGAGAGATTCTTCTTCGCCCTGGATTGAATCTATGTGTCCAGAACGTTGTTCCTGAATTCAGGAAGCAGTTTTCTTGACTTATCAGCATGGCTATTTTATCAAGTCCTTCCTATCAAAACTCCCTGCTGAAAGAAGTCTGCTACAGGAGCTGTGTGCAAAACACTAGAAAAAGTTCTGGGTCTATGTAGGAAAGTGCCTCACACACTACATGAGGTATAGGTAAGTCACCCCTACTGCAGGCCTTACAGCTCTAAGGCAGGATGCATGATATCCCACGGGTGGACACATCTGTATAGGCAGATATAACTGTGCTATATCAAGTCCATTCTTAGATACTGTAAGTGCACAGGGAAGCCATAGAGAATACATTGGCTGAATACTGGAGTCTCTTGCTCTCCAAGATGGCTTCATTGTACCCTAAGAGGTTTGGTACCTATTATTAATCAATCCTCACTGATGTCAGTCTTTGATTTATTAATACATGCACATAGGAGACCCTTTAGAGGGTCCCCTGAATACCTAGCAAGCACTGGTGTGGCTCTGAGCAGTCTTAGCATGCCTGCCGCCGCTAGACATGTTTCTGAACACATGGGGTGAGAGCCCACGCTCTCAGATGCCGGGAACAAAGCCTGCTCTGGGCGGAGGTGCTTCACTCCTCCTCCAGGACAGGATGGCCTTCTTGGGCGGGAAGCTTCGAAGGTGATGCCGCCATTGAAACGCGACCCAGACAGCTCCAGATAGTGGAGGATGCCAACCCTTCATTCCTGCTCCACATTTGGTGGAAACACATGCGGGACAATTAGTTAAATTAGGAGGTGGGTCCCAATTCAGCCAGCACCACTCCTAAAGTGGGGCAGGTCTTCAGTCAAGAGTTGTATTCGCCAAGAAGAATCTCTCTGTGTCTCCATAGCAGGAAGTAGACGTTCAGCGAAAAGTTGCCTTCTGGAAGAATAATTTCTCTACGTCTCCTTAGCAGGTGGTGGAAGTTTAGTCAAGAGTTGTCTTCGGGAAGAAGAATCTCTCTGTGTCTCCTTAGCAGGTGGTGGAAGTTCAGTCAAGAGTTATATTCTGGAAGAAGAACCTCTCTGTCTCTCACTAGCAGGCAATGGAAATTCAGTCAAGAGCTGTCTTCTATAAGAAGAATTTCTCAGTGTCTCCCTAGCAGGCAGTAGAAGTTCAGTCAAGAGTTGTCTTCAGGAAGAAGAATCTCTCCGTGTCTCAACAGCAGGCAGTGGAAGTTCAGTCAAGAGTTGTCTTTGGGAAGTGGAATCTCTCTGTGTCTCCTTAGCAGGTAGTAGAAGTTCAGTCAAGAGTTGTCTCCGGGAAGATGAATCTCTCTGTTTCTCCCTAGCAGGTGGTGGAAGTTCAGTCAAGAGCTGTCTTTGGGATGAAAAATCTCTATGTGTCTCATTAGCAGGAAGTGGAAGTTCAGTCAACTCTTGTCTTCAGTAAGAAGAATCTCTCTGTCTCCGCAGTGAAAGTTCAGTAAAGAGTTGTCTTCTGGAAGACAAACCTCTTTGTCTCTCAGTGTCTTCCCAGCACGCAGAGGAAGTTCAGTCAATAATTGTTTTCTTCCACAGTTGTCCAAGCAAGATTTAAAATTTCTCAGGGCTAAGCAAGCTGTCTCAAAACATGAGATAACATTCTAATGTTGAATGCCCCAAGACCAGTCTATAAACAAAATCCCATGAGTGCTCTCTTTTACTCCAAAGTGATGTGTTTCTTATTCTTGGTGGCACCCAACCCCCATCCCCAGAACTCCTTGTACCCTAAAATCAAAGCCGTCTCAGGCAGACTCACAAGCCAACCCTCCGTCCACTGCTAAAGATGCCCCCTACTTTAAAGACATCCCAGCCCCACCTTCTAACACCTTCCCACAAACTTGAGCTGGTTATCAGAGACACTGAGTCTGCAGAGGACACCCCTTGATAAGGACGACTCAATGTGAGCAACTATGTTCATGCCTATTTAGCATTAACAGATAAGGTCCCCTCTCATATTGTGAGAATTTCCTGTGAATTTCCTGCATCTGCTGTCCCCCCAGAAACACTGTCTGTCCCGCAAACGGCCTCTGCTTAATGTTAATTGAGTTGGAGCATCAACAGTCGGCACTGCCATATGGAGTGTAGTGTATATGCAGAAGGCAGAGAGCCCCCTACAGTCCAGGGCATTTAACATGTCCGCCCAGGAAACTGGCTTCAGAAGGTGCGATGAGTGAATGTCACTACAACTGGCATCATTTTGACTCCAAAGTTAAATCTCGGGGCTGTCTCTAATTTATAGGTATCAAGGAGGCACCATTTTCTCCATGGAGTTATGGATTTACACAACTATTGAACCGAATTCAAGGAGCATTTATGTAGCGCTTATATCTCCTGACAAAGCTTTAAAATTGGCTTGCAGGTTGGTAGTGTCAGAGTTTTTGTGCATTGATATTTCTGTAAATCATTAACAATTCTCAGAATGTAGATTTACTCCTAATTGTAAACGTACACAGTAATATAATACTATTGTCTTTGAAACAAAATCTCTATGTCATGTAAAAGTGTGTTTTAGCTTATGTTAACTAGGCCTCAATTTAGGCCCAGTGTCCATCTTTTTCAAAATGTATAACTTCCCCCAGCACATTTCACTGCTCTTTATTTCAACTGCTCACAGTCATGTTAGTTTATTGTTTTTGCTGTTCTCAAAGGAGTTTTCCTAGCTTGGTCACAAAACTGTATCTTTCTCAAGGACCTTCTGCTAGATTACTATTTTTCTTCAGAATAGTTTCTTCTGGTTCATGTAACTAGTTTGTCCAGCCATCTCCGGATGACATTAGCAGAGAGTGGGCAGAATCAATATTCATGCAGTGGGATAGTGCTTAGATGCTAAAGCAGAATGACTTTTTATATAACCGTGCTCTGAATTCTGTTAATAATGTAACACTATTGTTCAGACCATGATGATGAATCTTCATTTTCAACTCTGTTCTATGAGAAGAAGCCCAATATAAACCCCTGGTTTCGAAGGTGAGCCAAAAATACCCTGAAGACTTTCCAGTGCTACCCATTTCTCTGTTGACTTTTGTAATAAATCTTTTAAATGGTATTCCTGAAGTAGGAATCAATTATTGAGTGTGCCCATTATTCATATTGCTGTATTTCTAATGTGTTGGGGGGGGGAGGGGGGGGACTTTACCTTGGGGTCACATTGCCTCATGAAACTGAGGTTTAACACCATCTCCAATTGTTCATTCTGTGGGCATTCCGTTGAGGTGTAGTTTTGGGGTTCCCAGCGCCCACAGTAGCAATTTATTCTGTGCGAGTGCTATGGATGACGAGGTGTATGTCAGTTTAATGTTTTGTATGAGTGTCTTTTGGAATGTGAGACCAGAGTTGTGCTCCTTTTGTGTTTTGCTGATGCGCCTATAGGTGGTTCGAAATAAAAATGAAAAGTATTAAGAGAATGACAGTAACCTATTAGATCCATGCATGTGGATAGGAAGTGTAACTACTATACAGCCTACATTGGCAGCTTTTTTGTGAAGTGTGTGCATGGCTGTGTCGCTCGGAATGTTGGGCCTAGAAAAGTTCCCAGAAGTCAAGGGTGATGCAGTTTTGCATCAACACTGTAGTGCCAATAGAACAGCATCAGAGGAGCCGATTATAAGAGTGGGCGCTATACAACAAACCAAGTTAGTCAATCAAAGGAGTATTCCTAAGGAGTCCAACAGGAGCAGCAGAGAAGAAACTTAGGGAAGTGGAGAGAATACAGCCAACCACGGTACGTGGTCTTAGGAGTCCACTCATGAGTCGTAGAAAAGAAACCCAGAGGAGTGGACAGAATACAACCAGTCATAGTAAGTGGTCTTAGGATTCCACCCAGTTGTGGCAGAGAAGAAACCCAGATGAGAATACAGAATACAACCAGCCATGGTATGTGATCTTAGGATACAATCAGGGTGTGGCAGAGAAGAGAGCCAGGGAAGTGGACAGAATACACCCAAACATAATATGTGGCCCTAGGAGTCCACCCAGGTGAGGCAGAGAAGAAACCCAGATGAGAATACAGACTACAACCAGCCATGGTACTTGGTCTTAGTAGTCCACCAGGAGCAGCAGAGAATAAACCCAGGAGAGTGGACGGAATACAACCAACCATGGTACGTGGTCCTAGGAGTTCACCCAGGTGTGGAAGAGAAGAATCCTAGATGAGAATACAGAATACAACCAGCCATGGTATGTGGCCTTAGGAGTCCACTACCTGCGGCAAAAAAGAAACCCAGAGGAGTGGACAGAATACAACCAGTCATAGTACATGGTCCTGCAAATTCACCCACGTGTGACAGAGAAGAAACACAGATGAGAATACAGAAAACAGCCAGCCATGGTATGTGGTCTTAGGAGTCCACTTAGGTGCGGCAAAAAAGAAACTCAGAGGAGTGGACAGAATACAACCAGTTATGGTATGTGGCCTTAGGAGTACACTTAGGTGCGGCAAAAAAGAAACTCAGAGGAGTGGACAGAATACAACCAGTCATAGTACGTGGTCCTACAATTCCACCCACGTGTGACAGAGAAGAAACCCAGATGACAATACAGAAAACAGCCAGCCATGGTACGTGGTCTTAGGCTACTCCCCAGGTGTGGCAGAGAAGAAACCCAGGGAAGTGGACAGGATGCGGCCAATCATGGGAACTGGTTTACAAATCCACCAGGAGCAGCAGAGAAGACACTCAAGGAAGTGGACAGAATACAACCAACCATGGTACGTGGTCTTAGGAGTCCACCCAGGTGTGGCAGCAAAGAAACCCAGATGAGAATACAAAATACAACCAGCCATGGTACATGGTCTGAGGAGTCCACCCAGGTGCAGGAGAGAAGCATGACAGATGATAATACAGAATACAGCCAGCCATGGTACTTGGTCTTAGGAGTCCACTCAGGTGCAGGAGAGAAGCATGACAGATGAGAATGCAGAATACAACCAGCCATGGTACGTGGTCTTAGGAGCCCACCATGAGCAGCAGAGAAGAAACCCAGATGAGAATGCAGAATACAGCCAGCCATGGTACGTGGTCTTAGGAGTCCACCATGAGCAGCAGAGAATAAACCCAGATGGGAATACAGAATACAGCCAGCCATGGTACGTGGTCTTAGGAGTCCACCCAGTTGTGGCAGAGAAGAAACCCAGGGAAGTGGGCAGGATACAACCAACCATGGTACGTGGGCCTAGGAGTCCACCAAGGTGTGAAAGAGAAGAAACCCAGATGAGAATACAGAATACAACCAGCCATGGTACGTGGTCTTAGGACGGAGCCCACCATGAGCAGCAGAGAAGAAACCCAGATGAAAATACAGAATACAGTCAGCCATGGTACATGGTCTTGGGAGCCCACCATGAGCAGCAGAGAAGAAACCCAGATGAGGATGCAGAATACAACCAGCCATGGTACGTGGTCTTAGGAGTCCACCCAGTTGTGGCAGAGAAGAAACCCAGGGAAGTGGGCAGGATACAACCAACCATGGTACGTGGGCCTAGGAGTCCACCCAGGTGTGGAAGAGAAGAAACCTATATTAGAATAAAGAATACAACCAGCCATGGTATGTGGTCTTAGGAGTCCACCCAGTTGTGGCAGAAAAGAAACCCAGGGAAGTGGGCAGGATACAACCAACCATGGTACATGGTCTTAGGAGTCCACCAGGAGCACATTGCACACCCAGACATAGTATATGTGCTGATGAACATAGGCTGAAGTGGGCAAAGACCAATCAAGGAAACCAATGGACTACAGACATACAGGAGGTAAGCGATCAACTCAGAAGGGGTAAAGGTCCAAATGATCGATGTAGGCAACATTAAGGACCTGCAGAGGGAGGGCGTCAGTCAGTCATTCTCAGGGTCAAGTGCATTTGTCACAGAAAAAGAGAAGATTAATTGCAGGGTAAGGATCAAGAGAGGCGATGACAGCAGAGAATAGTGGCAGTGGTAATGGCCTGTGGTCCTAGCAGGGCAGACAGTCTCATAGACAGACAGTGGAGGGTACGTTTAGGCCAAGGAAGAACGGCTATCGAAGGGGCAGATGAAAAACGGTGACACCAGCACAGACATGGTGAGCAGCGTCTCAAACACCAGAAAACAGCAACGCTGTTCCAATGAATCACGTTTTGCTTTTTCTCAAACTTGTTTTTATTGAGTTTTGCACAAAAGTTGTCATAGCAAATGGCAATGCATATAATCGTTCATCCCGTATACAGCTGTCGTAATGCTATTTCCGAGTAAAGATTATTGCGGTTGTTACGGGTCCCCGAGTCCTCAAAAAGTCATATACGCATTATGTCGCGGGCAACAAATTCTTCTTGGACTAACCCCACCCGTGTACCCCTAACCCTCCCTCTCCCCCAAACCAAGCCCCTTTGCCAAGGAGTCACTCCAACAACCGCTTACATTGAGCATATAGGGGAGCCTGTGAATACACCCTCAACTGTGTGTGAACCACAAAAAGAAAAAGAAAAGAAGGAAAAAACAAAAAGCTGGGCTCATGTGACCCATTCTAAATATGACCCTGGATGACTAGAAAGTGCGGAGCGAAGTCTGTGATGCGCTCTGATGTGTGACGGTACTCTGGTTAGAAGTAGAACAGGTGCAGTGCTCCAACCCTCGGGGAGCATATACTCATCGGGAGCCCAGTGGACAAATACTTCACTAAAGGACCCCATCTGTAGTCGACATTTTTAAAAGCGTCTCTGTAAATGTCACTCAGTCGTTCCATCATTAGTGCTCTCCAGTGGCGTGCCTGCCATTGAGTCATGGCCGGAGCCTTCTGCTTCTTCCAGGCTGCGTCCAAAGCAGTTTTGGCTGCACCAAGTCAAAGCCACATAATGGCTTGATCCACCATGGTTTAATACTTCAACCCCGGGTCCCTAAGCCCCGGAAGCACAAATTCAGGAGAGACCGGAATGGCGTATCCTAATGTCTTTGATATGGGCAAGAATTTCATTCCAAAAAGGGCGAATCACCGGGCCGTCCCACCATATGTGACGAAAATCACTGAGAAGGCCGCAACCCCTCCAGCATAGATCTGTTGTGTTGGGGAAAATCTCCTTGAGTCTTGTGGGGTATAGGTACCAGTCATAGAGTACTTTATAATGGGCCTCTCGTTGTGTCAGTGAGTGATTGTGACACCGTATGTCCCTCCATATAGCTTTCCACTGAGCGTCCGTGATATCTTGGCCAAGTGTTCTTTCCCAAAATTCAAGATACCGGGGACGAGGGGAGGGTAGGGTGCGTAATAATAGTGCGTAAAGGAAGGAGCTAGCCCGTTTCATTGTGCCCGCTCCTTTCAGATAGTGTTCTAGTGGTGTGAGTTCCCTCGTCGCTCCTTCTCTAATCTCAGGTTGCAGGGCCCAGTGGCGTAATTGGAGATAGTGAAAGTATTCTGACGTGGGCGGAGTGAAGTCACACTGACAGTTTTCAAATGTTAGGAAATCCCAATTGTGGAATAGGTGTGTAAAAGCAAGGCATCCCCCCTCCCTCCATGCGTCACAAGGGCCCGGCTCTAGTGCAGGGGGGAACACTGGGTTGTAATGTATTGGGGTGAATGGGGATGGGAACGTCGTCCAATCAGTCTGTCGCAGCACATCGTCCCATGTGTGAAGAGTCTTTTTGGTATGAGTGCTAATGTAAGCATTTGCTGGACGATCTAGTTCCGGCTTCCAGAGAAGGTCCCAGATCACCCGACCGGCTATCGCCTGGTCCATATGTAGCCAGTGTTTTTCCGATTCTCGGTGGGACCACCCGACTATAACCCGGAGTTGTGCTGCTTTGTAATAGAGTGTCAGGTCAGGCATCGCTGGGCCTCCTTCATCTGTGGGTTTTCTCAGGAGATGGAATGGGAGCCTCGGTCTCTTATTTTGCCAGACACATTTTTTAAGCAGTATGTGTGCTCTGTGTAAGAAGTGTTTCTCTAGGCTGATGGGGAGGCTCTGAAACAAATGCTGAAATTTCGGCAGTACCACCATCTTAATGGCATGGAGTCTGCCGATCCAGGATAAATAAAGAGGTGACCAGGGCTTGAGGTGAGCCTGTAGTTGGGTGAAAAGCGGAAGATAATTAGCAGCAAACAAGCCTGATACTTTGGGGGTCAATTTAATCCCGAGATAGATCAAATCCTTCTTGGCCCGTTGAAATGGTGTAGATGCCTCTAAGTTTCTCATTTCGGCTTCTGGCAGCGTTTGATTTAGTAGGAATGATTTAGGGAGGTTAAATCTGAGACCTGCTACCTGCTCAAACCGGGTCAGCTCCTCCTGTACTGCAGTCATTGAGCACAGGGGGTCCGACAATGTCAACGAAACGTTGTCGGCGAACAAAGATATCTTGTGTTTGTCTGAACCAAATGGCACCCTTCTAATCTCCGGTGATTCCCTAATAGTTGCCGCCAATGGTTCAATACTGAGCGCAAAGAGGAGCGGGGAGAGGGGACAACCCTGTCTCGTTCCGCTCCCCAACAAGGGTCCAATGCCACCCCATTAACCAAGATCCTGGCACTCGGGGCTGCAAAGTTAGCTCATATGGTGATGAAGGTGTCGCAGAATCCAAACCCATGGAGGACCTGAAAGAGAAAGGACCAGTCCACCCAGTCAAACGCCTTCTTGGCATCCAACCCTAGGAGCACTGCGGGACTCTGTTTCTTATGGGATTTCTCTATTAAGTGGATCACCCTGCGTACATTGTTGTGTGTTTTTCTGCCCCCAATAAAACCGGATTGGTCCGGGTGTATAAGATCTGGCATCGATTTGCCTATCCGAGAGGCCAGTATCTTGGAATGCAATTTAGCGTCCAGATTAAGAAACGCTATGGGGCGGTAAGAAGCACACAGCTGGGGGTCCTTCCCCGCCTCAGGGATCACAGTGATTAATGCTTCGCTCATGGTGCGAGTCACTTGGGTAGAGGTCGCAATGTGGTTAAAAAGAATAGTCAATTTGGGAATGAGTTCCGCGCTAAAGCTTTTATAGAATTGTGCGGTCAGGCCATCTGGTCCCGGGGCTTTGTGCAGCTTAAGGGTTTTAAGGGCCGCCTAGACCTCCTGCTTAAATAGGTTCCCCAAGTTGCTCGTTCTGAGAAGGAATTACCTGAGGCAGCGTCACTGAGTTCAGGTAATTTGCTTGAGCATGTAAATTGGCTTGGTTGGGAGTGTAGAGTGCATCATAGAAGTCTTTAAACCTTCGCGCCTTCCCAGGTTCTCCCCTAATCTGGGCACCCGTGGGATCATGTATGCTTGTGATATACTCTCTTTTCCTTTTACTCTCAGTTGTCGCACCCGATTCACCTCTTTTTTGTTACCCTGAGCATACGACGTCTGCTGACGGCGAAGCAAAGTAAATTTTGCCCTATTCGAGTAAATTGCGTGCAGTTTCCCTTTTAGGGCCGTGACTTTTCTCTGGAGTGTGAGAGTGGTGTTGACCTTGGGCTCACGTTCCGCAGTCTTTAATTCTCCCTCTAGGAGTAAGCGCTCTGTCATCCTCTCTTTATTAAGGGCAGACATAAGGGACAGACATTGTCCCAAAATAAAGGCTTTGAACGTGTCCCAATTATTTGCCACGGAAGTATCCTGAGGGTTGTTTATTTGCAAGAATTCTGTAATGGAAACCCTTAGTGAATCACGCGATGTTTTATCTCGGGTTAAGGCACTAGGAAAGTACCACCTCTTGGACTTAGGTGCAGTGCAAGACCACTCCATGGAGACCGCCAGAGGGGCGAGATCAGAAATGGTGATAGAGTGGTTGGTGGCCTCTTGAACCTCACTATTGAGGGTTCACCTGAGAAATGTGTAATCAAGTCATGAATAGCTTCCGTGGACATGAGAAAAGAAGGTATAATTAGGCCTGGGCTAAATTTCCGTTCCGCTCGCGGAAATTGCGATAATTTGACATTTTCGCGTTCCGCGGAGAGCGCGAAAATGTCAAAATTTCCGCATTCCGCTGCTTAGCGATAATTTGTTTCTTGCTCGCGCTGTAAAATAATACATTCTCGGGCACGCGGGGTCGCCGTACCTGAATCCCCGCGTTCGCCGACAAGTTTTCCCGATCCGGTCGCGTTCTCCACGAGATGTTGGATTGTTGGTAGCCATTTGCGCTGTCTCGCGACAGTTCGTGCCCGGAGTAACGTCATGCGTCGCGCGATCACGTCTTTCTTCTCTCTCATGAAAACAAGAGGGCCGCGCCCGCGAGCAACCGCATGGGTAAGTTGGCGAGCCGCGACCACGCAGAAAATACCGCGAACGGGCGGGAAAAAAACTTCCGCATCTTCGCGATATTTCCGCGTGTTTGCGGAGATTTTTAACATTTTCGCGATAATTTGCGAAAGTCACTTTCACAAATTCCGCCCACCCCTAGGTATAATCTGTGTCGTCTGGGTGCGCTTCTCTCCATGCGTTCTTGAGACCCATCTCCTGTACCTCTAGTTTCAGAGCTTCCGGAAAACTGCCCATGTGAGTTTTGTGAGGGTTGGAACTGTCTGCCCCTGAGTGCCAGGTGTGGTTAAAGTCTCCCATGAGTATTATGTCGCCCGTCGCAAAGCCCCCTAGGAAAGACAGCGTAGAGTGTAGGAATTTCGCATGAATACTATTGGGTGCGTATATCGACACTATGGTGAACTGTCGGCCCCAAAGCCTCCCCTTCACCGTTAGGACCCTCCCCTCCTTGTCAGTTTTGTTGTCCTCAGGTTGGAATTTGAGTGAGGAATGAAAGAGCAGAGCCGCCCCATTATGTTTTGTGGTGGAGGAGGATTTGTAGATCAGTGGGTAGGACTTGTGTTTCAATCTATGATCTTCTGACCGTTTGAGGTGGGTCTCCTGAAGGGCGCCATGTCATAGTGTTGATCTGTAAGGTATTTCCATACCTTTTGACGCTTAAAGGGAGCATTCATACCTCGTACGTTCCAAGACAATGTGGTGATCACCATAGTGATGATAGCGGGTAAATTTTCCTCACACGATTATGTCTTAATTCGTATCTCTTCTCACACTCCTCTCTCCGTCCCTTCCCTCCCTTCGTCCCATCGGGTCGTTGCATATTGTTTCGCCTCCACCCCTCCATCCCCTCAGAGCCCTCTGTGTCATCCCCATCACCCAGGGTCAAAAAGAAAAACAAGGATAAAAAAGAAAAAAAATCAATAAACTTGAACAATGTCAACTTTGGGACTGTCTGTCCCCAGTCCCGCATACCTCCATAGTGTCAGTCTGACACTGTGAGGCGATTAGGACCAAAGTCTGTTGCCAAAAGTTCTGCGATGCAGTTAGTTGTAAAGACAATCACCATCCCCCTGTGACCAGCGTAGAAAGCTGCGATCCTCGAAGCGCGTTCGGAGAAATGGGGTAAACAGCTACCATGTCACAGATGTCTAGTATCCAATAGTACTGAGACTGCAGAGAGAGTGAAACATGGTTGTTTCTGTCCGCTTCATAATGTATATGAATCTCCACTCTCACAAGCCATATCAGTGCAGCTCTTTCGATCCCGTCTATTGTCTCTAATATCTGAGTCTCTGTGACATTCCTCAGTTTGGATCTGTAGTATCTTGGGTCTTCTTTGATCTGGGGAGTTGATGGGAGCGCCACGCACTTGATTCACCCTCTCTAGTCAAGTTGTTGCTTGGAAGAACCGGGGTATTCTCCCCGTGATCATGAGCTGGTAGTGGAATACCCTGAATCCTGCACGCCTCCTGGACCTCGGTGACGTGGGGCGCCCTGTTTTTATATTCAAAGCTAAGACTAAAGGAGTATGTGCATTGGTAGCGGATATTGTCCTGTTGTAGCTTGTCTGTGACGAGTCGGAATTGATGTTGTCATGCCAAGGTTGCCAGGGCGATGTCCTGGAACAGCTCACATGTGTACCCCTGAAACTTCACCAGGTCCCTTTTCCTGGCCGCCTGGAGTAACACTTCCTTAGTTTTGAAGGAGTGTAGTTTGGTGAGGATGTCCCTTGGTCGGCATTTTTCGCCTTGTAGGAGTCTCCCCACTATTTGGACTCGCTCTATTTTCACCTTCACTGTCATTGCTCCCAGTATTGCAGAGAAAAGTCCCGTTATGAAGGCCTCAAGGTCCGGACCTTCCCCTCCTTCTTCCAGGTTGTGGATTTGTATATTGTCTTGCCGAGAGCTTTTCTCCGGGTCCTCTTGTTTTAATTGCGTTGCTGTGAGTTGAGTCTGGAGATCCCTCATCATGGCTGAGATGTGTTCCGTTCTCTGTTCGAGTTCCGCAGTTTTAGTCTCCATATCCAGCACCCTCGTGCCCACCGAATCTATATCTTGCTGCAAGGAGGTAAGTCTACCACCTAGATCCGCCCACAAAGCGTCTAGTGATTGGGTTCAGTCCGCCTTCAGTTCATCCCTCAATTCCTGCTTGAATGCTTTCAAAGAGGTGAGTAAGTCGTCCTTTGAGAGTGCCATTCCGCTCTCCTCACGTGCGCGCTCTGTTGTGGTTCCGTATTGGAGGTAGGTGCGAAGTAGGTAGACACCCTGTTGCTGTGGGTTGTTTTTTAGGCGGCATAGAGTAGTAATTGGTGTGATCTGTGGGATGTCTTGAGCCCGGATCCCCTGAATCGCAGAGCATGGAATGAGCTTGACTCTCTCTCCAGCGCTACTACTCTCTGTGGCTAGTCAGAATGTGAGGGTAACACACTTTCCAAGCTGGGACCTAAATCAAGTTCCCAATGTGCCGCCACGTATAGACTCCAAAGCGCCTCCTGCTCTATCCTCAAGGTTGAGCTTGTCGCATTTCACCCCTCCGCACCTACAGGCTCTCTTACACTGGGTGGCCTCTTCATTCCTCAAGCATGTATTCCCAGCCTGTCGCTGATGCGGGTTGCTACGGAGCTGCTGACTGGATCTCCTTGCACTTGCTAAGGCTGTGTGTTGCAAGGCGCTCCAATGGTTTGCACACTGAGGAGAGCGGTATGTGCCCCTCCATTAGTGTAGACAATCTACCTTGTTTGGGGCCCCAGTGTCATCATGAGGCATGTCGTCTGCCGCGGGCGCCATGTTGAGGTCAGGGACAGCTGACTCTAGTTCACCCCAGGGAGTAGTTGTGAGTTTCTGCGCAGACGATGAGGGGACCTTATCCAGTGAGCGATTCTCGCTGCAGCGCTTACTGACTCTGCCAACTGGCTGCCTCAATTCCCCGCAGAGCACTCTGCTTGTCTCTCCCATCTGCGCTGTGCTGCCAGGAAATGGCGGCCATCACCTCTCCTGCCTCGCGTGGCATTCACTCACAGGCTGCTGCAGATTGGTCATCTCTCCCGGTCCTCCGAGCACGGCCCGCTTCAAACTGTTTTTCCTCGCAGCTGGCCCCAGTAGATCCGCTCTCCACCTCCCGCACATCACCAGCGGCAGCCACGGGTGAAACTCCGGTGGGAGCGGCAGCCTCCCACTCGGCCCTCAATCACTCGCCATCCGTCGATCCAAACACAGTTCCCGGTGTTGCAAAAGGGATCGGAGTCGTCCCCGCTTCATTCCAGGTGCATTTCCATACTTTTTTAGCTTCAGCTCGATGGTGTCTGTAGTTAATTCCTTTTTAGGTCTCGCCTGGCGTAAGACTGCGCAGATATGTGCAGTCTCGCTGGCGAGATTTAATGATTTAGAGGAGATTTCTCTAGTGGGCTTTAAGCCCCGCCCCTCTTTTCCATTGACTGGTGTCACCGTTTATGCTAAACGGTGGCCAGCCATTGGAAAAGAGTGTCTAGTGACGTACACTTTTCTCTTTTAGAGCCGTCCCAGTTGGACTGGCTCGCTTGCTTTACGTTTGTAGTAAAGCCTTTACTTATCTTTATGGGGCCATGTGTTTCAAACACATGGCCCCATAAAGACAAGAGATCACCGCCGGGAGCTTCATCTGCTGTAAGCTCCTACGTCCTGGGATTGGCCCAGCGTCGCAGGTTGCCTAGCAGGCAGCAGAGTGGCGGACTTATCTCTTGTTTCCGGAGGTTTACAGGGCTGCCCGAATTTGAAAAACATTAACCCTCTTGCCCGGGCAGTTGAAGGACAGTGGGCCCATCGCTTCCCCAGGCACTTTCTTAAAGAGGGGTATTTGTTCCCTCACTCCTTTGAGGCTGGAGGATGTTACTATCCCACTCATCTCTGGCTTTCCTCGCATGGCATAACCGCCACTCTCCCCCTGTGATTTTCAGGTCAGTACTTCACGGAGGGAAAACAAGGACAGTGGGGGTTTTACGAGGAAGTCCTCTCCTCCAGATGAGCAGTGTCCCCAAAGCCGTGATGGGGCAGTTACCACTGCCCCGCATCTGGGAAGTGCCAGGCCCTGTTCGGCGAGAAGAGCATGTGCACCTCAGAGGGTTTGAGGCACAGTGCTCCCTCCCCCTCCCACTGAGCTGCAGCCCTCTTGCTTCCCTCGGAGAATGGCAGCCCTGAGGCACTGAGGCCAGAGAGGGCGGGATTGGGCCTTTCCCTCCCCGGCTCTGCGGGGAGGGGGTGGCGGTGGCCTGTCCGTGCAGCTGAGCCTGTCACACAGCCATTCACACTGTCCCTGGTGGCTGGCCACATGCACCCCGCCCCCACCCACACGTCTCCCGACCCATGCGCCCTCGGACGCAGAGCCCTCTGCAGACTTAGGGCTTCCCTCGTACACACAGCCCTGCACAGGCACACTTGGCTTCCCTCATACACAGATTCCTGAAAGCAAGCACGGACCCGGCGTCCCTCGCACACAGAGCCCTCCACGGACATGCAGACAGCTAGCTACCTCACACCCAGTGCCCTGCGCGGATGCACACATACCTCGGGTCCCACACACATGCCGAGCTCAGCCCCCTCTCTCCACGCTCCCTGCCTGCCCTGAATATAGATTATTTTGGCTGCCTTCTGGGGGAGAGTGTGCCAGAATGAGTGGGTAAGGCGCTGCATGTGTAATGGAAGGTCCCGAGAGCTGTGGGGGCGCGTTTGGTCTCACTGAGAGCGCTGCGCCTTATTTCTCAAGGGCTGGTGTAACCCGCAGCTCAGGATGTTACCGCGTCGCTTTTGAATTATGTTTTTGGCTTGAAGTTACTTTGTGGTTGGACGTGTAGGCAGAGGAGGCATTGGCATTCATTCATTGTAATCACACTTTGTGTGTGCTGTAGGGAGACCGGCGTTGCAGAAACACTGATGCTGCTTCTACCTTCAATTGCACGAGGGCGCCAAACCTAAATGCAGGGGCGTAACACGGGGCCCGTACAGCCCCAGCGGCGAGGGCTTCAGGGGGGCTCCTCTATTCAGCCTAAAGACTATGAGCACCACTGAGATACGGGTGTCTCAGGGGCCCCTTACTACGTTCTGTGTGGGAGCAGGCGGCGGGGGAGGGGATATCATTTTATTTTAGTCTACTGCCCCATTGGTAATAATGACATAGCGCACAATACTCCCGTAAACGGTGACTAGGCGCTTTACAAAACATAGATACAACTTCTATCGTTCAGTAGATCTAATCCTTGCGTTAATACCTTCATATGGCTTAAGACTGTCAGGCCTGCTGGGATTTGTCCAAAACCTGGAAGTTGCCATAGAACTCTGCAGTAAATGCACGAACTCACTAAGCTGGGTATGGTTGTGTGTGTGATTGTGTGTGTGGTTGTGTCACGGGGCAGCGAAGGGGACAGAAGGAGAAAGACACAGAATCACGGGGTCAGCGAAGGGGACAGAAGGAGAAAAAAGGCACAGAATCATGGGGGATGCGAAGGAAAAAACAAGCACTGAAAATGCAATAGGTCTCGCCTTTGATTAAGTTAAAGCCATTTGATTTGCTAATGGTATTATATAGCAAAGCAAATGGCTTTAACTTAATAAAAGGCAAGGCCTATTGCATTTTCAATGCTTGTTGACAAAGGAGCCGTCACAAATCAAAATTGTAAACATCCCTTCACAGATGGACTTAGACCGGCTGGTTGGGTCCTATAGAGATCCCTGCAAGGCGATAATATCAGTGCACCTTGCTCTCCTGCAAATGCATACCAGATGGAGACTACGATAATTTATGGGAACAAAACATTTTTGCACATTTTTAATCATTCAAGAGTGCTGTGGTTCCACTTGCTTTCTTACTTAGATAACATTTCTTTCATGGGGCAAATTTATCTGACAAGCAAAAGGAAAGTGGAGCAAACACAATGTTTAGAATGTTAAAGTGGTGTCTCAGAGTTGGACATGATGGCTACAACTCTGTCCAGAAGAAGTTCGTTCCACCACGAGCAGAAGAAACAGGTCCACATCCGTGGCATCGGAGCTCACCTCGATCCTTGCCTCGAATCACTGGCGGGAGAAGGAGTTCTGCTGACAACAAAGAGGGGTACTTGTGCATCCAGACAGCGATAAATAGATCCGTCAGTGGCAGGTGCTGGTTGCCAGGTTAGACCTGGTCATGAGTGGCAGAGTGTATCAGTTCGATGACTTGACAGACTGAGGCCTGTTGGGCACCATAAGGAGGCCACCTGAGGAGGCACCAAACACCCCCCACCACACCATGCAAAGTGAGCCTGGCTGAGGAGCTTCTTAGACTAGAGGTCATCTTTGGATGGAGAGGTAGAAGAGTGAACAGGCGCTTCGATAAAGAGGAAATCGTAGTGAGATTGCGGTTGGAGGCAGCCATCTTGGGAGGTGGGTATCTACACCAAATCATACTTAATACTGCACTGTTCATTGAAAGTATGTTCATGTCGAACAAGACTTATTTATATTCTATCCCTCTGCCCCAACAGATTGACACTAATTCCTGTTGTCAAACCAGGCCACCTGTCTCTGCATACTACTGAGCACATAAGTGGCAGACAAGGTGGCGACATGTTGAAGAATATGAATCATACATCTAGCATCTATGATACACTGCTAAAGCGCAGCATTGAACCGTACAGTCTGACAAGTAGACACAAGCAAAGAGAACGCGCCATCTGGCTGCCCCAAGGGACAGTATAGAAGGCCATACTGGACAGCCAAGAAGGATGACTGCCCAATGCCAAGCAATTTCATGGTTTGATAACACAGTAGAAAAGCTGAGCAGCGGGGACCCTATTTTGAGTGATCAGTGCCAGAAATGGACAAAAGCCTGAAGAAATTGCAAGTCAACAGAGGGATGTGCCTTAAAGAGAGGAGAGCAGGCAAAAAACAAAGCACTAACCAGGAGGAAAGAGTGCTCAACTAAACAGAAGAAAAGGATCGAACAGCTCCTGGTTCTTGGATGACCCACACTGCTGAGGGGCCAGACGCTGGTTATATCCCTTAAACTAGTTAAAACAGATGACTCTGTGAGTAGACACTTTTACTGACTGAAAAAAAACTACGCCACTTGTAGTCGATGGTGACCCACTCAAATCATGTCCTTTCCAGAGCACTAGAGAAAGTAGGCAAGGGGGTTTGAAGGTGCCATCCACCGGCCCTAATTTTTTGGGACCAGCACTTATTTTTCCTCATCAGACTGTGACCCAGAGCAAGAGAGAGAAAATATGAAAAAGGATGAAAGAAGGGGGAAGAGAAAGACAGAAAAACAGAGACTAAGAACACCCCATCAGCAGGAGTAGTGCAATAAGAAGGTCTACGAACATGAGGTTTGAATGACGTGGTCGAAGTGAATAATACTAAGCCGAGTTAGTTTAATCTTATCAAAATATATAATACAAACTACAGACCTTGGGGCTTATTTATGGGAGACTTGCACTGCCGGAGCGGCACTTTTTTTAGTGCTCCGGCAGCGTAAGCCTCTCAATCATATCTATGAGGCGATGCAAAGCCACTCTGCCTGGCTTTGAATGGCCTCATGTCATGTGGTTCACACCAATCTGTAGGACCTGTGCATTTGTTGGACAACATAAACTTTGGGTGAGGTGCCTAGACTGATTCTGAGAACCCCAGCAGGCTATGTTGGCCTAGAGACCAGCTAGCTCACAGTGCCACCATTAGCCCCCCGAACCCTACGAGGGAGCAAATGGTTTCTGGCGACCACTGAACAGGACAACCCTGACCCACTCAGAGATCGAGGTAACAGATCAGAACATCCCACTCAGTCGCACGTGCCCTTTTGTTCGCAGAGAAATATACAGAGAATACACACTGGGACGTTTTCAATATATCTATTGAACCAGCGTTATTCTTGAATAGAATGCAGGTGCTGAGATAATTAGTAGACAGAAGCAGATGGAAGCGATTACTAGCACCAAAAGAGTAAATAGTAGATACCGTTCTACCATGGTGCTAAAACGGCGTCTATCGGCAGGCATATCAAACAAGGTAGTAATCAGGCGTACTCCTACTATGCAAACCACACTTGGCGTCTACCTAGAGTGTGTGTAGGTGTGAATCCAACAATCACCCCAAGGGATGATCCAACCCTATTACCTGGCGGGAGGGAATGTAGGACCCCGTCCTGGTCATGAACTGGACTCCCCTCACGGAGATGTCAGACCGATGCGTGGTGAAGTCTCAGCATGCAGGGGCTCTCGGTGTCAGCTGAAGGGCGTCCTCTGCTAATCTATCGAGAGGCTCATTATTTATAATAAAAAGCATCCTTTTGATGTATGTATGGGTTAGCAAGGTTATGGATATGTAGATAGCCCTGTCACCCTGCGGATGAAGATGGAACGACACTTGTACGTTGTGCGGGAAGTGCTTGTACTTGGTGTTCGAGGCATCGTGATAATGTTATGCAAAGTCAGATGTAGAAATAAAGTAGTTTCAGAGAAATTAATGCAACATTGTCACGCACACGAACATGTGCAAAAGGTCACAGCAGAAATGTGATTGTGAAAAAGAGGACAAAGTAAGACATGAGCAGCTTCGCTACGAGGGCCTTACCCCGGCCCGTAACACTCATAGATATGGAGTAAGACAGCGCAGCACAAATCATCGCGTTGCCGTACTCTGCACACGGGAGGCGTTCCATGGGCGTTGCGCTGGGTTTTCCCATGGAGCACCCGTGGATTTTGATACTGCCCCAGATTTACTTAATCAAGTAAACCTGGGGCAGCGCCCAAACCTTACGCATCCCCAGAGCAGGCAGAACAAGGAGAAATAGGTTTATTTCTTCTAATCTTTTCCTCTTTCCACGTGAGCTGCATTTCGGGCTTGTTTTGAAGGGTTTGATCTTCAGACAGCGCAGCTTGAAAACAGTGAGCAGGGCTTACCCCCTTCTGGTTCTGGGTGGTGCTGTCTAAAATAATGCCCTAAATCAGATACATATCGGGTTCAATTAATGCACTTTAAACACCGCAGGCATGTGAAAATAGGCTGTCTGCCCTGTGCGGCATGATACCGTCCCTGCTACTTTCCAAGTGGTGAAATGTCTACCGGACGAAATGTCTGGAATGAGAGACACTGCAGAAAGCAGAGCACAAAAGCACCAATTCCACAGGTTATTCCTCATTCTGAGGCCTGAAACATAAAACCGGTAATTACTTCACGCCATACTGGTAATTAGGGGGCAGGATTTCAGACCTGAGCAGCTCTTAACTCACAATGAGGGTCTAATAGGAAGGATGAATTTGTCTTTTAGTTACCACAGTAGACATGGGCAGGACACAGATTTTTTCTTCGTTAAATTTAGTGCGTTCGAGCTCCATCGGCGTATGCACTTCTTTTTAATTAGGTCCATTTGTTTTCTGTTTGTTTCCTCATTAAGGTTTTTATATTGTTACTTTGCTTGCCTTGGGATTCTGTTTGTCCTCTTTTTTGTAGAAGTTTGTTCTTCTTTAATAGGGAATTGTGCCTGTTGTGCACCCTTGTGTTATCTCCAACGGAATCCATAAAGTGGCCGGTACGTTATCGCCCATGTGTTCTTGGTACGAGTCATATCCAAAACTTGTTCGCCTTGATAAGCTACTGGAGTTTCAGACACCCATGAGTACCCGTGTTAGGGGGCCTCAGTGTCTGGCTGGTTATATCAGATGGCACCACAGCCAGACACTCTTTCACACCCGTAACTCAAATGGGTTCACCCAACTGGCTGAGGAGACAATTCACATCAGACACGTTTACTCTTGGAGTTGGGTCTTCCGTCATTGGCCTGCTCGGTTGCCAAGAAGTCAAGACTCCTGGTCGCAGCTCCCGTGTGAAACTGAGCTCTTAGGACAGGGTATCTTCCTTTCAAGATTTAGAGGTTCCATAAGGTAGTCGGTGCAGCATATATGATGTCAGTCAGTTTTCCCCACTGAGATACTTTCCTGCATCAAAGCGTGCCAGCATTTTCAGCCCTGCGTGTATTTTCTGCTCAGGCAAGAACAGGCGGCTATGAATGTTGTTGCTGGGAAACACTTTGTCTGATCCGACCTAAAGCTGTGACTATTTATGGGCGACACTTCCTGTTTGCTTTGGGAGGGGTAGATTTCTATCTTTGTTTTCCATTAATATTAATGAAAAATAAGATATTTAAGATATTTAGAAAAACAAATCAAACCCCCAGTCGCCCACCCTCTGTCATAGACAACCGTATCTTCTTCCACTTGAGCAACGACAACAAAGACACAATGTATCCAGTATTGAGAGTAACAACTTTCTGAAGAAAAAACTGTCAGTAGCAAAATATTGATCATAAAATGTATAAAAGCTGCCCTCCTGCTGGTCGTGCTCTAGTTAGACGAAGTAAATACCTCCACTAGCAGGTCTGTGGGAACTATTTAACCACGTTTATTACGTGAGCATAGAGAAGTAATTGTTAGGACCCCATGCAACTTAAATTTAAAAAATAAAAAAAATGTCTTAGGTTTTCAGAGAAAAAAACCTAAAAGGACAGTTTAAGGAACATTTTTCATAAACCACTACAGGGTGAATGGAAGCTCTAGAGAAACGTGTCGTAAGGCGTGCGTGATCAGTATTGATCACTAGTATAGACAATATTATCTTTCAGGGGCCTTCTTCAGGGCTCTTGATTTTGTAACCAGTTTCTTGGAACATCATAGTGTGAGGTAGTTACATGACCATCATACCCAGTTTAAGGATTATGAAAGGCGCTGTTTCATCTCACACAAGCTCTCATAAAGCCTCTGAAGTTTAGGAGCGTGAGAGAGCCCGGCGACTATTGGCCGGAGCAAAGGATTATATTCTTTTCATATTTGTTAAAGGTCTGGCTGGGAGACGTAAGGGCTTCTAGGAACAGATTAGGGGAAAAAGTGATAACAAGGCTTATTGGGGAATAAAGTAGTTTAGTCCTTTGCTGATTATAATAAATTGTGTTTCTTACAAAGCTCTTTGTAGTATCCTGTGCGTTCCCATTCCCTGTATGCCTGAGCCTGTGCCTGGAATGCTCAGGGTGGACGATGTACTAGAATGTTGGTGTGTGACCTGTATTGGAAGCCACGAGATAGGGACATTTGGAGAGTGGATGCCTGAGCCAGTGCCTGGAATGTTCAGATCGAATGATGCACTAAAATGTTGGTGTGTGGCCTGTATTAGAAGCCAGGAGACAGGGACATTTGGGGAGCGGACGCCTGAGCCAGTGCCTGGAATGGTCAGAGTGGATGATGTCCTAGAATGCTGGTGTGAAGCCTGCAGTGGATGCCAGGAGATAGGGACATCCGGAGAGCAGGTGGAGCTCGGCCAGGATCTACCCTCTGATGTTGGAACACAAGGGCATAATATGAAATAAAGAACTTACCTCCTACCTGAATGGGTCCGGACCCCACCATTCAAATTCGGTTCTCTTTCTCCTGCACTTCAACCTAAATTGCACTAAATGCTTTAAATGATCCAATTTACTGGCCATGGAAGGATAGAAGGGTGAGTAGTCCATGCTAAAACTCAAAGTCATGGCCTATCGATGATTGCAAATTCCACCAGCGAGCTTTCAGGTCACGGAGACTTTGGAGCCAGCCTCAGGGACTAGCGAGCCTTCAGGTCATCGAGCCTTTGGAGCCAGCCTCTCGGACAAGTGAGCCTTCAGGTCATCAAGCCTTTGGAGCCAGCCTCTGGGACCAACGAGCCTTCAGGTCACTGAGCCTTTGGAGCCAGCCTCTGGGACTAGCGAGCCTTCAGGTCATCGAGCCTTTGGAGCCAGCCTCTGGGACCAACGAGCCTTCAGGTCATCGAGCCTTTGGAGTCAGCCTCACGGACAAGTGAGCCTTCAGGTCACTGAGCCTTTGGAGCCAGCCTCTGGGACAAGTGAGCCTTCAGGTCACTGAGCCTTTGGAGCCAGCCTCTGGGACTAGTGAGCCTTCAGGTCACTGAGCCTTTGGAGCCAGCCTCTGGGACAAGTGAGCCTTCAGGTCACTGAGCCTTTGGAGCCAGCCTCTGGGACTAGTGAGCCTTCAGGTCACTGAGCCTTTGGAGCCAGCCTCTGGGACAAGTGAGCCTTCAGGTCACTGAGCCTTTGGAGCCAGCCTCTGGGACCAACGAGCCTTCAGGTCATCGAGCCTTTGAAATCAGCCTCACGGACAAGTGAGCCTTCAGGTCACTGAGCCTTTGGAGCCAGCCTCTGGGACCAACGAGCCTTCAGGTCACTGAGCCTTTGGAGCCAGCCTCTGGGACTAGCGAGCCTTCAGGTCATCGAGCCTTTGGAGCCAGCCTCTGGGACTAGCAAGTCTTCAGAACACTGAGCCGTTGGAGCCAGCCTTGGGGACTAGTGAGCCTTCAAGTCATTGAGCCTTTTGTGCCAGCCTCTGGGGCTAGTGAGGACTAGATGGCGTTCAGCTCACTGAGCCTTAGGAGCCAGCCTCTGGGACAAGTGAGCCTTCAAGTCATTGAGCCTTTTGAGCCAGCCTCTGGGACCAACGAGCCTTCAGAACACTGAGCCTTTGGAGCCAGCCTCTGGGACTAGCGAGCCTTCAGTTCACTGAGGCTTTGGAGCCAGCCTCTGGGACCAGTCAATAATACTTTTATTTGATTTCATTAAAATCATAAAAGGGTGGAACAAGCCACCGAGGTACATAGGCATCAAGCAATCATTTGGTAAAAACAAGGAATAAAAACACGACAAAATTCATATCCTCAAGGAATGCGCAACTGGTTACATAGAACATTTATAAAAATGTAAGCAATGCGATAGAAAAAAGGTGCAAGTAATTCAGTTTAAAAATATTCAGATCAATTCTTCCAGAGTTTTATGGCTCTACAGGACAGTTGGATCGACGAGCCTCCAAGGCATTTTATAACTGCCGCTATGCAAGTCTTTATTTGTTCTCTCCTTAATATTTCCCGAAGGACTGTTTTTCGAACTTCTAGTAATGATGGACAGACACATAAAAGCTGTAATAGTGACTCATCACCGTGTCCACAGAGACGGCATTCCTTTGTCAACCACGTCTGTTTCCATTTTGGGGTAAGATCTTTCATGGGGAAGGACCCCAGCCTCAAGAGCATCAAATTCTGCTTTTTTGGTGTGAAAAGTGTTCGGACAAGTACGGATGGGGTTGCAGTGTTTTATAAGATTGTATCACCGGCACCGCCCATGCGTGTTGTTTTTTTGAGAAGGCTGTTTTGTCCATTGACAGTGAGATCCGTTTAATTGCATTGTTCACTACGTTTTGAAATCCAGAGTAAGTAGTGATTGTGAGCCAGTCCTCCTCTAACTGTAGTGTTGAAAGCGATTCTTTTAGGACTGTAAAAATAGATTGTTTTATCCTGGCTTGATTTTCAATCTCCTGCCAACAATAATGGGCTAAGGTGTTATTTTCGGCTGTCCTCATCCTTCAGTAATATTTAGCCAGAGTCTTGCTGGTATCTGGTTTTTTAAGCTGTATTTGTGCCCGTGAGATGTGTCGACGGATTAAAAACAAGTTCTTAAAGAGGCTAGATTGTGCTGTGTTTAGGACTATTGCGTCCTTTGTGTTCAACATTTCCGACCCGTATGATATGGATGGCAAGAATTTTGCTGCAATTACCTTGAGCAGGTGACATGTTGAACAACCTTTGAGCTTTTTCTGTAAGATTTTAAATGCAAAGAGCAGTTGTTTGGCTTTCGTTTTGCTGTGGTCCAGATGTTGCTTAAAATTGAGGTTGCGATCTAATTGGAACCCCAGGTATTTATACGAATCCACCTGGGACAGTGGTTTCTTGTTTAACTTCCAAATGAATTTGCTTTTTATCTTTGTTTTGTGACATTTAGAGAAACACATGACCTTCGTTTTTTGATGAATGATTAATAATTGAGCAGAGGTGGTGTATGCTCCTCGTTCGACAATCAATCGCTGCAGGCCTATGGGTGTTTGAGCTAGGAGGACAATATCGGCCGCATATTGGATGCTGGTTATTGGTGTTTTACCCAGTTTTGGGGGGCCAGCTTGAATTGAGCGAAGGTTCTTCTCTAGGTCGGTTGTATAGATGTTAAATAAACAGGGGGCCAGCATGCACCCCTGTTTTAGTCCGTTGATTGTTGGAATTTTATTTGTTATACTACACCCGTCTCCTTTCCTTATTTAACCCATGTTTGTTCATAGAGATTGATAATTGCCTCCAGGAGTTTGGTTGGGGCATGCCAGCTTTTCATTTTAGCCCATAGCTTAGCTCTCGGTACTTATTTAACCCCTTCGCTGCGGCGGGAATTCCGCCGCAGCGCTGGGGGGTGCGGGGGGGCAGCGTGGTGGCGCTGTGCTCATGACGGAGCCACTCCGTCATGAGCCACGGTTGAGCTGTGCTCATGACAGAGCGGTTCCGTCATGACTCCGCCCAGTTGCGTTGTCCCCCCGCACAGGCGGGGAAACAGCGCCGCGTGGGCGGAGCGGCCGCCAACGGTCGTGGCATGACGGAACCGCTCCGTCATGAGCACACGGCAACCGTGGCTCATGACGGAGCGGTTCCGTCATGAGCGGGGAAGGGGTTAATGCTGCTTTGAGATCTACAAAGCACGCGTACAGAGTGCTAGATTTTGCTCAGGCTTGGTAGGCTAAAAGAATGACCGCAGAGATGTTTGTGAGGATGCCCATCCCTACCTGGAATCCGGTTTGAGTATTTGGTATCAGGTTTGTTTGGCTGTGCCGATTTTCCAAGTCTACCAACAGATTTGATGCGTACATCTTCGCCTCAACGTCAATTTAGTGCTATCAATCTGTAATTGGACGGGTCAGAGCGTGCACCCGTTTTGTATATTGGGTGTAGGATGCTTCCTCTCCAGGAGTCAGGAATCGTGCTGGTCTCTAAAATGTGAATGAAAAGAGGAGTGAGGCGGCCAGACCAAAATGGTGGATCTTGTCAGATTAAAGCATTTGGCAAGCCGTTGGGCCCAGGTGCCCCCTCGGATCTTAATTTTTTATGATTTTCGATACCTGCTGCTGTGAAATTCACGGGGAGAGTTCCTGTGATTTTGACCTGGTTGTATCCTGGACTGTTAGTTCACAGTTGTCCTCCTTCCCTGTTGATTTTCCAAGATTCGTGAGTGAAACTGCGTTGTATGTGACTTTAATATGGGCTCTCCATGTCGCCTCCTTTATATCTGAGTTGTAGTGTCATTTCTTGCCATTTAATAACTGGTTGATGGTTTCCCAGAAAAGTTTGGAATCTCTTTGTTTGCTGGCGTGGAGGAGTTTCACCCAAAATTGTTCTTTATACTCTTTCTTGGCTGCCTTAATGTCCTTTTTTAGGTCTTTTTTTTATTCTTGCTATTGACATGAGGATTTCCTGGGAAGGTTCTGAGCCCCGAGTTCGCAGTAGTCTTAAGTGTTTGTTCAATTGTTTTTGTTTTTTTTGTCCTTAGGTTGTTAGTGTACCAAGCTGCCCCTGTTGGTCTACCTACTTTATGACCATTGCTCTGTCTGGAGAATGTTTTGGTTAGCTCACAGATGAATGACTCCCAGGCTGTTATTCGCAGCGGTTCAACTTCGAATCCCTCCAGTAGTCTGGTGCATGTCCCCATGATGTCACCTTAGCTGTCCTTTTTCCAGGTGAGACGCTTTAAGTTGTAACATTGAGTTGATAGAGACAACGCATTGTCTTGGCCTGATCTTTCAGTAGTTGTGAGCAATGTGAAAGTTTGAGGATGATGTTGGCTTTCTGCCCTTTCTTTTATTTGGAATTGCGAAATAAGAGGAAGAAGGTTGTGGTCCGTGAATGTGTAATCAATAATTGAACCTGTTTTGTGTGTTACTCTTGTGAATGCTGCAGGTCTGTCTGTCTGCCCTCCTCCATTGAGCGCGCACATTGAGAGGTTGTCCAGACGAGCCGCACATCTCTGTCACGCCGTTTTGTGGCCTGTGTGCAGCCTGGTATATTTTTTTTCTGCCATGTAGCAGGTTCATATTGAAGTCTCCGGACAGTATTGTGTTGGCTTGTGGGTAAACGAGTTTTAATGTTACTAGGGTTGCTATTAGATTCTTGGTTCTTGGCCCCTTTTATTTAGACGCGGGTGGATATAAATGTTCAATATTAGCAGGGTTATAGAGGGCAAAACGTCTAGTTTAATGCATAGCATCCAAGAGGAGTCGAGATCTATAACTGAAACTTGCCATAGGATGTCTGTCGAGATAAAAATAGAAAGGCCGCCTTTTGCTCTCCCGTGCTTTGTGTCTCTCTTGGCAGGGTTCAAAAATTCCTTGTAGCCTGCTATTGATGAGTGTTTGTCTGCCATGTTTCTTGGAGAAGAAGTATGTCGTACTGTAGAATAAAATCCACAAAGTCGGCTTCTTCTAGTTTTGTGTTTAGGCCATTCACATTCCAGGAACAGATCTTACATCCCTGGATCGGTTTAGTGTCCTTGCTCAGTTTTGTTTATGCCATTCCGTGGATGGTTGGAGAAGTAGTCATCTGTCGGGTACCAGAGGACTTGGCTGCTTCGGGATGAGCGAAGGTGATGGTAATTCTCCTTGCATATTGACCAGTGCCGTTTATTAAACTGTGATCGTCCAGGCCTTTAGCACCTTTTAAAATGCCCTCTGTCTGTTTGAATTGTTATAGCGGGCTTAGGTAACAGGGGTGTCGGCCTTTTTTAGCTCAATGCCCCATTTGGTGAATGTCTCCTTCTGCCACCAGATCTGCTCGATAAAGGAGTTATTGGACAATGTAGCTGTGGTCATTTCTTGTCTGATGAGGTTGGGATTGGGTTTGAACTCTATGCTTTCCAGATCACTGGTATTGATGTGGCTCAGGGAAGGAAGAGCTTTAAATAATTTTAGTAGTGCGCTTCTGTTAAGAATATCATGTGTTCCCCTCGAGGCTTAATGGGGATCAAGTCTATCTTGTGGCTCTTGTTTGAAGGATCAAATCGTCGTTCCTTTTCTGAGCTCCTTTCAGTAGTTGCATTGACCATAGTAATCTCCACATGGTTTGAAGGCAGGTTCGGGTGATCTTGTGTGTTATTTTGTAGATTGATTCCGAGATTCGTTGCTGGGTTGGCCTCATTGCCTCCCGAGCAGTGTCTGTTTGTTGTTGCAGTGTTGCGCCTCTCTTCTCTGGTGATTAGCTTGGTCATGATGGCCTCCTGAGGGCAAAATGGACTGATTTTCGCCCTTGATGTTACTGTGGTATTTGTGATTTGGGTGGTCTGAGTTATTGAATTGTTTTTCTCTCGCCCATCAGAGGGCTTGAACATGCTATATATTTTTGTTAATGGAGATCTTTCCCTGGTATGTTGGTTTTGGCTGCTTGAGGCAATGGACGGGTTAGTAGGTGGGATAGTGTACTCCTCAGTGCTATCTGCGTTCATAATAGTTTGTTTAGCGTGGTCTTTACTTTTGTTTCTGTCAGAATAATAGTTATGTTTGATCCCTGTCCAATTAGTTTGCTTTTCCTAGATTTTCTCAAGCGTTTTCTCTACCGGTTGTTTAATGAGGTTGTTGCTTGGATTTGACTTGCTGGTAATTGTAAATATTGGTCGGTGGACGATGTGTCTAGTACACCTATATTACCACCATTGCTTGGTGATTTGAGTGTGGATGAACTTCCCTGTGCTGGGGCTTTATCAATCCCTATTTCTCTTGAGTTTTGCCCTCTGGGAGTCCTAGCAAAAGACACACAATTGATGGACGGAATGCAGAACAAATCAAAACATTCTCCCCCAGTAAAGAGATCTGGATTAACTCCATCATTCTTTTGCTCACCATGCCACCCCAGTTTAGACCTGGCCATATGCAAATCAGTCTTGACCCTGTGCCTCATGGGAACAGTCTAGCCCAAACTGCCAAGCCAGGTCCTCCCTGGACCGGAAACAAGCATCCTAGGACCAGTTTCGGGGTTTCACCCCTCTTCAGCCAGGATAGCTTGAATCCAGTGGCACAGTGAGCCCTGGACCTATGTCTAGACATACCCGGAGCACTTAGGACGAGAAAGCAAAAGACACACAATTGATGGACGGAATGCAGAACAAATCAAAACATTCTCCCCCAGTCAAGAGATCTGGGTTAAAGAGTCCGAGGGCATGCCTGATCCTCTCTCCTTAATACGTCTTTTTCTTGCTCAATTGTCATTGCAGTCTTGGATGGGGTATCCCTGGTTGTCCCCAACAATTCTGACATTAGGGTTGGAACCAGTGCTAATTTATTGATTAATTGAGTGCAGTGGCAGTGGCACATTTGATATGTTGTTTCCCGGTCTCGCTGGAACTTCGTGATCATCTCGTTAAAACTGTGCAACGTTTGTTCAACCTCCTGGACATAGGTTGCTAGGATATTTAAGAGTTCTACTTGGGTTTTCTGCGTGGTAAATCATTGCTTTTCCAATGGTATCCATGGAGTTTAGCAAGTGGAGCCAACCCGAGGATGTTGGTGAACGAATTGATTCTTCTGTGTGTGAACAAACTGGTCGTTCACGTTGGAGTAGATAGTCCGGAGAGTCCAGGATCCTGTTTGATTGTTAATTTATTTGTAAGGGTGATGTAGTGGGAGTTGTTTGGGTTTTTTGGAGTTTAAATTGTGTGTAGTCGCTTAGTTTGTGGTGCAGTAATTCCTGACCGGGTTGGTGTGCCGTTTCCAATGAAAGGAATGATAGGTCGAGATTATCTTGCTCATGAGCATTTATTTTGGCAAAACCCGGCTGATCTGGGAGTGATGAGGCTGCCAAGAAAGTGTGTGTATCGCCAAAAGGGCTGAGGATGTATATATCTTCTGGCGTTTTGGATCAGCCTCTTTTTTTTCAAATGGTGTTTGTTGTTGCTGCTGCAGTTGCTGTACATCTGGAGGAGGTGAATGACTGCGAATGAATGCCTCAATGACTTGGAGGTTATGTCTTTGGTAGGTTTCCGGAGAATGAGGGACTTTTGTTGTTAATGGCTGCGAGCCTGGGACTTCTCTGTTCAAGGCATGCTGAGCATCTGATCCCTTATCCTGGTGTCCTTTCCTTTTGTTCTTACAGCTGTTATTACAACTGTCATAAGGGAAGTTCTTGTTAAACTCGCTTTGAAAGTCTGCGATGCTGTTATTTGAATTGATGTGTTTTGGGACCGTGGGACCATTGCAGTCCTGGTTTTTCTTGGTGGAGATTTTACTGCATACTTTCAAGAAGTCTATGATCAGCGCCCGTTTGCTACTGTTTGGGCATGAGTTGTGCCATGCCGATACTGATGATACAACTTTGTTGTTTCCTTCGCCATCGGCGTGTGGGGTGGACTCTGACTTTCTTTGAGGTGGTTGGCATAATTGTTGCAGTTGCTGTGGTTGAAAGATCATGCTCAAACGGCTCTTCTTTGTTAAATCTCCCTGGCTCTGAGAGGTTCCGTGCCTCCGACTTTGTTCCGGGTGATTTGTTGGTTTGGTCCATACCCAAAGCACCCTCCTTTTTATCTTCACCTCTTGTTCTCCCCGACGTCATAACAGATTAGTTCTCACCAACCTGATTAGTTAAGGCCACTAGGAGGTTCTCAGTCAAAGAAATGGCACACTTAAAGGAACCCGCTCTGTGAGGAGAGAGCGAGGCAGACACCCATCACCTGCCTACCTGCTTGCTCTCTATACCTCTCTGCCTCTCGTACGTGGACTTCCCTGCGACCCCCAAGTGAGGTGCCAGCTGAAATGCGCCTGACTGTAGCGCAATACCGTGGTGTGGTGGTGCAGTGGTGGTGGCGGTGGGTTGGTGTATTGGGTTGGAGCGGTAACTCGGAACGTACTCAAGCCAGCTGCGGAGCGGTGGTGGGGCGATGGCGGTGACAATGCTTTGGACAGTAGGTTGGAGCAGGGACACTGGGGCGACTCAGGCCAGTGAGCCCAACCCCCGAAGAGAAAGGTGGTGACTGCAGAGGCTGCGACATCTGGTATGTGGCCGAAAGCCCTATGTGGAGTAGCAGGGGTAAAGGCCGGGCCAGGGACAGGGGTAGAGAGGGTTAGATAGGAGCACAAGAGCAGGGCACGCTGGGGCACCACAAGCCGCACCCAACCTAGTTGGGCTGCTTCCACGGGCATGCCTAAGCACTTCACTCTGCAGCCACCACTAAAGGTGGCCGCGCTCTCGTTCTCTCGTTCCCGCTCTCACCGCACATACACTCATGCTTGCTTTTCTGCGCCTGCGAAGTCCTCCGCCAAGTCCGCTGAAGTCCAGCCGACCAGGTCCGGAGGGTAGAGTGGCGCCCCCAAGCCAAGCTGGTCCTTGCTCCTCACAGGCTCCTCACGGACCTCTCACGTGCCCTTTCACCAGCACCAGTACAGCAGCATCCAATTGGTTCTCTGGTAGCGCTATGTGTCGACGCCTGTGCGAGTGCTGCGGGCCAGGTACGATGCGTTTGACTAGCGAGTCTTCAGGTCATGGAATCTTTGGAGCCAGCCTTTGGGACAAGCGAGCCTTCAAGTCACTGAGGGCTTTGTTGCCAACCTCTGGGACTAGCGAGCCTTCAGGTCACTGAGTCTTTGGATCCAGCCTCTGGGACTAGCGAGCCTTCAGGTCACTGAGCCTTTGGAGCTAGCCTTTGCCACTAGCGAGCCTTCAGGTCACTGCGCCTTTGGAGCCAGCCTTTGGGACTAGCGAGCCTTCAGGTCACTGCGCCTTTGGAGCCAGCCTTTGGGACTAGTGAACCTTCAGGTCACTGCGCGCCTTTGGAGCCAGCCTCTGGGACTAGCGAGCCTGCAGGTCACTGAGCCTTTGGAGCCCGCTTCTGGGACTAGTGAGCCTGCAGGTCATCGAGCCTTTGGAGCCAGCCTCTGGGACTAGCAAGCCTTCGGGTCACTCATCCTTTGGAGCCAGCCTCTGGGACTAGCGAGCCTTCAGGTCACCGGGCCTTTGGAGCCAGCCTCTGGGACTAGCAAGCCTTCATGTAACTGAGCCTTTGGAGCCAGCCTCTGGGACTAGCGAGCCTTAAGGTATCTGAGCCTTTGGAGCCAGCCTCTGGGATTAGCGAGCCTCCAGGTCACTGAGCCTCTGGAGCCAACCTCAGGGACTAGCGAGCTTTCAGGTCACTGAGCCTTTGGAGCCAGCTTTTGCCACTAGCGAGCCTTCAGGTCACTGTGCCTTTGGAGCCAGCCTCTGGGACAAGCGAGCCTGCAGGTCACTGAGCCTTTGGAGCTAGCCGCTGGGACTAGCAAGCCTGCAGGTCACTGCGCCTTTGGAGCCAGCCTCTGGGACAAGCGAGCCTGCAGGTCACTGAGCCTTTGGAGCTAGCCGCTGGGACTAGCGAGCCTGCATGTCACTGAGCCTTTGGAGCTAGCCGCTGGGACTAGCGAGCCTGCAGGTCACTGAGCCTTTGGAGCTAGCCGCTGGGACTAGCGAGCCTGCAGGTCACTGAGCCTTTGGAGCTAGCCGCTGGGACTAGCGAGCCTGCATGTCACTGCGCCTTTGGAGCCAGCCTCTGGGACAAGCAAGCCTGCAGGTCACTGAGCCTTTGGAGCTAGCCGCTGGGACTAGCGAGCCTGCAGGTCACTGAGCCTTTGGAGCCAGCCTCTGGGACAAGCGAGCCTGCAGGTCACTGAGCCTTTGGAGCTAGCCTCTGCGAAGCATCAAGTCAAACATGTTAATCTTTTATTTCAAACATACTTTTATTGGCATTTAGAATATACCACAATGCATAACATCAAATCCTGCATCGCATGTCAATCTTTTAGTTTGTGCTTGAAAGCAAATCTGAGTTAGCATCTTGAAGTAATTTGTTTTGTCTGCTGTGGTTATAGCTAGATGAGCTTCTAATGCTTTTGGAAGTCTACCTACAGGGCCAAGATTTCTGGTATCCTTGAGATGATACTGGTGCTGCTGTAAATCTGATCTTCTCTTCTAGTTTCAGGGAAAGGACCATTCTCAGGATCTCGACCATCACCAGGAGCTCACGCGTTGGAACTGGAAAGTGTGGAGAGTCCACTTCATGTTGAAGTTTGTACCTAGAGTGATGCACCTGGTGGCCTTCTCTGTCCCGGTCCTGGTAGATGCTCCACCACCCTCTGGTCCCAGGAGCTGTGGCTAATCACCTGTCCATGTCGAATCCCCAGTAATCTCAGAGTCAACACCATTCTTGGAACTCGTACTTTCATTGTGGAGGCCTGCTCTGGGCTGGGCGCGACAGAACGACTGCGACACTACTCACGGCAGCATTGGCTTTCCATCGTGTCATAGCCCATGCACCTGGCACTCATCTTGCGATGTACGTATAGAGGAGATGGTCAGTCCTGGAAGCTGAGCAGTACACAAACATGTATAAGCTTCTCTACTACATACAGAACGCGTGCTGCAACCACATATGTACCTGAATCCAGGCATGTTTTACTTTCAGGACATGTGTAGCAGTGCTAAAATACACAAATATGACAGATAAGTGTCAACAACCAGCCACCGTCGACTTGGCATTTTCATGCTGTAGTTTCAAAGATGAAATGCTTCTCTTTCTCAGGTAAGTCGTGGTTCCCTTGCTCGGTAAGTCTGAAGCCCATGCCTGCCTTTTTATAACAGTACAGCATACTCCGGTGTAATTTAGGATCTAGTACCCCCCGCCCCAACAGTTGACGCTGTATTTCGTCATGCTGCAAATGTCCACCTTGGACTGTTTGTCTCACCTTCAACAGCGCAGAGCCATTTTAGGATTACACATTGTTCTGTCCCATGTTAGGCCATGCTCATTCACATCACAGGTCTGCCTCAGTGCAGCTTGCCACGCATCCTTTGAGATGACGTGGTTCTCTCTCTCTCTGGTAAGTGCTTGCTCACACGTCAAGCCTAACACTACTTGTCTTGCTCTAACAGTACTGTGAGTGAAAATACAATTTTCAGGTCACATAGTTTTCTAATACTCAGTTGAACCATAGCGTGCCTCCCCGTCTAATGAACATACATGTAAATTCAATCAAGTTTGATAATTTACAGGTAACATAACATGATTATTTGTAAAGCGCACGTTCACCCTGAGGTATCTTGATGCTGAATAACATATGTTTATTGTTACCCAACTCAGTGGTACTCAATTTATCGACCTTAGATGGATAGATGAAAGGCTGAGTGGACACAACAGGATTTGAACCTGTGACCATGAGGTCGAACACAGGCCCCTGCAATGGACGCATTAGTCCACTGAGCCACCAGACCAAGGTAATAAGGCCCTGCACCCGTACTAACACCTAGTCGGCTCTCTTACTTCAGTAACACTTTGCATAAGTTCTTTTGTTATTCCTATTTTTTAAGTAACTGCTCAGAAAATAAATGAATAATTGTCCATTCCTAGACCTTGAGTCAGAAATACCTACCACTGCTTTCAGGGCCGGCTTTAGGGCAGTGCGATCGGTCAATCAATCAATCAATCATAGCATTTGTAAAGCACACTACATACCCGTGCGGGTTTCAATGCGCTGGGGGGGGGGGATTTCGGGAGTGCTGCTACTGCTCGAAGAGCCAGGTTTTGAGGAGTCTTCTGAAGTTCAGCAGGTCTTGGGTCTGCCGTAGGTGGATGGGGAGGGTGTTCCAGGTCTTGGCGGCGAGGTGGGAGAAGGATCTGCCGCCGGCGGTCACTCTTCGGATGCGGGGGACTGTGGCGAGGGCGAGGTCGGCGGAGTGGAGCTGGCGGGTGGGGGTGTAGAAGCTGAGTCAACTGTTAAGGTACGCTGGTCCGGTGTCATGGAGTGCCTTGTGTGAGTGGGTGAGGAACTTGAAGGTTATCCTCTTGTTGACAGGGAGCCAGTGCAGGTCTCTCAGGTGGGATGTGATGTGGCTGCGGCGATGGATGTCGAGGATCAGACGTGCAGAGATGTTCTGGATGCGTTGAAGCCGTTTCAGGAGTTTGGCCGAGGCTCCAGCGTAGAGGGCGTTTCCGTAGTCCAACCTGCTGCTGACGAGGGCCTGGGTGACCGTTCTTCTCGTTTCGGTGGGGATCCACTTGTAGATCTTGCGGAGCATGCGGAGGGTGTTGAAACAGACAGAAGAGATGGCGTTGACCTGCTTAATCATGGAGAGGGTGGAGTCGAGGATGACCCCTAGGTTGCGTGCGTGGTCGGTGGGTGTTGGAGCAGTTCCCAGTGCAATCGGCCACCAGGAGACGTCCCAGGCCGAGGGGGTAGACCCGAGGATGAGGACCTCAGTCTTGTCCGAGTTCAACTTCAATCAGCAGTTCCTCATCCATTTGGCAATGGCCTTCATTCCTTCGTGGAGGTTGGCTTTGGCAGTGTGGGGGTCCTTGGTGAGGGAGAGGACCAGCTGGGTGTCATCGGTGTAGGAGATGATGTTGAGGTTGTGCAGTCGGGCGACGTGGGAGAGTGGTGCCATGTAGATGTTAAACAGCGTTGGGCTGAGGGATGAGCCCTGGGGAACGCCGCAGATGATCTCGGTGGCTTCGGAGTGGAAGGGGGAGAAGGATGCTCTGTGTTCTGCTGGAGAGGAAGGAGGTGGTCCAGTCCAGGGCCTTCTCTTGGATCCCGGCATCGTGGAGGCGTGTGCATAATGTGCGGTGGCAGACCGTGTCGAAGGCGGCTGACAGGTCAAGGAGGATGAGGGCCGCGGTCTCTCCGTTGTCTAGTAGGGTCCTGATGTCATCGGTGGCGGCGATGAGGGCAGTTTCGGTGCTGTGGTTGCTGCGGAACCCGGACTGGGACGGGTCCAGGATGCTGTTCTTCTCGAGGTAGCGGGTCAGTTGTTTGTTGACGGTCTTCTTGATGACCTTCGCCGGGAACGGGAGCAGGGAGATGGGCCGGAAGTTCTTGAGGTCCTTAGGGTCCGCCTTGGGTTTTTTGAGTAAGGCGTTGATCTCGGCATGCTTCCAGCTCTCCGGGAAGGTTGCTGTCTTGAAGGAAATGTTGATGGCTTTCCGGAGATGGAGTGCGATGGCGGTGCTGGCTTTGCCGAAGATGTGGTGTGGGCATGGGTCTGACGGAGAACCAGAGTGGATGGTGTTCATGATCTTGATGGTGTCGTCGTCGTTTATGTTGGTCCAGGAGAGCAGGCGGTTGGTGCGGATGGTGGTCGTGGGGGCGGAGGTCTCAGTGGTTGTCGGGGCGATCGTGGCGTTGAAGCTGTCGTGCATGTCTGCGATCTTGCGGTGGAAGAAGGTGGCCAGCAAGTCGCACAGGTCTTGCGAAGGTGGGATGTCATTGGAGTTGGAGCTGGGGTTGGAGAGTTCCTTCATGATGTTGAAGAGCTCTTTGCTGTTGTGTGCGTTGTTGTTTAGGCGGTCTTTAAGTGAGGCCCTTTTGGCGGATCTGATGAGGTGATGGTGTCTGCGAGTGGCGTTCTTGTGGGCTGCGTAGCTGTCTGGTGTTCGTTCACGGTGCCAGGTCCTCTATAGCTTTCGGCAGGTTTGCTTGGAGGCCTGGAGGTCTTCAGTGAACCAGCTGGCTTTCTTGCTGGTGTGGTTGTTGGAGAATTTCTTGTGCGGGGCAAGGGTGTTGGCATAGTCGTCGATCCACTGAGGTTGCGGGCGGCAGTGTCGGGGTCGGTGGGGTCGGCGGGTGGTCTCCGGACAAGGGTGGTGGTTAGCTGGTCTTCGGTGACTTTGCTCCAGCAGCGGCGAGGCATCTTTTGGGTGCGGTGGTGCTTGGTGGTTTTCCGGAATGTGAAGTGGATGCAGCAATGGTCGGTCCAGTGGAGTTCCGTGGTGTGGCTGAAGGTGACGTGGGAGCTTGCGGAGAAGATGGGGGTCAAGCGTGTGGCCGGCGGAGTGGGTGGGTGTTGTGACGAGTTGTCTGAGATGTCTGAGTCTGAGGTTGGCGATCAAGGTGGTGGAGTTGGTGTCGTTGTTGTTCTCGAGGTGAAAGTTCAGGTACCCGAGGAGGATGTAGTCCGTGGAGGCGAGGGGGTGTGTGCTGACGAAGTCGGCGATGCAATCGCTAAACTGTGGTCAAGGTCCGGGGGTCTGTAGACGAGGGTTCCTCTGGGGGTGGTGTTGGGGTCGGTGTGGATCTGGAAGTGCAGGTGTTCAGCGGTGCTGAGGGTTTCATCGGTGTTGATTGAGACTCTGAGAGTGTTCCTGTGGACGATGGTGATTCCTCCTCCTACTCCATTGGTGCGGTCCCTGCGGGTGATCTTGTAGCCTTCTGGCGACGTCTGGGGAGGTTGAGTCGAATAGGTCCCAGAGTTCAATGGCGTGTTTGCGGGCGGAGCGGGTGTTGAGAAGAATGCAACTGAGGTGGTTGGGTTCTTTCCTGGACGGTGGGTTGGCGGCCCGGATGCTGGTGAAGCTGCAGTTTCGGCAGGAGAAGGGTCCTTGGGTGCGCTTCGGGGCAGCCAAGCAGCAGGTGCGTGATCATCCGGTGTTGAGTGTGAGGAGGGTGCTGGCATCGTACTGGTGTCTGATGTTGTGGTGGTCGCGGGGACTAGGGGTTCTGGCGCTCGGCGCGGTCCAGGCACGGACGGGCGCAGAAGGGCTTGCCTTAGGCGTGGCTGCACAGCGGCTGCCATAAGAAGGGAAGGTGGGAGGGAGGAGCAGCTGGGAGGGGGGAGAGGACGAATGGGCGAGCAGGGGGGCGGGGCCGCAGGGGACGCATCGGGGGGAAAAACAGGAGGGAACAGAAGGCAAGAGGCACAGAAACGATCACAGAACAACAATTGGAACAAAAGACAGTACAAATGACATTGAAAGAAAGAAAGGCAGTTTAAACAGAAAGTTGGTACAAATACCAACAAGCAATGGGAGGGCGGGGCCGCAGGGGACACAGCGGCAGGAAAAGCGGGGGGGGGAAACAGAAGGCAAAAGGCAAAGGCACATAAACAAAATGCAGTACAAATGACAGTGAAAAAAAGAAAAGTAATTTAAACAGAAAACAGTACAGATACCAGAAAGCAGACCTACTGCCTACCACTGGCCATCAGGGATGAGGCAAAGGTAGTAGCCTGCGGGTGGAGGCGGGCCTCAAACCTGGTCAGCAGCAGCAGCAGCTGGGCACAGAGCACGGGCGCGGACAGGTGGAGCTGCGTGGCATGGGGAGAGACTTGCCTGGACACAGGGTCAAGGGTCGCTCTCTTCACCGTGCAGCGGCTGCCATAAGAAGGAGAGGTGGGAGGGAGGAGCAGCTGGGAGGGGGAGCGGACGAATGGGCGAGCGGGGGGGCGGGGCCACAGGGAACGCAGCGGCGGGAAAAATGGGAGGGAACAGAAGGCAAGAGGCAAAGGCACAGAAACGATCACAGAGCAACAATTGAAACAAAATGCAGTGCAAAGGAAAAAAAGAAAATTAATTTAAACAGAAAACAGTACAGATACCAGAAAGCAGACCTACGGCCTACCACTGGCCACCAGGGATGAGGCGCAGGTAGTAGCCTGCGGGTGGAGGCGGGCCTCGACTCTGGTCAGCAGCAGCGGCAGCTGGGCACAGAGCACGGGCGCGGACATGTGGAGCTGCGTGGCGTGGGGAGCGACCTGCCTGGAAACAGGGTCAAGGGTCGCTGTGGATCGGTGTGGCTGCACTAAGCGCTGTCCTGTGGAGGGGGCACTGAACTCAGGGGGAGAGCTGTGTTTAGGAATAACTTATGATTGGAGAGATGAGGGTCACTTTAGCCAATGGGAGTGAGAGACTCTGAGAAGGTAGTCATGGGTTGGGGTGGTCCAAAAATGATTGTCGCACCGGGTGCCGCCAGCGCTAAAGACGGCCCTGCCTGCTCTGAAGCCCTGCACAGTGCATCACACTCCTTCCTGAGCCCTTTCTCCGGACTAGTGACAAGCTGCAGTGGCTTCATCTTTACTAGCCAAACTCAAACCTTACCACCAAACTTGATCCTTCAGCAGCCAATAATAGCAAGACTTTGACAAACCCCTAAATCTCAGCAAATCCAGTTTTACCTGGATCTGTCTATGTCAGACTAAATCCCAGACTGACCACGAATGGGAAGATTGTTGCGACCACATGATCATAGGACATACGTCCGGTGATCACTGTAAGAGAAGGGAAGGAAATCACTGACACAGGATTACCGGAGTGACCACCATGGATTCCACTAACATAGACTGTACCATGAGCTAATGACTTGTCATTGGTAGATGGGATGTACCATGAGCTCTATAAAGATGAAACGACTAACATGGGATACACCACGAGGACATGGTGTGTACTGTATGCACCTTTTATAGGGCGTTGTTACCAATGGACATAACAGACACAGTTCTAACAGGGGATTCATCACTTTGGAACATACCATGTGCACTCGGTACAAGATGCTGATTCCAAGCGTCATGAAGGGTTTGGAGAAGTCGATCACCTTCTCCCGCTCTGCGGTGATGGTGAAGGCTGCCACGGCCAGGTCTGCTTTCTGGAAGAGAGAGAAAAGACAAAACCCTCTTGTTACGCAACACTCAGAACATGAACCTATCCATCCTATGACCTTATTGAAGTCTCTGAAGATACTCATTAACTATGTGAACTTCTTTAAAATTCTCAAAGAAGTTAACAGCTGTAGGACTGATTCTGAACTTTATCAACGACTTTGATGAGAGTCATCACCCATTTAAACAACCTGGCACTCTCAAGAGAGTCACCATCTCTGTGATCTTAACGGACACTCCAGTGGAACCCAGAAACTAGATGTTTTAACCACGTCTGGAAAAGGGTCTAATGACCTTTATCATAGATGATCAAGAAACTCAGAAAAAGGTGCGCTCCACGAGAACTAGTAGGAAATTCACAACAAAGCCTTGCTAACCGTGTGAGGTTCTCAGGAATTACAGAAAACTCCAATATGTTGTAGAACTCTTAAGAGACTCAAAAACTAAGACACTCAAGATAAACACAAAACCTTTGAATGTTTCCACCTCTGTGTGTTTGCTGTGGACTCTAAGATTCATTCAAACTGTGGGCTCAAGTATGACTCCCTAGGGAACCACCACTGTGAGCATGCCTAGAACTGCCAGGAATTTAATAAAAAATGAGTTTAATGGAGACTCTCTTGAGATGTCCTTAGTCTGTGAGCTTATCAAAAACTCTCAAGAGACTCACAGACGCTGTGAATTTATCAGATATTCCTATAGACTCACCACCTCTGTGAGCATCCGTAGAACTCCCAAGAAAATCATTACCACTGAGTTCATCGCAGACTCTCTCGAGAGTCACTATCTTTGTGAGCTTTACAAAACTTTAAGAATATTCAGGAAAAGTTTATTTATTAGAGAATCTCTAGAGACTCACAAATGATTTGAGCTTATCGAAGACCATCAAGAGACGCATAAAAACGGCATTAATCAAGACACCAATAGACTAAGAAACTCAGTGAGCAGAATTAGGACTCGAGAGAGAGTAATTAAACTAGAGTTTAACTGCGATTCTCTATAAATTCTCTGACTCTGTGAGCTTTTTACAACTCTGAAGAGGCAGATTGGAGATTCCCTAGAGGCTCGCCAACTCTGGAAAATTATCTTGGGCTCTCAAGGGACTGAGTGCACCTGTGACCATTACAGGCACTTGCCTGAGGGTCCCTGGCTGTGTGTATTTAAGACTGCAGAGATTCAATAAGGCTGTGAACATAGTAGAGGTTTCAGAGCTCACTTGGAAGTGCACAAAAGACTTGCCTACCCCGGGAGCCTGTACAGGACATAGTATGAATTCATGGGACTCGTGAGGCATGAGTACACATTGTACTCTAATCGCATAGACTGACAACTGCCTTGAGCTTGAGTAAGATTTTCACAACCTAGTCATGTGCATCTGAACCCCACAACAGAAACTCACACACCACCAGGACTTCTCTGGCATTGATAAAGAACTGAAGCACAGACGTCGTGGGCTTATTTGAGATTCATAACATGGACACATGTCTCCTGCTTACGTGTCTGAAACTTACAACATTTACTCCCATACCATGTCCTCGTCTGATACTCATAAAACAGATGTGAAACAAATGTGCTTGATCAATACAACTAAGTTCAAACCATGTGAGCTGACCTTCAACTAATTTTAAACTCACACAATTGACTCACAAAGCCTTTGTACACACTCAAATTGATTTACAAATAAATGACATATGACATATGTACAAACCATTTGTGCGTGTTTGGTTCTAAACTCACAGCATGATCCGAAAGTGTGTACCTTCATCTGAGGCTTGCATCATTGGCTCATGGTCCTTGTGTAGTCATCTGAGACAAGCAGCAGATACTCACATGTATGAACCCATCAACAGCAACTCACAAAGCATGTCTCATTTCCTGAAGTTAACTGTATCGGAAGCTTCACTTTCCCTTGTATGGGGCAGAGATGCGTACCCGGTTGATGAGCTCCCCGACCATGCCCGTCCAAGATCCATTGGGTTCCGGGGCCCCATAAAGTCCGTCGTCCACGAGTTTGATGTGATAGTGGAACTTCAGAATGTCGGATAGTTCCTTCAACATCTCCACACAGAAGCCCTCATATTGCTCATTGCCTTCATACTGTTGGAAGTTCCCTCTCCTCATGACATATGGGTTCTCCTGCGAGAAACAGTGAGGAAAAGGGTGAAATCTGCCAAAATATAGAGACTCTGTCTCAAAACACAGCACTTGGACATAATAATAATGTCACCTTGAATCACCAGCAATAATCAACACCAGTCATGTTCGACCAGCAATGACCACCAATTACCACAGTTACTTCCAACCAGAAATCACAAGATCGCTACCACCAGCAATCACCATTAGCTACTGTAAGTCATCTGCAATCAACACCCAACTAACACCGGAACACTAAAAAATATTTCATATTTTCATTTGGCAAGAGTAATGCCAGGTATTTATTCTCTGTGCAAAATAACTGTTGCTCAGGTACAGTGCCAGGATTATACTGTAACCAGACATAGTGCTAAATTGTTAATGTTCCATGCTGACAGGTCAATATACTACAGCCCTCAAGGAGCAGAGAAACCAGAGCCCTCACCCTTTTCTCTGGTCCCCTGCCTCCCGCCAGCTTCAACCATGCTTGAGGGACTTACCAGGATGGTAGTGATGACCAGCGTCTTGTTCTCCAGAGTCTCTGAGGTGTTGAGGTTCAGCGTGGTTGCATTCATTGCCAACGTCCGGTTCGAGTACCAGACCCCCACCTGCGTGGATGTACAACAATAGACTTGATTCCATTTTTAAGTGAGCGTCCTGAGTCTACCTGAGTCTACCATAACCATTAGAGCACAGTTCTCACCATCCTAGCATGCAAGAGACCACAAGACACATCTTATCTACCTTATATGACCTTATGGTAAAATGGGAACTCAGTCTACATATTCATTCAATCCCTAGTCTCACTGTCAAAAATGAACTCTAGCGGAGGAAGGGGAGATTTCTATCCTTGCCTATCCTTTCCTTGGTATCTGCGAGTTTTATAAGTGAGCAGGTAGGCAAGTTGATTTCAAAGAGATGGAAGCAGCCAATCAATGTTCTCTCCTCTCCCATAGCTTAAGGTTCCCTTAGAGAGGAGAAGGCTTCCAGCTGGAAAAATATTTGTGAACTAAATTTTCAATCAGAGGCAATATTGTGAACATCATAAACACTGTCAGTTGGTGTGAAGATGCTGGTGATTTCTGCACATGTCTCTGAGAGCCTTTGGATGCTTGCTGACACTTTAAGATATCACTGGAAGAAAATACCAATCTAATAATGTTTGGAAGGGCTTCTAGAAAAGATGGAAATGGCAGCTGGGAATGCTAATTCTGCTGCTACAATTTCCAAAGTATTGTTCAGAAAAATCCTAATCAGGGTTCAGGCAGTGATTATAATAGTCTGGGTTCTTACATTCTCCCCTGAAAGTGCTTTATGTGTGCCTAGAACCACCCTCTCTCTAATACCCCAGACACCAATCTAGACAAAGTGCAGCAGACCAGCCCTGCAATGAAGATGGAAGTGCTCTTTGGCTTACCTCTCTATGGCCATCTTTCGACTTCTCCAATATTCTAAGGGTGTAGTTCGTTCGCTGTCCTTTGCTGTTGAATTCCACCCTTCCCGTGAGTCCATCATGCTCTACCTGACAGGGGTTAGAAAGAAAGTAAATGAAGGAGGAGCCATGGCCTGAGGAAAAAGGGTGTCAATACCGAGAGGAGACAGATTTAAGGAGACAGAATCCAGGGCTCAGAAATGTTTGTGGGTGACCTCATATGAAAGAGTGATACATACCTAATGGTGTTGAAACATGGATAAGGAAGCAAATGGGAAAGCAGGCATGGTGTGACACACATGGGAAGAGAAACAATGTGGAAAGCAAAAACAGGAAGTGTCCTTAGAGGAAAGGAGACAGATCAGTATGGTGTATGCATAGGGTGAAGAATGTATGTATGAAAGAGGAGAGAGAGGAGAGTGAAAGAGAGACAGAGAGAGAGAGAGAGAGAGAGAGAGAGAGAGAGAGAGAGAGAGAGAGAGAGAGAGAGAGAGAGAGAGAGAGAGAGAGAGAGAGAGAGAGAGAGAGAGAGAGAGAGAGAGTGTGGAAATATGGATTTTTCTGGTCAGTTATGTCCCCTATCTTGGACCCCAACAGTTCTATGTGCATGTCACAAGTACCTGTGTGTTCCCTCCAGTTCCAGTTATAAAGACGCAAACACATGTGCGTCCACCGTCAACATGTCCTCTGTCAGATCCGCCATGAATAGGCCGGATATTCCATTCCTGAGTATGAAAAGCCACCGGCTTTATATGGTTCACTTATGCCATTTTACAGTCCAGGCAAGTAGGCCCTGATTCTGTCATCAAACTCTTCTTGCCTTCTGCCTCTGAAAGCTCCAGTCTGAGCCTGCATCTGTGACCATGAACTTTGTCTCATTCTCTGCGCGGCTCACGAAGCCTGACATCAGCCTATTCTCTGCCAAGAACTGTATTTCACCTTCGAATTATCTGCTTCCCCCTCAGCCGATGCATTCCTGCCTAGTAGCTTAAGTAAACATTCTTCCAGTTACCGAGCAAAAGGCCGGCTTCTCTGTCCTCATGCAAGTAATTCATAGCCTTGTTACCATGGAATATTCCTACCCCCTCGCATTTAGTGTAGACACTTAGACGCTTGTACATGCACGCACAGTCAGTATAGAATAGATTCTGTCCGAGAGTCCTTCTTTTATGGATAACATAGTTCTTTAAACATAGGATGTTAGATATGATTTGGGATTAGGTTGACTTGACCCCCCAGACTTCTTGTCTCCACATGTAGAGCTAAATGTCAAGTCCCCTTCACCCCCTAGTTACACGTCAATTACACGTCAGACTGCTGCGCGCGCATCCATGCCAAGTATTATCTTATAGATCCACCTATACATGACATCACAACCAATTATGTTCCTTTTTTCGCCTTATTACACCCATTTCTGGTTACGCAGAACAACTCGTCATTTTCCTTATCAATTGTTACGCCTACTGCATTTACTTCATTGTCATGTATGTACTATAAAAGTCATTTCTTGTCAATAAAGTGTGTGCTTCACTTCCTGAACCTTCGTGGTGACGGAACATTGGGAGCAACCGATTATAATCGAATTAATGGAATAAAGCCCATTCCGAACCTCTAATACCACGGATTCTGCCTCTCATTTTATTGAGCTATTTTACTATGTTCCTGTATCAAATTCAGTCCCGGTAAAGGAGAAATATTTACCACATGATGGCGCCCGAACAGGGACACTTTCTCATCTCACGCGCCGGCGGTGCGTTGCAGGCCCGGTCTCCTGCCACAGCTGGACGGACAATAACGCGTACCAGCAGGATTTCCTGTATCTCCCTCCGGTCAAGCGGGGGCGACTGAGACTGCGATCAACACCCAGACGAGGCGGTGAGAAGTGCGAAGTATCCCGACCAGAGCCTAGCTGAGAGAGCAAGATCCGAGGTATACAGAGACCCACCAGTCCGAAGTCAAGCCCAGTGTCCGACGAGTCGAGTCGAGTCGAGTCCAGTCTGGTTCAAGTTCAAGTTACTGAGGCCTTCCGTTTCCGAAGCTACCCGGTGAGTACCATTGCTGGGGAGGCATTTCTGACGTGCACATAGGTTGTGCCGGTCAAGACGGGTTTGGGTACACAAATCCGGTCTGCACTGTTTTAGCAGTGTATCTGTACTGTTTAGCAGTATATCAAGTATTCCGAAGTATTCCGAAGTGTCTAGTTATTGTCTAGTTATTGTCGAGAATTAAGCTTGGTGATTAGTTATGCAGACGATCATCATTGTTGTTTCAGTTAAAGGTTTAATGTTTAATGTTTAAAGTGTTTAAGTATGTTCTGTATATCGTGGTATGAATGACTGTTCATTATCGTGTTTATTGTATTAAGTCTGTTCAAATTCAAGTATCAGGTCAAAATCAAGTATAAGGTCAGTTCTCAATATGCCGCTCTTTTCGAAATTAAGACAGATCACTACCAGAAAAGGGGTTCTCGAAGAAGCCGTCCCTATTCCTCCTAGGGACACTCCAGGGCACTTTATGTATCACAAACATGGCTTAGACGCTATATTATTTCTTGATTTATGGGTAGACTATACCAAGGGATTACCAGAAAGTCAGAGGTGGCCCACAGCGGGGACCTGGGATGCAGAGTGCATCATGAAAGTCGAGGAAGAGTTATGGAAAAGGAAAGTCAGACAGTCACAGAAAGACGCCGTTGAATTATGGCGTAAAGAATCACATAGACGAACAGAAAAAGCACGTAGACAGGAAGAGAAGAGTAAAGAGAATTCCAATAAAGTTCGAGAGAATCCATTAATTGAGGAAGGTATCCGAGTGAAATCAGAACAAGTAGACAGACAAAGAAATGCCCTTATGAATGGTATGTATCCCCTTCTGGCCGAAGGATTACCTAAGGCTACTCCAGAAACACCAAAAGACTTGCCAACCCCATTGTTCCCAATAAAGGTACATCCTAAGGGGCATCCTAGAACCGCAGAAGATGTTTTTCTTTCCTCATATTTAGATGACGCAGCTCCCGAGTATGCTAATTCCGCCCCACATAGACCGCATACCAGGGAGGTTCAACGCCAAGATCCAGTGCCCGTATCCCTACAGCAACAAATCGAGTCACAAGTTCCGGCAAGCACATCTGTTTCTGTATCCGCTCCTACAGCTACTTCTATGGCTGTGTCCACACCTGTAGTTGCTGTGTCACGTTCGACGAATCCTTTTACACCCGACGCCCCAGATGGGGCCGCGGGAGGAGCTACCAATATCTTTTCTACGCCACCCAGAATAAATAAACTTACTTTTCAAGAGTCAGCGCATTCACGTACACCCAAACTCCTTAGTGCCCGTGCGCTTAAGGAACTTCTTATAGATTGTAGATATGACCCGGTGCCTGGAAAGGAGGACGAAATGACCCTAGCATCATTGCGTATCAGACGAGCCGCAGTGTATTTAGCGAAGTTACCAGGAATGACTGCGCATCTAGATAATATATATCATTTTGTCCAAACAGGGCGAGATCCAGAATGTATTTACAGAGCTATGGAATACCAGAAAGTAGAGATACAGGGGGAACTGTTACGTTTCCTCATAAACTGTGTGATCAGAAATCAAGACCGACCGGGGGTAGACCCGGAAGCAATGAAAATTCTTACAAGATGGAGCCAGAATATATCAGAAGGGAGACATGATAAACAAAATTGTATAATAGCCATGTGCCGAAAGATCCGTAAAGAAATAGAACGCCTACACGAAGAGCGATTAGAGGTAGACGAGTTCGAACAAAACGAGGAAGAAGGGTCAGGACTGCCCACAGGACAGTCGGACACCATAGCCTATGTAGGTAGAGGAAGATCTTGTAATAGGAATCAGACTAGATATCATACTGACTCAATACATCCGATATGTCCAGATAATAACAGGAATTTTCAAATACCTATAATTAATATAAGGTCTAACGAGCATTCGTTCCAAACCGCCGACAAACTACTCCGAGAACGAAGGGGTTATCATTTCCTCGATTCTATGGATGAACAAGATTTAGCCAGGGCAGCTGTCCATTGGGTGGACAGTCCCGGAAAATATAGTGATGATACAGTAGTACGCACATTTTTGAATCTTACCCCAGATGAACAAAGGTTAGCTGGGATTTATATGATTCAACAACTCATTATACTATATCGGAGTCAGCATTCGGACCCTGGTCCCTTGCCTGACATACTGACTGAATTACTTATGAATAAATGGAGAGGTCCAGGTACTGAATTAATTAAAGAAATTCTAGAATCAAGAAAGCAGTATATTCTTTTTGTATGTTCAGAACATGTTCCATTGTCCGTCAAGGAAAGAACTACGTATCACATAGATAGACAGAATCCCTTACGAGAAGTGCACCCAATAAAGGGTGAGGACAATCAGTTTAAACGCGTATTTGTATATACGCCCATATCGAAAATAGAATTGTTACAAATGAAGAAAGTGGTACCCAGTCATGACAAAGACCCAGCGGGTTTTCACCGAGAAATTAAAGACATGTTACTCATGGGAGAGTATACCTACCCCGACATTATGACAATATTAAAGGTATTGATGCCTGCTGGCATTTATGAAAAACTCAAGGAAAAAGAGTGGGAGGTAGGAGACCAAAAGATAGAATGGTCAGTGTTAGAAGCTGAAGAAAAGGCCCGAACTGCAGGAGCAGGGCTTGGGGACAAAACTAAGGCATTACCAGGATTACTAGTACAGGTACTGCCGCGTTTATTAACTACGAAAAAGGAAGATTGGGGTACAATTTCAGCCTGTAAGCAGAAGCAAGATGAAGACACTAGTGATTACTATGCCCGATTTGAAAAATGTTTTGGTATAAATAGTGGCATAAAAGCAAGTAGCGAATCATACCCACATCTGTTTGTAACAAAATTAGTAGAAAATGCTCTGCCCCCAGTAAAGAATAGAGTATTAAAATTCGAGAGTACCTGGCAAGGTAACACTCCATCACAAATGTTACAAATGTTACAGTACCATCACAATAGAATTAGAGAGGAACAAGAACATGAACACAGACGCATGAAAGACACGAAAATGAAAATGTTAGTTTCCCAGACAGTTCCAGCTGAAGGGCATAAAAGGGGTATGACACATTCCGATTCAGCAGGACCTGTAAAAGGGACATGCAATTATTGTAAAAAGCCAGGCCATTACGTACACGATTGTCCAGTTTTAAAACATAATATCGCCATAGGTAAAACACAAGAAAGATCACGGCCACTCAGACAAGATCAGAATGAACAAGGAGCTATGCAGCATGCCCAGGCCATGCCAGCCGCACAACAGCCAATACAGTTTGTGCCAGCTGCACCCCCATTGCCTGTTGCTGCCACACAAACAACAACACGACAAATGTATCAGACCGCACAGTATGAATATCCCGAGTATCAGCGTTACGCATGAACAAGCCTAGAGAGGGAAGTTGACTTACCCCTTATTGAAATCCCAGTAGACCAAGAAGGACCTTATGTACATAGTGAATTATTAGGCCAAGATAGAAAATTTCTACTCGATACAGGGGCAAGTCGAACGACCATAAAACGTAGTGAAGTTCCAGGGGCACCCCTCTCAGGCTCACAGAATATTTCCCTTGGTTTTTCAGGAAAACCTATTGTTAATGAAGTGTCACAACCTCTGCCACTTACGATAGGACCTTTGACCCGAACTACAGATTTATTGCTTACTAAATCATGTCCAGAAAATCTATTAGGAATAAAAACGTTAAAAGCTCTAGGAGCTATAATATGTTGTTCTCCGGAAGGAGTAAGATTGTTTTTACGTGATTTTAAAGGACACTATGTGTCTAGAGACATGGATCCCCGATTACAGATTTTACCTACACGTCTATGGGCACAAGGCCCTACTGATGTTGGATGCATGAATATTACACCATATCGAGTCACATTAAAGGCAGGAGTGGTGCTACCACGAATGCGACAATACAAGTTACCACCAGATGCTGTAGTGGCTTTACTACAAATCATTGACGAGCTCATTGCCCAAGGAGTAGTTGTGGAAACAGACTCCAATATATGTAATTCACCGATAATACCGATTCTTAAACGAACAGATCCGAAGGCCCCGCCAGTATATCGATTGGTTATTGATCTGCGCGAGTTAAACAAATGCATTGTGCCACAATTCCCTGTGGTCCCAGATATCTCGTCATTACTGACAGCTATTGATTCCGAAGCGACATTCTTCACTGTAATCGATCTCAAGAATGCCTTTTTCAGCGTCCCAATAGATCCGGAAAGCCAATATTTGTTCGGATTTAGTTTAAATGGACGTAGCTTTAAATTCTCACGCGCACCTCAAGGATTTACAGAAAGCCCCAGCATCTATAGCCAAGCACTGAAACGAGAACTTGACAGTATCCACATGCCAGTTAACACTGCTCTGCTTCAATACGTCGATGATCTGCTGATCACCGCCCGAAGCGAACCTGAATGTGAAAAAGCATCACTGACAGTTTTACAATTTCTAGCCGAAAAAGGGCACAAGGTGTCCCCTTCTAAGCTGCAATTCTGTGTCCAGCGAGTTATTTATCTTGGACACTCGCTGTCCAAGGAGGGAAGGCAGCTTACACCAGACCGCATTCAGTTAATAGCTAACATGCCAATACCCAAGACACAAAAGGAGGTGCGGGCTTTCATAGGCCTCACTTCATACTGTAGACAGTGGATCCCGCAATATGCATTTCTAGCAAAACCACTCATTCAGTTGACAACCCAGGAGGCAGCCACATCGACTGTTCTCCCTTGGACTCAAGAACATACACAAGCTTTTGAAAGCCTAAAGAAAACTTTATGTCAAGCACCTGTTTTAGCAACACCATGTTACAGAAAACAGTTTACACTCTTTGTTACAGAACGCGAAGGTACTGCTTTGTCAGTACTCACACAGGATCAAGCAGGAGCACACAAACCATGTGCTTATTTTTCTAGTACATTAGATCCCGTAGCTCAGGCTTTGCCTGCATGTCTGAAATCAGTGGCAGCGACAGCTTTAGCAATCAGACAAAGCGATGCCATAGTGTTAGGACATCCATTGACAGTTCAAGTACCACACGCAGTAGAGGTTCTTGTAAATAGAACACAAACACAACACTTGACCATAGCACGACTTACAGGGTATGAACTTACATTGTTTCAGCCACATATAGAAATAAGACGCTGTAACACATTGAATCCTGCCACACTTTTGCCAGTAACCGGAACAGACCCACTAGCCCATGACTGTATTGAAGTTATTACTGTAACGACAAAACCCAGACAAGACTTGACCGATGTTCCATTGTCAGATCCAGACTTGACATTTTATGTAGATGGTTCATGTATGAGAACAAGTACAGGAGAATTAGTGGCCGCTTATGCAGTCACAACAGATACTGAAGTTATTGAAACTAATCGTATAAATACTTTGTCAGCTCAAGCCGCAGAGCTCATCGCTCTGACACAAGCCTGTATTCAAGCCACGAATAAAAAAGTCAACATATACACTGATTCACGTTATGCATTCGGAGTTGTACATGACTTCGGCGTGCTGTGGCGAGAGAGAGGTTATTTAACTTCCCACGGTGCCCACATTCAGCACGGACCCCTCATTCATGCCTTATTAGATGCAATACATCTACTTACTGCAATATCAATTATGAAATGTAAAGCTCATACGAAAGTTACTGATATCATTTCCCAAGGCAATGATCTAGCCGACAGAACGGCTAAACAGACTGCTCAAACTCAAACTCCCGACATGACAAAGACAATAGTCCCGATGTCGACACATTGTATGACAGTTAAAGATCCTACTCTTGACGTAATTGCCATACAGACACATGCTACACCAGATGAAATAAAGAAATGGACTGAATTAGGAGGGATCCAAACGGACCAAGGATGGATGATGAAGGAAAAGTCTGTATGGTTCCTTCCTGATTCAATGGTCCAAGTTATAATTAACACTATACATAGTCCGGCACATCTAGGAGAAAAAGCTATGCTAGACAGCATTCAACACATTTGGTTTAATAAACATTTACGAGCAGCAGCCAAACAAAAGGTCCGTACCTGTATGATCTGTTGCCAGTTCAACCCAGGAAAAAGTGTTCCCGTAGAACAGGGTGGATTTCATCCTCCTGATCACCCTTTTGAAGTCCTACAGATGGATTATATCCAGATGGAACGATGTCGAGGATTCAAATATGTTCTCGTAGTTGTCTGCGCTCTGTCCCGTTGGACAGAGGCGTACCCGGTTTCAGATTACACTGCCCCGACTACTGACAAACAGTTGGTTCGAGAATTCTTCCCACGATACGGTTTACCACGTGTTGTTCACTCAGATAACGGCCAGCCGTTCTCATCCGAATTAATGAAACACGTTTCACTTCTGTTAGGTTATCAGTGGAAATTCCACTGTGTCCGACACCCCGAAGCAGCAGGTCTCGTAGAAAGACATAACCAGATACTGAAAATCAGAATGTCCAAAATATGCAGAGAAAAAGGTATCGACTGGGTAGTAGCGTTACCCGTTGCACTCTTTTACATGAGAATGGTAGCACATTCACGAACAGGGCTATCCCCGTATGAGGTGATCTTCGGTAGACCACCAAATATGTGGGGGACGCCTATACCACGCAAAATAACTGATATTGACTGTAATATGCTGACAGATTACTTGGCTTCCTTGATGTCTGCACTACAATCTTGTCGTTCACAGGTAGCTGCAGCCTTTCCTGACAACACTGAGGTGAAACCCCATGACGTAGTTCCGGGGGATCTCGTCTTTGTGAGGAATTTCGACCGAAAGACTCAGCTGGAGCCCAGGTGGAAGACACCCAAGTTGGTTCTGCTGACCACAAGAACAGCCGTGAAGATCGAGGGCCGCAAGGGCTGGATTCATTCAAGCCATATCAAAAAATTTCATGGACAATCCTCGGATATAGACATTGTGCCCTGCACTCCCTCACAGACTGATTCAAAACTTCCTTTGGTGGAAAAAACTGAAAGCGAACTTTACAAAATTAAGTTAAGGCCTAGGACGTCAGACGGTTTGATTGTTTAAGTCCTCTCCTAGGTGAAGCGGTTGAATCTGTCTCTGACATGTATCCTCTAGACCTGAATCATGAACAGTCGCGAAAAATGATGAAACGACAGGCGTATTGTAAATCACTGCGTAGCCATTGTATAGGGACATTATTAATTTTGTTTTCCTTAAGTCTTTTAATAATTATCACCAGTATGTTGTTGCACATATATTACCCTATTGCCAGAAATGTTCACAATGTTATTGCAGAACATTCTTTTAGTGACTTACCCCCGCATGAATTGTCCTATAGACTTGCGCTGCGCAATAACACTTTCATTAGTATGTTACATCATTCCCATCAGACTAGTAATGCTACTAATTGTTGGGTGTGTGGCCGACTCCCTCCCTATCAGAATTATGAAGGAGTCCTGCCATTCTTTCCACACCCATTTACACACAATGGCTCCTGTGGAGCATGGTTCAGTTTAATCAATTCCATAGACTCAGACACAGCAGTTTACCAAGATCATTGGATATGGGGAAACCTGAACCTAGTTTTACTCAAAGTCTGCTACCCTGACAAGGAGGGTCGCCCCAAAAGAACAGGAACTGATCTAGAAAATGAAGTGTATGGATTAGGTAATTTTACACCTAATCTCATGATTCTAAATGTCGTATCCGAAGTTGAGCTAGTCTTACCCACCATGTCAGTATTCCCAGCAAAAGGTGAATTGTGTGTAAGAAAGGTTGGTTCCATACATATGGGCCATAGTCAATGCACTACTACAGTAGAATTCAGTGATCAAGGCAAATCTTCATTCAGAGCTTATCGCCACTCCTACTTTATATGTGGTCAGACTGCATATATGCGTCTACCTCTAGATTGGGATGGTACCTGCTACATAGCATTCCTTTTGCCACCTGTTTTCCTAGCTCCTCCTGATTATTATAGAAATATTCAGTTAGTACACAATAGAGAGCGGAGAGATCTCCCAATTGTCGATTATACTGAGACGGCATGGGACAAGTATGTAGATTTCAATAAAGGCATCTTTCCCTATATAGGTACAGTTACCAATAGTAAGCTGATACGTAGATTAACTAGAACCCTTGAAGCAGTAGTGAATGAAACTATTTCCGCCTTAGGCAATTTAACAGAAGAGCAGTCTGCTATGCGGATTGTTGTGCTTCAAAATCGTCTTGTCCTTGACGTCATCCTGGCTGATAGAGGCGGAGCTTGTAGGGTCATCGGATCAAGCTGCTGCGTATTCATACCAGAAAATTCGCCATCTGTATATAAAGCTATAACTCGCCTTCACAAGATTGTAAGCCAGATGCACCAGAACCCAGGCACTTGGACTTGGTCCAGTTGGTTTTGGAATGTGATATCAGCCTGGGGATGGAGAGTTCTATCCTTCCTAGGTATTGGCCTTCTCCTACTATTCAGTTGCTGTCTATGTCTACAATGTGGACCAGCGATCTGTGGTCTGTGTGCCACATCGTGTATTCCACCACCAAGATTTCATTCGTCACGGAAGAAGAAAGAAGAACAAATGATGCTATATGAACAGATCAATGGATTAATGAAGATTGATATCTCTTAACGGGCAAGTAGGGGACAAGGAGGGAATGTGGAAATATGGATTTTTCTGGTCAGTTATGTCCCCTATCTTGGACCCCAACAGTTCTATGTGCATGTCACAAGTACCTGTGTGTTCCCTCCAGTTCCAGTTATAAAGACGCAAACACATGTGCGTCCACCGTCAACATGTCCTCTGTCAGATCCGCCATGAATAGGCCGGATATTCCATTCCTAAGTATGAAAAGCCACCGGCTTTATATGGTTCACTTATGCCATTTTACAGTCCAGGCAAGTAGGCCCTGATTCTGTCATCAAACTCTTCTTGCCTTCTGCCTCTGAAAGCTCCAGTCTGAGCCTGCATCTGTGACCATGAACTTTGTCTCATTCTCTGCGCGGCTCACGAAGCCTGACATCAGCCTATTCTCTGCCAAGAACTGTATTTCACCTTCGAATTATCTGCTTCCCCCTCAGCCGATGCATTCCTGCCTAGTAGCTTAAGTAAACATTCTTCCAGTTACTGAGCAAAAGGCCGGCTTCTCTGTCCTCATGCAAGTAATTCATAGCCTTGTTACCATGGAATATTCCTACCCCCTCGCATTTAGTGTAGACACTTAGACGCTTGTACATGCACGCACAGTCAGTATAGAATAGATTCTGTCCGAGAGTCCTTCTTTTATGGATAACATAGTTCTTTAAACATAGGATGTTAGATATGATTTGGGATTAGGTTGACTTGACCCCCCAGACTTCTTGTCTCCACATGTAGAGCTAAATGTCAAGTCCCCTTCACCCCCTAGTTACACGTCAATTACACGTCAGACTGCTGCGCGCGCATCCATGCCAAGTATTATCTTATAGATCCACCTATACATGACATCACAACCAATTATGTTCCTTTTTTCGCCTTATTACACCCATTTCTGGTTACGCAGAACAACTCGTCATTTTCCTTATCAATTGTTACGCCTACTGCATTTACTTCATTGTCATGTATGTACTATAAAAGTCATTTCTTGTCAATAAAGTGTGTGCTTCACTTCCTGAACCTTCGTGGTGACGGAACATTGGGAGCAACCGATTATAATCGAATTAATGGAATAAAGCCCATTCCGAACCTCTAATACCACGGATTCTGCCTCTCATTTTATTGAGCTATTTTACTATGTTCCTGTATCAAATTCAGTCCCGGTAAAGGAGAAATATTTACCACAAGAGGACCAAGTGTCTGAAAGGACAGACAGAGGTAAGAGGAGCAGAGAAAGCCAAAGGATGCTATGCAGGATGAGGGAGTCTGTGAACAAGGTTGAGAAAAGGAAGGGCGTGAGGACTAACAATTACCAATGTTAACTCAAATACTGCAAACAAGCATTTGTATTTTACAAGGAGTTTGTACGTTGTAAACCCCACTAAAGAAAAACTACCAAAGCACAGTGACTCATCTCAGCATTTATGATATATTTGACAATCCCAGCAAACATATCATCAAGTCAGAAACTTGAGGGGCCCCCTGAAAAGTACATGAAGGGGGCCCCCTCCACAGTCCTTTACCCACCACTTTTGCTGAGGACGCCCCCTGGAGCTCAGGCCCCACCCCCGCACCGCGGGGGTGGCTGGGGATTATGTTACGCCACAGCCAGTATTTCCTCACACATGCATCCATTGAATAATACACAAACCACTTATACATTAAGGCTCATTTATGAAAAACAGCTGTATACAAAGACTCCTCTACCATGGACACCCAATCAGACATCTGAACACCCAGGACCAATCAATGATAAGCATCCAATCTAAACTGAAAAGGAAATTCACTTGTAACCCATTCTAAAATGTGACGATGCATAGATGTGTCTCATGAAGCTGCGTCGCGTGACGTTGAGAACGGGAAAGGGTCTCAGTGCAGTACACATTTGAATAGATTTGAATGAAAGGCATTATTAGATCTGAAGGCTGAGAAGAGTGTGATTCTCACAAAGGCAGATAAAGGGGGCAGTGTGGATACACTGAAGTAAGTTGTTTATGAACTAGAGGCGTTGAGACAGGAGAGTAGTGATGTGGATTATGAGAGAGTCGGCAGAAAGAAAAGTCAGGAATGTGCTAATAAATTACTGGATAAACCGATGGATCTCATGACCTGGAGTTACTCGAGGAAGAGGAATATACACATTTATGTGTTAAGACCTGGATGATTCCTATTATTTTATTTTCTTCCCAAAATACACACCTTGGTCATTTTTCTCAATGAAGACCAATCATTTCTGGAATAAGATCGTGTGTTGAAAGCGTATTGTAATAGATAGATATGAATTTATCACAATTTGTCCAACCCCTTCCTACTCTTTATTTGAGATGCAAAGAATTTGTTGAATAAGGTGCATGATATCTTATGGATCCAAATTCTCTACAGTAGTTTTCACTATTATAGATAGAATGCATAATCAAAATATTGAGAAAGTATGCAGAATTGTGTTAGCTAGGTGAGCAAATCTTTCAATTGAGTAAAGGGGGGGCGTGGTCTGGCCACGCAGGAAGATGGCCGCCTGAGAGCTTCGATGGGAGGCGACGCTCTCACCTACGCGCCTAGGACCCAGCGCCAACATTTCATCACAGCTGAGTGTGGCGGCAGCGGCTGGGCGGCTTTTTGGATGCCTCCTCCTTCGCTTTCTCCCCATATTTGATGCCACGGTCTTCTCCTCAGAAGACGCGCATCGGGCCTCTCATTGCAGCGCGAATCCCCAGCTCTCATGTAGCTGGTGCGCGCCATTTCTCCTTCGTGTGAGGCATCTTTCAGCACGAGCGGTGCTGTAAAAACAACATTTTCCTTGCTTCCTGCTCCTCCTTCACAATTGGTAAGGTCTTTACTACCATTTATTTATTCTCTTTTTTGATAATACTTCATTGACTCACATTTTACCAGCAAACTGTCAAAGCAGAGCACTTTAGTTACAGTGCATGCCTTTTTGGAGCCTTTATCACTGCAATATATGAATTAAATCATTAGCGTGCAACCCTTTTCAAAGGAAAGGACAATCATTTTTTTTTTTTAAACAAGGGGGAGCATTTTATTTTCAGGACTTTTGCTGATAATATCTTGAGACTCTTAAAAACCTGTTTCAAAGCTGTCATTCAATGTTATATTCAGGCCACCTCAACCTTACTTCTTTGCGGTTAGAGCTCTATACATTATTTCTTAATAGCGCTCCTCCTAACACCTCCTGAAGTGATTAACTAATTTCTGGTGCTACTGCTCCTGACCCGAGTCACCGCTCCCACCTCGATAGGTGGTCTCGCGCTACTGTTACATGCATCCTTTACTACACAACAGACAATATCCAAATGCCTAATAACAAGAACGAAAACAAAAGCTCCAAGCCACCTCTTTTTGCAGACATTCTCAAGCGATCACAAAGTATATCTGCGAAAGGCTCTGCCTCATCAGTGTCTAATCCATCTTTGGCCACCTCCTCTACAATGTCAGGGGAAACGATGGATCGTATTTTACAAGAAATTTCAAATATCAGTTGCCGTTTAACAGATATGGACATTAATATATCTTCTCTCACCACAGAGGCCAAATCAATCAGAGCAGAGATCGTACAATTTAATACTAAAATATACGGATTAGACCAACGAATAACAACAGTCGAAACCAGGATCGAATCCATGCACAGCAGAGATCAAGACCTCTTACTACTCCACAGTAAGCTCGTTGATATAGAACATCGCAGTCGATGAGACAACATCCGTTTTTTTGGCTTCCTTGAAAAGATTGAAGGTCAGAATGCTAGAACCTTCTTATGTAATGTTCTCCCCAAATTGCTAGATATCACCTTCAATCCACCACTTGAAATCCAACAAGCTCATCGTATCGGTCCTCCAAGTACTGCTTCAGATTCTCGATCACGACCCCTCATTGCTTGCTTTTTACGGCATGAACAAGTACAACAAATATTAATATCAGCACGTACGCAAGGCTCCAACATATATGCTGATCATGAAATCTGCATTGTGGCTAACTTCTCCCGAGAAACTAACGAATGGAGGAAGGCCTTCCTCTCCATGAGGCCACAATTGCGGAAAATGGACATCAAAAATGGTTTGCTTGATCCTGCTCGTTTTCGCATCACCAAAAATGGTGAATCGAGAGACTTCTACAATCCCGAAGATTTGCAAAATTGTGTAGATGAACTGCACATTCAGGACATGGAAATACAGCATACTCTTATTGAACAGCCCTCTCATGGTTCTCAACATTCTCCACAATTAGCATATACTCGACGTCGTACCTTTAGTGAAGCTGGTCATCGCGGCAGAGATATTGAATGATCCATTCGTACTCATGAAGACAAAGTCTCTGCCCTTCTAACAGTATCTACATTTACGCAAGACCCCCACAGAAACAAATCCAGATCTCCCTTAAAATCTTCTTCGGATGAAGAATGACCTTAATAACATTTATATTCACTATGTCTATGATGGATAGTTCATATCGTCTTAATATCTTTCTTCCTGCTTCTTATATCAGAATTTGTTGTAACGTCTATTTTGTCTGATATTACAAACCTTGGTTTAATGTTTCATTCTCAACATGTAATTTACTTAACTTTCTCTCCCCTTTAGAATTATAGACATTTTTACTGAATACATTTGCATCTTGTTAACCTTGATCTTCCTTTTCAATGACTACTGGTATGTATGGTATATATATATTATCATATATTAGATAGTATCCCTCTTCATAATTACATTTTGATCTGCATTTATCTACTGATGTGCCTTTTCTTATATTTACATCTACTCTTATAGAGGATTAGTTATTGTTTATTATTTCCTGCTACATATCACATGTTCCTCGCTCCCATTTTGTTTGTTTATTTTTCCACTTAATACACATTTAAGTTTATTGTCTGTAATTTTAAAAAAGAAAAGGGGGAAAATGTTACTTAATGAATTTTACTCACTTATTTAGGATTATAGATATTTTGTTACATACTTCTATCTATTATTGAATCGCTTTTCCCTTTTCAATCACCAATGTATGTCACTGCACGTATTGCTTCTTATATCTTATATATCCTTGTACATTCTTAATCACTTCCTCCACATTCTATACTTCTATTTATCTGTCACTGCTTTTCAATATATCTTGTGTCTATCTATTTATTCAATTATTTTTTTAGCTCTCGTCTTTTCCCTTTAGTGGTTTCTCTACTTTACTCTTTTCACCCATATCTCCGTTTTTGTTTCTGTCTCACTTCATTTTACTATTATTCCTCCAAACATATTTATTATTTATTGCATCTTATTTATTATCATAAATTACTCATCAATTATTACACTTTTTACGCTAGTATGCATATATTAATGATCTTATGAATTTTTGAATGTATATTTATGTATTTCATTAGCTTACGTTTATTCCTTTCTATACATGCCATCCCAATTCCTTGCTACTATTTATCTATATATATACGTATCTGCCTTTATTTTGCTATTTCTTAATGCATACATGTTTATTGTTAAATATATCTTATTTACAGTTATAAACTATTCATAAATATTAGTACATTTGTAATTCACTACATATTTTTGCTCATATTTATATTTATGTGATACTGAACCTATATATATTTCAACTTCTATATATTTTAATCTACATTGATATATTCGAATAACTCTCATCTCTTTCTTTTAACAGTCATTTCTATACAAGCTTGGCTTTTTACATCCTCCCTTATACACACACTTGGCTCTTGAGACCTTCACCTCCCCCCTACATAGTCCTTATTAAGTCTTAACCCTCCTACCAGAGTTCCTACCCGCGGCGGTGCTCTAGTGAGCCCAGACCCGCGGCTAAAGTTACATTTTTAGTTTTTCCTTCCTATAGTTTCCTGCTTATTTCTCTTATTTCTGATATCTTTTTCCATGGCTACTCTTTCTTATTACATCTTATATTCTATACGTTATTTTAATAGTATTCTTCCACTCTTTCATTTTTTCTTACTTTCTTTTTCTCTTATATCTTGGATTAATCATTTAATAAATTTTGAGTTTGCTCTTTAACTTACTTCTATTTTTCTCCTAGTTGATACTTACATAACTTTTTCAAGTGTTTTGGTTTTCACTTGGGGTATGGCTACTACTCGTTCTCTGCGTGTTATAACATGGAATGTACATGGTTTAACGCTTTAAATCAAAAGGAAAAAAGTCCTTTCTTATTTGAACTCAAAAAACGTAGATGTGGCCCTTCTTCAGGAAACTCATCTTGAAACATCAGAATCTGACAAATTACGCAGAGAGTAGGTGAGTAAAGTATATCACAGAAGTATTCATAAGGACCAACGCTTAGACACTACCCCTGTTTGTAAATGTGGTGTGGCCATTTTGATCCATAAATCTCTACCAGTTACAGTCTCAAAAACTTGGGAAGACCCTGATGGCAGATATGTGTTTGTCAAACTGGGTATTGGCGATACACATGCTTGCATAGGATCCGTTTATGCTCCGACGGGTACGGAAAACCTTTTCTTCTTCAATTTAATTGCATTTTATCAGAGAGGTGCCTCCCAGTACCTGATAGGTGGGGATTGGAATCTGGTCAGAGACCCAGTGCTAGACAAAACAGGCCCTCTTGATAAGAATAACGCAGCGGAAAGAGCTCTTTTGGGCAATATCATTGAAGATCATGGTCTGATTGACCACTGGCGCCTATCCCATCCAACTGACACTGAATATTCCTTCTCCTCCCCCACTCATGAAACCCTCTCTAGACTAGATTATTTTTTAATCTCTCAAAGGGTTGTTCAGTTAGTCCATGAATCTCATATTTTAGAAGCGCCAATCTGTGATCATTCCCCAGTGCTATTATCTCTTGAGACCGGACTGACTACACCGGGACGCAAGCTTTGGAGAATGACTTTTCAACGTTATAAAACTCCTATGGGTAAATCACAGCTCAAAACTCATCTTCAAACATATCTTTCTCTTAATCAAGGGTCTGCGCATTCAAGCAGAATCCTCTGGGCAGCAGCCAAGGCTACCATTTGGGGTCAACTTATGCTGCACAGGCCAAAGACAAAATGCTGTTCGACAATTGGAACTAGAACAATATATTAAGACATTTACACAACTATATACTAAACAAGCATTTACAATGCAATGGTCTCGGCATTGTTAAAGTTAGAGCTATTGGCACTGCTCATGACATTAATTTTGTTTATGTTTTTATTTTTAAAACATTTAAAGAAACGCCATTGTTATTTACAGTGTCAATAGCTTAATGTATCTCAAATGCGAGACCTATTGCATTTGCACCCACACACAGAGCCACACACACAAAGCCACCGACAAACACAGAGTGCATGTAAACAGTTCCAATTGCATTATTAGGGATTTTTAGGACTCACGGTGCTTCGGTGCAGCCCTATATACTAATAGGAACAGTCTGCGGATGTTTAGTGGAGAGTCTTTGGCTGAGTTGTTTATTTTGTCGTGTACTTCAGGAGTATTCCCTGCCCAGTGACAGGTCAAAAAGGTGGTCTAACGATCTCTGTTTCATCATAAAGCGCTCGAACCTTTGGGTAATGTCTATATGACTAAATAAATGTTGCCGCACGTTACATTTTTCTTTAATTGGGCTATGAATGGGTGAATTAATTCGTTTTAGTAAACGCCTCAGGTCGGTGACGCCGAATGCGATCCTTAGCACGTGTTCAATAATGGTGTGCGGTGTTTAACCCACCTCCCCGGCCCTTGCTGGCCTGCCTCGCGCGCGTGTGTCCACAGCTCACATACCAGACCAAGCGCCATGAATGGTCCTGCCCTCCCCGAAGCCTCCTGTGTCCCATTAGTTGAAAGTACACCGGGTGGGAGGGGCACGGCTCTGAAAAGCAACCCCCCAACTAAGCAGGCAGTCAGAGCCGACAGCTTGCCAAGGGGTTCCTGACTGCCTCCGGCTGCAGGAGGTGAGTACAGTCGGTATATTTTTTCGTTGCATAAAGTTAATGTTACATGCATTTTTAGAAGGGGTTAGCCAGCCGCCTAAACAATTTGGCGAGGCTTCTAGGTGGAAGAAAGGGGCCATAATGGGGTGACCCTGTTCAATATGCCTGCCGCCCTCTTGGTGTGGGGAAATAGATCCTGGTGCGCCTATGGAATGTGCACCCCTGGTGTTGTTACTAGAGAATCCCATGTCACCGGGACACCTTGTTTCCTCTTCGGGCCATAATTTGAGCAGATCGGTGCATTATGGGAGCTGTCGTTTATTTTCCGCCCAATTAAAGACATTTGAATAGTACAGCCAAAGGCAACAATTTGCATAAGGAACGCGCAGGACTCGAAAAGCAATGCCCCGTAGGACAGAGTCATCCAGTAACCCTAAAAAGCACAGGGACTTCCTGTGTTTTACTCGGATGTGCCCCTGTTCTTCACTGTGCGCATCCTGAGTCATGTGTCTGCTCTGTCTACGTGTGGAGCCATTATCCTGTTTACCATTACACAGTACTGTTTGGTGGATGTCATATGCAGCTAGGCCCCTGTTTCTTCTGCACGTGTTGTAGGGTGAGCGGTTCTGAGGTGTGTAATATCAATACCCATAAGTGATCGCTTCCACACCAGGGATCCGTGTCATATGTAGTCATGTTCATCACGTCAGAGGTACTTGAGTGCGTGTGTAAAACACACGCATGTCCCGGTTCATGCCTGCGCCTGTATGTTCGGTATGATCTGTACAATATGCAGCCATGCTCTTGTTTTTCGTGGTTTCAGCTCACTCTGCCTGACACTCAGACGGCGGGGTTGGTGACATATATACAGCAGACGCTTTGCTTTGGCTGAAGTTTGTGCTTCAATGAAATAATTTAATGATTTTTTTAAACACCACACGCACTTGGGAGGCAGAACCCCTAGAAGGAAGTGAGACTCCAGCTCGATATATATTGTTTGGGACGGGAACTTCAAACGTGCGAATTCTGTTTGTGTTTGGGCCAAAGACGCAACAACGCTGTAATGTCTTCAGTATGGCGCGGGGCTGGAGGGGGCTTGTCTGCACGTTTTATGCATACCTTCTCAGGCATAACAAGTTGTAAAAGTGCCCCCTGTTGCTGCAGGCCAAAGGGGACATATGCAAACACTTTAACACACACAACTCCTGCCAGGCTGAAATATATGGCTCTTTGTAGAGTGGGCCCTTGTGAACTTGGTCTTGCTAAAATGCGTCATTGAGCCACAAACTGTTAGAACATTCCTTGTTTTTTTATTTTTTTTAGAAAGATTAGAAATGCCTGGCGCTTTTCCCTGTCGCACATAGAAGGGCAATTACTTTGGCCGGCACGGTAATGGCAATGCGAGCGGTCCTTGTCAACATGAAGAGGCCTGCCTGCTTACATTCCAGTCTGACGCCATGTCACTCACTGACACCGGAAGACGGAAGGCGTGCTTACAAACAAGGGACACCCTCACTGTACACGTAGAAAAACACGGGAACGTGAAGCTGTCACTAACCATAAACCATTAATAGTAAAATAAATTGCCGTTAAAAAGTCCATTTTTGAGGCCGAGATGACCACGGTAGCCAGCATGACGTGACCAGCCCTGTCCTGTTGCACGCATCCTGCTCACAGGTCTGAAGATAAGTTTAGCTGGAAAGAGGGTTGTTGCTCCCCCGGGAGGGTTGTTGCTCCCCCGGGAGAATGATTTACGGGCTTTCCTTAAGTTGGAGTCTCAAATGTTCCCATAATGATTCTGTGAAACTCATTATTGGCTTGTGTTCCAGAAGTACTGCAGGTCTGTCTGTTACAGACGAACGCTAACTGTCGATGATTGGGGCCAGTTACTAGCCTTTGTTATTGACTGGATTTGCCTAGGAATTGGTTGGTTGGTAACTAATTGCCTGCTTCAAAAGCAAAGATTTTCGTCAGTGCTTCCTGGATGGCTCAAGTGATCTCAACAAGTGATCTCAACAATGGGCACTAGCAATTGAATGCAGTGATCTGTGGGTCACAGGTTCGAATCCCAGCAAGACAAAATGAGCATTCTAGCCTTTCGAAGTTGGTTAGTTGAGTACCACATACTGGGTCATACTGGGTCATAGTAACATCAGTTATTTACATGGGAAAGTTTCTGATGAATCCGCAGATGTGGATTTTCATTCCGCCCAGGCTTACGTGTTGAGCTTGAAATGGTTTCCATTTCAGGGTGCTGGCCAATTCGTAGAAAGCAGTCCGTGGCGTGCGCTTCACTTACCTGGGCAAAATGAACCTCCTCGGAGTTGCAAGCGCGCGTTTGAGTGCAGGTAAGATTTGCGTAATTAATCTATTTTCATGTGTGGAGCCAACAGCAGGGGGAGAGGACGCCAGGAACACCGCCGCCTTTCTCCGAGGCAGAGCAAATATGCCTCGGAGAAACGCAGCGTCGTTTTCGGATTCGGGGGCGTGTTTGTCTTTTCTCTCCTCCAGCCATTGGCTGGAGGAGAGAATGAGACTTTCTTTAAAAAACACGCCCCCCGATCCGAAAAGGACGGGGCATGATTGGAGTGACGGGACCTCTTCTCCAATGGCTGGCCAGCATTTACTAGGCCAGCCAATGGAGAACAGGGGAGAAGAGGGGCGGGTGCAAGCCCCTCTTCTCAGAGTCATTAAATCTCGGAGCGAGACTGCGCAAGCGCAGCCTTCGCAGCCGAGACCTAAAAAGCTCTTTTACAACAGCGCAAATCACTAGAACAAGCACACATGGCCTTAAATAGCCTTTTTATATCCAAAGCTGAATATGCTTTACAAAAAACAAAAGGACGTCACTATGAACAGGGGGAAAAAGCAGGGCGACTTTTAGAAGGCTCAATTGCGACAACGAGAGATCGCAATGGCTATTCCAGCTATTCAACATCTGATGACATAATGTTGACTCGCCCACAAGATATTGTTAATGAATTTGCTTCCTATTATCAATCATTATATACCCCAGACTCACAGATAGATCATAACAAAATGCTCTCTTTCCTTTCAGAGGTAAATCTACCTTTTCTGTCTGAAGAGGGCAGGCCACTTCTTGAAGGGCAAATTACTAAAGAAGAAATCTTACAAGCTAGAGCTAAACTCCCATACCATGAAGCTCCAGGGGAAGATGGCTTTCCTTCAGAATTTTATCTTTGTTCAGGTGAACAAATAATTGACAATCTATATACTGCTTTTCAGGAAGCAGACAGCAAAATCTCCGTAGGCTGTTTATCTAATAAAGCGATAATTGCAGTCGTACCTAAACAAGGAAAAGGTCCATTCATTTGTAGCAGCTATCGTTGCATATCCCTTCTTAATTGTGGTGTTAAAATCCTAGCCAGTATTCTCTCATCTCGCCTCCATAAAGTCGTGCCCTCTTTAATTCATTATACCCAAGTGGGATTCATGCCTGGACGTTCTTCAAGAAATCATCAGAGTACATTGGCACATACACTCCACTTTACCAAATCCCTTCAGAATGATGTATTGGCACTATCACTTGATGCCAAAAAGACATTTGACCAAGTGGAATGGCATTATCTTTTTCACATCTTGGAGAAATTTGGTTTAAGATCCCAATTTATCCAAAAAGTGAAGTTATTGAACCAACACCCTACTGCTCAAGTTAATTGTGGAGGTTTCCTTTCAGACTCCTTTCCAATTTCTAGAGGTACAAGTCAAGGTTGTCCGCTCTCCCCCCTTTTATTCCTCCTTGCTTTAGAACCTCTGGCAGCAGCTATTCATCAATCTAACAATATTGTGGGAATCTCTCTTCTGGTGGGAGACTCAAAGATTTATCTGTACGCGGATGACATATTGCTCACTATTACTGATCTGCCTCGTTCCCTGCCTTCATTGCTTAAAATCATAGAGGAAATCTCCTCCTTCTCCGGTTATAAAATTAATTGGGATAAGAGCAAAGCACTTCCTATATCTGTTGGCACTACTAAATCAGCCATTCAGGGCTTTCCCTTCCACTGGAAATCCCCACATTTACAATACCTAGGTATTCTGGTGAATAAAGGGACAATTGGAATGGTTGCAGATAATCTCAGTCTTTTGATAACACAGATGCAGGTGATTTTGATTAATGGAAAGTATTGGAATTATCCATATGGGGAGGGGTTCAAGCTGTGAAGATGGTCACGCTTCCACGTTTTCTTTATACTCTTGGTATGCTACCCCTTCAGATACCTTTATCATCTCAACGTCTTATAGATTCTAAAATCAAATCCTTTATCTGGGGATATGCTAAACCTTGTTTAGCTGTACATAAACTGAAAGCACATCATTCTCATGGAGGGCTGAGCCTCCCATCCATAGAACACTACAATTTGGCACTACAATTATCACAAATCATATATATGTTGCAAGATACTTCTCACACGCCACAATGGCTACATTTAGAAGGTTATCTACTGTCTGCTGAACTCTGTCTCTAAGCTTTTTATGGCACAGATACCAGTCGCCAAGATCCTCGCAATCCACTATTGGCTGCAATGCGCAAAACATGGCTGAGAGCCCATTGCCTTTTAGGTTTTAATTAACGCATCCATGTCAAAGCCCAAATATGGAACAACAATGCTGTACGTGTCAAGGGGAAAACCATCTATTGGCCCCCATGCAAACACGTGGGTATTTCTACTCTAGATCAACTTCTGCATGAAGGTAAACTCAAACCCTTTGACCAACTGTCTGAAGAATTTGGTCTTCCATCACACCAAATCACGAATTATTCTCAACTTCATTTCTGCCTTAACAAGGCTCTAGGGGCATATCCATGGTCTCTCCAAACTTCACCAATAATATCCTACCTATCTACTTGGGGAACTCATAAATGGGTTATCTCTGGTTTCTACATACTATTCACATTACAATTATTTTCCCAACCCTTATCATGTGCTCTCCGTCTCAAATGGCAAGCGCGCCTCTCTGTTACCGATAATGATGAAGAATGGCTTGAACTCCTGGACAATTTAACTAGAGGAATCAGAGAAGCACGACAGAAGTTTTGCTTGTTCAAGATTTTTCATGATTGGCATTGGTCTCCAGCAAAACTAAATAAGGCTGGACTTCTCCCTCATACCAATTGTTCGAGGTGCGATGCCCCTGGTTGTGACATAGTACCACATTCTCTGCTCCTGCCCTATGGTTCAATCCTATTGGTCCTACATAGGCCAGGTTACATACTCTGCCTCTGCATTTACCGTTAACATCAGCCATCATCCTCTTGCATGATTTCCGAACTTCACCACACCTTTCCAAACCACAATGCCGTCTTTTACATATTGCTCTAGCTACAGCTAAAATATGTATATTACAACAATAGAAATCTCCGATTCCATCCTCCCAAGAGTCCTGGCTGGTGACTATGGTTCAAACTGCCTCCTATGAAAGAGTTATCTACACTTTACATGACCAGACACCACTATTTAATCAAATTTGGGTTCCCTTTTTACAATTGAATAATGACTCTGTGATAGACAATGTTGCTAACCCCATAGTGGATACCACAATACCATAACTCGTTACTCCTTCTTATTTTTCTCTCGTTTATGTTTTTCTTCTCTTTTTTTCTATCTCAACTTTTTGCTGAAGGTTTAGATACTAACACCGAGAACATGTAATTAATTCTCTCCTATCTCATATCTTCTGCCTTCTTTCTTTTACCTTTGGATAATTCTATTATAGAGTTTACCATACTATATGTTCTATTTATTTTATATTCGATTACATTGACATTTCTCCTTTATTATTATTGACCGTCTTTCTACTCACACTTTTACTATCTTTCTTCCCACATAATTCATTGTAATTTTATACTTCACCCAATATCACGTTCTTGATCTTTTGGCTTAAACTTACTTTCTATCCTCTCATTTCTCCTTAGAACTTTTTTTTATCAAACCACTTATGGTTTTACTCACAATTAGATTTCTATATTCGTCTTGAATCTTATTATTGTATCATTTGTATTTTAGTAAGATAAATGTGATTATTCATCTTCATTTTTCTGAATTCGCTTATTTCATTATTTCTGTTGTAATTCCAATGTACTTCACATTATGGAATTACACATTCCCGTATTGTATTGCATTGTATTTATTAAATACTAATAAACAATTTCAACACAAAAAAAAAATTGAGTAAATGAGGAAGTATGAATCTGAATGTGTTTAATGATCCCTTTTATATTTGAATATAATTAAAACAGTGGATTGGGTATAGGTAGGGGACTACGGGTATAGACATGGGATCCAAATTATGTATGGTTTCTATGGATTTCTAGAGTATTTACACTATAATTAATCATGAACAAGAACTGAAGGCTCTGAAGAGCTTTTTATTCACTCGATCGACTAGTTTTGAAACATACACAAATGCTTTTGGATCTGACAGAGTTTGTGCTAAAGACATTTTCTTTCCTTTTTCAGGACTGTATGTATCCCCATAAGAGCGGTAAGGCAATGGGGCTGCGTTTTGCTCCATCATACACTAATCTCTTCATAGGTGTCTTTGAAAAACACATAAGCTTGAAACGATGAATTGTTCTGTGCAAATGATGAGATTGTCCAGTGGAGAAGATAGATCAAATATATTTTTCTAATTTGGAATGGAACAACTAAAGAACTGGATCATTATCACAGTTTTTCTAATAGAAATGAATGTACAGAAGTGCTAATTTTGTGGTTCTTGATACTGAACTATATATTGCACAAGACTGATAAAGTAGGATACATAGGACACCAACAGCATGCAACACCAATCTTCATGCTAAGTCAGGTTATGAACATTCCTTATGGAGAACTATGAAGAGTCAAGAGAAACTGTGGTCAGAATGAAGTCTATGTTGTAGAAGGCAGATAGTATTGACAGGTTGAATCTCTAAATCAGATTATAATCAGGATGAATGCATAAGAGTTATAACAACTTTCTCAAAAGAGAGTAGAAACAACTTTCTTAATGGAGAGTAGAAAAGTAATGCATATCCTGAAGAAACATTGGAATCTTTTGAAACTTGATGTTAATTTAACTAAACTGCTAACAGGCAGACCACCGATTACATTCATGAGAACAAACTCCCTACAAAAGACATCAAGCCCAAGTGACACTATCAGCTACAAGAAACAGCAGCCGGATAAAGCCTGACTGCCCAGTCTTCCATAGGGCATTTATAAATGTGGGTCCTGTATTCATTGTAAGTATGTAATGGACAAATGTGTTGAATTTGTTGAGAGGACTACTAAGAAACCATATGCAATCTTGAATTTTATGAATTACAATTCGACTCATTGTGTCTACATTATATTTTGTGTATGCCATAAAATAGACGCTCGTTCTACAAAAAGAACTATGAAATCATATTGGAAAGAACACTTATGAGCCATACTTAACAAGTACAAGACATACCTGATTGTGAATCACTTTTGGGAAAATCTTGAGTCATGAAATTCCGAATATTAGATTTGTAGGAATTCAACAGGTGTATAGTGATAGAAGAGAAGGTGATAGAGTTTTTAACCTGAGGAGATGCGAAACTGGGTAAATCGAGAGATTGAAGTCTGTGGACTTTGGTTGAAATGTGGATAGAGAACTCCTACATTTTTATTTGATTGAGTGGTTTCAGTCTAACTGTAAGATATTAGCTGAGACCCACATAGATAGCAGATGTTGGATTAGCACAAGATGTCTATCTGAATACGGTATAGGGGCTAGAGTATCCGTGATGACTTCTGACGATGTAACTTAGCAGTAAATACTTGTTTTTCTCTGTTTTCTTATATTTAAATTCATTATTAATGTATCTGTTTATGTCATATTTGTGTTTACCTTTACATGTTTTATGGGACAAATATATAAAAAATTAGGTGAGTAGCTAGAGGGTTTGCATCTAAAGTCTAGAGTCAAACTGGAAGATATTAGATGTGACCCAGGTGGATATGAGATGTTGGAGTAGAACTAGATGTTAATCTGAGGTGTAGATGAAAAGGGTATAGGGGTTAGAGTATCCATGATGACCTCTGGAGATGTAGGCTGACAGCAGTAAATTATTGTTTTTCTCTGTTTTATGATGTATACATTTTTCATTTGTCTGTTTATGTCATATTTTTGTTTAAAGTTACATGCCTGATGAAAAAGAGATACATACAAATTTTAATTAGGAGAGTGATTAGACTTTTCACGTTAGGAGAGGTGAAATACCATTGAGAGATAACCTGAGCTATGGCACCAAGCGGTAATATAGTGAAACACACTAAACGTGTCACGGTGGGGTGCGAGTCTCGACTGTACAAGTATTTTGTTTAGGACTTAAATACAGTGCGGTATTTGTATTTTTTCTTTATTTACTTTTTGCTGTTTTAGTTTTGACTAATTGCCACTACTTTTATAGCTTTAGCTACTAAATTTTGATCAGATATATTTATTTGGAACATAAGAAGTGATGCAGGCCTACCACTGGCAATTGTAAATATTTGTGTTAGTAATGTTCACTATTTGGGTCTGAAGTAGGTTGGCGTTCTACATGTTAAAGGAAGTGCTGAATGACAGGGAGATTATGTGTATTCTGATTCGTTAATTGCCAAATTTAGCACAAGCGAAGGGGGTTTCTGTTTTCCCTTCCTGTGTTTGTTGTGAGTGCTGAGTGTGAGAAGGTGAGTTTCTAGTATGAAGGACTAGTTTGAGGAGATTGGTGTGATTTTTCTGTTTGACTGGATTTGTTTCTTCATTGACAGTGATGTGAAGTTCTTATTATGGATTTGTTGCAACAATTATGCTTGACAGCTTTCTACATGGAAAGGTATAGATAACTGGATGAGGGAAACAGGCATGTTATTTCATGTTTAATGTTTTCACTGGGTTTTCTTTGGGTTGTTTCTTTTCTTGTGGTAGCAACGGACAGTGAGTGTCATGACTTGTGTGGTGTCTGTTACTTGCTTTAATTATTATTGTGCTCAACGGTGTTCTTGATTTCAAATAATTGGTTTGTGATTTTTCTTTGTTTGGACTTTGGTTGCTTCACCATGAAAAATTAAAGGGATGAGATACAGAGCTATACTGCTTTTGAGACTTGTGAGGTCCCTCTAGGGGCATATACTTACCAGGACTGTCTATATTGCAATCTTTATAATGGAGTGAAGGAATCACCAATCTGACTTTTCGTGAACCAGATGTTTATTATTTGTATTACGTTGAAGAAGCGGAAGTCATGAATGCTTTGTACTTAATTATTACCTTCCCTGAGGTAATACTATAAAATTATGATCAGTAAATAGAGAGTGGACACAGAATTGTTGTAGCTTGGTGAGTTCATCTTTCAATTTTGTAAAACAGGAAGGATGATTCTGAATATGTTTAGTGATCCACTTTACATTTCAATATCAGGGAGCAATGATTACAACTGTTTATAGGGTACAGACTGTGCTGGAAATGTTTGTATTGAATGTTCACTGTTGTGGATGAGATGTATAATCAATATATTGAGAAAGTATTCAGAATTGTGTTAGCTAGGTGAGCACATTTTTAAATTGAGTAAAATTGAAAGATGAATCCGATTATGTTTAGTGATCCTTCCTATATTTTGAAATATGGGAGAAATGATTAAAACTGTTAATAGGGTATAGACTGTACTGGAAATGCATGGATTGCATTTTTACAGGTATAGATTGGGTGTATTTCTTTGTGATATGTATTTATGATTTGTGTAATATATGTGTTGAACTTCATTATGTTTCAACTTAATTGGATTGTAGTTTCTTCACCTGTTTATCTAATTTCTAGTGGATAGTGGGTGTCTCAAATGTAATATCTTTATGTCACATACGGATTCCTGTAGATAAATCAGATTTAATAACTTCATGTCACAGAAGAATTCCTTCTGCCTACAAAAGCTTTTTTTTATCTTTGTTTTTTTTCCAGCCCAGAAGAAGCAATAAGATTCGCTGAAGCTCTGCAAAGACTATCAAATGATCCACACACCTAGGGCATATCTGCCATTGCTAGCCAGCAATGTATACATTGAGAATTAATCTACAGTGATGATCTAACTACTTCTACAAACAGCACGTATACACTGAACATCTAATCACATGTGCGCTCAAGATTCATCTGCAATAAACAACCAGGGATTGATGTATTTCAAACTCATGTACAATGATTGACAGGGATTGATGCACTCAAGTCTCCTCTTCAGAGAATGACGAGGGATTCATGTAGTTAAGACTCATCTACAATGAATGGCTAGTGATTGAGGTCTTTACGATTAATCTACTACAATGAATGACAAGGGATTCAGGCATCTAAGACTCATCTACAATGAGTGACAAGATATTGAGGTTTTTAAGACTCCTCTACAATGAAGGACAGGGATTGAGGCATTTAAGACTCATCTACAATGAATGACCAGAGACTGACTTGTTTAAGACTTACCTGCACTGATTCATTAATGTATTTAAGACTCATGTAGAATTAATTACCAGGGATTGATGTTTTTAAGACTCAGCTTCAATAAATGATTAGGAATTTAGGTGTTTAAGTCTCATCTAGAAGACCTGTCCACAATGTAGACCCATCCATCTGTGCATGCAAGAGTCACCTACAGTACATTTCTAACTATAAATACACTGAGAACTAATACACAATAGCGATGCACGCCTCTGAACATGCTGGACCCATCTACAAGGAACACCTAACTGTAAATGCAAGGCTTATTGACATCGACTATTTTTAGCATACGCATACCTTGCTGATATTTGATTAACACATTGCTAATCTTTTGCAATTGATATCAAAACAACTATTTGTCAGATATTAACTGTTGATGAACATCTAACCAGCTGTGCATATAGGACTCAACAAAAAGGAATATTAATGGATGTCCTTACAGGATTCAACCTTTATTGAGCAGCCACCAACTATACAGCAAGAAGTCATTGATGATGGACATCTAATCGACTGCACATCCAGTACTAATCATGAATATCAGCCGACTATAAATCCAGAATTCATACACATTGGCGAACCAACTATCACCACGTCCTGGAACCATCGAAGAGGAACATTTATTACTCTTTAAATTAAGTAAAGGCAGACAGTAGTCATCAAATCACAATTCATCTACATTGAATATGTAACCAAATCATACTTCAAATACTTATCTGCGATTGACAACTAAGCAACAGTTTTCTACAATAAATATTTGACCAATTAAAGATACAGGATCAATAGTGCATCCATCAGTCACTTATGATGGACATTCACCATACTGCACATCCCAAATTCATTAATGAACATGCAACCAACTTCATGTCCAGGACTTGTTAGCAAGGAACATTTAAACATATGTATGTAGAGTATTAATATACAATGACCAACTCTGCATCCATCTAACTGTATTTCCAAGGTTATTCTACAATGCTTGTCTAACGGACTACACAATATGGATTCGTCTACAGTGGATGATGAACCATGTATGACCAATGGATTCATCTGTGGTGAACATATAACCATCTCCGATAATCAACCATTGCACACCATAGATAACTCGTATATGAGTTTTGTTTAACCAGCTGTACACAAAAGAAGAGGCATATGTACTAAATGTTAGTTTGAAGATTGAGATTGAACTGCTAAAGGCATTACAGCATCCCCTGTGATGATATTGTAATGAACTGTGCTTCGAGGCTGGATCGACATTGGGTAGCCAACAGCTTATAAATCAATAACTCCTTTAGGATACATATCTACCAAACCAGACATCTTTAAACTTCCAGTACTCACCTACACATGACTCCACCCATCTATACATTCCGAGCTTCTCTTGGATAATAGTGAATCAACAATACATCTATGTCTCACCTAGGATGGCCATCCAAACTTTTCTACAGCCAGGACTAGCCTGTAATAAATATCAACTCAACTATAACTACAATAATCAGATACAATCAACATATAGAAATCTCTATATGCAATACTCATGTACAATTGGTATCTAAATGTTGAACACTATGGACTCATTTACCATGAGCATCTAACCAAATGCATGGTCCACATGATTAATATGTAATTAACTATACATCCTAGGCTCATTTGCAAGCAACAGCCAAGTGTTTATACATCTGAGACTCATCTTTGGTGAACATCTAATCAACGGTACATCCCGGGCAAAGGGCACAGCTAAATGGATACCAAGCCCTCTATACATTCAAGATACAACTACGCTGAGCATCTCATCTAATGTACAACCCGAGCAGACCTAAAATTAACATTTAACCAGCAGAACTTCCAGTTATCACCAAAAGTTAACATCTAACAGTGAGTATGCAACCAGTTACATGCAGGAGTCATGTAAAATGAATATCCACCCAAAGGCGCACCTAGGATTCACGGATAATTACTTACAATGAACTGTGCATCTAAGACTCACTGATAATGACACGTAACAGTCTATCCAGGACTCTCTATAACCAAGTTCAGAGCAGTACTCATCCCTGACATGTTGATCCACTTCGATACCTTTTCAGGGTACATGGTCCAGATCATTTACTCAGCTGTCACTCACTCAGGTGTCAGTTTAGGATTTGTCTAGTAAGCTCAATAACTATTTTACTCTATGTGATATGCCAAATTTCCATGCACCGACAATGCCAGAATCATGCATAAAATTCATGCATAGATCGGTCCATTTGTAATTCCATTAGCACGTGTCTTCAGCGAAATGTCTATCCATGAGCCTTGGAATCATCTGCTATACATGTCCAACCAGTGCTGTGAAAGTGTCATCTACCTATTCTTCAAGAGGACTCTTCATCCAGGATTCATGAACCATGGATTCATGGTGTCATCTACCTATTCTTCAAAAGGACTCTTCATCCAGGATTCATGAAGCATGGATTCATGAACCATGAGTATGTATCTAACTCTCCATGCCTACCACTACATGTTTCTGTTCTGCAACAAATCCATACTAACCTACAACACACCTATCAGGTGAACCTGCAGGCATATGGATGTCATACCACAAGCCACCACGGGACTGCATGGCAGGTTATATCGGACTTGGGTACTCATGTAAGTGATGATAAAAGATTAGTGTAAGCACCAAGGGTGTAACATTCACTCAACTATCCAGAACAAGTGCAAGGAGTGAGATCTGCAAGGCTCCAACCAGGGGTTAGTAAAAGCTCTCATGCAGCAGGAACCCATGTCTTGGTCAATGCGTCCACACTTGACGTCTTGCCGGGCTCTCACCATGCGTAGGTAGTTCATCAGGCTGGTGCCGTGCTGCCAGATCTGGGAGGTTGTGCAGGAAAGTTGCTTCACCCCAATCTCCTGGCTGCGATTCAGCTCCCTCACGGCGTTCACCACCACATGGACAGCATCAAACATCAGTGCTGCGGACAGCTGAAGGTTGCAGTTTAGAGCATGAAAGAAAAGGGGATACAGAGGGGAAAGGAATGAGATATCTTACGTTAGCAGTGATAGTTGATTAACAACCCTTTTGTGATGCCGTGAATCAGCCAAATTCAGACAGTCTCCTAGACCCTCCCCCACAATTCTAGGGATGAGAAAAGAACCTGCAAACCCTGAGAAGCTCCTGTGGAGCCTTATCCCAGAGAGAAGAAGAGGAGGGTCGAGAGGCAGGTGTGACTAGGTCACAGGTGAAGGATGGCATCTAACTTACATTCCCATAGAGACAGTGTTCATTGAAGAACCCTGTATATCTTTCCAGGAAGGAAGTAGAAATTCCTATGAGGCAAAATGAATCACTATTTGCAGAAGACTTCTGGGGCAGTATTTTACAAAGTGCCCCAGAGGCGCAACGAGCATTTGCTCCCGCTTTCAATGCCCCCGGGGCACTTTGGTATTAAAGTAGGGGCCGGAGACGCTTGTGCAGCCCCTTCTGTAATACTGAAAGCGCTGGTGCACATACAGGGCCAGCGCTTTCTCGAGAGGGCATTCCCTCATTTGCATGAGGGCGTGGGCCCATGTAAGTGAGGGAACCCCTTTGCCTCTGCACATGCGCCACATCATAGACGCAGGTTCAGAGGCAAAGAAGCTGTCAGGGGGGGGCACTGACAGTGTGCCACCTAAAAGGTGGGGCACTGTCAGTAGGCCCCTCCGGTGGGGGGGAAAGGGTAGGACACCCCAGACATACCCTTGCAAGTGGGTGCAGTCACTCACTGAACCGCCTACAAGGGGATCTCTAATCTCCTTTGAAAGTGCAGGCGGGTTGCCGCCGGCACAGTGAAACACGGAGTGGCTGCGCTGGGGGCAGTGCAAGTTCGCGTCTGCCCTGGGGGCAATGAATTCTATGTGTAGGGCGCACTTTCCCTGTTTACACCTGGCACACCTGTTTTAAGGAGCGCCGGGCGCAACAGGTACAGTGCGCCCAATACAAAATAGGGCCCCGGCTGGTCTCTGAAAGATGCAGCCTTGAGTAGCCCTGGATTAAATGTAAATCACATCGGCATAATTCACGTAATTTTAGAAATTCCACTCTACTCTTGTTGCACAAAATTACTGAAGTTACGCCAGTAAGTCACTTGCTGTAACTAATTAAGCCATCGTTTACAGCAAAATTAAAGCATATTAATGCAGGAACAACTCAAACAACCAAAATGTGAGCGGCTGTTTGTGGTAATTGTTTTTGTGATATTTTGAAATGTTAAATTTGTCTCCATGTCAAAAATGCGTGTCAAGAAAACATAGTCCTAAATGGGGCGCTTTTTTATTTTTTTTACATAATTATGCATATTGTTACCAACATTTTGAGTAATTATGCGAAAACAAATAAGGTGAATTTTGGACACCCCTAGTCTTGAAAGGGTGAGTGCCAGGATATAGGTTATTAAACAACGATTCCTATCAGTTCAAGTCCTGTTCTGTGCAACAAGTGAAGAGGAGTGATTTTACCAATAATAATGTGGCCTCTCGCCACCGAGCTATCGTGGATTTCAACCCATCAAGCACAGCTCCGTATTTTTAAGAAGAGATTCCAAAACTGAAAAAATTCACCAAACAGAATGCTCTGCACTATAGAATCTGGTCCATGTGGGAGGATCTGAAGTTTCATTATAAAATATGAACCACCTGAGTAGATCTGATCTCTCACAAAAAGATCTGGACCACATGGGCAGATCTGATCTCTCACCATAAGATCTGGATCACATGAGCAGATCTGATCTTTCACTATAAGATCTGGATCACATGGGCAGATCTGATCTCTCACTATAAGATCTGAATCTCATGGGCAGATCTGATCTCTCACCATAAGATCTGCACCACATGGGTAGATTTGATCTCTCATCATAAGATATGTGGACCACATGGGCAGATCTGACCTCACAAAAGATGAGAATGCGGTCCTTGAAGAGGATTAGGGTTTGTACCAACTAATCTTGGCGATCCCTTTCTAATGAGATGTGAATTGGCGCGTTTCTTTAGAAAGATTCGCCTACACTTTTACTTTAAAAACAAAGAGAGTGATACTGTGACAATGGATGATGTTTCCTTGAACACAGGTTTGAAATTACCTTCTAAATTCAATCCACCACATCACCTGGTACCTGAGCAAGTATTGACTTTCGAAAAAGTTGTCACATTTGACATGAGGTCAATCTGTGACTCACAGGACAAACCCTATCTGAACTTACCTGGCAATGAGAAACTGGCCTTACAGACTTTATCTAATGACACCAAGATAACAATCAAACCCGCAGATAAAGGGGGAGCGATTGTGGTTCAGGATACTGTATCCTATCGTAAAGAATGTCTACGCCAATTAGGCGATTCGCGTTCTTATCGTCTCTTGAAAACTGATCCTACATCTAGACTGACTAGAGAAATTGAAATTTTGATTGAGGAAGCTAAAACAGAAGGGTGGATTACACCCAACGAGGCAGATTTTCTGTTGACAAAATATCCTGTTATGCCTCAGTTTTATACACTACCCAAAATTCATAAGTCACAGAGACCTCCACCTGGTCGCCCCATAATTTCGGGAATAGGGTCCCTTCTGGAGCCGTTATCTACCTTTGTTGATTTTTTCCTGAAACCAATGGTGAAAACGATGCCAACATTTTTGCAAGATACACAAGACATCCTCAGACTTCTACCAGAGACACCATTTGATGTAGATAAAGATTATCTTGTTTCTTTTGATATAGAATCATTGTACACCTCGATTCCTCAAACAGAAACTCTCGAAACTATTCGAGATCTTCTAGAATCAAGAATACAAGATATAGATACAATTACACCAGTATCATTTATTCTTGAATGCGCAAGGTTGGCTATGACTGAAAACTTTTTTAGGTTTGAAGATGATATTTATCTCCAAATCTCAGGCACTTCTATGGGCGGTATTTTTGCACCATCGTTAGCCAATTTGTATGTCCATAAGTTTGAACAAGATCATATCTTGACCCCGAGTAATCCATTCCGTGATAAAATACTACTGTGGAAAAGATATATAGATGATATTCTAGTCATCTATGGAGGCACAGCTTCTGATATTCAAGTCTTCCATCAGTGGCTGAACCATCAAAATGCCTTCTTGAAATTCACAGTTGAATTCACGAAAGAACGTCTCCCCTTTCTGGACATTTGTATATATCCCTATCAAGGACACCTTGGTAGTGAACTATACAAGAAGCCGATGGCAAGAAATTCACTACTCACTTTTGAAAGCCATCATCCAAGAGCATTAAGAGAAAATTTGCCAGTAGGGCAATTTCTGCGAATTAAGAGAAATTGTTCGGACCCTGGAAATTTTCAAAAACATGTAAAAAATCTGTCAATGCAACTGAAAGAGCGTCGTTACCCTACGCGTTTGGTTAAGAAAGCATGGAAGAGAGCCTCCAATAACAACCGGGAGGCACTTTTGGAACCCCCAGTGACTAAACAACCTTTGAACAGACTGATGTTTGTGCATACTTTCAGTACCATGACGAACAGGGTGCAAAAAAGTATACGTAGACGTTGGCGGATTCTAAACATAGGGCCTGACACTGTGCCTAGTCCGCTTTTTTCATACAAAAGAGGCACTAACTTGAGGGATGTTTTGGTCCACACAAGGCCTAAGAACATCACATTGACTAAAACCAACACTTTGTGGAATCTGCCTCCAGTACAAGGTCATTTTCCCTGTGGCTCTTGTTCTGTTTGCCCTCAGACACAACATGCCAAACAGATTGACATAGGTACATCAAGACCCTGGATTCTGAAGAAACATACGAATTGCAATTCGGAAAAGGTAATCTACATCATTACCTGTCCATGTTCACTTAGGTACGTTGGAATGACGGTACGCAAAGTAAAGTTACGTATCAGTGAACATAAGAGCACGATCCGATGCAAGAAACAGGCCACCCTTTTGACAAATCATTTTCTCATGCACAATCACAAAGCTGAGGATTTGAAGTGGACAATACTGGAACAGCCATTCATTCCTTTACATGTAAGCGACATCACACAATTCTTGTTTAAAAGGGAGCAGAAATGGATTTATAGACTTCGTACTGATGTGCAGGGATTGAATGATGATATTCCCTGGGCGGCGCTTTGATCATGCCAACCACTTGAATACATTGCATATACACATCGGAACATTTATTATGGTTAGATGAGAGTTCTCTTTTTAAATTGAACAATGATATAACTTTGTTCCTTTGAATAGCATCGGGCTAATATACAACAATTTAAAAAAATGTTGATTTTTTTGGAGCTCCATAACTTATCGGGGTAGCCATTAGACACTCACTTGGCGAAACCGTGTTCATTGGTTCCCTCTTGGATACAGGCTCCGTTAATATGAAAGGCCTGATATTCTAACTTATTATGGCCGTTGATCCCTAGAAGCAGGGGGTTTATTGTTAAATCCACATGACATTGTCCATTAGCCTAATCAATATATTGGACTACATGTCCCATGATGCTTAGTCGCATCATTTTGATGCAATGAATGAGTGTGTTTTTTCTGCTGCCATTGTCCATTAGTGTATAGTGATATACTAAACTACATGTCCCATGATGCCTAGTCGCATTAGTTTGATGTCACTAACGAGCGCGCTGGTTTCAACCGTATTTAAACATGCGACACAGGCGTGCGGTTACCTCCCCGTCCGACTCTGAAATGTTCCGTGGTACCGACGGACAGGTTGGTGAATCTCTTTCTATCGTTAAGGTCTGGGTACTTTGGGATATATTCTGTCTAATAAACGCAAGTGCAGCACAGTATATTTCCTTACTTAAACGGTAGCCTAGATCTTCCGGTAATTAGATATACTTATTAACAAACTGGATGCATTTTGAAAATCAGACTGTCTAACAACTTAAGTCTAGTATAGTATACAGTCTTGATTTTAACGGCAGTCTGGATCTCACAGCAATGAGATATATCGCTAAAGGGATGCACTTGAGGTATCAGACTATCCCATACCTGACAAGATGTACCTAGTTAACTTTGATTAGGTAATATTGTCTATAAGAGACGAGCATGTGATAAGACGTACACTAGAGATTAATATAATAACAAAGTGTACGATTCACTAAAATGTACGCTCTTGATGAAATATGGAACTTTGAGGAAGGATGGTATCTTTTTGACTCTAATTATGATGCTGACTTTGTTACGATGATTTTCGGCTATATGAGTCAGTGGGTCCAATTCCATCATATGATATTTACGCTATAATGCTATATGATGATCTGTGCATTTGAAAGTATATGTAAAGCGAAGCCACATATGTTAGGTCAGTAGCGTGAACATGTACACTAGTTTGTATAGACTGACTTTAGCAACAAAATTTCCTTCATTAAGATCTGAATGAATTTGTCATAGACAGAACAGAGTTATATGCTGATTTGGAAATTAGAGATTTGTGTTTTTAACAATGGACAGGAGGTTAAAAAGGTGTTCATTACCACTTGTCTTCTCATAGAGCGGGGCCTTTTTTATCTGAGCGGATGCCAGGTGAGGTGAGGCGGTCTCCCGTGTCATTGATGGGTAAGAACTCTTCTCCTCTTTTTTGAGCATTATCTAGCTCTCCGCACTAACATTTGTTTGTAGCGGATTACTGTATGTTTTGGTTAGTGACCAGAAATTTCATGATTGATCAAGCAGTTTGACCATACACGTTTTATATTGAGTACTTACCCTTATTTTTGTTCTTTTTTCTCTATAGGATTATAGAAAGATGCTCCCCTAACAAATCGTAAGGAGAGGTTTGAGATAACATTATCTTAAATAATTTTGTTTTTTCACTTGTTTTGAATCTACACAATATATACAGCAGTAGCATAGGTTCTTGTTGGTCCTGACGAAAGCCGGATTAATATTCTATCCTTCGGCTGAAACATGTTGACCTGATTTTTGGACTTGAGCAGTTATTCTGTTAAAACTGCGTCTACACTGTTTTTAAACTTTGTCACATGGACGGATATTATTAAAAGGTTTTTTCTGTCCTAGTTGACAATTTTAACACCACTTCTTTACACTTTTTCATTGTTTTTGCACTGCTTCCATCACCATCATTAATACTTGATAGCCACACTAGGATTCGAGACAGATACCTCATCTCAAGATGAACAGAGAGGTTTAAGTTGCCCATTCTATCTGCAGCCTTGATCAACTTGATGGCTCAGTTAGGGCTATCGGATCCCAAAGGATGTGGGCTGCTATTTTGGTGGCTGATGGGATTCATGATTCATTTTTGATTCATTTTTGATTATGGAAAGTGTCTGAACTGCTTGATCTCTTATGTTAGTGGACCCTAGATTTCTTTGTTGTGATGACAGATCTGATCTCTCATTATAAGATCTGGATCACATGGGCAGACCTGATCTTTCACTATAAGATCTGGATCACATCGGCTGGAATAATCTTTCACAATAAGATCAGGATCACATGGGCATATCAGGTCTTTCACTGTAAGATCTGGACCACATTGGCTGGAATAATCTTTCACAATAACATTTGGCTCACACAGGCAGATCTGATCTCTCACCATAAGATCTGGACCAAATCGGCTGGAATAATCTTTCACTATAAGATCTGGACAACATGGGCAGATCTGATCTCTCACCGTAAGATCTGGATCACATGGGCACATCTGATCTTTCACTTTCACTATACGTTCTGGACCACATGGGCAGATCTGATCTTTCACTATAAGATCTGGACCACATCGGCTGGAATAATCTTTCACAATAAGATCTGGATCACATGGGCAGATCTGATCTCTCAACATAAGATCTGTGGACAACATGGGTTGATCTGATCTCTCACCATGAGATCTGGATTACATGGTTAAATCTGATATTTCACTTTCACTATACATTCTTGACCCTATGGGTAGATCTGGTCTTTCACTATAAGATCTGGACCACATTGGCTGGAATAATCTTTCACAATAACATTTGGCTCACATAGGCAGATCTGATCTCTCACCATAAGATCTGGACCAAATCGGCTGGAATAATCTTTCACTATAAGATCTGGACAACATGGGCTGGAATAATCTTTCACTGTAAGATCTGGACCACATGGGCAGACATGATCTTTCACTGTGAGATCTGCTCTATATGGGCATCTCTGATCTTCTTCACTAAGAGGGTGGAAGCGGCAATGGCTGGGTTTGGATAATGAGAGGCCAGCACGTTTGGAACGCACAGAGCACAGGATCAGGAAGACCTCAATTCATAACAACCTTCAAATGCTCCTGAAGATACACCTTCATACTCTAGACCATCATGAGCATGAATCGTGTGGCAATCAACAGGAACTGTGCTATACGCCGATTTACTGGCTATTGGTCGAGGAAGCAACTGGTAGAAGCTACTCCTACCAATGAAATGATCTGGCTAGACACCAAGGCTGTGATTTAGAGTTGGGTGGTGATTACTTGTGGCAAGGCTAAATCCCATTGAGTAAATCCAGATGGGAATCCACTGGTGGAACTCTGTCGAACCTTACAAATGAAGAAATTAACCCTACAGAGGAAGAAATAATACTCTTGGATTCTCTAACGGACCTCGCACGTCCTCCTGAATTCAGACTTCTTTTCATTGGCACCCAACTTGAAATCAGGCCAGCTAGCTAGTTACCAGATAACACTGACATCCCAACTTTTCCTCAAAGTTAGATTATTAAACAGATGTTGCCCAGTGGTAGAATATTTTGGGGTTCAAGGGGCACTCACCGCGGGTCCTGCATAGGAGCTGACATCGCAATTCTCCCGCCAAGACATGTTGAGGCTGCGCACAAACTCCATGTAGAAGGGGTGGCTGGTGTTGAACATTGAGAAACCCAGAATGTTGGACTGCTCATTGACGATCCCGTCCAGGTGCAAGATGGGAAAATCCTGTAGTGCAAATGCAGAGAATGTAAACTTTGATAAAAATAAGACGTACATCACATGAAGTTTTTCCATCCCACAAGGGCTTCCCACTGAACACAAGGGAAAGATTGGACATCATTTGCTATGGAATGTTCCATACTTAGGACAGTCTTATGACTGTTATGCACACTAGGAAATCCGAAGGATTGACCAAGAATAATTTCCTTATAAAGTGTTTCATCATTTTTTCTAACACATGTAAGACTGTCTTTCTTAAAGCCATGGACAAGCAGGCCAGTGGTCCAGGTTTAAGAGACTCAAAGCCTCTTCAGTAGAGAGGTTTCTTTTCTCAGTTGAGCCCATACACCAGAGGTGACTTAGATGTCTCTCATTCCCATGGATTTTGGCTCACTCTGATGAAGAGACCTCTCCCTTTGTTCTCTCTAGAAGACAGACCTTCAGAGTATGGCTGGGAGGATATTCTTTGTGTTAAGAGTATTCTTACAAGGGTTGCTGAAGAAGCTAAGCGAGGTTAACACATGTCCAGTGCAGCCCTTCTGGACTTAACTACTAAACTGCAGGGGTGCCACCCAATGAACCAAGCTTTGTACAGTCCTGGACCCAGAGGGCCTGACCCGGCCACCTTCCGAAGCTCAAGCTCCCTCTCAAGCAGACCGCGTGTTGGTACAAGTGTTGGGTGCTGCCATCTTGGATGTCCACATCCACAAGGGCAGAACATTGTCAATATTTGTACTGTCGCCATATTCTTTATCAATGTTATTACTGGTGATTCATGTTTTTAATGGTTTTATTGTTATAATTACCACTAGTACTACTGTCATCGCCATCACTATCTTTATTAATATGTGACTGGAAACCTCAAGGATCAGAAACCAACATTCACAGATTCGGTTCAGGTTTGAGTTTCCAGACATTGCTATTATCTGATCTGAAAGTAGAAAAGAGTCGAAACGTTTACACTTATGGAAATGTATCTCGTAAATAAAGTGTGAGGGCGCTAATCCCAGTAGAGGACCTATGCATTGCCATGAGCAGCCCCTGACACTGGAGCAGTACTCTGTTTACTGGACCACGCCGCACTTCTGGCCGGAGCCGCTGGTGGGGATATCACCAACGATCCAATAACTAGAGTTAATGACTGACGCCAAGATCATGAGTGCCATACTAATATCTGTTAATGCCCTCTAAAAGGTAAGTGGTCTGTTGTGAGAGTTGCAGCAGAAGAGTTAAACTGGTAGCTACGGATAGTCTGAATTCGAACAGTTGGTTCTTCTAGACTCACTTCTTTAGAAGGACTCCTTACTCTAAGGCTCTGACAGAATCTGTTCTTCGGATGCCTAACACCCTCAGTTATGTTACATCAGTCTGAAAGCCCAAGTCCCATTTCTCCATGTCCTCTGTTTGATTAACTTGAGTCAGATTTTAATATGAATGAAGTGTAGAAATCATGAGTTCCGGTAAAGAGAGATTTGCAGGTGAGCCGATTCCCTGCACCGGCTCATCTTTGGTATCAGTTCCAGAGGCATGTGCACTTCAGAATGGTTGTGAACTCTCATCCGAGAGCACCGCTCAGGTCTGCAGCGCACACCCACCCACCAGAGAGTCCCTCTACTTGGGTGCACCTTCATGCTGTCAACTACGTCACACAAGCAAGAACATTCATACTTGTGAATCTCGATGCTCCCCTGAACTGTTTCTTAGCCTTCATCCTTAAAAGGCATTTGACAATGTCTCCTGGAATCAACTGTAGGACATTCCTCAGAGGGATGGACGTCAGAGATCCTGTGGGTTACCTGCTAGCTGCATGTCCGCGTCTACTTATCCATGTGCACCGACAACTTCATTGAGCAACCAGTGGCGATCACCAAAGGCACAAAGCCCGGGTGTCCCCCGTGCCCCCACTGATCGGTCTATAGGAGCGAGAGCCCCCCCCCCACACTTCTTAAGACTTGGATCTGACTCCAAGTTCTTGTGCATTAAGACTTGGTCTGCACTTATTAATTGAAACATGGTGGCCTGCTCCTCACAGTCAACTCCTGAAACTTACCTTCCCAACCTACTCACCTTAACGGCCCTAATTCGCAAAGATAACTTGTAATTTGTAATCATTTATACTTATGAGTATTTATTCTACTTTTTGCTTATGTACTAAATCTGAGTGTACCAAGCCCCTCTGGTAAAGTATATGGAACATTTACCTAAATTATTCAACTCAAAAATAACTATTCAAAATATTTTTATAACAAATATAATCTAAATTCATTTTATCCCTTTATTTTAAATGTACAATAAAATAAAAAAAATGCTATAGCACCCTCTCTTTAGATTAATTATGAAATGAAGCTTTGAATAATACAAATATGTTGAATTAAATTATTCAACTCCCAAATAAAGAAAAAATACATATTTTTATTGTGCACAAATAATTATTAAAATTGATGCATATAATTAATTAAAACAAATGTAGTTATGTTTTAATTAAAATATTATTACAATAAATTTAAAATAGGGCATTAGAACATGTCATAATTAAATATGTATTTGTATTAGTTGTGTATGTTTGGCATTCAGTTATACCTATTTGCATGTTTAACTTTTATATGTTCAATAATAACATTTCGACTTTGTGTGGTGCTGGATTTCCTACTGTTTCGTTAGTAGTAACTTACACTCAGATTTTGTTTTTAAAGCAAAACTTCCTCAAAAGCGTAAATTACTCAAAAGTGTAAATTGCCTTTGTGAATCAGGCTCGATTCTCAAAAGTAAATTACACTTTGGAGTATTTAAAACTTTTGAGCAAATTGTTACATTACTTTTTAAATTTAAAATAGGGTATTACAATATTTTATAATTAAATAATAAATATGCACTATTTTTGTATATAATTGACTTTAAATTATATTTATTTACATTCTAAACTATATTAAATAATCACATTTCTTTTAACATTATTTCATAAGGGGGTTTTATTTTAATTCCCTATCTCCATTATTTGCTATGGAGGGGTGCTGTAGTATCACGGGTTGGCCATGTGTGGTGCTGGACTTAATACTGCTTTGTAGTAGTAGCATAAGTAACACTAGGATTTCATGAAGAAGCGAAAAGTGGTACACTTAGTCAAAAGCATAAATGACTACAAAGCGTAAATGACTCAAAAGCGTAAACTACCTTTGTGAATCAGGCTCCCTGCTCTCAGGGTGACGCAAAGCGCACTGGTTCTACCAGAGCAGGTAATGGGGCATCATTTCAGTGTTAATGTCCACAATCTAATGCCACAAAATGCTCAACCCATCACAAGTCATGTACAACATTCCCAATGTTCGATAGGAAAATGTGTCTTTTGCCCTTCTAGGACGAACTAAAGTACAATGTACTGCATGTTTTACCTACATTTCTAATAATGCTGGTGCGCATGACTAAGAGAACGGAAAGATAGAGGGGTAGGCGAGTGCGAGAGAGAGAGGAGGCAGAGAGAGAGAGAGAGGGATAAAGAGAGGGAGAGAAAGGAGATAAAGAGAGAGAGGAAAGAGAGAGAGGAGTGAGAGATAGAGAAAGAGATGCAGTAAGAGAGAGAGAGAAAGAGAGTGTGAGGGGAGCAGCGCGTGAGAGAGAGGGGAGAGGCAGAGCGAGACAGAGAAATAGAGTGAGAGAGAGAGAGAGAAGAGAGAGAGAAAGAGAGAGAGGGGGGGAATGAAGAAACAATGAAAGGGTTCCGGTGGCAAGGAGTGACATATTAGGGAGAAAGGGAGACAGAGAGAAAGATATTAAGGACGCAAGTGTTGTGTTTGCATTTAGTCGCATCACTCCCTCTTCACCCCCACACACCCCACCAGTGAAACTCTCTGTAGCACCAGTCAGAGCAGAGTCTCACTCCCCCAAGAGGCTGCAGACAATAGCTGCCTTCTAGTCTCCTCCACCGCCTACCGTGATAAGACCCTCTGGCCCTCCACCCCCTCCCCTTCACGCCCAAAGGCTACTGGGTGGGTTCATGCAGGTTTCCGCTGCTGACATATCCTGCCCTGCGCTGCTATCTTTAGTACAGTGAAAGCGCCTCGAGGCCTCCGTCCAGAATCCATTCCGCACAGATCCTCAGATCAAGTCGCATCAGAAGACTTCTTCACTAAAGCGCCCAGAGGCCCCGGCATCTGCAGCGTTCGCTGTACGTGATATGTTGGGTCCTCGGGGACTCATCCAAAGTATAGTCCACCTGGTGAGCCTGTCAGCGCTGCCGAGAGGGCAGGCGCCACGAGACGCAGTGTTTCAAGAGGCGCTTTGAAACCTAGTGCCAAAGAGGCCTCTGCCCTGGCATAACCAGGGCAGTAAAAGTGTTCTGTGCTCGGCCACCGCCCCCTGCCCGTGCTCTCCCTCTCTACCCGACTTACCATCGTGGTCAGGATGTATTTGTAGAGGGCAGAGGTCATGCCGAGCTCGGAAGCCTACAGGAGAGAGAGGCAGAAAACAAGACAGGCGTCAAACTTGTGATCAGAGTTTAATAATATGAATATTTGTTTCTACAAAGTGACCAGTGGGTGGCAGTGCAACCTTACACTATTATTGACATTGAGGAACGTTTGTGCAGAAGAGTGCCTCGCTCCTACAGTGTCACTTCTTCAGAGCCCAACATTGTGATTTTCTACAGCAGTGTCAGTCACTGGTATAGAACGTCATGGTGTGAGCACCTGACAGCAGTGTCCTGCCCCAAAACTCATCAGTGTGAGCTCCTACAGCTGTGCCCGCTTACTGGACTCCAGCGGTATGATCTGCCTACAGCAGCACCTCGAACTATTACATAACTCGGCAGTGTAAGCTCCTTACAGTAGCGCCCTGTCACGGTGACGGGACTACAGCAGTGTGAGCTCCTTAGATCAGTGTCCCGTCAGTGTCACAGGCTTCCTTTGGAAGTGTGAGCCCCCTCCATCAGTGCCATGGCAGTGTGAGCTCCCCTTAGCAGTGCCAAAAAAGGGTGATCTCCCTTAGCAGTACCATGACAGTGTGAACTCCCCTTAGTAGTACCATGGCAGTGTGAGCTCCCTCAAGCAGTACCAAGGCAGTGAGAGCTCCCCTTAACAGTGTCATGGCAGTTTGAGCTCCCCCCTGCAGTGCCATGACAGTGTGAGTTCCCTCTAGCAGTGCAGTGGCAGTGTGCCCCCCCCCCCCCCCTCAGCAGTGTCATGGACGTGTGAGCTCCTTTTAGCACTACCATGGCAATGTGAGTTCCCTTAGCAGTACCATGGCAGTCTGAGCTACCCTTATCAGTACCATGGCAGTGTGAACTCCCATTGAAGTGCCATAGCAGTGTGAGATCCCCCTGGCAGTGCCATAGCAGTGTGAGCTCCCCCTAGCAGTGAAATGGCAGTGTAAGCTCCCCCTGGCCGTGCGAGCTCTCCCTAGCAGTGTCAGGGCAGTATGAGCTCCCCCTACCAGTGCCATGGCAGTGTCAGCTCCCCCTAACAGTGCCAAAGAAGTGTGAGTTCCCCCTAGCAGTGCCATACCAGAGTGAGCTCCCTCTAGCAGTGTCATAGCAGTTTGAGCTCCCCTTAGCAGTGCCATGGCAATTTGATCTCCCTCTAGCAGTGCCATGGCAATGTGAGCTCCCCCTAGCAGTGTCATGTCAGTGTGAGCTCTGCCTAACAGTGCCATAGAAGTGTAAGCTGCTTTTAGCAGTACTCTGGCAGTGTCGGCTCCCCTTAGCAGTGCAGTGGTAGTGTGAACTCCCTCTAGCAGTTTCATGGCAGTGTGTGATCCCCCAACCCTAGCAGTGCCATAGAAGTCTGAGCTCCTCTTAGCAGTACCATGCGACTGTGAGCTCCCCCTAGCAGTGCCATGGCAGTGTGAACTCCCTTTACAAGTGCCATGGCAGTGTGAGATCCCCCTAGAAGTGCTATAGCAGTGTAAGCTCCCCTTAGCAGTGCCTTCGCAGTGTGAGCTCCCCCTAGAAGTGCCATAGCAGTGTGAACTCCCCAGCAGTGCCATAACCGTGTGGGATGCCTCATGCAGTGTCATGACAGTGTGAGCTCCCCCTAGCTATGCCAGAGAAGTAGGATTTCCACTTAGCAGTACAATGGCAGTGTGAGCTCCCCCTAGCAGTGCCATGGCAGAGTGAGCACCCCCTAGAAGTGCCATGGCAGTGGGAGCTCTTCCTAGCTGTGTCATAGAAGTGGGATCTCCCCTTAGCAGTACAATGGCAGTGGGAGCCACCCTTAGCAGTACCATGGCAGTGTGAGCTTCCCCCAGCAGTGTCATGGCAGTGTGAGCTCTTCCTAGCAGTGCCATAGATGTGTGAGCTCCCCTTATCAGTGTGAAGCAGAGGGAGCTCTCCCTAGCAGTGTCATTGCAGTGTGAGCTCCTCCTAGCAGTGCCATGGCAGTGAGCTCTCTAGCAGTGTCATTGCAGTGTGAGCTTCCCCTACCAGTACCATGGCAGTGTGAGCTGCCCCTCGCAGTGTAATGGCAGTATGAGCTTCCCCTAGAGGTTCCGTGGCAGTGTGAGCTCTCGCTGGCAGTGCCATAGTAATGTGAGCTCCCTTTAGCAGTATATCAATATGGGGGGACCAATGGGCTTTTTGTAGGTCCAGCATACATGCCCAGGATAATGTGACACAAAGAGGGTATGTTATGTTATGTTATGTTATATGCACTTGTACCGCGCACAGATACTCCGAGGAGTGTCCTGGCGCGAGCCTGAAAAGAGTCAGAGTGAGAGTAGGAGGGTAAAACTAAAACAGAAAAGTTTTCAGCTTTTTCTTGAAAGATCATAGGGTCTTTGACGCCCCTCAAGGCCAATGGCAGTGCATTGCATGCCTGCGCCGCCAGCCGGGCAAAAGAGCTCCCGCCAAGCCTGTGGCGATTAAATCGAGGAATCTGCGCCAAATGTTGGGAGGAAGAACGCAGCTGTCTCGCCAGAATGTAGAAAGCAAACCTCTTCTGCAGATAAATGGGACCCAGAGCATAGAGGGCTTTATGAGCAATGGATAACATTTGGAATTTTATCCAGGCCTCTGCCGGGAGCCAATGCAAAAATCGCAGATGAGAACGCACACTGCACCTGCTGGAAAGGCCCAGTAGGAGTCGGGCTGCCAAATTTTGAATCACCTGCAATTTATTCAAAAGGTATCCTGGGATATCAGCGTACAGTGCATTAGCGTAATCGAAGCACAAGAGAATTAAAGCACGAACAACAGTTTCCTTTGCAGAATTAGGCAGAAGAGGAAGACACTTCCTTAGATACTTCAGGATGCTAAAACAAGTGCCAGCCAACTTCTTAACCTGCGATGAGAAGATTAGGTTCTCATTGAACCAAACCCCAAGATTCTTAACATAGTCACCCTTAAAACTAGGAAGGGGGAACCAGGGGGCCATAGCTTCTCTCTGAAGTCCGTGAGGGATGTGCCGTACAAAAGGATCTCTGATTTCGCCTCATTGCACTTGAGCTGTGCCTGAGCAAGCCAATGAAAGGCCGAGGATAAGCAGTGTTGGGCGGGGAGAACTGCATCCTCGTCAAGTCCCTACGAAAACAGCAGTTGGGTGTCGTCAGCGTAGGCCATCACCTTAGCCCCTAATGCTTCGGCAAGATAAACCAGATGTTAAAAAGAAGGGGGCTAAGGGATGACCCCTGTGGGGCACCCGTGGCCACTGCTTGGGGTGCGGTGGCGCACGGTGGAAGCCAAACCTGCTGAGAGCGACCCTCCAAGAAAGACCTGATCCAACCCCACGTGGACCCGGATACTCCGATCTCCAAGAGGCGATCCAGAAGCAGGGCATGAGGCACAGTATCAAAGGCCGCCGAGAGGCCCAGCATAACCAAAGCGGCCCTCCCGCCGGCATCGAGGCACTCTCAAATCACCTCAGACACCTCCAATAGAGCAGACTGTGCTATAAGCAGCCCGGAAACCCGATTGCGCCGGATGGAGCAGGCCAAAGGTCTCGACGTACTCAGTGAGTTGGTTAGTAACCACCTTTCACAGACCTTGGTATGCTGTTCCTAAAGTGGAGTAGGAGACAAGGAGAGGGAGATAAGTCTGACTTCCTCGTGGGGGTGACGCTCCGAGGTGGGGAGGGGAGGGGAATACCTCCTTTCAGAACTAGGGTCCCCACACACCCAGCCAGCTAGGTGTCATGCTTCATCATTGGGCCTGCTCCTCGTCGGGTCGGCGCTGCAATACCCGACGGGCACCCAATGAGGGTCTCTTTAGCGGAAATCTTTTGTTCCTGCCATTTGGTGAAGGGTGGGTGAGGGGCCTAGCGTGTGTAGGTGCAGTGTAGGGGTGAGAAAAATGATTAAAACAGGTCAGTTAATCCTAAAGTAATTTTATTCTGGTAGGTAAACTGCCTGATAAAAACTATCGAGTAGGGGATGTCTAGGGACTATGTGTCTAGATGTATGCCCACTACTCTCAATAGGTCAACATGTTTCTTGCCTTCGGAGTCAGGAGGATCTGTGGCAATTCTCAGGACCAAAGTGATAATAAAACTATCTACACACTGTGGTGAGGGGAAACCTACCTCTCACGTCGTAACACTGTAGGTCAATACCTACGAGTTTGAGGAACCTAAATAAATAAACAGGAGAACCAGAACAAAAGGTCAAAACAGTGTACTCACAGGGTCAGTGTATCTCATATTCTCTCAGTTTCTATATACATAAGTGACACAGTTGTGCAAATGTAGGAGAGTAGGATCTGCTTCACATGGGTACCCCCACTTTTTGCTGGTGTTTCACTGTTTTTCAACCTTAGTCTGGCTATAGCCCTGCTGATAAGGACCCCAGCCTAGCTGCTTCCGCTCTAAAATGGTTTCCATGTACATTAGGTACATCTCTAATTGGATTCTGGAGTGCCTTACAAGCCCCTAGTTTATGGTATACTATGTACCTAGGGCATAGGTATCTCAGAGGCCTACCAGGAGCTGAAGCATGTATTATGCCACCCCTGTGAAGCACTCCAAAATGGCACCACAGGTCTGCTACTGCAGCCTGGGCAAGAGTGTGCTTGCACCCCTTACTGTGGTATAGGCTACCTATATCACTACTATTGCACACACATATAAAACCTATAAGTCACTCCTATGGCAGGCCTTAACAATCCTGAAGGCAGAGTGCTTGGTTTTTATGTGAGAGGGTGCCCCTGCATGAGCAGAGCCCCTCTGCAGCATTCGGAGAACCTCCTCTGATGCGGTTTGTGGCGCAGCCTGACCATATACTCTTAAGTGCATTATAACCTCGCGGTAAATGCTAACTTTGGACTGGCTGCACGGAAACATGTCGTGTTTGGTGTCCAACACTTTGGAATACTACCCCCCGCCAGTTCTGGCGGCGGGGGTAGCATTCCACCCTTCTAGAGGGAGATATGTTCACTCTGGTCTACCCGGTAAAGACTTTCTAAAGCCCTGGCATCACAAAATGGATGCCACTGCCACAGACATGGGTCTGGCCTCCTGCTGCTGACTGAAACTCCGGCAGGGGAGGCCTGGACAATAGGTTTCCTGTCCCAGGGAGGTGTAACCACCTCCACAGACAGGCAGATGTGTATTGGGGCTGGGCGGGAGCACTCTCTGGTGCTTAGAAGTCCTGCACTGGGGGCACACTTGGTGTCCCTGTTCATAGTCCAGTTCAAACCGGTAGCAGGGGCTACCTGCCCCTGCTCTGGCGCAAAACTGGACAAAGGAAATGGGTGTAACCACCCCTCTTGCCAAACCCTCCCATAGGTGGGTCCCTAGAGTATGTCCAACCCCCAAACTTAGTATAAGTATGGGAACCCAGTCCTTGAAGCTTTAGATTACCCTGGGCGAAACTCTGCAACATATATCCTGGACCTTCGACTTTCTATTTCAACTAGAAGATGGAAGAAATCTCCCTTGGGGTCAAGGAGTGACTCCCCTGCTTGGCAGGCACCAAAGAAGCAACTGTCCGGTCTGCAACTCTGAAGCTCCTGCCGGACGCCGAAGTCTTTGCATCACCAGAGGTGGATTTCCAGACTTCCCCGAGCCTACCCTAAGTCCACAGCAAAGTTGAGGCCCGTGGCTATCGTGGGTAACGTAGAACCGTGACCCCTGGACACCATGATCTTTTGACGATCCATCATCTTCCTGGTCTTCCTCGAAGTTGTGCTTTGGTGTGAGAAGTTGGCCTGGTATATGATGCTCACTAGTTAAAGTGATCACCTTGTACCATGCCAAGCAACCCTTATGGTGTGGTTGTAAGTCAACCTTTTCGGACTAGCTGCCCTAGTGGTAGCGTAGGCTAAGCAGTCTTTGAGGCTAAACTCGTGAAGCGTGTTAAGCCAGCTGTTTTACCAAATGTAACCCCCTTTTATACCAATGAAAGGACACCACACAGATATATATTCAAAATATATATGTATTTATTTCTCAAAGTAACCCCTAGTCTCTTTATGAGCACAGGAGCACAAATCGTCAAACAAGATTACAGTAGAATACACAGAAGTTGCACTTTATATGGATAGGCCCTGGTGGCCGCTCGAACAATATACTAAAATAGTGGTATAAGTACCATGAACAGAAAAGGGAAAAGGCCTAGGGCCTCTAGAATCGCTGGGCCTACAAGGAGCTAACTTCAGTTAGTGACCAGGAGGTCCACGGGTGGCGTGTGCAGAGCAAATAGTCACACGCGTGCTCCCATAGGTTTCAATGGGTGCGTAAAAAGTACAAAGTTACTGCAAAGAGGATCTTCCGGATGGACTAGGAACTCAAGATTTGGAACACAGGCACTAGAGATGTAATACTACACTTGGGCACAGGTGTGCCAGCTTTACCTCACCCACAGGAAGCGGGTGCATAGGCCTCGAAGTGCGTCGGGTTTCTTCTATCTGTTCCGTGGAGCTTGAAGGCAAAGATGCTGCAGGCGGTCGGTCCGGGAGAGATGCAGTGGATCCAAGAGTGGATCGGAGATGTTGAAGACCTGTAAGCAGAGGGGACAGTGTTCACAGTCACTAGCCAGTGACCGGCGTGGCACCAGGTGGGTACCAGGCAATGTCGGGTGCAAACAGGAACGAAGGTGTAGCTTGTCTCTGCAGCCACGTGGTCCCTGGAGGTCGACGATGTCCAGGAGTCGGTTCACGAGCTGTCCCACGCAGGCTCTCGCTGTCGGCTGTGTCGGCGACTTGATCGAAGCAAACAATCCTTGGCAAAAGCAATTGTTGTAGGAGATGAAATAAGCTGATGGTTCTGACCAGCAAGGTCAGAAGGACTGCTCCTTTGGAGGGGAGCAAGGGCCAGTCTGGATCAACCAGACCAGCGGTGTATTTTGTGAAGTTCGTCGCCAAGATGGCTACTAGCCAGCGGGCCAGCAACCGGTTAGGCGCGTCGACTGGCAAAATGCAGAAGGGCCCCATGCAGATCGTGGAGATGCTGGAGGGCTCCCCTTTGGTGCAGATGCTGCTCGAGAGTTGGGCTTCTCAGATCCCAAAGCACAACTTGGAGGGAGCCTCGGTTGTTGCACTTGTCAGCTTGTCGTGGTCGTTTCAAGATGGCTGGCTCCACGTGTCTCGGTGCCTCCACGGGTCTCCTCTTTTCAGGGACTGTGGATCGGGCGGTGAGAGGTCTGGAGGTCCAGGTCTTGTCAGTCTCTGGGCTCGGGCTCCGGCGGGAGGCGGCGGCAAAGCAGACGTTGATTCGCTGGATGGTGCTTGCGTTAGCAAGGTGGTCACTCCCTGACCACAGGGGAGATTGGCTTCAGTCCTCTGTGCAGCAGAGCGTCGAAGTTCCCGTCTTCTTCTTAGTTTTAAGTTGATTCCAGGATGTCTGAAGTCTTAGGACACAGCTCCTACCTTTAAGCGGATTCTAGGGGCCGGACTACCTGCTAGGTCCCTCCCTATGGGTGGGACCAGGAAGGGGGGTGGTTACACCCCCAATCCTTTGTCCAGCTCGCCCCAGGCCCGGGACTGGTGTGCCCCAGGACCGGTTTGAACTGGCATATGCACCGAGGCTCCTTGTGAGCCACAGGCATGTCTGGTTTCTTTCAAGCCCTACCTGACCAATACACAAAATCCTGTCTGGGGTGGTGCATGCACCTCCCCTGGCAGGAAACCCTTTGTCCACACCTCCCAAGCTGGAAGGACTCCCAGCAGCAGGAGGGCAGACTTGTGTCTGTGGTGGCAGCATCCATTTTGTGGAGCTGAGGCTATGTCTGATTTTACCCGGGTTTCAGGTACTGTACATGTCGTGTCCCTCTAGAAGGGTGGAATGCTAACCCCTTCGCCAGAATTGGCGAGGGGTTAGTATTCCAATTCGTATGACACCTTACTCGACATGTTTTGATAAAGCCAAACCAAAGATAGCATTTAACCGCGAGGTTCATAATGCACTTAAGAGTATATGGTATGACGATATCTGGAAACAGTAGAAGGAAGTTGTTCCGACCACTGCAGACAGGCTCAGCTCATGCCAGAGCACCATCTCACGTGGAACCAAGCACTCTGCCTTCAGGATTGTTAAGGCCTGCCATAGGAGTGACTTATAGGTTACCAGGTGTCTCATTTAAGGTTAGGTATAGGTATACTACACCTTAGTAAGAGGTGATTACACCAACTTACCCCAGCTGAGTGATCAGCCAGTTGTGTCAAATTGTTAGGCCAAGCCTGGGGTGGCATATTACATGCTTCAGCCCCTGGCAGGCCTTAGATACACCAATGCCCTGGGTACCTAGTGTACACTGGTACAGGGGCTCACAGGGTGATCCAACCAATTGGGTATGTACCTAGGGTACATGGAGTCCATTTTAAAGAGAGAACAGCCAGGCTGAGATCCTGAATGGCAGGATCTCAGGCCAACTAAGTCGAAAAACCAGCTAGACACTAGGCAAAAATTTTGGGGTAACCATAGTCAGATATCCACCTTCCTATATTTGGGCTTCGAGTAGCCGTAGCCTTTAGCACCTCCTGTACCAAAGAACTCTGGCCTACACTCCATGAGTGACCCGTGGGCCAGTTTCAAGTGCGACCGCTCGAGGCTCCTTCACGATCTCTAGCCCTTTGGCTAGTGGGTCCCCACGAAGGCAACTCCTCTTCTGATTGGGCTTTCGTGGTTGCTCCAGACGTGCCCCAACTTACCCTCGCTGGGTGAATCCCCCAGACCTTGCTGGTCTACACCAACGTCCTTTTTCTATTTCCATGTGACTTGCCATTGCCAAGGCTTGTTATGTCCTTCCTGGTCGCCGACACCGCAGCACTCGACAGACTTTGTGGGACAGCTCGAATCCAGTTCCTGGTTGTTGTCGATGCCTCCTGGACCTCGTGGCTGAAGAGTCAACACACCCGTCAACTCACCTGAAGCACCCGGCATTGGACTATCGTGCCCCTGGTCACTGATAAGTGACCCAGACTCTGTGCCCTCTGCTTTCAGGTTCCTTCCATCCTCGATTCAGGCTTGGATCTCTCCGGACACTTCTCCTCTTCATGGCAGCAGCACTTCTTTGCCAGCTTCCATTGAAAACAGCGATGCGACCCGACACCAAAAGACACCTATGCACCCAGCTTCCCTGGGTTAGGTAACTCGACTACTCCGGTGCTCCCGTGGGTGTTGGCCCTAGACACCTCTAAGTCCAAAAGGGTTTGATCGTAGCCATCCTCTAAGTGTCCTTAAACTCTTAATTTCCAACCGCGACTTTCCCCATATAAGTTAACGGCGATTTGCGCTGTGTTCTCACACTGCATCCGTCCCCCATGGGTCCCCTGTGTCACTACCTTGGGTGGTTCCTTGTGGTCTAAGCACTTCTACAGGCTCTAGGCCTTGTGTCTAGTTCAGTCGTGGTTCTTATACCAATTTATTGGTATATGGTTTGGTACGCCCCTAGGGACCAAACGTATATTTGTGCTATTACTGTTTAATACTGACTTTTAACTTAAGTACTTCGAACTCTAGCCTCATAAAGAGACTAGAGGGGTGTGTTTTATCTTAAATACATATATTTTAAATATATACCTGGTGTGGTTGTCCTTTCATTTGGTCATTCAAGAGATTATAGACTGGTAAAACAAGCTGCTTTACATCCCTTCGAGACTTAGCCTGAAGGCTGCTCTCCATAGCTACCACTAGGATAGCTTTCAATAAAGGTTGTCTTTAACCTATCACCATAAGGGGTTGTTTGGACTGATACAAGGTGCCCACTATAACTAGTGGACAGCATATATCAGGCCAACTTCTCACAGCAAATATTAGTGCATACATCTCATATCAGGTGCCAAAGTGGTTAAAACATGCACACTCAAGGACTTGTGTGCTCCTGAGGAACGCCATAGCCGGGTTAATATCAATGTAGCTCACCTAAATACGTTTTGAGTTATGCCTCATCAGTGTCCGGCGGAACCATGGACAATACACAATACACTTAGTTGTCCTGCAAGGAACAAAGGAAAGTATGATATAGCGTTACGAGTACACCCCACTTAATGGTGTATCCTATTGACCAGTTCACAGTTGCAGACTGTAGGGGCAGAGTCATGGTTGGGGTGTTATGGGTGCAGTACATATACCCCCATTGTTAAGCAATATGGAGAGTCCCAAGTCCAAACAATTACCCAGCGCGACTAACCTCCGCCGCATGCCTCACTGGTTAACGATAGTTGCTTATATTTGTGAGCTTAGAGAGGGGGGTGCCGTGCTAAACTTACAGCTTGACTAAGCAGGACCTCAGCTCCCTGTGGGGCGCATGACGCAGCTGTCCACATGCACCGGAAAAGCTCTTAACCCATACTTATATCTACGGCGTGGCACTAGACGCCGAGGGATACCGAATCATCGGGAGAGAATCCTTGGAATGCACATCCTGTGACCTACCCCTGCCGCCGGAACCCGGGTGGTACTCTGCTGATGCTGGGACCCACAGATATACTCCCCGGTTCGCGTGTTGCTGGGAGCAGCATACATGAAAACATTTCAGAAGAGCAAAGTGGGAGATTTGTTAGAAAAAATCGGGAGAATGGGGCCTTGAATCGGGTTACTGTCATGTATGGGCCTTGGAAGTGTGCTGCTGCAGGATTGGACATTTGAAACGCGAATGCACATTTTTTTCTTACCTTTCAGAAGCATGGAGCGCAATGGCAGGCAAAGAGAGGGTGATGCAAGTGTTGTGCACTGGCCTGGCAGGTTGCTGGCAGTGCATACACCAACCCTCTTCCCCCCCCCCCCTCGTCTGTGTCAGCCCGGACTGAAACAGCTTCCCGGGCACACATACAGCCACCCGAGTACTTCACAGGTCTTTTAAAGACCATTCGCTTGTTAACGAGGCTTTGTTGGTTTTTCACCCCTTCTAGAGCCCCTGCATCGCCACTCTGACTCTTGCTGGAAGAATTAGCACGATACACACGATACAAGCCCTGTCAGCTGAAACCCTGAGGAATCGGGTTTCTGGATGCTTGAATCGGGAAGCGGGAGACTAGCCTTAAAATCGGTAGTCTCCCGCCTGAATCGGGAGGGTTGGCATGTATGGGGAGCAGGTATTCAGTCGTGCTTCAGCTGGGGCTGATTTTCAAACCGGAAGTGGCTGCCTGAAAAACTATGGTGGCCATCTTGTAAAGTGCAATCAAGTTAAAAATTAGTTAGAAGCGGGCATGTATAAAGTCCAAGTTGAATCAAGGCTTTGAGTTAGAAGTCATATTGGTAAAGAAATGTATTGAGGGGGTTATTTTAGTTGTATTCATTTGTTATATTCGTAGTTGGACAGCAAGAATGGTGGTTTGCGGTCACAGTCTACCCTCATACATTTACAATCAAATGAACGTGTGCAGATAACCTCCTCCGCCACGTCTAATTAGCCGATGTAGCTATATACAGAGGTGTATGGTGCAGTAACAGGTGGGACAGAGCACCATGTTGTTAGGATGTTTTTCATGTAGTTACAGTTAGTGGTCCAGACTTGTGTTATAGTGTGTGCCACCTCTCAGGTCTGTGGTGCTAAATCTTGTTTAGCCAAGGTCACTGGGGAGCTAAGCTCAAGGGATAAATTCATGTATTAGCTAAAGCTCCCCACGGTATGTCATCATCAAGTCCATATCTATCAGTGGACAACCTGTGGACCCACCTTTGTTCCATTCCAAATAAGGCACTTTGAGTGGTCTGTGGATGTGCTTCCAAGACCAACCAACGTAGTGAATCTGGAGAGTGGTTGAATTCCCTAAAGTGTGTACACATCTTAGTAGTGACCCTTTGGCAATGGATGTTACTTTTGTGTTCAGTTATGCGAGTCTTAACCATCCGCAGGGTAATTCCTATGTATTTCTTGTTACAAGGGCAGGTGGTCATGTAGATGCAAGGCTCGGTAATGCAGTTAGTGTGTCTAGTTAATGTCCACTTGAAAGTCTCTGATAAAGTTACTTCTTTAACAGTGGATGTTAGCCTGCATACTGCTCATGAGCCGCAAGGGAAGTGTCCAATAACTGGTGGCAAGCTACGGAGGGCTCTTTGCTCAGTGGTTTTGTTGGGTTTGGGTCTGGTATGCAGCAAGATAGCTTTCAGATTCTGGGTCCGTTCATAGGCGAATCTGGGCGTAGGAATCTGTAGTTGTCCAGTCCCTAGGATGGTCCAGTGCTTTTTGATGATGTTCTTGATACGGTTCGAGCCAGGAGTAAATGATGTGACACATGTTAGGATGTCTGGAGTTGATTTAGTATTGACTTCCAGAAGAGCTTCACATGGGTTATTCCTTGCTCTTTTCATAGAGTTAGTGATCTGTCATTCTGGATAGCCTCGTTGCCTCAGGCTGGAGGACAAAACCTTGACTTCAATTTTGTAGTCAGTTACTGAGCTCCAGTTCCATGTGATACGTAGGAACTGGCCTACTGACAGGTTGTCTCTAAGTGCTCTGGGGTGGTAGCTACTGTATAATAAGAGGCTGCTCCGGTCTGTGGGCTTTTTGTACAGAGTGGTACTCAGTGAGCCACTGCTTAGTCTAATGTTCAAATCTAGAAAAGGTAGGTTGGCATTAGAGATGGTGTGGGTGAACCTTAGGTGTTCATTTTGATTATTGATCCACCCCACAAATTCTTCACAAGGAGAGAGATCGCCCTTCCAGAAAATGAGGGTGTCATTGATGAAACGCATCCATAACCTCAAATTGGTGGTATATGGGTTATTGGTGTTCCTTGTGATCTCTTCCTCAAAGGCTGCCATGTATAGGCAAGCCACATTTGGGGCGAAGGTGCTGCCCATTGAAGTGCCCTGGGTTTGGTGGTAAAGCTGTTTCTTGAACTCCAAAAAGTTCTCTGTCAGGGCCAGGTTGGCACACTCCATGATAAACGAGATAGGTGTAGGTGAAGTCCATTCTACTTTACCAAGGGCTGTTTCAATAACCGCCAATGTGGCCTGTTGGGGAATATTCGTATACAAGGCCTCCACGTCTAGAGTGGCGAGGCGGTCAATTTCGTCATTACCCTGCACCTCAATGATGTGGAGGATTTCGGTAGTGTCTCTTACAAAAGATGGTGTTGAGGGAAGTGGTCACAAAATTTAGACAAAGGCTCGAGTAATGAATCGATGCCCGAGACAATGGGGCGACCAGGAACAGGGGTGGTGCCTTTGTGTATTTTGGGCAACGTATAGAAATAAGGAGTTTTTGGTTCCTTAGTAATCAGAATATATGCCTCTTTTTTATTTATCCAGTCATTACTCTTGGCTTCGTGAACCGTAATGGCGATCTCTGTTGCCAGTCATGCAGTGGGATTCTCTGCAATGGGAGTATAGTACCTCGCATTCTGAAGTTGTCGGTGGCACTCTAGGTCATAGTCCTTAGTGGACTGGATTACAGTTGCTCCTCCCTTGTCAGCCTGCGTTATGGTAATGGTGGTGTCGTCAGCCAGAGATCGGGCAGCAGCCAGCTCAGTTGTGGAGAGATTGTGGAAGGAGGTTCTGTTAGGAGGTAATGCCATATCTTTCAGTACCGCCTGTTCAATGGCGAGTACCTCGACTGGGACCATGCCGTTGCTGGGGGTGAAGGTGGACGGGTTGTGTAACCCTGTGCCTCCTTTGTCAGTCATAGGTTTGTCTTGGAAATTAGATTTGAGGCGGATTTTTCAGAAGAAGTTCTGCAATTCGCAGTTATCTCTGAATCTGTCCAGCCGGGGGTGGGGACATAGCCCAAGTCTTTCTCTAGGACTACTATTTCTGTCTCAGAGAGTGTCCTGTGTGAAAGGTTCAATACTAATTCCTTTTCCCCTTTGTCTTGCTCTGTGTTTCTATGTTGTGAGATGGCTGGTCTTGCCACTGCACTTGTTTCTGCATTCCTCTTCTTCACCCTCTTCCTCTGCCCCAGCCTCTGTCTTAAAAAGAGGGGTTACTATTATGGAAGAAGTTTGGCTGGCCTTGATGGTAAACAGGGAACTGCCAGAAGGGAGGTGGGGGACCTGGGTAGGTTGGCATATTGTAATATTGGTTGGGGTGCCCCATCCTCCTGGAGTTGTGGCTACTCCAACTGCCATTGCTGGAGTCACTGTTGGTGGAACCCCTTCTGCTGTTATTGGAGCTGGCATCAGACGAGAAGCTTGTCCTTGCTGATGTATAATCAGCTTTCGAATATGGGTATACCTTTTCTTTTTCAAACTACTGGATATCCTTCTGAAGCTTTGTTACTTTCTGCTTCATCAAATAGTCTCTGTTTTCGGTTATCTCTGTATTAATCTCTGCCAGTTTGGATTTAAATGCGGTGATCTGTATGGTTGTTTTGAGGGCTCCTTCCGCCATCTGTATCCTTACCAGAAGGGCCCCCGCAATCCTCTTGGTAGTGTTAATGATCAACACGAGCCAGTCCCTAGTGCATGTCCATGCCACTTGGGACCATTCCTTTTTGAATGTTGCATCTTCCAGGAATAGCCTGAGAAAATTGTTAACAATCAGCCCGTTGTGAGCGATGTTAGCCCGCAAGTATTCCATCATCATTGCACCATGGAGAGTGACTTTAAGCCATTCTCTTTTCATGGCTGTCAGGGACGTCCAGTCTTCAGATTGGGTGCCTGAAGCTGAACTACCATCAGTCCCTAAGATCGAGGGGGTCCTTAGGATTTCGGCTACTGCTTCATCACCGCTTAGTCCCTGGGTATGATCCATTCTGGTCAAGGACAACGGTGGCTGCTTCTGTACGTCAACAGCCAATATGTGGGCCAGAGGAGGCAATTAGTCTCCCTGGTAGCCTGTGAAAGATGTCCCACGGGGGGGGCGTGCTAGCACTATATCAATATGGGGGGACCAATGGGCTTTTTGTAGGTCCAGCATACATGCCCAGGATAATACTACTGGACTAGCCCAAGGGCTATCTGAGTGTTCAATGAGTCCCAAATCCAACATCTTTTGGACTTCTGTCCTGATACAGTCCCTGACATAATCAGGTTGCCTGTAAATCTTATTTTTAACAGGCAGACTGTCCCCAGTGTCCACTTCATGAGTGCACCAGGTAGTCTGACTTGGAGTCAGAGAGAACATATGCCTGAACTGGCTGAGAACTTTTCTGCAGTCAGTTTGTTGCTGGACAGGGAGGCTGCCTGCCAAGGCTACACCATTTACTGACCCATCATCAGGGTTCTGAGAGAGCAGGTCAGGGAGTGGGTCACTCTCTTTCTCCTGTCCCTCATCAGTTGCCATGATCAAGCCCATGTCAGCCCTGTCGACATATGATTTCAGCCTGTTGATATGGAGCACCCTATGGGGACTCCTGGGAGTTCCAAGGTCTACCAAGTAGGTTACCTCTCCCTTCTGTTCAACAATTGTATGGGGTCACTCCATTTATCTTGGCGGGCTGCTGGGGCCACTGGCTCCAACACCCACACATTCTGCCCTGGCTGGTAAACAGTCAGCACAGCCTTTTGGTCATGCCAGGCCTTTTGTAATTCCTGGATAGCCTCAAGGTTTTTAGTTGCCTTTTTCATATACTCAGCTATCCTGGAGCGGACACCAAGTACATAGTCCACTATGTTCTGTTTAGGGGGTTTGAGAGGTAACTCCCATCCCTCCTTCACCAGACACAATGGGCCCCTAACAGGATGGCCAAACAAAAGTTCAAAAGGGCTGTAACCAACCCCCTTTTGAGGAACCTCCCTCAAAAGGCAAATAAAAGGCAGGACAAAAGGATGTTCCATCTGCGTCTAAGCTTTTCTGGGAGTCCTTTGATCATGCCCTTTAAGGTTTTGTTAAATCTTTCAACTAAACCATTGCATTGTGGGTGATAGGGTGTGGTAAATTTGTAATTCACTCCACACTCCTTCCATATTGGAGTTAAGTAACTAGACATGAAGTTTACATCCCTGTCGGATACTACCTCCTTAGGAAAACCCACTCTTGAGAATACACCAAAGAGGGCCCTTGCCACCACAGGTGCTGTGGTGTTCCTAAGGGGAATTGCTTCTGGGTACCTAGTGTAGGGTGACCAGATCTTGAGAACCAAAAACCGGGACATTTGGAAAAATAGAAGAAGGACTACAATTTTCCCATCCACGCTATGGCGCAGAATGAAAGCTGTCATTAACATAGGATCACAGAAGATATATTAAGATAATAATACAATTTAACTTCTACAACCAAAATCACACCTATTAATTAAATTGCTTACTTATAACAGCTGCTAACTAGAAAAGCTTTAGAATTCCCAAAAAAAGTGCCTCTCACTGTTTGAAGTCAACCACCCTCTAAAAACCGGGAAATTAGCCAAAATTGCCGAAATCTGCCGGGACAGCTTGTGAAAAACCAGGACTGTCCGGGCAAATCCGGGACGTCTGGTCACCCTAACCTAGTGGCATGGTCCACCACCACCAGGATAAATCTGTGCCCAGAAGTTGTCTGAGGATCCATGGGGCCAACTATATCAATCCCCACGCTCTCAAAGGGAACCCCTACCTGAGGTAGTGGTATCAGGGGGGCCTTTGTGGTTCCACCTGCCTTGCCACTGGCTTGACAGGTGATACAGGAGCGACAAAACTCCTTGGTGTCTTCAGACATGTGGGGCCAATGAAAGTGAGGGTCAATTCTGTCCCAAGTCTTGTTTTGGCCCAGGTGACCTGCAAGAGGAATATCATGGGCTAGTGTCAATAGGAAGTCCCTAAACTTCAAAGGTATTACCAACCTCCTGGAAGCACCAGGCTTGGGGTCTCTACTCTCTGAATATCGGAGTCCGGCATCCCAATATACTTTATGGGTGTCACTAGCATTCCCAGCAGCCTAATCAGCAGCTTGCTTTCTGAGGGGTTCAAGAGAGGGGCAGCTCAACTGCTCTAGGCTCAGATCTGCCCTGGAAGGGCCCCTTGTCCCCAAGAACTCAACCTGTTCAGGCTCAAGCTCCTCTGGGACAGTTCCTTCTTCAGGACTAAGATCATCTCCCTCAGGAGGCTGATCTGTACTCTGAGACAGGGGGGAAGGCACTGCCTTAACCCTACTGCTCCTTCTCTTGGGAGGCACCTGGTCCATTCTCCCAGAATCCAGGGCCTGTTCAGTGTTTGGCATTTTGGCCTGTGATCTGGTGACAGCAAATACATGTGCAGGGATCCCTAGCATTTCTGCATGTGTCCTGAGCTCCATTTCTGCCCAAGCTGAAGTTTCTAGATCACTGCCAAGCAAGCATTCAACAGGGAGGTCTGCACTTACCACAACCTTTTTGAGGCCAGTTACCCCTCCCCAGGAGAAATTAACAACTGCCAAGGAATGGTCTCTCCTGACATTGCTAGCATTGGTCACTTGGTACATTTCACCAAGTATAATCTGCTCAGGAGCCACAAGATCGTTTGTCACCATTTGGACACTTGCTGCTGTGTTCCTGAATGCCAAAGCCTCTTTTCCATTGATTAACTCCATTGATTGATTTTTCCATTTATCAAGTCTTCTGTCTGTATTTACCCAAGTTACTGGGACTCCCAAAGGAGGACATATCCATACCTCCATCACTGACAAGCACAGCCTGAGTTGGAACTCTGACTAGGCCAGAGTCCATCTCAGAACCCAGGGTCAACCCTACTATACCCTTATTCTGAGTACCACCAATTGTAGCTGCACTAGGGGGAACAGTTGTCTTAGGGGCAATTGTGGCTGGAGTTGAGTTTTTGGACTTTGTACAGTCACTAGTCCAATGGGTTTTCTGCTTACAGATTTTACACCATGGCTTATTTTGGCCTTCACCTTTGTTAGATTGGGACTCCCCCCCCAGATGCAAATTTTTGGGGACCTTGAGAAGACTTCTGGTCTTTACCCTTTTCCCCACCCTTATCAGAGTTCTTTGAATCTTGCTTCTTTGGGTCACCACCTTGGTTCTGAACCTTTTGCTTCACCCTGGTTCTGACCCATTTGTCTGCCTTCTTTCCCAACTCTTGGGGAGAGGTCAGATCAGAGTCCACCAGGTACTGATGCAACAGCTGATTTTGACAATTATTAAGGATTTGCTCCCTCATAATTACGTTGTACAATCCTTTGAAATCACACACCTTATTGCCAAGTAACCAGCCCTCCAGAGCCTTAGTAGCACAATCTACAAAGTCAACCCAATCTTGATTATGTGCCTTTTGGGTATCCCTGAACTTTAACCTATATTGTTCAGTGGTTAGGCCAAACCAATCAATCAGTGCACTCTTCAAGCTTTGGTAATCATCAGCATCCTCTTCTCTTACAGTGAGGAGCTTATGTCTGCCTTTGTCTGCAAAGGAGAGCCACAAGATTGCTGCCCACTACTCCTGGGAGTCCCTCTGTACGTTACAGGCCCTTTCCAGTGCAGTAATCCATTTGTTGATGTCATCCCAACTCTGGTAGGGAGGGACAATCTTGTTTAGGTTTCTATGGTCATGAGACCTCTCCCTAACAATAGCGATGCTGCTGCCACCATGGGACTCTAGTCCCAACTTTTTTCTAGCTCTACGAAGCTCTGGGGACGCCCTTTCTAGGGCTATCTGCTCTCTTCTGATCCTAAGCTGAGCTTCCTCATACTTGAGCAGTCTCTCTTTCCTCTCATGAGAGGATTCCCTCCTATGAGAGGAAACAGAGGTCCCTACGGAGGTGTCAGAATGGTTAGACTCCTGAGAAGGAGATCTGGACCTTCTAGGCACACTCCCAACTCTTCCTGGTGGAGTAAAGAGATGGCCATCATGGCCATCTTCCTCATCTTCAGGAGGAGTTGCATTGTCCAGGTTGAGATCATTGTCATCTTCCTGGCCAGCTCCAGAGGTCAGGTCAGGGGTGTTTGTACCCCTAGGCCCTTCCTCATCAGCTGCCCCACCCACTCTGCCTACCCCTTCAGACCCTGAGGTCTTTCTGATATCATCCAACAGCAGTACCTCTATGAGGCGTTGGGTGTTTTCCTGTCTTCAACTTCCTAGTACTACACAATGCTCTCAATTCCAAGAATGGGAATTTGTCATACTTGGAGGCTAGAAGCCCATTGGCTTCTGGCAGGGACCCACTAGTTCCTGGCCTTGAAGACATCACTAGTGAGGTGTGGTGTATGCACTACCTACTCTAGTGTGGCCTACCAAACTCTCTTGAGTTGTAGAAAGGGTGTGCTAAGCCCTTGACACACAACTCTAACTTCAGTAGCACTTACTGTAGTTTAAGCTTGTATTATATGTACCTTAGGTACCTTTAGTGGTTTCAGTTAGTCACTCACTTGAGATTATCTGGTAAAACAATGGCAAGCTTGAATCCCAACCGCTGCACACCAATGTGAGAAGTTGGCCTGGTATATGCTGTCCACTAGTTATAGTGGGCACCTTGCACCAGTCCAAACAAACCCTTATTGAGGATAGGTTAAAGACAACCTTTATTGAAAGCTATCATAGTTGTAGCTATGGAGAGCAGCCTTCAGGCTAAGTTTTGAAGGAATGTAAAGCCGCTTGTTTCACCAGTCTATAATCTCTTGAATGGCTAAATGAATGGAGACCACACCAGGTATATATATGTATTTATTCCGAAACACACCCTATTAGTCTCTTTATGAAGCAAGAAGTAAAAGCACATATGTTACACTTCAAATATTACAGCAAATTAGCACAATACACGTTAGGCCCTAGGGATGGACCAAACCATATACTAAGAATGTGGTATAAGAACCACGACTTGACTAGACACAAGACCTAGAGCCTGTAGACTCGCTGGGACCCCAAGGAACCACACAAGGTAGTGACACAGGGGACCCACGGGGGACGTGTGCAGTGAGAGAACACAGCCGCGAGCTCCCGTAAGCTTCTATGGGGAAAGTCGCGGTTAAAGTTTAAGGACACTTAGAAGTGGACTAGGAACAAACCCTTTTGGACTTAGATGGTTCTAGGGCCATCACCCACGGGAACACCGGAGTACTCGTGTTACCTCACCCAGGAAAGCCGGGTGCACAGGTGTCAAATAGTATTGGGTCGCGTCGTCGTTTTCAATGGCAGGAGACTGAAAAGTGCTGATGCCGGGAAGAGGAGAAGTGTCTGAAGAGATCCAAGCCTGGATCGAAGATGTGAAGAACCTGAAAGCAGAGGGGACAGAGTCTGGGTCACTTGCCAGTGACCAGGGGCACGATAGACGAATGCCCACCGATGTCAGGTGCTTCAGGTGCGAAGAGGGGAAGCTTGACTCATTAGCCACGAGGACCAGGAGGCGTTGAGGACAACCAGGAGCTGGATTCGAGCTGTCCCACAAAGGATGTTGAGTGCTGCAGTGTCGGTGCCCAGATTGGACACCACAAGCCTTGACAACAGCAAACCACGCAGGAAGAGAAAAGATGCTTCGGTGTGGAGCAGCAAGGTCCTGAGGACTCCCCAAGCAATGGAGAGTCAGGGCACGTCTGAAGCAACCGGGGAAGCCCAATTGAAGTAAGAGTTGCCTTCACAGGGACCCACCAGTCAACGGACCAGGGATCACGAAGGTACCTTGAGCGAAAACACAAAGAGCTGGCTCACGGAACACTCGTGGAGTGAAGGCCAGCAATCCTCGGTGTAAAAGGTGCTCGGGGTCTGGGCTATAAGTAACCCAATGCACAGCCTCAAAGGATGTCGAGAAGCTGATGCACTTGCAAATGTGTACAGTGCCCAAGGGTTTCAGTTCCACGGTATCCACGAGGGCTACGGGTCTCAGCTATGCTGGGGACTCGGGTCAGCCTCTGGGAGGTCTGGAAACTCACCTCCTGCATTGCAAAGTCTTTGGCGTCCGGCGGGAGCTTCGAAGATGCAGACCGGATAGATGCGTCTTTGGTGCGTGCCAAGCAGGGAAGTAACTCCTTAACTTCAACGGAGATTCTTCAGTCTTCTAGTCATGTAGATCATCGAAGTTCCGGGATTTCTGTAGCAGAGTTTCGTCCAGGGGTAATCTAAAGTCCTGTGTCCAGGGGTTCCTTTCTTATACCCAAGGGAGGGGTTGGACATACTCTGGGGACCCACCTATGGGAGGGTCAGGAAAGAGGGGTGGCTACACCCATTTCCTTTGTCCAGTTTCACTCCAGAGCAGGGGCTGATAGCCACTGCAACCGGTTTGAGCTGGACTATGCACAGGGACACCAAGTGTGCCCCCAGTGCAGACTTCAAAGCACTCCTGGAGTGCTCCCACCCAGCCCTAATCCACTAAGGCCTGTCTGGGAGGTGGTAACACCTCCCTGTGACAGGAAACCTATTATCTAGGCCTCCCCTGCTGGAGTTTCGGTCAGCAGCAGGAGGCTAGACCCGTGTCTGTGGCTGGCAGCATCCATTTTGTGATGCCAGGGCTCTGTTAGCTGGTACCGCGTATACCGGTGCTGTCATGTCTCTCCGTCTAGAAGGGTGGGATCATACTCCCACACCAGTTACTGGTGTGGGGGTATGATTCCAAGATGTTTGACACCAAACACAACATGTTTCCGTGCAGCCAGTCCAAAGTTAGCCTTTACTGTTTAGTTATAATGCACTTAAGAGTATATGATCAGGTTGCATCACAGACAACCCTGGGGAATAGATTTCAAAGGCTGCAGAGGGGCTCTGCTCATGCATGGGCACCCTCTCACATAAAACCAAGCATCCTGGCTTCAGGCTTGATAAGGCCTGCCATAGGGGTGACTGATAGGTTTATATGTGCAGTGATAGGGTGAGATATAGTGAACCTATATCTCAGTAAGGGGTGCATGCACCAACTTACCCAGACTGCAGTAGCAGACCTGTGTTGTCATTTTGGAGGGCTTCACAGGGGTGGCATAATATATGCTGCAGCCCCTGGTAGGCCTCTGGTGTACCTATGCCCTGGGTACATAGTATACCATATACTAGGGACTTATAAGGGCACCCCAGAATCCAATATGTGGTGTACTTAAGGTACTAGGAATCAATTTAGAGAGGAAGCAGTTAGGCTGGGGTCCTGAATAGCAGGGCCCCAGCCAGACTAAAGTCGAAAAACAGAGAAATATCAGCAAAAAGTGGGGGTAACCATAAGAAGCAGATCCTACTCTCCTACACTAAGCTCTCTGGGGCAGTGCCCTATTATTATCTTGCTCTTTACAATGGATGTGCCATTGTGCACTCCTTTCCAGCAGTGCCATGTCACTGTTAGTTCCCTCCCAGCTGTGTTCTGTCAGTGTGATCTCTCTCGAGAAGTACCATGTCAGTGACACCTCTCTCCCAGCTCTACCCCGTCAGTGCTAGCTCCTTCTAGCAGTGCTTTGTCATTGAGAGCTCTCTATAGTATTGCTGTGTCAGCATGCCGAGCCAGTGTGAGCTCACTCTAGCAGTGCAATATCAGTATTATTTCTCTCCCAGCAGTGTCCTGTTGGTTTGGGCTCCCTAGTACTAGCACGGCAATCATAGTTCCCTCCCAGCACTGCTGTGTCAGCGCTCGCTCTCTTTTGCCTTGCCCTTCAATGAGCTCTCTTATCAGTACTGTGTCAGAGTGAGCACTCTTTAGGGGTGCGCCATCAGTGGGAATTCCCTCTGGCAATCAGTGTAAGCTCCTACTACCAGAGCCCTTTTAGTGGGAGCTCCTTCTAGTGCCTTCCATAGCTTCCTTTAGTAGTGCCTTCTCAGTGTTGGCTAATTCCCAGCACTGTCCTACAGGGTTGGGCTCTCTTTAGCAGGGTTATGACATTGTGAGTGCCCTTAAGCAGTACTATGTCAGTTGTAGTTCTTGCCAAATGGCGATCCCTCTCTAGCAATACCATGTGCAGCAGTCCCCTCTCGGTGTGAGCTCCTTCTTGCACTAACATGTCAGTATTGGTTTCCTCTCAGCACTGTCCTGTCAGTGTGAGCTTCCTTTAGCAGAGTTGTCAATTTGTGAGCTCTCTTCCAGCACTGCCTTGCAGTGTGAGCTCCCTTCAGCATTGCCATGGCAGTGGTATCCCTCTCCCAGTACTGCTGTGTCAGTGTGAGCTCTCTTTATCATCGCCCTATCAGTGTGCACTCTCGTTAGTAGTTCCCTGTCAGTGCAAGATCACTCTAGTCATGCCATTATAGGATGAGCTCTCTTCAGGAGTGCTGTGTGTCATTTTGCACTCACTCTAGCAGTGACGTGTCAGTGTGAGCTCCCTCCCAACACTGCCCTGCCAGTGAGACCTTTCTTTAGAAGTACTGCAATTTGGTGAACTTGTTCCCAGTACTACTGTGTCAGTATGAACTCCCATCCAGCTCTAGCACTGCTGGTGGCCTGTCAATGTAAGCTCCTTCCTGCACTATCATATCAGTGTTAGTCTCCTCCTTGCATTGCAGTGAGCTTCCTTTAGCAGAGCCATGCATTTGTGAGCTCCCTTCTAGCAGTGCCTTGCTTTTTTAGCTCCCTCCTTTGTCAGTGCAAACTCTCGTAATCATTTCCATGTCAGTGGGAGCTCTTTTTATCATTGCACTGCCAGTGAGAGCTCCTTTTATCAAGGGCCGTCAGTGGGAGCTCTCTTTAACATTGCAATGTCAGTGGGAACTCTCTTTATCACTGTCCGTCAGAGAGAGCTCTCTTTATCATTGCCCCAGTAGGAGCTCTCTTTATCATTGTCCTGTTAGTAGGGGCTCTCTTTATCGTTGTACTGCCAGTGGATGCTTTCTTTTGAATTGTTATATCAGTGGAAGGTCTCTTTATCATTGCCTTGTCAGTAGGAGCTCTCTTTACCATTTTCCTATCAGTGGGAGCTCTCTTTATCATTGTACTATCAGTGGTAGCTTGTGAGAAAGTGGCTCTGTATATACTGTTCCCTAATAGGTACAGGGTGTACAGAGTCCACAGTCCCCCAGAGGCTGATAGAGGTCAAAGTTAGGTATGACCTTACTCTCAAAAGTGGTAGCTTGGTCGAGCAGTAAGGCAGTACCAGAGGACAGTGTAAAGCATTTATTGTACACACTCAGTCAGCAAATGGTTTCACACACTCAATAACTGAACTCTAGGCCAATGGTTTATATATATAAAATATATGCTTGTTTTATTTTTAGAACCACAAAGGGAGTAAAAATATACTTTCTCAGAATGAGAGGTTGAATATAAATACTTTTGTCTTAGGCAATAAATTTGTGTAAACAGTCACAGTTGGTTGCAATAAACAATCCTATTTCCTAAACATAACAATGCATTGAGCTCAATGGTAAATTCAGGTTATCTGTAATAAATTACTTTTCAGATTACTTTTGGAATTCCAGGTCTGGCTCCTAGAACCAGCCTGGGGTCAGTATTCAGAATCAAGTGATGAAAGTCGACTTAATAACTGTAATGATTTTTAAATAATATTTAGCTATTTCAAAAGTTAGCACTTAGAAAATATTTCACAGAAAACATTCAATGGATCTCTATGGCAAGAAATTCAAATTGCAGGTAGAGTACTTTATCGTTACTTTAGTAATCCAGGACTGGGTGCCTAGACCCAGGACTGGGGTCCTTATCAAAAGCAGGTAAGTAATTTCGTTTGCAGAAATGATACGATTTTAAAAGAATATTTCAATTTTGCAAAAGTAGACACTTAGAAGAAATTTCACAGAAAAGCAGACAATGGTTTCCTATGGGAGAAAAATGAGTTAGAGGTAAGTATAGTTGTGAACACTTTTCAGAGTCAGGGCTGGGCACCAAGATCCAGCACTGGGAGCTCACCTAGGAGCAGGTGAGTAAATTCGTTTTTGTCACTTGGCTGATTTTTGGTGAATTTTTGCAGTTTTGAAAAGTTCACACTTAGATTTTTGAAGAAAAAGTCAGTCAATGTTACCCTATGAGGAAAACGAAGTTAGCGGTTTAAGGGTAAGTACTCGACTGGTAGAGTTGAAATTCCGGGCTTGGACTCAGGGGTCCCCCAGTGTCAGGTAGGTACAGTTGGTTCACCCTCAGCGGTTTCAGGACGGCCGGGTGCAGAGAGAGTTGGGCCCAATGTTATCCTATGAGGGATAGGGGGGCCTTGGTTGGTGGCTGCTGTCTGGCAAGCCACGCGGCTGTGGGAGCTGGGCTCCAGGTCACTTACTCGGGGCAAGTGGGGAAGTAGGTTAGTGTAGAGAGGGCACTGCCAGGGCCACTCGGGCGGCTGGGTGCAGGGTGCTTTTGAGCCTTCGGGCGCTCAATGGAAATCAATGGGAATGTTCCGGTTTGGAAAAAGGCTGCAGGCTCGGGGACGAGGATGCTTCAGGTGCCACCACCACTTCGTGAGGTAAGTTGGGTAGTTGTAGGTTAGGTGGGTACCCCGAGATTGGGCACAGGGGGCCGCAGGGCGCCGGGTGCAGGGGTGCCTTTTGATGTCGGAAATCTTACCCTCTGGTTGATCGCGGTTGGGGTGGCACTCTGTTCTGAGGCTGCAGGCTTCTTCCGGAATGTCGAGGGGGGTCCTTGGGTGCCGGACTCGGGGTCACAGTCGCCGTGGGGTCGTCCTCAGGGTCTTTGTCCACTCCGGCACTGGCCAGGCTTGGCTGGTGCAGAGTGTGTTGGGTCCGCGGTTCCGGGCTGCTGCCCAGGGTTACAAAATAGGTTTCTTGAGTAGAGCCTCTACTCATGGGAGACCCAGGGGCTTAGAGCAAACAGGTAGCCAGGTCCTCCGGGGTTGGTGAGGTTGCTGGCCGCGAGAGATGCCGCGCTGGTGCAGGTTCGAGAGTCGACAGGCCGGTAGGGCTGGGGCCAAAGCAGTTGGTGTCTTCTTCTCTTTTTAGCAGCTGCAGGGCAGGTCCTTGTTCTTCTTGCTCTTCTTGTAGTTTTTTATCTGGAATCTCTCGAAGGAAGGTTCAGGGTGCCCCTAAATACTAGATTTAGGGGCGTTACAGGTAGGTGAAGGCCAGGGACCAATGGGTCCTTGTCCTGGGGTGGGTACACCCCCTATCCTGCCTCTCTCCTGTGGGAGGGGGGCAGTAGCCTAATCCTGATAGGGTAGGGCCCCCCATCCTCAAGATGGCGATAGCCCGGAGATGTGCTTCACCTCGCCTCCCCCACCTGAGGGGTGGGGTGGGCAGGCTGGCACATTCCCTGTCCTTGTATGGGGTTTCCGGCCAAGCTTCCCTCCAGAGTGGGGGGTTGCAGAGGCCTGGGGAATCTCCAAGAGGCGGCATGCCTTTGAAGCTTCCCTTGGCTCATCCTGGGGGAGGAGATTTATCACCTCACCCAGGACGTGCATTGTTGCAGGCCCGGGAGAGCAGGGGCTCTCCCACCCAGGGGTCCAGCAACGTGTCTGCTGTGTGGCAGCCTGGGCAGCCTCAGAGCAGACGTGGATTGCAGGTTAGCTGTAAGGGGGCATCTCTAAGATGCCCTCTGGGGTGCTTAGTACATTAAATCCCACACTGGCATCAGTGCGGGTTTAATGTGCTGAGAAGTTTGAGACCAAACTCCCCAGTCTTCAGGGTTGCCATTATGGTGCTGTGGAGCTCGTGTTTGACGAGCTCTCAGCACCATGTACTTGTAATCTGGCAGCACTGTACTTACAGTGCCCAGGAATGGACCTGGGTACTGTAGGGGCACAGGGCTCCTGCTCCTGTGCCCACACCATAGGCATAAGGCACCCAGCCAGGGGGGTGGCTGACATATGCCATGGCAGTGTAGGTGATGGGCATGGCACACAGAGATGTGTGCCATGTCGACTCTTTGTTTTGTCCTGTGCCCAGACACTCAGCCTGCAAAGGCAGTGTGTGTGTGTAAGGGTTCAGGGCCTCTAAGGGTGGCACAATGAGTGCTGCAGCCCTTAGAGGCCTTCCCTGGTCACAAGGCCCTGGGTACCTAGGGTACCATTTACTAGGGGCTGACATGTGGCCAGGGTTTGTCAATTTGGAGTTTGTATTTTAGGGAAGGAACACAGGCCCTGGGCACCTGATTGGCAGGAGCCCAGGGCACATCAAGGAAAAGTGCATCAGCTATTAGGCAAAAAAGGGGGGGGGTTACTGCAACAGAAACCCACTTTCTCACACAAGCCCCCCCCAGCCCAAAGGCCAGGAGACTTCTGCCAAAGCTGGGAGAGTCTACCTAGTCTTTCAGGCGAGGAAGAGTTGGGGAAGTGGTTTGAAAGTTGCAGGGCCTACTCTGCCTTACATCCTGCTGCCTAGGTCAGTCCCTTTGGGGAGCTGGCCTGTCTTTTTAGTCTCAGGACCTAACTCCCAAGGCTCCTCTCCTCGTCTTTTACTGTCCTTGTCCCATCTTGCTATTTTGGGCTTAGAGGTGTATACCTCGGTAGTTTCTAACTTAGCCAGGGCTAGGCCCAGCTTACCCACAGAGGCTACCCACAGCTTGAGCAACCCCACCATGACCAATAAGGTCAGGGGGCCTGACTTGCTATTTGGCAGGGGGTTAGACCACCATGCCAAGGTTAGGGCTGCCATGAAGGCTAACACCCAGCAGAGGCTGCTGACAGCTGTCAGTGCCCAGAACCACACCTTTAGCTCCTGACTGGCAAGTGAGGGAGCTATTTTATAGTTTTCTTTGGGTCCTGGCTGTTGGTCTGTTTTAGGATAGGGGGTCCCTACTCCTGGTAGGGAACACCCCTTCTCCACCCTTTGTTCTGCCACCTGAGGAGCCACTAATTCAGGCTGGACAGTTGCCTGACTAGTCAGGTCTAGTGGTTGGCTAGGGGGCGCTTTACCAGTGCCATTGTGGGAGTTTTCCCTTACTGGGATAGAATCTCCCTGGCTCTCTGGAACTGTGGCTAACAGTTGCCCACCTTTCCTACCCTGTTTCTTCTCACTCTTTTGGGACTCAGCTGCACTGACTGCAGGTTGAGCCTCCACAGGTTCTTTAGGCGAGGCCTGGCATTGGGCCAGCACCTCTCTTTGTCTCAGTTCCACATCTAAGTGATCATTCCCCAAGAGACAATCAAGGGGGAGGTTTTTACTGACTATCACTTTTCTCCATCTAAGGGACCCAGCTGTGGCTAGGGGCACTATAGCCACAGGCCTAACAGTGACTCCCCCTGGGACAGTTCTTACCCTTCTGGTTTCCCCTGGGACATATTGGTGTGGGAATACCAACCTGTCATGTACCACAGTGTGACTGGCACAGGTATCTCTCAGGGCAGTGGCTGGGATTCCATTCACCAGTAGGTGGTGGAAGTGTCTACTTCCTTCTGGGATCTCCAGCTTGCTTCTTGGGCCCATTCCCCAGTTGAAAGCTAGGAGGACTTCCTCATCTGAGGACCCTCCCTCCCAAGCTACACTGGCAACCCCTGGGGCTACACTAGTCACCCCTGGAGCTGTACTAGGAACCTTATTGTTAGGACAGCTAGAGTCCTGGGTGTGGTGTCCAGCCTTCTGACAGTTGAAACACCATATTCTGTTGGGATCCCAATTCTTACCTTGGTACCCTGGTTTAGTTTGTGAGGTGTCTTTGGGCCCACCCTCCTGGTCAGGTTTTTGGGGGGCTACCTGGGACTCCTTTCTTTTATCCACAAGGGGTTCACTCTCTTTCTTCTGGGGAGGTTTTGGGACCCCTTGGTTCTGGTCCCTCCCAGTGAACGTCCTAGTCACCCTAGTCTTGACCCAGTGGTCTGCTCTTTTTCCCAATTCTTGGGGGGATTTTAGACCTAGGTCTACCAAATGCTGATGCAACTTTTCATTTGTGCAGTTACTCAAAATATGTTCCTTCATGAATAAATTGTACAATCCAGTAAAATCCTGCACACCATGTCCAGCTAACCAACCATCCAGTGTCTTCACTGAGAAATCTACAAAATCAATCCAGGACTGGGTCTGGGTTTTGTGAGCCCCCCTGAATCTAATTCTATACTCCTCAGTGGTGAATCCAAATCCCTCAATCAGAGCTTTCTTCATGAGGTCATAGGATCCTGCTTCTGGCCCAGAGAGAGTCAGAAGCCTGTCCCTGCAGTTACCAGAGAACAGTTCCCACAGGAGTGCCCCCCAGAGAGGTTTCTTTACTTTCCTGATATCACAAGCCCTCTCAAAGGCTCTGAACCATTTGGTGATATCATCACCGTCCTCAAATTTAGGGTCAATCCCTTTGGGGATTTTAAGGTCAGAAGTTTCCTCCCTATCCTTGTTTTTATTATTGCTGCCACCATTGATGGGTGCTAAACCCATCTCTCTCCTTTCCTTTTCTAGAGCCAGGAGCCTGGACTCTAGATCTATTCTTTTGGCCAGCCTCATAAGGCTGTCCTCTTCACTGGGGGGTCCCCCAGTGTGGTCTCTGGGACCAGAGCCACCTGTGTGGTCTCTAGGTGCCCAGATGCTATGTCTTGAGTTGGAGGGTATGGGTGCCATCTCCTCCCTAGGGAATAGTATGGGGAGGTTGCTGTCCTCCTCCCCTGTTTCCCTTTCCTCATCTGACTGGCCATCACCATGTTCAGATGGGTGGTCTTTAGTATACTCAGCCAGGAGCTCCTGGAGCCCTTGTTTGGTTGGATGCTGACCCATTTGTAAATTTTTGAGTTTACATAAGGACCTCAATTCCTTGAAAGACAAGTGTAAGTAAGGTGTGAGGTCGAGCTCCTCCACCAGGTCCATGTTATTATTATCACTAATAGCTGAGTTTGTTTGAGACATTCTAACCTGACAGTTCTAACCCTCTACCCTGACTATAGTGACTTTTATTTTTCTAAAATTCTAATGGGACTTAAGCAAGGCCCTAGCAAGACTTTTAGTAATTTTGGAAAAACCAATCAGAATTCTAAAGGCAATTTTTAAGAGTTCTGTCGTGTGATCAGATGGTAACCAAGTAGTCCAACAAATGCAAGTTTGTATCCCACCGCTGCCACCAATGTGAGAAAGTGGCTCTGTATATACTGTTCCCTAATAGGTACAGGGTGTACAGAGTCCACAGTCCCCCAGAGGCTGATAGAGGTCAAAGTTAGGTATGACCTTACTCTCAAAAGTGGTAGCTTGGTCGAGCAGTAAGGCAGTACCAGAGGACAGTGTAAAGCATTTATTGTACACACTCAGTCAGCAAATGGTTTCACACACTCAATAACTGAACTCTAGGCCAATGGTTTATATATATAAAATATATGCTTGTTTTATTTTTAGAACCACAAAGGGAGTAAAAATATACTTTCTCAGAATGAGAGGTTGAATATAAATACTTTTGTCTTAGGCAATAAATTTGTGTAAACAGTCACAGTTGGTTGCAATAAACAATCCTATTTCCTAAACATAACAATGCATTGAGCTCAATGGTAAATTCAGGTTATCTGTAATAAATTACTTTTCAGATTACTTTTGGAATTCCAGGTCTGGCTCCTAGAACCAGCCTGGGGTCAGTATTCAGAATCAAGTGATGAAAGTCGACTTAATAACTGTAATGATTTTTAAATAATATTTAGCTATTTCAAAAGTTAGCACTTAGAAAATATTTCACAGAAAACATTCAATGGATCTCTATGGCAAGAAATTCAAATTGCAGGTAGAGTACTTTATCGTTACTTTAGTAATCCAGGACTGGGTGCCTAGACCCAGGACTGGGGTCCTTATCAAAAGCAGGTAAGTAATTTCGTTTGCAGAAATGATACGATTTTAAAAGAATATTTCAATTTTGCAAAAGTAGACACAGAAGAAATTTCACAGAAAAGCAGACAATGGTTTCCTATGGGAGAAAAATGAGTTAGAGGTAAGTATAGTTGTGAACACTTTTCAGAGTCAGGGCTGGGCACCAAGATCCAGCACTGGGAGCTCACCTAGGAGCAGGTGAGTAAATTCGTTTTTGTCACTTGGCTGATTTTTGGTGAATTTTTGCAGTTTTGAAAAGTTCACACTTAGATTTTTGAAGAAAAAGTCAGTCAATGTTACCCTATGAGGAAAACGAAGTTAGCGGTTTAAGGGTAAGTACTCGACTGGTAGAGTTGAAATTCCGGGCTTGGACTCAGGGGTCCCCCAGTGTCAGGTAGGTACAGTTGGTTCACCCTCAGCGGTTTCAGGACGGCCGGGTGCAGAGAGAGTTGGGCCCAATGTTATCCTATGAGGGATAGGGGGGCCTTGGTTGGTGGCTGCTGTCTGGCAAGCCACGCGGCTGTGGGAGCTGGGCTCCAGGTCACTTACTCGGGGCAAGTGGGGAAGTAGGTTAGTGTAGAGAGGGCACTGCCAGGGCCACTCGGGCGGCTGGGTGCAGGGTGCTTTTGAGCCTTCGGGCGCTCAATGGAAATCAATGGGAATGTTCCGGTTTGGAAAAAGGCTGCAGGCTCGGGGACGAGGATGCTTCAGGTGCCACCACCACTTCGTGAGGTAAGTTGGGTAGTTGTAGGTTAGGTGGGTACCCCGAGATTGGGCACAGGGGGCCGCAGGGCGCCGGGTGCAGGGGTGCCTTTTGATGTCGGAAATCTTACCCTCTGGTTGATCGCGGTTGGGGTGGCACTCTGTTCTGAGGCTGCAGGCTTCTTCCGGAATGTCGAGGGGGGTCCTTGGGTGCCGGACTCGGGGTCACAGTCGCCGTGGGGTCGTCCTCAGGGTCTTTGTCCACTCCGGCACTGGCCAGGCTTGGCTGGTGCAGAGTGTGTTGGGTCCGCGGTTCCGGGCTGCTGCCCAGGGTTACAAAATAGGTTTCTTGAGTAGAGCCTCTACTCATGGGAGACCCAGGGGCTTAGAGCAAACAGGTAGCCAGGTCCTCCGGGGTTGGTGAGGTTGCTGGCCGCGAGAGATGCCGCGCTGGTGCAGGTTCGAGAGTCGACAGGCCGGTAGGGCTGGGGCCAAAGCAGTTGGTGTCTTCTTCTCTTTTTAGCAGCTGCAGGGCAGGTCCTTGTTCTTCTTGCTCTTCTTGTAGTTTTTTATCTGGAATCTCTCGAAGGAAGGTTCAGGGTGCCCCTAAATACTAGATTTAGGGGCGTTACAGGTAGGTGAAGGCCAGGGACCAATGGGTCCTTGTCCTGGGGTGGGTACACCCCCTATCCTGCCTCTCTCCTGTGGGAGGGGGGCAGTAGCCTAATCCTGATAGGGTAGGGCCCCCCATCCTCAAGATGGCGATAGCCCGGAGATGTGCTTCACCTCGCCTCCCCCACCTGAGGGGTGGGGTGGGCAGGCTGGCACATTCCCTGTCCTTGTATGGGGTTTCCGGCCAAGCTTCCCTCCAGAGTGGGGGGTTGCAGAGGCCTGGGGAATCTCCAAGAGGCGGCATGCCTTTGAAGCTTCCCTTGGCTCATCCTGGGGGAGGAGATTTATCACCTCACCCAGGACGTGCATTGTTGCAGGCCCGGGAGAGCAGGGGCTCTCCCACCCAGGGGTCCAGCAACGTGTCTGCTGTGTGGCAGCCTGGGCAGCCTCAGAGCAGACGTGGATTGCAGGTTAGCTGTAAGGGGGCATCTCTAAGATGCCCTCTGGGGTGCTTAGTACATTAAATCCCACACTGGCATCAGTGCGGGTTTAATGTGCTGAGAAGTTTGAGACCAAACTCCCCAGTCTTCAGGGTTGCCATTATGGTGCTGTGGAGCTCGTGTTTGACGAGCTCTCAGCACCATGTACTTGTAATCTGGCAGCACTGTACTTACAGTGCCCAGGAATGGACCTGGGTACTGTAGGGGCACAGGGCTCCTGCTCCTGTGCCCACACCATAGGCATAAGGCACCCAGCCAGGGGGGTGGCTGACATATGCCATGGCAGTGTAGGTGATGGGCATGGCACACAGAGATGTGTGCCATGTCGACTCTTTGTTTTGTCCTGTGCCCAGACACTCAGCCTGCAAAGGCAGTGTGTGTGTGTAAGGGTTCAGGGCCTCTAAGGGTGGCACAATGAGTGCTGCAGCCCTTAGAGGCCTTCCCTGGTCACAAGGCCCTGGGTACCTAGGGTACCATTTACTAGGGGCTGACATGTGGCCAGGGTTTGTCAATTTGGAGTTTGTATTTTAGGGAAGGAACACAGGCCCTGGGCACCTGATTGGCAGGAGCCCAGGGCACATCAAGGAAAAGTGCATCAGCTATTAGGCAAAAAAGGGGGGGGGTTACTGCAACAGAAACCCACTTTCTCACACAAGCCCCCCCCAGCCCAAAGGCCAGGAGACTTCTGCCAAAGCTGGGAGAGTCTACCTAGTCTTTCAGGCGAGGAAGAGTTGGGGAAGTGGTTTGAAAGTTGCAGGGCCTACTCTGCCTTACATCCTGCTGCCTAGGTCAGTCCCTTTGGGGAGCTGGCCTGTCTTTTTAGTCTCAGGACCTAACTCCCAAGGCTCCTCTCCTCGTCTTTTACTGTCCTTGTCCCATCTTGCTATTTTGGGCTTAGAGGTGTATACCTCGGTAGTTTCTAACTTAGCCAGGGCTAGGCCCAGCTTACCCACAGAGGCTACCCACAGCTTGAGCAACCCCACCATGACCAATAAGGTCAGGGGGCCTGACTTGCTATTTGGCAGGGGGTTAGACCACCATGCCAAGGTTAGGGCTGCCATGAAGGCTAACACCCAGCAGAGGCTGCTGACAGCTGTCAGTGCCCAGAACCACACCTTTAGCTCCTGACTGGCAAGTGAGGGAGCTATTTTATAGTTTTCTTTGGGTCCTGGCTGTTGGTCTGTTTTAGGATAGGGGGTCCCTACTCCTGGTAGGGAACACCCCTTCTCCACCCTTTGTTCTGCCACCTGAGGAGCCACTAATTCAGGCTGGACAGTTGCCTGACTAGTCAGGTCTAGTGGTTGGCTAGGGGGCGCTTTACCAGTGCCATTGTGGGAGTTTTCCCTTACTGGGATAGAATCTCCCTGGCTCTCTGGAACTGTGGCTAACAGTTGCCCACCTTTCCTACCCTGTTTCTTCTCACTCTTTTGGGACTCAGCTGCACTGACTGCAGGTTGAGCCTCCACAGGTTCTTTAGGCGAGGCCTGGCATTGGGCCAGCACCTCTCTTTGTCTCAGTTCCACATCTAAGTGATCATTCCCCAAGAGACAATCAAGGGGGAGGTTTTTACTGACTATCACTTTTCTCCATCTAAGGGACCCAGCTGTGGCTAGGGGCACTATAGCCACAGGCCTAACAGTGACTCCCCCTGGGACAGTTCTTACCCTTCTGGTTTCCCCTGGGACATATTGGTGTGGGAATACCAACCTGTCATGTACCACAGTGTGACTGGCACAGGTATCTCTCAGGGCAGTGGCTGGGATTCCATTCACCAGTAGGTGGTGGAAGTGTCTACTTCCTTCTGGGATCTCCAGCTTGCTTCTTGGGCCCATTCCCCAGTTGAAAGCTAGGAGGACTTCCTCATCTGAGGACCCTCCCTCCCAAGCTACACTGGCAACCCCTGGGGCTACACTAGTCACCCCTGGAGCTGTACTAGGAACCTTATTGTTAGGACAGCTAGAGTCCTGGGTGTGGTGTCCAGCCTTCTGACAGTTGAAACACCATATTCTGTTGGGATCCCAATTCTTACCTTGGTACCCTGGTTTAGTTTGTGAGGTGTCTTTGGGCCCACCCTCCTGGTCAGGTTTTTGGGGGGCTACCTGGGACTCCTTTCTTTTATCCACAAGGGGTTCACTCTCTTTCTTCTGGGGAGGTTTTGGGACCCCTTGGTTCTGGTCCCTCCCAGTGAACGTCCTAGTCACCCTAGTCTTGACCCAGTGGTCTGCTCTTTTTCCCAATTCTTGGGGGGATTTTAGACCTAGGTCTACCAAATGCTGATGCAACTTTTCATTTGTGCAGTTACTCAAAATATGTTCCTTCATGAATAAATTGTACAATCCAGTAAAATCCTGCACACCATGTCCAGCTAACCAACCATCCAGTGTCTTCACTGAGAAATCTACAAAATCAATCCAGGACTGGGTCTGGGTTTTGTGAGCCCCCCTGAATCTAATTCTATACTCCTCAGTGGTGAATCCAAATCCCTCAATCAGAGCTTTCTTCATGAGGTCATAGGATCCTGCTTCTGGCCCAGAGAGAGTCAGAAGCCTGTCCCTGCAGTTACCAGAGAACAGTTCCCACAGGAGTGCCCCCCAGAGAGGTTTCTTTACTTTCCTGATATCACAAGCCCTCTCAAAGGCTGTGAACCATTTGGTGATATCATCACCTTCCTCAAATTTAGGGTCAATCCCTTTGGGGATTTTAAGGTCAGAAGTTTCCTCCCTATCCTTGTTTTTATTATTGCTGCCACCATTGATGGGTGCTAAACCCATCTCTCTCCTTTCCTTTTCTAGAGCCAGGAGCCTGGACTCTAGATCTATTCTTTTGGCCAGCCTCATAAGGCTGTCCTCTTCACTGGGGGGTCCCCCAGTGTTGTCTCTGGGACCAGAGCCACCTGTGTGGTCTCTAGGTGCCCAGATGCTATGTCTTGAGTTGGAGGGTATGGGTGCCATCTCCTCCCTAGGGAATAGTATGGGGAGGTTGCTGTCCTCCTCCCCTGTTTCCCTTTCCTCATCTGACTGGCCATCACCATGTTCAGATGGGTGGTCTTTAGTATACTCAGCCAGGAGCTCCTGGAGCCCTTGTTTGGTTGGATGCTGACCCATTTGTAAATTTTTGAGTTTACATAAGGACCTCAATTCCTTGAAAGACAAGTGTAAGTAAGGTGTGAGGTCGAGCTCCTCCACCAGGTCCATGTTATTATTATCACTAATAGCTGAGTTTGTTTGAGACATTCTAACCTGACAGTTCTAACCCTCTACCCTGACTATAGTGACTTTTATTTTTCTAAAATTCTAATGGGACTTAAGCAAGGCCCTAGCAAGACTTTTAGTAATTTTGGAAAAACCAATCAGAATTCTAAAGGCAATTTTTAAGAGTTCTGTCGTGTGATCAGATGGTAACCAAGTAGTCCAACAAATGCAAGTTTGTATCCCACCGCTGCCACCAATGTGAGAAAGTGGCTCTGTATATACTGTTCCCTAATAGGTACAGGGTGTACAGAGTCCACAGTCCCCCAGAGGCTGATAGAGGTCAAAGTTAGGTATGACCTTACTCTCAAAAGTGGTAGCTTGGTCGAGCAGTAAGGCAGTACCAGAGGACAGTGTAAAGCATTTATTGTACACACTCAGTCAGCAAATGGTTTCACACACTCAATAACTGAACTCTAGGCCAATGGTTTATATATATAAAATATATGCTTGTTTTATTTTTAGAACCACAAAGGGAGTAAAAATATACTTTCTCAGAATGAGAGGTTGAATATAAATACTTTTGTCTTAGGCAATAAATTTGTGTAAACAGTCACAGTTGGTTGCAATAAACAATCCTATTTCCTAAACATAACAATGCATTGAGCTCAATGGTAAATTCAGGTTATCTGTAATAAATTACTTTTCAGATTACTTTTGGAATTCCAGGTCTGGCTCCTAGAACCAGCCTGGGGTCAGTATTCAGAATCAAGTGATGAAAGTCGACTTAATAACTGTAATGATTTTTAAATAATATTTAGCTATTTCAAAAGTTAGCACTTAGAAAATATTTCACAGAAAACATTCAATGGATCTCTATGGCAAGAAATTCAAATTGCAGGTAGAGTACTTTATCGTTACTTTAGTAATCCAGGACTGGGTGCCTAGACCCAGGACTGGGGTCCTTATCAAAAGCAGGTAAGTAATTTCGTTTGCAGAAATGATACGATTTTAAAAGAATATTTCAATTTTGCAAAAGTAGACACAGAAGAAATTTCACAGAAAAGCAGACAATGGTTTCCTATGGGAGAAAAATGAGTTAGAGGTAAGTATAGTTGTGAACACTTTTCAGAGTCAGGGCTGGGCACCAAGATCCAGCACTGGGAGCTCACCTAGGAGCAGGTGAGTAAATTCGTTTTTGTCACTTGGCTGATTTTTGGTGAATTTTTGCAGTTTTGAAAAGTTCACACTTAGATTTTTGAAGAAAAAGTCAGTCAATGTTACCCTATGAGGAAAACGAAGTTAGCGGTTTAAGGGTAAGTACTCGACTGGTAGAGTTGAAATTCCGGGCTTGGACTCAGGGGTCCCCCAGTGTCAGGTAGGTACAGTTGGTTCACCCTCAGCGGTTTCAGGACGGCCGGGTGCAGAGAGAGTTGGGCCCAATGTTATCCTATGAGGGATAGGGGGGCCTTGGTTGGTGGCTGCTGTCTGGCAAGCCACGCGGCTGTGGGAGCTGGGCTCCAGGTCACTTACTCGGGGCAAGTGGGGAAGTAGGTTAGTGTAGAGAGGGCACTGCCAGGGCCACTCGGGCGGCTGGGTGCAGGGTGCTTTTGAGCCTTCGGGCGCTCAATGGAAATCAATGGGAATGTTCCGGTTTGGAAAAAGGCTGCAGGCTCGGGGACGAGGATGCTTCAGGTGCCACCACCACTTCGTGAGGTAAGTTGGGTAGTTGTAGGTTAGGTGGGTACCCCGAGATTGGGCACAGGGGGCCGCAGGGCGCCGGGTGCAGGGGTGCCTTTTGATGTCGGAAATCTTACCCTCTGGTTGATCGCGGTTGGGGTGGCACTCTGTTCTGAGGCTGCAGGCTTCTTCCGGAATGTCGAGGGGGGTCCTTGGGTGCCGGACTCGGGGTCACAGTCGCCGTGGGGTCGTCCTCAGGGTCTTTGTCCACTCCGGCACTGGCCAGGCTTGGCTGGTGCAGAGTGTGTTGGGTCCGCGGTTCCGGGCTGCTGCCCAGGGTTACAAAATAGGTTTCTTGAGTAGAGCCTCTACTCATGGGAGACCCAGGGGCTTAGAGCAAACAGGTAGCCAGGTCCTCCGGGGTTGGTGAGGTTGCTGGCCGCGAGAGATGCCGCGCTGGTGCAGGTTCGAGAGTCGACAGGCCGGTAGGGCTGGGGCCAAAGCAGTTGGTGTCTTCTTCTCTTTTTAGCAGCTGCAGGGCAGGTCCTTGTTCTTCTTGCTCTTCTTGTAGTTTTTTATCTGGAATCTCTCGAAGGAAGGTTCAGGGTGCCCCTAAATACTAGATTTAGGGGCGTTACAGGTAGGTGAAGGCCAGGGACCAATGGGTCCTTGTCCTGGGGTGGGTACACCCCCTATCCTGCCTCTCTCCTGTGGGAGGGGGGCAGTAGCCTAATCCTGATAGGGTAGGGCCCCCCATCCTCAAGATGGCGATAGCCCGGAGATGTGCTTCACCTCGCCTCCCCCACCTGAGGGGTGGGGTGGGCAGGCTGGCACATTCCCTGTCCTTGTATGGGGTTTCCGGCCAAGCTTCCCTCCAGAGTGGGGGGTTGCAGAGGCCTGGGGAATCTCCAAGAGGCGGCATGCCTTTGAAGCTTCCCTTGGCTCATCCTGGGGGAGGAGATTTATCACCTCACCCAGGACGTGCATTGTTGCAGGCCCGGGAGAGCAGGGGCTCTCCCACCCAGGGGTCCAGCAACGTGTCTGCTGTGTGGCAGCCTGGGCAGCCTCAGAGCAGACGTGGATTGCAGGTTAGCTGTAAGGGGGCATCTCTAAGATGCCCTCTGGGGTGCTTAGTACATTAAATCCCACACTGGCATCAGTGCGGGTTTAATGTGCTGAGAAGTTTGAGACCAAACTCCCCAGTCTTCAGGGTTGCCATTATGGTGCTGTGGAGCTCGTGTTTGACGAGCTCTCAGCACCATGTACTTGTAATCTGGCAGCACTGTACTTACAGTGCCCAGGAATGGACCTGGGTACTGTAGGGGCACAGGGCTCCTGCTCCTGTGCCCACACCATAGGCATAAGGCACCCAGCCAGGGGGGTGGCTGACATATGCCATGGCAGTGTAGGTGATGGGCATGGCACACAGAGATGTGTGCCATGTCGACTCTTTGTTTTGTCCTGTGCCCAGACACTCAGCCTGCAAAGGCAGTGTGTGTGTGTAAGGGTTCAGGGCCTCTAAGGGTGGCACAATGAGTGCTGCAGCCCTTAGAGGCCTTCCCTGGTCACAAGGCCCTGGGTACCTAGGGTACCATTTACTAGGGGCTGACATGTGGCCAGGGTTTGTCAATTTGGAGTTTGTATTTTAGGGAACGAACACAGGCCCTGGGCACCTGATTGGCAGGAGCCCAGGGCACATCAAGGAAAAGTGCATCAGCTATTAGGCAAAAAAGGGGGGGGGTTACTGCAACAGAAACCCACTTTCTCACACAAGCCCCCCCCAGCCCAAAGGCCAGGAGACTTCTGCCAAAGCTGGGAGAGTCTACCTAGTCTTTCAGGCGAGGAAGAGTTGGGGAAGTGGTTTGAAAGTTGCAGGGCCTACTCTGCCTTACATCCTGCTGCCTAGGTCAGTCCCTTTGGGGAGCTGGCCTGTCTTTTTAGTCTCAGGACCTAACTCCCAAGGCTCCTCTCCTCGTCTTTTACTGTCCTTGTCCCATCTTGCTATTTTGGGCTTAGAGGTGTATACCTCGGTAGTTTCTAACTTAGCCAGGGCTAGGCCCAGCTTACCCACAGAGGCTACCCACAGCTTGAGCAACCCCACCATGACCAATAAGGTCAGGGGGCCTGACTTGCTATTTGGCAGGGGGTTAGACCACCATGCCAAGGTTAGGGCTGCCATGAAGGCTAACACCCAGCAGAGGCTGCTGACAGCTGTCAGTGCCCAGAACCACACCTTTAGCTCCTGACTGGCAAGTGAGGGAGCTATTTTATAGTTTTCTTTGGGTCCTGGCTGTTGGTCTGTTTTAGGATAGGGGGTCCCTACTCCTGGTAGGGAACACCCCTTCTCCACCCTTTGTTCTGCCACCTGAGGAGCCACTAATTCAGGCTGGACAGTTGCCTGACTAGTCAGGTCTAGTGGTTGGCTAGGGGGCGCTTTACCAGTGCCATTGTGGGAGTTTTCCCTTACTGGGATAGAATCTCCCTGGCTCTCTGGAACTGTGGCTAACAGTTGCCCACCTTTCCTACCCTGTTTCTTCTCACTCTTTTGGGACTCAGCTGCACTGACTGCAGGTTGAGCCTCCACAGGTTCTTTAGGCGAGGCCTGGCATTGGGCCAGCACCTCTCTTTGTCTCAGTTCCACATCTAAGTGATCATTCCCCAAGAGACAATCAAGGGGGAGGTTTTTACTGACTATCACTTTTCTCCATCTAAGGGACCCAGCTGTGGCTAGGGGCACTATAGCCACAGGCCTAACAGTGACTCCCCCTGGGACAGTTCTTACCCTTCTGGTTTCCCCTGGGACATATTGGTGTGGGAATACCAACCTGTCATGTACCACAGTGTGACTGGCACAGGTATCTCTCAGGGCAGTGGCTGGGATTCCATTCACCAGTAGGTGGTGGAAGTGTCTACTTCCTTCTGGGATCTCCAGCTTGCTTCTTGGGCCCATTCCCCAGTTGAAAGCTAGGAGGACTTCCTCATCTGAGGACCCTCCCTCCCAAGCTACACTGGCAACCCCTGGGGCTACACTAGTCACCCCTGGAGCTGTACTAGGAACCTTATTGTTAGGACAGCTAGAGTCCTGGGTGTGGTGTCCAGCCTTCTGACAGTTGAAACACCATATTCTGTTGGGATCCCAATTCTTACCTTGGTACCCTGGTTTAGTTTGTGAGGTGTCTTTGGGCCCACCCTCCTGGTCAGGTTTTTGGGGGGCTACCTGGGACTCCTTTCTTTTATCCACAAGGGGTTCACTCTCTTTCTTCTGGGGAGGTTTTGGGACCCCTTGGTTCTGGTCCCTCCCAGTGAACGTCCTAGTCACCCTAGTCTTGACCCAGTGGTCTGCTCTTTTTCCCAATTCTTGGGGGGATTTTAGACCTAGGTCTACCAAATGCTGATGCAACTTTTCATTTGTGCAGTTACTCAAAATATGTTCCTTCATGAATAAATTGTACAATCCAGTAAAATCCTGCACACCATGTCCAGCTAACCAACCATCCAGTGTCTTCACTGAGAAATCTACAAAATCAATCCAGGACTGGGTCTGGGTTTTGTGAGCCCCCCTGAATCTAATTCTATACTCCTCAGTGGTGAATCCAAATCCCTCAATCAGAGCTTTCTTCATGAGGTCATAGGATCCTGCTTCTGGCCCAGAGAGAGTCAGAAGCCTGTCCCTGCAGTTACCAGAGAACAGTTCCCACAGGAGTGCCCCCCAGAGAGGTTTCTTTACTTTCCTGATATCACAAGCCCTCTCAAAGGCTGTGAACCATTTGGTGATATCATCACCTTCCTCAAATTTAGGGTCAATCCCTTTGGGGATTTTAAGGTCAGAAGTTTCCTCCCTATCCTTGTTTTTATTATTGCTGCCACCATTGATGGGTGCTAAACCCATCTCTCTCCTTTCCTTTTCTAGAGCCAGGAGCCTGGACTCTAGATCTATTCTTTTGGCCAGCCTCATAAGGCTGTCCTCTTCACTGGGGGGTCCCCCAGTGTTGTCTCTGGGACCAGAGCCACCTGTGTGGTCTCTAGGTGCCCAGATGCTATGTCTTGAGTTGGAGGGTATGGGTGCCATCTCCTCCCTAGGGAATAGTATGGGGAGGTTGCTGTCCTCCTCCCCTGTTTCCCTTTCCTCATCTGACTGGCCATCACCATGTTCAGATGGGTGGTCTTTAGTATACTCAGCCAGGAGCTCCTGGAGCCCTTGTTTGGTTGGATGCTGACCCATTTGTAAATTTTTGAGTTTACATAAGGACCTCAATTCCTTGAAAGACAAGTGTAAGTAAGGTGTGAGGTCGAGCTCCTCCACCAGGTCCATGTTATTATTATCACTAATAGCTGAGTTTGTTTGAGACATTCTAACCTGACAGTTCTAACCCTCTACCCTGACTATAGTGACTTTTATTTTTCTAAAATTCTAATGGGACTTAAGCAAGGCCCTAGCAAGACTTTTAGTAATTTTGGAAAAACCAATCAGAATTCTAAAGGCAATTTTTAAGAGTTCTGTCGTGTGATCAGATGGTAACCAAGTAGTCCAACAAATGCAAGTTTGTATCCCACCGCTGCCACCAATGTGAGAAAGTGGCTCTGTATATACTGTTCCCTAATAGGTACAGGGTGTACAGAGTCCACAGTCCCCCAGAGGCTGATAGAGGTCAAAGTTAGGTATGACCTTACTCTCAAAAGTGGTAGCTTGGTCGAGCAGTAAGGCAGTACCAGAGGACAGTGTAAAGCATTTATTGTACACACTCAGTCAGCAAATGGTTTCACACACTCAATAACTGAACTCTAGGCCAATGGTTTATATATATAAAATATATGCTTGTTTTATTTTTAGAACCACAAAGGGAGTAAAAATATACTTTCTCAGAATGAGAGGTTGAATATAAATACTTTTGTCTTAGGCAATAAATTTGTGTAAACAGTCACAGTTGGTTGCAATAAACAATCCTATTTCCTAAACATAACAATGCATTGAGCTCAATGGTAAATTCAGGTTATCTGTAATAAATTACTTTTCAGATTACTTTTGGAATTCCAGGTCTGGCTCCTAGAACCAGCCTGGGGTCAGTATTCAGAATCAAGTGATGAAAGTCGACTTAATAACTGTAATGATTTTTAAATAATATTTAGCTATTTCAAAAGTTAGCACTTAGAAAATATTTCACAGAAAACATTCAATGGATCTCTATGGCAAGAAATTCAAATTGCAGGTAGAGTACTTTATCGTTACTTTAGTAATCCAGGACTGGGTGCCTAGACCCAGGACTGGGGTCCTTATCAAAAGCAGGTAAGTAATTTCGTTTGCAGAAATGATACGATTTTAAAAGAATATTTCAATTTTGCAAAAGTAGACACTTAGAAGAAATTTCACAGAAAAGCAGACAATGGTTTCCTATGGGAGAAAAATGAGTTAGAGGTAAGTATAGTTGTGAACACTTTTCAGAGTCAGGGCTGGGCACCAAGATCCAGCACTGGGAGCTCACCTAGGAGCAGGTGAGTATTCGTTTTTGTCACTTGGCTGATTTTTGGTGAATTTTTGCAGTTTTGAAAAGTTCACACTTAGATTTTTGAAGAAAAAGTCAGTCAATGTTACCCTATGAGGAAAACGAAGTTAGCGGTTTAAGGGTAAGTACTCGACTGGTAGAGTTGAAATTCCGGGCTTGGACTCAGGGGTCCCCCAGTGTCAGGTAGGTACAGTTGGTTCACCCTCAGCGGTTTCAGGACGGCCGGGTGCAGAGAGAGTTGGGCCCAATGTTATCCTATGAGGGATAGGGGGGCCTTGGTTGGTGGCTGCTGTCTGGCAAGCCACGCGGCTGTGGGAGCTGGGCTCCAGGTCACTTACTCGGGGCAAGTGGGGAAGTAGGTTAGTGTAGAGAGGGCACTGCCAGGGCCACTCGGGCGGCTGGGTGCAGGGTGCTTTTGAGCCTTCGGGCGCTCAATGGAAATCAATGGGAATGTTCCGGTTTGGAAAAAGGCTGCAGGCTCGGGGACGAGGATGCTTCAGGTGCCACCACCACTTCGTGAGGTAAGTTGGGTAGTTGTAGGTTAGGTGGGTACCCCGAGATTGGGCACAGGGGGCCGCAGGGCGCCGGGTGCAGGGGTGCCTTTTGATGTCGGAAATCTTACCCTCTGGTTGATCGCGGTTGGGGTGGCACTCTGTTCTGAGGCTGCAGGCTTCTTCCGGAATGTCGAGGGGGGTCCTTGGGTGCCGGACTCGGGGTCACAGTCGCCGTGGGGTCGTCCTCAGGGTCTTTGTCCACTCCGGCACTGGCCAGGCTTGGCTGGTGCAGAGTGTGTTGGGTCCGCGGTTCCGGGCTGCTGCCCAGGGTTACAAAATAGGTTTCTTGAGTAGAGCCTCTACTCATGGGAGACCCAGGGGCTTAGAGCAAACAGGTAGCCAGGTCCTCCGGGGTTGGTGAGGTTGCTGGCCGCGAGAGATGCCGCGCTGGTGCAGGTTCGAGAGTCGACAGGCCGGTAGGGCTGGGGCCAAAGCAGTTGGTGTCTTCTTCTCTTTTTAGCAGCTGCAGGGCAGGTCCTTGTTCTTCTTGCTCTTCTTGTAGTTTTTTATCTGGAATCTCTCGAAGGAAGGTTCAGGGTGCCCCTAAATACTAGATTTAGGGGCGTTACAGGTAGGTGAAGGCCAGGGACCAATGGGTCCTTGTCCTGGGGTGGGTACACCCCCTATCCTGCCTCTCTCCTGTGGGAGGGGGGCAGTAGCCTAATCCTGATAGGGTAGGGCCCCCCATCCTCAAGATGGCGATAGCCCGGAGATGTGCTTCACCTCGCCTCCCCCACCTGAGGGGTGGGGTGGGCAGGCTGGCACATTCCCTGTCCTTGTATGGGGTTTCCGGCCAAGCTTCCCTCCAGAGTGGGGGGTTGCAGAGGCCTGGGGAATCTCCAAGAGGCGGCATGCCTTTGAAGCTTCCCTTGGCTCATCCTGGGGGAGGAGATTTATCACCTCACCCAGGACGTGCATTGTTGCAGGCCCGGGAGAGCAGGGGCTCTCCCACCCAGGGGTCCAGCAACGTGTCTGCTGTGTGGCAGCCTGGGCAGCCTCAGAGCAGACGTGGATTGCAGGTTAGCTGTAAGGGGGCATCTCTAAGATGCCCTCTGGGGTGCTTAGTACATTAAATCCCACACTGGCATCAGTGCGGGTTTAATGTGCTGAGAAGTTTGAGACCAAACTCCCCAGTCTTCAGGGTTGCCATTATGGTGCTGTGGAGCTCGTGTTTGACGAGCTCTCAGCACCATGTACTTGTAATCTGGCAGCACTGTACTTACAGTGCCCAGGAATGGACCTGGGTACTGTAGGGGCACAGGGCTCCTGCTCCTGTGCCCACACCATAGGCATAAGGCACCCAGCCAGGGGGGTGGCTGACATATGCCATGGCAGTGTAGGTGATGGGCATGGCACACAGAGATGTGTGCCATGTCGACTCTTTGTTTTGTCCTGTGCCCAGACACTCAGCCTGCAAAGGCAGTGTGTGTGTGTAAGGGTTCAGGGCCTCTAAGGGTGGCACAATGAGTGCTGCAGCCCTTAGAGGCCTTCCCTGGTCACAAGGCCCTGGGTACCTAGGGTACCATTTACTAGGGGCTGACATGTGGCCAGGGTTTGTCAATTTGGAGTTTGTATTTTAGGGAACGAACACAGGCCCTGGGCACCTGATTGGCATGAGCCCAGGGCACATCAAGGAAAAGTGCATCAGCTATTAGGCAAAAAAGGGGGGGGGGTTACTGCAACAGAAACCCACTTTCTCACATAGCTCACTTATCATTGCAGTGCCAGTGGGAGCTCTCTTTATCATTGCACTTCCATGGAAGCTCTCTTTATCATTGTCCTATCAGTGTAAGGTATCTTTATCATTGTCTGAACAGTGGGAGCTCTCTTTATAATTGCCCATCAGTGGCAGCTTCCTTTAGCTGTCTTGTGCCAGTGTGAACTTTCTTTTCATTTTCCTAATAGTTTGAGCTATCTTCATCATTGCACTGCTAGTGGGAGCTCTTTTATCACTGCAGTGTCACTGTGAGCTCTCTTTATAATTGCACTGCCAGTTGAAGCTCTCTTTACCATTGCACTGCCAGTGGGAGCTCTCTTTATCATTGACCTGACAGTGGGAGTGCTCTTTTACATTGCACTGACAGTGGGAGCTCTCTTTATCATTGACCTGACAGTGGGAGTGCTCTTTTACATTGCACTGACAGTGGGAGCTCTCTTTGTCATGGTTCGTCGGTGGGAGCTTGCTTTATCATTGTCCTGACAGTGAAAGCTCTCTTTACCATGGTCTGTCAGTTGTAGGTCTCTTTATCATTGTCCTATCTGTGGCATCTCTTGTTATCATTGTCCGATCAGAGGGTACTATCTTTATCATTACACTGCCAGTGGGAGTTCTCTTTATCATTGCACTGCCAGTTGTAGCTCTCTTTATCAATGCACCACCATTGGGAGCTCTCTTTATCATTACACTGCCAGTGGGAGCTATCTTTATCATTGCACTCGAGTGGGAGCTCTCTTTATCATTGCACCGCCAGTTGTAGCTCTCGTTATCATTGCACTGCCATTGGGAGCTCTCTTTATCATTGCACTGCCAGTGGGAGCTCTCTTTATAATTGCACTGCATTGGGAACTCTCTTTATCATTGCACTGCCAGTTGTAGCTCTCTTTATCTTTGCGCTGCCAGTTGTAGTTCTCTTTATCTTTGTGCTGTCAGTTGTAGCTCTCTTTATCATTGCACTGCCAGTGGGAGCTCTCTTTATCATTGCTCTGCCATTGGGAGCTCTCTTTATCATTGCCTTGTCAGTGTGAGCTCTCTTTATCATGGTTGGCCCTCACCACCTACCTTCTTAAGAATAATGTAGGACACTGACGCGTTGGCGTCGATGATGATTGTGGACACCTTGTCGTCACGGATCTCCTTCAGGATCGGGGTAGGGTCATTGTTGTCATCTAACATCCGAATTGACAACGTCTCTCGTGAAATGAGAAACTGTCTGATCAGCTCCTCCAATCGCAGAAGACCTGGGGGCAGAAAGGGTGAGACAGTTACAGGAAGTGAGGTAACATGGCAGTGATTAATTAGAATCCACACAGTATTGTGCCTTGTAATAGAAAATGAGGGCAGCACTTTGTAGTGTGAAGCTCTGCACAGTGGTGATGTATTTGCACTGGGTATATGTGTGCTGAGAAGGGTGCAATAAAGGGATAGAGCAGTACTGAGCAGTGTGTGCATGGTGCATGCATGTGCTAGATGTACATGTGCCTACGTGTCGTACAGTACCTGAAGGATGTAGTACTGTGTAGTGTGTGCAGTCTTTAAATCTTGTGCTTGGTGTATGTGTACTTGTGAGTGATACAACACCTAAAGAATGCAGTGCGTTTCTACATAGCTTGGTGAGCTATTACTGAACTGTAGCATAAAAGTGTGGGGGAACAGCCAGTCTGAGCATAGAGCTAAAGAGCGTTACTGAGTCTGAACACTTCTTTGTGGGGCATTACTAACTGTAGCATAGAAGAGTGGGGTAAAAGCAAACATGAGCATACCACCCAAGAGTTTTACGAAGTCTGAACACAGCTTCATGTGGCATTACTGAACCATAGCATACAAGTGTGGGGTGACAGCCAGTTTGAGCATAGTGCCAAAGAGTGTTATCGAGTCTGTACACAACTCTGTGGGGCAGGACTGAACCGTAGCATAGAAGTGTGGGGCAACAGCAAACCTGAGCGTACCACCAAAGAGGGTTTCGAAGATTGAACATACAGCTTTATGGGGCATTACTGAACCGTAGCACAGAGGTGTGGGGTAACAGCAAGTCTGAGTGGAGCACCAATGGGAGTTACTGAGTCTGAACACAGCTTCATGGGGCATTACTGAACTGTAGCATACAAGAGCAGTCTCAGCCATGATCAAACCTAAGGTCCGCCAGTATATAAATTTGGTGGGCGGCCTGTCACGTGGCCGATAGGGACATTGTTGACATCACTAAGTTAGCATGAGCCCAGCAGCCATGATGCTGCTTTTGCGCAAGTTATTACATGGCTTTGTTTTTGCAAGACTCTGTTTATGCCTTTCACATGAGACCATCTGCTTGGTTCGTTCTCAGCTTATTCCCGGAGTTTAGTTGGAACACTGTGAGCAAGGTCGATCAACAATGCCCCTTGTTATTCTGTTCTGGTCAGTCCTTAGCACCTAGACAAAACATGCTAACACAGCTGCTGCTGGAGACTCGTGCTTTGATATTATGTGGATGCATGATTAGGTAACACACACTTGGAGAGGGAGCTTTCCAGCGAGAAGAGCCATGCAGTTCCTATGATGTAGCTATACCATCTAGGCACTAAGGTATGGGGTCTGCTGACAAAGCCCAGAGATATTCTATTATATAATAATACATCTTCTTGCCAAGGGGAGGGTGGTTAGGCCTTATAGGCCTTTATCCACTGTCTTTAGATGATGACATCTCCCTTTATGATACATGGCTTTGCTGCAATGCTAACTGTATTGATATTATGTATTTTGTAACTGGTTGTGGCTCGTATACTGAGTTTTAGAGCACGATAGTTGAAATAAACATTTTAAACTATATCCGTGTTTCAGTACGTTTTTATTGTGGACAGGTACGTGAGTGTGAGCGAAAAGGTGTGTCTTGTTACCGTGATTCCTGAGAGATCCGGGAGTGTTGTGTTCTGAGGTGTCTAATAATTTGCTTATTCATGAGTGTGTAGAAGAGCGAGTGAGACACTATAGAAATTCGGTCCTGGGTTCGTGGGCACTAAGGTGGTGGTAAGGCTTAGCCCTTATACACCGAGGTCCCATTTTCCTGCGCCTAGTTCTGTGTATGTGGAGAATCCCTGTAACAGGCCCACAGTCACTGTTGCGACAGAGTATCTACACCGCCAAAATATAAATCAGGCATGTGTTTATAATAGACAGGTATGCAAACTTTTTACGACTCGGTGCCGAAATAAAATATATCTATCTATCGAGACAGGTATGCTGCAGACTATGTATGTAACAGACAGTTATGCAGCGGTCTATGTTTGAAATAGATGGGTTTGCAGCAGACTATGCTTGCAACAAGCGGATGTTCACCAAACTATGTTTTGATAAGGCGGGTATGCAGAGGACTATGTTTGGACCAGGTGGGTAGGCAGCAAACTATGTTTGGACTAGGTAGATAAGCAGTGGACTATGTTTGGATCTGTTGTGGTTAGGCAGTGGACTATGTTTGGACCAGGTGGGTAGGCAGTGGAATATGTTTGGACCAGGTGGGTAGGCAGTGGACTATGTTTGGACCAGGTGGTTAGGCAGTGGACTATGTTTGGACCAGGTGGGTAGGCAGTGGACTATGTTTGGACCAGGTGGTTAAGCAGTGGACTATGTTTGGACCAGGTAGGTAGGCAGTGGACTATGCTTGCAACAGACAATTAGCAGCAGACTATGTTTGGGCCATAAGGGACCACATCGGACATTGCTTGCCACTGACAGGTGTCCAACAGGCTACAGTTGTAGCAAACAGGAATATAGTCCCTCATACTCTCACTGTTCATTCCAGAATGGTATACAAGGTGCAGTGTTAATAAACAGAAAGATACAAAAGATATAACGCATATACAACATACATGTGCACTGCTTACTGGAGATACATATACAGCAGAGTCTTCAAACTGGGGGGTGGGCTTCCCTGTGGGGTGCTGAATTGATTATGGGGGCCCAGAAACAGGTCAAGAGGAGCATCATGTTGGAATCAATGCATTGATTTAATTGAAAAATGGCACTCATGTTGTGACTGGAAGTAGGTGTCAAAAGGGCAGGAGGTTCAAAATACCCCTCAAAATCCCTCCTCATTTCAGATAAAGGAACACTTCATAGATGTGGGCAATCATCTATTTTAATTTAAAAATGCACAACTGAGCATAGCTGCAATGTGTGAACTATTAAATATGTTTAGAGCTACTTATTCTACAGAATAATTGTGATAAAATGTGATTGTCATTCTGAGGTTCTGATTCCATTTTTAACATGGGGTCATGGCATTATATAGTTTGAAGACCAATGCTATACAGTATACCTTTCACATTGCAGATGGAGGGGTATACAGGACCGGCTGCTTATAAGTGATAAATGCATAGCAGCCTTGCAGCAGTCAGGCCATTGCAACCCTCTCTTCTAATAACAAGCTGGCATACTCGCCTTACAACAGATAGTTGTAAACGATGCATTGTTTATTTACACAGGGCGCATTGTTTACAGCTCTATACAGTGTAAACAGCACTATGGCAGAGGTTTCAGGTAGAAGATCCACACTGGGGCTTGACTTACACTCAGCTTTGGCACAGATGAGGCTGACAGAAGGGTTGTTGAAGGACTTGAGGATGCGCGACACTGCCAGGCTGATGTCTTCGTTGCTGGGGTACAGGCTGACAGAGGCAAAGCGCAGGTACTGGAGCTTGGGCGTTTCTTCTGGACCCACCTTCACATGAGGAATCTGGAGGAGGAACAAAGACCAGTGTGAGGGAAAGGTCCTGGCAGAGAGGAAGAAGTCAAGGACAAGGGTTCAAAGGTTCAAAGGTCCTGGCAGAGAGGAAGAAGTCAAGGAAAATGGTAAAAAGCTCCTGCCAGAGGGGAATTAGTCAAGGAAAAGGGTTCAAAGGTCCTAGCAGAGGGTAAGAAGTGAAGGAGAGGGGCGCAGAGGTCCTGGCAGAGAGTAAGAAATCAAGGAGTGGGGCTCAGAGGTCCTAGCAGAGAGTAAGAAGTAGTCAAGGAGAGGGCCTCAGAGGTCCTAGCAGCGAGTAAGAAGTCAAGGAGGGGGGGCTCAGAGGTCCTGACAGAGAGTAAGAAGTCAAGAATAGGGTCTCGAAGGTCCTGGAAGATGGGAAGAAGTCAAGGAAAAGGGTTTAAAGGTCCCTGCAGAGGGTAAGAAGTCAAGGAGAGGGGCTCAGAGATCCTGGCAGAGAGTAAGAAGACAAGAAGTGGGGCTCTGAGGTCCTGACAGAGAGTAAAACATCAATGAGAGGGTCTCAGAGGCTCTTATACAGAGTAAGAAGTCAAGGAGAAGGGCTCAGAGGTCCTGGCAGAGAGGAAGAAGACAGGGAGAGGAGGTCAGAGGTCCTGGCAGAGGGGAAGAAGTCAAGAAAAAGGTTCAAAAGTCCTAGCAGAGGGTAAGAAGTCAAGGATAGAGGCTCAGAGTTTCTGGTAGAGAGTAAGAAGTCAAGGAGAGGGGCTCAGATGTCCTCGCAGATAGCAAGAAGAAGTCAAGGGGTTGGGCTCTGAGGTCCTGAGTAAGAAGTCTAGGAGAGGGGCTCGGAGGTCCTTGCAGAGGGTAGGAAGTCAAGGATAGGGGCTCAGATGTCCTGGCAGAGAGTAAGAAGTCAAGAAGAGGGGCTCTGAGGTCCTAAGATGTCAAGGAAAAGGTTTCAAATGTCCTGGCAGAGGAGCAGAATTCAAGGAGATTGTAGAGAGTAAGAAGTCAAGGAGAGGGGTTCCGAGGTCCTGACAGAGAGTAAGGAGTCATGGAGATAGGCTCTGAGGTCCTGGCAGAGAGAAAGAAGTCAAGGAGAGGGTCTCAGAGGTCGTGACTGAGGGTACAAAGTCAAGGAAAAGGGTTCAGATATCCTGGCAGAGGGTAAGAAGTCAAGGAGTGGGGCTCGGATGTCCTGGCAGAGAGTACAAAGTCAAGGACAGGGGCTCAGAGGTCCTGGCAGAGGATAAGAAGGCTAGGAGATGGGTGTCAGACATCCTGGCAGAAAGTTAGAAGTTAAGGAGAGGGGCTCAGTGGCCCTGGTAGAAAGTAAGAAGTCAAGGAGAGAAGCTCAGAAGTCCTGACAGAGAGGAAGAAACCAAGGAGAGGGGCTCAGAGGTCTTGGCAGAGAGGAAGAAACCAAGGAGAGGAGCTCAGAGGTCCTGGCAGAGAGGAAGAAGTCCAGGAGAGGGGCTCAGAGGTCGTGGCAGAGGGTACAAAGTCAAGGGAAAAGGTCCAGACACCCAGGCAGAGGGGAAGAAGTCAAGTAGATGGGTGTCAGACGTCCTGGGAGAGAGTAAGAAGTCAAGGAGGGGGGCTCAGAGGTCCTGGCAGAGAGGAAGAAGTTTAGGAGAGGCCCCCTTTTAAAAACATAAGGCCCTGTGGCCAACCCCCAGCTATACATGGCCTTTGGCCAGGCCTGGCGGGGATTGGTTTATGTATGGTAAGAAAATATTACTTTACTTTTAAAAAATCCCCCAAATTCTCTGAAAAAAATAAAGTTTACAGTAACAGTTAGGTGTCATAAAAAAGTGTTTTAAAAAATCTTACAAATATACTGAAATAAACTAATGTTAAAGCAACATTATAGTTAGGTGAATTTGTCAGTGACAACATTAACATTTTGAACTAAAAAAAAACACAGAAATTCACCAGTTATAGTTAGCAGAGCAAACTCTAACTTGCACCCCCGGCATTCACAGCTTATGATCTCACATATTATTTCCCTCGTAACATGTTCTATTTAATAATTTATGACATCACTTATGACATTTCAAATGACATCATTGATGACATTACTGATGACATCATCCAAGCTTCTTTTGTAAACATCGCTCTATAAACTGGTAAAGCATTAGAGCTCTAAAAGTGAGTACAAAATAGCTCAGAAGACTATGAGGCATGATTGGTGCCATAACAGAAACAACCCCATTAGGTGTAGAAAGCATGGGTTATGTGTAAGGCTCCCGGTTTTCCGTTTAAACGGATTTTTACATATAAATACAGACGGAAAACGTTTTTTCTTTGTCTGTATTTATATATAAAAAACGGAAAAATACTGGGAAAACAAATGCTTGTGCTACCTCTTTGTTCCTCTTGAAAATCCATGTCTGAGGTGCACAAGGGCTGGGAAAGAAATATGAAACCACTGCCATCAACCTGCCCCTCTGGAGAGGGGTGAACAAGTGCAGCCAGGAGCGCCGTGTCTGCAGAAGTAAACGTTTCAATGTTCAGTGCTTCATTTGCTGGGCATAAGAATCCAATTGCTATGGAAAATATTCAGGAAACTCAAATGGCCCTTTAAAAATATATGTGTTAATCAGCATTTAGGAACAAAGTGTCTGCTCTCTGCCATGAAGTGATTTTACGGACAATTAAAATCCTAGAAACGCTGTGGAAAAGTGCTGGTTGTGTCTCATTTAAAGGCCTGTGACTCTTGCCCACTGAGGATAGCTGCAGTCCTGTGACTTTCGTACTCCTGCACATTTTGAAGGTGACCCAGATTATTCTGGTTAAAAGGCCCTACACTGTGGTGCTCACGCAAAAACATTTCTACAGGCAGCAGCCGCTTTTTCACAAACTCGAGCTTCAAAAACAAACAGGTACCCTCCCTCCAAAGGTGCATTTTATCGAGCCTTACTCACTTGTTTAAATAGACCACTCTCCACTTCAAATAAAATTAATGCAGACCAGCAAAGCTTTACTGTTGTGACAGCATGACAGCTTTATACTGTAACCACTATATCAAGCCCAAAGACAAAGGATAAATGCAATGTAACTGAAGCAGGTATAAGGTACATTGTTGGAGCAATGCAAGCAGCTAACGTCCATTAAGAGGTGTGAAAACATCCCCAGGACATAGGCAGTATGGGAGGAGGAAGGAGAGCGATGGGGGCAGGGCACGGAGGCAGGCATGCCTCCAACATCTATCAGCATAAAGCCTGGGTCCACCTCTCAGTGTTTATTCACCCCTGTGGGGCAGTGAGGCTGACTGAGAGGTGTTTGGGTCAGAGTCTGGAACAGTAGCACTTAATAACAGATGTGACCGTTGCACCGTATGTGCTCTGCATTTTATCCTTCGAGCAGACTTTGTGTGATGGCTGATAAAATGCAAGTAAAGGAGGGAGTAATGCTTTGACTTTTACCAGGCAGCTGCACAAATGAGACCTAATCAATACCACTAATCGTTTCTTAGAGGACAGGTAAGAAATTTGCCCTTAATAAGTAAGGCTCCAATTTCAAAAACAGTTACAACAACCTATAACAACTGAGTGCAAGTGTGCATGAGTATTTAAATAAATGTGGAAAAATACTAGCTGCAGTGTCTTCTTTTGCTTGTGATAAAAATAAATGTGGATAAATACAGATTAAAAGACCGAAAAATAAATATGGATAAATACAGACGGAAATGTTAAAAAAATAAATACCATAAAACCGGGAGCCCTAGTTATGTGCCACACTGACCCTATCCCATAGACTTCACAGGTAGCGTAGTTCACATTAACAATCAGCCACAGATACATGGGACACCCTCCTTGCATACCGTGTTCATTGTGCATACAACTGTACAGAGAAAGCCAAACCCCTGACAGTCACTGACACTAGATTGAGAAATGAAGCTGATATGAGTAGTGAAGTGGGTACTGCAAACAGTATTCAGTCTGTGGAGAGAGTTTACCTTGTACCACACAGTGTGCAGGAAGTGGAACTCTCATTAGAAACACAGCACAGGACTTTAAAAAGTATCTACTAAGAATAGTGTACACTCTATGCAACAGTGACACTATCCGCTTAAAATAACAATGTCTGGAGGTGCTAAAGATTATACTACTTGCAGCCTTCATACTGTGGTCGAAATGTTTTTACAAATAGTGCATCTTCTGAAGCAAAACAAGCACATGCACATACGTTAGTACCTGGTGCACAAGGTCTTCTATCTTAGGCAGAAATTGTCATGCTGACACTGTTCTGTCTAATAACTCGAGGCAGTTTAAAATACTTAGTATGTAGTTTGCAGAATCTTTGCCCTGTTGCACACTTTTTCTGCAGAGCCTAAAATGTGGCACTTATCAGTCCACAAAGTTCAATCATTCGACCAACATAAATGTCCTACCAAACTCAGGTGCCAAAGACATAAACAAGACAAATCTAAAGCTCTGTGAGCCAAACCAACCTGAGCGATGAGGAAGTTGTTACAAGAGTGAGCCAGTTGGGAAAGGAGGGCGGATCCAGCCCCCTGGAGACAGGAGATGTGCATAACCCCGGCTGCCCAGTCGACTCCCCTGGGCTGTGCACCCAGGGCAAAAGAGGAAATATCTGAGTCACAATCGCAAGGGAACAAGTGGACTCGTACCCCCCCCTCCCCCCGGACCCTAGTCCCAAAATGGGCCCAAATACAGAGCAGCTGTTGTGCAGCCCATTGGTGAAGGAAAACCAGGGAGGTCACAATGCTTTAGGACTCTCCAGGCTCTACTAGAAACCATGGATCTACTCAGCAAGCTGCCCTGTAATAGTCCAATGCCAAATTGTTGTTCATTCTGGATTATCATACGTAAGGCCCCCACGATATCTTGAACAGAGGAAACATCTTAAGGTTAATGAAGCCCATCCAGGGCTCAACTTTCTGGAATCACAGGATATCATCTCAAATTCTGGACCCAGGGGGCACACAAATCTCCTAACTAAAAGCTGCTGGCATTTGCTTCTGTGGCAAATATACAAAAAATGTTATATAGAGAAGAGTTTTTTTTTTAATTCCTGCAGCGTCAGGCTCAGTTCCTTGAAGGAAATTGGTTATGCTGCAGTTCTCATTAAATATCAGACTGCTCCAGCTGTGCCCAGGCAAGAGACTTACACTATCTTAAAAAATCTATTGGGTTGCACCGTCGCAGATCTCAGTGAACGAGAGAGGGTGATACAAGACTCTTTAACCCCTTCGCTGCTAGGCCTCCCCATACCACGTGATAAGCCTTTTTGTGGCTATTTGGGGTAGTTCGCGCTTAGGCCCCTGTACCTTTTTGTCCACATACGGTATACACGCCAAATTTAGTTTTTTTTCTTCCATCTTCTTGAGGATTCTAAAGGTGCCTAGGGTTTGTGGACTCCCCTGGAGGGGACCGAGGAATTGGCCAAAATACAGCTAAGGTTTGTTTTTTATGAAAAATTGGAGAAAAAGTGCTACAGAATCAACTCAAAGTGTCTGCCTCTGTTTATTATACTTACTTGGAAGGCCTTTAGAAGAGAAAAATAATCCAATCACTGTTTTTTAATCCTGTGATGTTATTCTCTGCCAGTCTGCCTGTTACTATTCTGCCAATCAGTCATTGCTTTTTTTCATGTTTGGCGACATGTGTGGATAAAAGAAAACACAAAATTGGCCTTGAGATTCCCTTAATCATAATCATCACATCAAATAAATTCCATTGGCCTTAGGGGACCAGCAATATACTGCGACTGTGCCACGCTGTTATTTAAAACAATTATTTGCAAAGAGCCTCATTTACAATTTTTCTCTTCTCAATATAGCTGCTCCTGCTGGTCCAGCTGGACCAGCCCGACAGGAAGGAAAGAGCGGCCAGTTTGCGGCGACAGAGGCTGGAGCGTATCCAGCTTGAATACCGGCAGCTGGTGGTCCTGGAAGAGTAGAAGAAGGGGATCAATGCTCAGCTCCTGGTCCCCAATGCAGCCGGTCACACTCAGCCTCCCAGGGATCCCATCGCCGGAGCAGCCGCCGCCAGCCAGCTACTGCCACCCGCCCCCAGAATGGCAACAGGCCACTGCTGCACCACATTCTGCAGCGGCTCACCTCGATGGAGCAGAGCATGGACCAACTTCGGACTGATGCCCAAAATGCCCTCTTCTAAACCTGGTGTGTTGCCTCAGCCAGGAATAGACATTGCCCAGACCAACTCTAAACCCTTTTATCTTTGTTAAGACGGTGTCAAGGAACGCTGGAGTGATGACAAGTTCGTGATGCTTGGGGGAGTACAACAAACAGCCTGTGCAAAGTTAGAAGTAGATTGCACTCTAAGTATAAGTTTATTTAAATTGTCCAGCTTGTTATTGATCACTGTAGTAAAAACACAAGGAAGCTCAAAAGATCAACTTGAAGACACCACAGGTCCAGAAGTGTACTGAAGAGGTGATGTCTGAGGTCCAATATTTATACCTGGTATCCTTTCTCTGGAAGGTAAGAGAAGTTTCTAAAGATTTCCCTTTGAAGTCTTCAGATATCCTGCCTTTCCTGTCCTGGATCCAGACTAAATAAAGTGGGTATTCAATACTCTGTATAAAGCCAAGACACAGCCTATTCGCGTTTAAGTAGGGCTGGGCACATCTCTGCCCTCCCATCCTGCCAGTGATGCCCCATCCAGGCATCCTAAGCTCTCTATTGTGTGTGACTGTCTAGGGGGAATACACAAAGCCCAAATGTCAGGTACACCCAGTCAATGGAAAACCCATTGAGCTCAACCACAATGTAGTTATCAAGATTTGCCACTTCAAATTCCATCCTTGCAGGTGTAGCCACAGCTACAGACAGAACGGTACAGTAAGGGTGAATAAAAAAAAAAGGCAAGAATGCCAGACAAGGAGAATTTTTAAAAAACTCAAAATGGTATAAAATGTTGTATCTATCCCTAAGGCTCTCATCAGGAGGCTAGCCAGCTAGCCCTTGGAGTCACTCTGGTGGTCCTGGGTTCAAGATGCAGGACCAGTTCTCACTCAAACGCAAGGCATCAGGGCAGTGGTCTATTGGCAATCTCTTCTCCAGAGACCACATGACTATAGATTTAAGAACATTTGCCTCTTTCCTTAAACTTGCACTCGGTTCCCACAGGATAAGTGGCGAGGGAGTGCCTGCTGTCTGCAAGAGCATGCAAATGACTCCCTGCTGAAGCAGTAATGCCAAGGGGAACCCCCAGGACTCTTGCCCATCCCTCCCAGCACAGTTTTCTTCCCTAACACACCTATAGCTCTACCACCCTCCCCCACACCCAGTGAAGTCATGTCATGTGTCTAATGCCTTCCAAGGATACCGTCGTAGTCTTTTACTTCAGGTCTGCTTTCGAGAATTCCCTCATTATGAACAATTGATGGTTTTGTCTGAATGGCTTGAGGTGGAGCCGAGGGCAACTTGCAGTCTAAACAATGGTTGTTAACTTTCGTAATGATCAATTTCCACTGAATGAATGCTATTATGAACTAAATGTGGTGGTTTAGGTCAAACATTCGGGGTGAGCGTCACTGAACGCCAGTAAACTCTGCCACGTGGTGTGGGCAGAGTTTTTGCCGAACTTCGTGCTCCAAACAGAGACCAGAGTAGGTAAAACTCTGTGAACTCCACCAGCGGAGCAGAGTTTACAGCCCAGGGCTACTGAAGAGTTGGGTCTGAGGGTCCACTATTTATCCTTGGTGCCAGATCTAAAGAAGGAGATGTTTCTAGAGGTTCCCACCCTCAAAGTTGCTTGGAATTTCCTTCCTCCCTGGTCTTGTCCCAGCTTGTTTGGGGGCAGAAAAGACCAGTGTGAAACCCTTTGCGAGTGTGCTGAGGCTGAGTCTTTGTGATCTTCAAGTATGGTAGGTGACAGCTCCCCCCCAATCATTCATTCAAAATGGCCCATCCTGCCTGCACACTATTCCCCTATTCTTTCAATGTCTGGTTGTAATACACAAGGACGGACTGCAAGCTACACCCAGTCATGCGATTCACGCTGCATGCTCGAAATGGCTGGGATTTGAAAATGACACTTTATAAAATTGTTATATTAAGAAATTTTACTATAAATCATACTTTAGCATTAAATAAGGTATTAAAAAAAAATCTTTAGATACCAAATTTACATTTCTGCATGCTCCCAATTGAAAGTTATCATTTATTTAATGTAATAATATAACCCAAAGATCCTATGGGAGAAGTAGTCCTTGTAGTGGTGAAAAACTAATTCAAGAGGTATTCACTACCAGGATATGTAAAAGTTAAAAATACTTGTCCAACTTATTTTAATATACAGCACCTTAACTTATGGGCTGTTTAGGCCCTACCATGGGTTTGGCTTATATGTAGTAAAAAGCAAGTTGTATGCTTGGCAAAACAATTATTGTGCCAGGTGATGACAGTGTAAAACTACACACACAGGCTACAATAGCAGGCCTGGGACATGTTTAAAAGAGTTACTTAAGTGGGTGGCACAATCAGTGCCACTAGTAGCATTTCATTTACCTGTCTTAGGTATAGGTTATACCACTTTACTCAGGACATAAAACTACATTAAATGTGCCAAAAGAGTGAAAGGAAATGTTACCATGTTTTAGTGACAGAGCACCAGCACAGAATCCTAAATCCAGAAAATACAAAGTCAGCAAAAACAAAAAAGGCAAAAAGTTGGAGGAATACCTCACCAAGGGTGTCAGATCAAACAGTTGGCCCCAGCTCCCGGGCAAAAATTTGGAGGTAAAGCTGTCACTTTCCATTTTATGTATTACAGGCAGACAGTTTTGTCAATCAGCACAATGCACAGGATGGGTACGGAGCCCACATCTTTCCAGAAGGCATACGTCCCAGGTCACATTATTTTTCAACTATTGCTCACTGCACATTTCACACCTTGAGCGCTAGAACGGATTCACTTTCAGTTACTTGTAAAACAGGTCATTCCTCTGGATAATGTCTCAAACCCTGACACTGCCCTTGGCTTGACAATGAATTCCATGCGGAGGGGCAGTCTAGTGAACAGTGATGTGGACAATGCACATAGCAGGGAGATAGATAACTCATCACTATCATTATTGAGCACAGCACAACTTAATGAGCCACATAGAGACCGGAAACTCCAACAGTCGTAAATCAGCTCAATGCTACCCAAGAGCAAGTGGACACGATCTACATAACATTAAGGGGTTGGTGGGCGTTTGCGGAGTCCCACTACGCAGAATTCCACTGAGTCACAAAAAAACTCTGCTGTGCTACGCAGAGTTCCACGTTTGTGCAGTTTGCCACCACGCCTATTCGTGTTGGGAGCGCGGAGTCCATCCATGCGCTCCAAAATCGCATGGGAAAAGCACTACGCGGTCCTGAAGTGTGCTCACGTTCTAAATGATGCACGAACAGCACCGCGCGGTTCGCATTGGCGCGGCCATCTTGTTTTTCTGCTCTATGTTATGTTACTGGGCCATATTTTTAATCTCTTATTAATGTTTGTTATCCTCATCCTATGTTACTTTTTCACCCCTAATATGTACGTTTAATAATAGTGTGCGACTTTGTGTATTTTATGTTTTTGCTTATATTTTTGTGTGTTTTTGTAACTTTTTGACTTAGTTTATTTCCCCCTACTTCTTTCCTTATTTCTTTCTTCTTTATTTTCCCTTCCTTTCCCATCTTAGCTTATTTCCCCTTCCAGCGCAATGGCAGAGGGGCGGCTTTCATGCGGACGGCGCTTTTGCCCAGGTGTGCTGTCCCAAGTGATCTTTGAAGAAGGGGATGTGACAGCACTAGTTTTTTTTTTGTGCAGCACCACCGCCCCTCTATGCTGGTAGCAGGAGGCAGGCCTGGTAGCGCCTTCTCCCTGTGGGGTGCCGGTGCGCCGGTGCACGCTGCTCCACAGTGAGGTTTGGAGCACTGCCCAGCAGCTGAGGAACACCTGGGCTGACATTCTTAACAGGGAGCAGGATCTGCTCGACCTGCTAGGTGTCGAGATTACGGGGCTCGTGTGTATTAATTATTTGTTGTGTTTGGGTTCTACAATGAAAAAACATATCTGAATAGCATGCTGCTCACACTCAGAGGTAAGTTACGTGTTTAGTAAAGTTTATGCTGGTATAATATTGTGTGGTCCAGTTTCTAATTTCTGCTAAGCAGGTGCCGCTACCTAATCGCATTCATCAGGAGCTTGCTTTGGCTGATTAATAAAGAGGTCATTGCAGACTGTTTCTTCTGTAATCACTGAGTAGCGCGTACTCTCTGTGACTTTGTTTATGTAGCTCGTACAGTTCCAGGTTATTTATTTAATTGAATTCACAGTGATTATGTGAAGTATGAATATATGCATTGCAAAAAAAGGAGACTGAGTTGGCTCATCAAGGGTGTTGAGAAATGGGAATAAAATAAAACCAAAGATCATTAACTGCTATATGTAGTTTTCATTAAGGAGACTTGGAAAATTAATTTAATGACAGTCGATAGACTCAAGTCAAAAGAAACTAGTAGTAGTATAGGTGATCCGTTTTAGAGACTGCATTTGCTTTTCATAAAACATTTTGTGGAGATTATTAATAGAATCACTAATCTATTCGTATTTATCTCCCTAATTTCTTTCATCAGCACCCAAGGGGGAGAAGAGGGACGATTCCAAGGGTCCAGGGCAAGCTGGTTAGCCAGCGCCGATCACCAGCGCCGCTGCCGAGGGCTCTGCTAATCCCAGTTAGTCCTTTTATGATTGTTGCAGACTTCTTAGGGTGGAACCCTAGAATCTTGGGGTATTTTGTCTATTGGAATGTTGATGCTATCGTGATTCATGAAGATTCGGATGGCAGGCCCAAGTAAGCTAGTATTTAAATAAAAATCACCATGTATGCTTGTGCAGAAGGCTTTCCATTTCCTGCTTATGCCTAGCTCTAACACAGTTCAGTTCACGAGACAGTGGCCATGGTCATCATGGACCACCCCCCCGCTGCAGACCCGTTCATTTATTGTTACAGTACATCTCCAGTTTCCAATGACAGTGCAGCAAGGCTGTAAAAACAGTATGCGTTCCTACTTGTATTACAATTGCCACCCAACCCCATAGATTTTTCATAGAGAGTTATTCCATGCCTGGCTTGTCAACTTTGTGAACCAACCAAACCAATGCCCAGAGTGATATTTGGAAGAAACGTTCTAACTGAGCTGTAGTGCTGCATTGCTGTTGTATTTGGGGCTGTGTATCTGGGGTCTAAATTATGTGTAATATTTTATATTCTAGCCACACAGAACATCGGTGATGCCTGCTCCAGTGCCACTGCAGGAGGAGACGGCGATAGCTCAGTTTCAGGTGGAGAAGCGGCAGCAGGGACGGGAAGTGGTAAGTCACATATTTCTTGCAATTACTATGCTCACTAGCTATTGCCATGATGTCGCTCGTCATCAAAAATTACTGCGAGGTGAACACCTCCCCTTTCAGCTTTACGAGCCACATCGGTGGTTGAGTTATTAAGGATTATTCTATCTGCAAATGCAGCAAAATCTCACATAATGCGCTTTGATGGTTTGAGGGAGACTTGAAAGAACAGAAGGCATCTTAAAAGAAAGGAAATGGTATATAAGTGAAAGGGTGGGTGGGACATTCTTGGCATGTGCCACATTTAATTATGTGATACCCATGAGAAGTGATTCCATAAATTATATTATGATTTTCCATAACAGATTAATTTACACTTGTTCAGCTTTTTCCCTTTTGAATTGAACCGTGAATGAATAAGCCAAATATAATGAATTGGTGATCAGTTTAGTGGCCCTTCTATTATATATATATATATTTTTAAGTTCTAGCCTACACGTCTAATCCCTACCCTACCCCCTGCAGTAAAGAAAGTCAAGTTTTCTTTCCTTGGTTCTTGCCCAGCAAATACATTTGTTGGAAAACGTGGTGGTGGGCGAGGCCAGTGAGTAAAGTGGTAGTAAGTGCATGATTTTATATCAAGTTTGGCATATGGGATACACAGTGACAAATGTGCCAAATAAAATCTATATAGTCTGTTTCTTTACATTAGATTAATTTTCCTCAACATCTACTTACATCAGACAGGGTATTATAATAATATCCGCATTTCATACATGAGGTGTGTGACTGACGTAGTAGCTGATTTATTATTTATCATCCTCTTTGGAGACAGGGTAGACAGAGAAATGCATTTGGCAAAGAGCAGGGCCATTGGAATGAGATAATTGTAAACTAAAGCTGCAGCCAGTCGCAAACTAGCAGAGGCGCTGTCTATCAATGAGCATGGCGTCATTATTATTTTAGCACTGCACACAACTAGTAAAACGTTGTGTGGAACATAACGGACACACGTTGCCAACTGTCACCTGGACACAGGGTTACTCTTCAATGCAAACATTTATAATGTGTTCGATACCTCTCTACACAATGGTGCATTAGGAGCACATGTGTTTTGTAAACAGTTAAAGCCTTAGTACGAGTACTAGGGTACTGGGACCGCCATACTTGGGGTGGTGGTCCAACCACCATAGTCCACCCGCAGTATTACGAGTGCGGTGGGCAGACCACCAGCTGTCCACTACAACACCGCCAGCACCGACATGATCATGGATCCCATGGTGCCTGCGTTGTGTGAAATGAGGAGGAATGGAGGCTGTGCCGATCCCAGCACCGCAGTCCATATCATGACTAGCCCTTACGCAAGCCATTTCACGGCTATGCTCCCACCATGAAAGGCTGGCGGAAGGGCCCCCAGGCAAATCTGCCCACAGGGTGGGTGCAGGGGGCTCATGATGGGCCACCCCACAAGTGAATGGGTGTGCGTGCACTGTGTGGCATGCATAACATGGTGCTTACCACACCATGCATTGACAAGCAGTTAGCACTCTCATGGCCTAGGTATGCTGTATAAGCTCTCCTACGAGCCCAATATACCCATCCTCACACACCGTCACTACACCGCCCGCCCACCCTGGATAATACTCTTAATCCAGCATGCAGGTGTTACACGGTTTGGCGGTCTTCTTAGAACCGAGGCGGTGCCAGCCAAAGACCGCCACACTCAGAATAAGGCTGTTAATATCCTTAGCTGGACCTAGGCTGTAATAAATTAGGTATACAAGTGATATGGTACTTACCCCCCATTATTGTAAACTATACAGCAAACTAGCACACTCATTGGGTGATGTCATCATCATGTCATGAGTGATGTCGTAGAACATGTCATGAGTGATATATTATGTGGGGTTATAAGTAGTGCACAGCGGGGTCTCAAGATAATGTGAATTTCTGTGTGTTTTTTTGTTCAAACCGTTATTGTTGTCACTGACTAATTCACCTAATTATAACATTACTTTAGCCTTTGCTTTTTTCAGTGAATATATATGAATATATATGTATGTATGTGTGTGTATATATATATATATCTGTATATATATATATATATATATATATTCACTCAAAAAACCATAGGTTTCACACAGGTTATAGTTAGGAATTAGCATTTAAAAAACCTTGCAAATTAACTTAAAAAACCATAGGTTTCACACAGGTTATAGTTAGGTGGATATTTCTCTCGTAAAAAAACAATGAAATTCCCCCGTTATAGTTAGTTCAGATAACTATAACTCGCGCGCCCGCAATCCACTGCTGATGACGTCACATATTACATCACTCAAGACATGGTCAGTGGCATCACTCATGACATCACTGATGACATCATCCTTGTGATAGAGTGGCGGTCGCGGTGCGCGCACGATGCACGGTGCGCGCAAGGTGAAATACCTTCTTATTTTCCTACCCACCAGTCGTTGTATTAGGACCACAATAGACCCTTTCTGCTTTTAATAGGCCGACACTATGTCTCGGTATCCCATTTCCTCCCAGGCTGCGCCTGTCTCTGTTGCGAATGTTCACTTGAACTCTCTACATACTGACAGACACCCGGGTGAGACACGTTAAACTGAAAGCTTCTTCCATTACGACTATAAATTGTATCTAGTAATCTCATTTGGGTATTTTTCCTGACAGCTGTAGCATGCATTCACCGTGTGTACTTAAAACATTCTAAGTTCGTATTTTCCCTTGTGGGCTTCTTTTCATGTCTTCTATGTCCATATATGTTTACAGGACAGAGAGACACACGAGACACTTTGTTTCTTTTTTGGATAAGCTTGATTAATTGTCGTTTTCATATATATATGCTTAATAATATATGTATGTGTTTAATTTTCTACATGTATTTAATTTAAACACGTTTATCAGATTTGCTCGTGTTTTTGTCAAGTCATGCCGTTAGCTCGGTCATGATTCTTTATGTCTATGATGACAGAGTGGTGGTTGCCATGACAACTGCACATTAACATATGTAAGTGTCACTGCAATGTGTAACAGACAAGTGAACAAGGCGGTTCGCCGTCGAAACGCGTCTTGCTGTTGTTGGATTAAACTTCTTTTTGCCAGTATTTCACGGAGTCTGTGCCTGTCTGCTCTTCGTCTGCCAGGATTGGAATTCCATACATATATACACATGTATGTGGAGTTAAGCATATGTACATGTACGTGGAGATAGGTATACCCTTATCTTCATGATATTTGTGTAATCCATATTCTGGCTGCAATATTCGTGCAGCGCAACATTTAGAACTTGGTATTCTAGGAGTATACCATGAGCTCGCTCAGCCAGAGAAGATCTGTGAGTAGAAGTAAGACGTGTGGCAATGGAGACATTATCATGCGTTTCCAGAACGGATCTTCTGCTTCTGCGTCCCAGCGCGCATCTCTGTTACAGAATACATCCCAATCAAGAACAGACTGCGGTTCATTGAGGTCTAGTATCTGATGGGAACCGCAGTGCATCGACCATGGATTTCCAATCTGTTGAGCCTTATCAGTTGCATCACGCCTCATGGCTTCTGATGTGACACCAGCCGGCATCTGCAAGTCCCAGCGCCAATGCTCAATCATGGCAGCCTCATAGTCTCGCGGGACTTGGTGATGTGACTTTCTACTAACAACCAAATCACTGAAGGGAATCAGTAGCATATTCTATCCTTCTTAGATCTTCTCTCGGTGACCCTACAGGCTTTAACCAGTAACTCTCTTGTGTCACCAGGAAGACACTCATTTGTTTTTCTGTAAAAGTCACATCTGGATTTTCTAAGCAGCTGTTGAACTAGAGCAAGAGGAGCACAAAAGAGACTATTATGATAAAAGCTGAACCTTGTCTCAGTGCATTGAAGCCAATATGTAAGTGTGTGCTTTACAAATTTAAAACAACCTGAAAACCTGGATTTCAATTAAGGAAACTCCCATAGGCAGGGCCAGGCACACACACCTGCTCAGCACCAGGATACCCTCACGGCTGATACAAATACATAAACATATGAGTAAGTACTCCTGCACACAGGGTACAGATAACTTTATGGTAAAACGTGGCCCCGAAAAGGGCACCCAGGACCTTTTTTAGATCTACGAAGTGTGGACGGTGTAACGTGCGTGCACTTTACTATCTTAAACCGAGCATTGGGTGGGGCATCCTATACAGGTAGGCGGGCCTGGCCCAATACGAAATCAGTCTTGTCTTCTTTCAGGTCTCCTGCCATACAGGTAACCGGTTTCTGCTTTAAGCATTTTGGTGCCAGGTAGCGCAGTCAGTCACCTTGCTGCGCTGCCCTACCCCACAGTGAAAGGGCGGGAATGCACCGTATTTATGCAATACAGTGCATTCCTGTTCTTTGTCTTTGCGCTGGTGCCGTTTCGGCAGCCTACCCGCAGCATAGGGACCCTGGCAGGTGCCATTGTTGAAACATAGGGACCCTGGCAGGGGCCACTATTGAAGGCAGGATTGTTTTGTGCTGGCAACTTCCTGAACAAAAGCAATTCATTGAGGTGTTTTCCTCTTCAAATGAGGAGAAATAAACATATTTCTCCTTGTTACACATTACCTCGGGAGGAGTATGGATTTGAAGCTTCCCCAGGTTTACATCACTTTGTAAATCTGGGGCAGCATCAAATTCCATGGGTGTAGCTTGTGAAAACCCACCGCAACGCCCGTGGAACGCCTCTCAGGTGCAGAGTAAGGCGGCCCAGCAGTTTGAGCACCGTTGCCTTACTCATGATTTATGAGGCCACTCAAAGCCACGCAGGGTGGCGTTGCGTGGCTTCATAAATCGATTTGATAGCCTTGGCGCATGGCTCTCATAAACACGCCCTTTCGCCCTGGTAAAATGACGCCGAAACACAGCATTGGGAATCACCAACACCGATGAGTTCAGAGTCTCCTGCATGAGGCTTAGGCCATTGGGAATCACCAACACCGCTGAGTTCAGAGTCTCCTGGGTGAGGTTTAGGCCATCTTTACGAGTCCTCAGATCAGAAGTGGGAATCTCCAACAACGATGAGTTCAGAGTCTCCTGGGTGAGGCTTAGGCCATCTTTACGAGTCCTCAGATTAGAATTGGGAATCGCCAACACCGATGAGTTCAGAGTCTCCTGGGTGAGGCTTAGGCCATCTTTACGAGTCCTCAGATCAGAATTGGGGATCACCAACACCGATGAGTTCAGAGTCTCCTGGGTGAGGCTTAGGCCATCTTTACGAGTCCTCAGATTAGAATTGGGAATCGCCAACACCGATGAGTTCAGAGTCTCCTGGGTGAGGCTTAGGCCATCTTTACGAGTCCTCAGATCAGAATTGGGGATCACCAACACCGATGAGTTCAGAGTCTCCTGGGTGAGGCTTAGGCCATCTTTACGAGTCCTCAGATTAGAATTGGGAATCACCAACACCGAGGAGTTCAGAGTCTCCTGGGTGAGGTTTAGGCCATCTTTACGAGTCATCAGATCAGAAGTGGGAATCACCAACACCGATGAGTTCAGAGTCTCCTGGGTGAGGCTTAGGCCATCTTTACGAGTCCTGCAGACCAGAATTGGGAATCACCAACACCGATGAGTTCAGAGTCTCCTGGGTGAGGCTTAGGCCATCTTTACGAGTCCTCAGACCAGAATTGGGAATCACCACTCCGATGAGTTCAGAGTCTCCTGGGTGAGGCTTAGGTCATCTTTACGAGTCCTCAGATCAGAAGTGGGAATCACCAACACCGATGAGTTCAGAGTCTCCTGGGTGAGGCTTAGGCCATCGTTAAGAGTCCTCAGATCAGAATTGGGAATTACCAACACCGATGAGTTCAGAGTCTCCTGGGTGAGGCTTAGGTCATCTTTACGAGTCCTCAGATCAGAAGTGGGAATCACCAACACCGATGAGTTCAGAGTCTCCTGGGTGAGGCTTAGGCCATCTTTACGAGTCCTCAGACCAGAATTGGGAATCACCACTCCGATGAGTTCAGAGTCTCCTGGGTGAGACTAAGGCCATCTTTACGAGTCCTCAGACCAGAATTGGGAATCACCAACTCCGATGAGTTCAGAGTCTCCTGGGTGAGGCTCAGGCCATCTTTACGAGTCCTCAGATCAGAATTGGGAATCGCCAACATCGATGAGTTCAGAGTCTCCTGGGTAAGGTTTAGGCCATCTTTACGAGTCCTCAGATCAGAATTGGGAATCGCCAACATCGATGAGTTCAGAGTCTCCTGGGTGAGGTTTAGGCCATCTTTACGAGTCCTCAGATCAGAATTGGGAATCGCCAACATCGATGAGTTCAGAGTCTCCTGGGTGAGGTTTAGGCCATCTTTACGAGTCCTCAGACCAGAATTGGGAATCACCAACTCCGATGAGTTCAGAGTCTCCTGGGTGAGGCTTAGGCCATCTTTACGAGTCCTCAGATCAGAATTGGGAATCGCCAACATCGATGAGTTCAGAGTCTCCTGGGTAAGGTTTAGGCCATCTTTACGAGTCCTCAGATCAGAATTGGGAATCGCCAACATCGATGAGTTCAGAGTCTCCTGGGTGAGGTTTAGGCCATCTTTATGAGTCCAGCAGACCCGAATTGGGAATCACCCTGAAGTGCTAAATGCTTTCACCTGTTCAGGGATACAAAAGTCGACAATTATTCCCTCACCATTGTGGGCGCTTGGGCTATGCGGTAATTGAGCACATGTGGTAATGCCTGTGTAGGTCTCCACTCCTGCTCGTGACACTGGCCCAATGAGAACGGAGACCTGCGCAGAAAGGTGGCTCAGTCTGGGAAAGGGAGGCCGAAGATGTTCTCGGTCAGGACGCAACCTTACAACTGTGTGCAGTGGCGAGAGTCAGAGAGCACGCATCTGACGCACGGCGGCACAGGCCCTGTATGACCCCTCACTTCACACATGTGGATTACAGGGGGGCAGTGCTGCCAAGCCCACACTTGCACGGCTCTTGTTATAAGCTTTCCAGTGTTTGTACACCTTAAAAAGTGTACAATAAGGAACAAAAACACAAAGAGCAGGAGAAAAAGTTGACTGAAAAACGTCTGGAGTAAAAAACAAACAAAAACACTTCGAATTAAAAGCCCCTCCTCAAAGCAAGTTTTAAATGACAATTGCCTCTTTTTTGTCAGAAGAGAAATTGCAAGTGAAGTTGGACAAAGCCAGAGAGCTCGACAAGCTTTGTAAAGTCGGAAAGTTTCCCAACGACACTCAACTTTACTGGCTAAAGTTGTGTGTTTTTGCGTTTCGCACCCGTACAAACCTGCGGCACCTCAAACATCGCTTTTTGAGGCGTAACTCAATATGATAAACCCTTGAACTGACAGTTTAATAACATTTTTCCAAAAGCAGGTTTACCGAACATGGACCTTTTTCATCCAGGCTGGTGCTTTACTTGGCCGGCGAGAAACGTTAATTACAGCTACAGAGTTTGCATAGTTTCAGAATTTTATTCAATGCGAAATTCGCAAAACGGCTTGAAATCTTTGCATTTCGCAATGTCGGGCGATTTCTGCGCACAAGAAAATACTCCGCTCAGAATAGATCTCGGCTACAGACATCTTTTCTCAAATCACGATTTGCATTGCAAACATGGCATTATTATAGCACTGGGGGTGGAGGGCAGATACCAGCAAGCGTATAGAGTGCGTGTCATGCCACCGATGGGGCATATACAAACATCACTACAAATTGTATATTACAACATGGGGGGAGAAGGTGCAAACAGCGCTCTACAATGTGCATGATGTCACTAAGGAGGGGAGGGAGGCATGTACCAACAGCGATATAGATTGTGCATCATGCCAAGGTGGAGAAAATCAGCCACAATGATTGTGTTATTCCAATGTGGTGGGGAGGGGGTAGTTTGCGGCATCCATATTGATCCAGTCTTGCATCAAGGGAGTGGTTCAGCCTCTGCTTGGCTCTAACGAGCAGAGAGCGCTGCTAGAAGCCCTTCTCAGCTCCGGAAGGATCAATACGCGGCACGCGGCGGGTCCCCGGGCACCATTCTGGAGAAGCCTCCGGGAGTCTTTGACACCAAGACCCCGCAACCACTTATCCTTTCCCCAATAAATATCAGACTCGCTCATTATTGATCCAGGAGGGAAGTTCTCCCGGGGGTGCCTGGGACTGCGCTTCTGGCCGCTAAGCGTGGAGGCACCCCCGCAACCGGCACTCCCCTTCCAGAGAGAGAGATGTTTTAAGGCATTTCTTTCTTTCTTTCTTTCTGGGTTTTATATAGCGCAAACTAGACCCGGGGGAATCAGGGCGCTTTACAGAGTAATCACAACAACAATAACATGAGGTCCATCGAGAATAGATACAAGTATATAGTAACGGTAAAAAGGGCAGGCGGTATACAACGGATAGGTAGGCAAAGTAGAACGGGCCCAAGTTACATACAACATAAATACAAATATATATCAACGTTATATAAACGAGATATCCGATGGACAGAGGGATATGAGGATGAAAAGTTCTGAGAAAAACATAGTAGGGAGTTCCAAGGGAGAGTAGGTGAATATTATGTCTCCGAGGTAGTGAATGAGCATGACAACATAGCACTTAGGATCATGAAACTAGCACTTAACAGAATAAACACTACAGCCGAAACTTGAGGTACATAGAGAGCAAATAAAAGTAGGTCTTAGCGGTGGGAAAGGAGTAGATGAAATACAGTGGGGTATGTAAGAAAGTAGCAGCCGGAACCAGAGTTACATAGAGTGTGCGTGAAAGTACATAGCAACAATAAGTCAAAAAAGAATGCAAATGATAGAGTACATAAAAGCTCTGCAGTAGTTGAGGAAGGGAGATGCAAGGATGGAGAGAGTCAAAGCACAGTTTTCCCTGAGGTAGTTGTGCATAGATTCACGTGAGGAGTGCAGTGTAACATAAGTCCGGGACTCAGGCAAATTACGGAGTGGCTGGAGGCAGCGGAGAGATGGGGGCGGGGTCTCAACAGAAAGCAGGGTGTGGTCAAGTACTCAGTGAGAGAGGAATCTGTTCGAGAGAACATTTTTTTGCTCCTTTCCTGAAGAGGGATATGGATGGGTTGCATCTGATCCCAGTAGGGAGATAGTTCCAAATGTTTGAGGCCATTCCAGAGAAGGATCAGTTGTAGGTTTTCTTTTTCTTGGATTTTTGTGGCTTGAGAAGGTGATTGTGCATTTGGAGGATCTGTTTCCACCTGAAAGGGTCGGTTTCTGGGACACGTAGCAAGAGGTAATATGGGGCAGCACTTAATGGGTCATGTAAGCAATTTTGAGAGGCATCCGGGCCTTGAATAGTATCCAATTCAGAGCTCGAAGGTCAGGGGTGATGTGATCACTTTTTTTTGGAACCTGTGATGAGCCTGGCTGTCTCATTAAGTGTAGCCTTAAGTGGAGCAAGTGATGTTTTCGAGAGGCCCACTAGGGTAGCGCTAGCATATTCTAGTTTTGAAAGCACAAGGGCATGAGTCGCCAGACGTGAGGTCAGCCACGAGGAGGAAAGGTTTTAGTTTACTAAGGATATGCAGCTGATGGTGAACTCCTCTAGTGATGTCACTGATGTGTTTTTGCATGGTGAGGTTCTTGTCTAGAGTAATACCAAGGGATTTGGTGGAGTTGACAACATGTGGAGTGTAATTCAGGGTGGAGAGAATGGGGCCGGGCCGTTCTTTGGAGCTAGAGGTGGTAGTGGGTGGTGTGATCAGTCAGGTTTAAGGTTATTGTGAGTCACACATTGTTGAGTTGGTGTTAGGGTGTCAGTAAGGGTATGGATGTCCTCCGGGGAGGTTATTCTCATGTACAGTTGGGTGTCGTCAGCATACATATGGTAGGAGATATGGGAGCACTTGAGAATATGGATTGGGGCTCCATGTAGAGGTTGAACAATGTCAGGGAGAGGATAGAGCCTAGGGGGACACCCAGCTTTAGGGGGGTTGGTTTGGATAAAGTGTGATTAATTAGGAAGGGCTGTGACCTGTTGAGTAGAAAGGAGGAGAATCATTGTAGGACAGTGCCAGAGAGGCCCATCCTGTGGTTTAGGAGGTCGAGCAGGGTAGATGGTTGATGGTGTCAAAAGCTGCTGACAAATCTAGTAGGATCAAGAGGCAGGAATCCTTCAAGTCAAGCAAGCGCAATTCATTGTCGACAGCGTGGACCATGGCAGTTTCAGTGCTGTGACCTGAACGGAAGCCAGATTGGCAATGGTCTTGAAGTTGAAATTGTTTGATGTGATTGCGAAGGTGTGGGTGCACACATTTTTCTAGGAGTTTGGCTGGAGTAGGGATGTTGGAGATGGGACAGTAGTTGTTGGGGTCGGAATGGTTGGAGTTTTTTAGGATAGGGGTAACCTGACCAACTTTGAGGGAGTCCGGAAGGGAGCCTTGGGTAAAAGAGGCATTTATTATCTTAAACTACAGTGGGAGTAAGTGGTTAATGGACTCATTTAGTAGTGTAGAGGGGAGCAGATCGACAAAGTGGTTACAGTATTTTAAGGAGGTCAAAAGATTTAGATTGGCAATCTCATCAAGGGTTATGAAGCTAGACCAGGTGACGCCATTTTTTGGAGAGATGAGGCAATTATACAGGCAAACACCATGCTCCGGTGTGTGGGGGTGTAGGAAGGGTTGGGGCAGAAGAAGATTAAGAGCACTCTGGATGTTGGGAGTGATTAACAATTTTTTCTCAGTGAAAAGGGAGGCCAAGGATTCATAGTTAGGGGTGCTTTGTTGTTTGTGAAAGCTGGATTGCTTTTGAAGGTATATTGGTTTCTAATAATTTCGAACAATTTCTTAGGTTTATTAGTAGCAGAGAAAGAACATTGCCTTGGAGTTCCTAATGTGCTTGTTGTAGGCGATGCGCCTTTGACACAGGAGTCTGAAGTTGGCCACGGAGGTGGTGGCTCTCCATGTCTTTCGGCAAGTCTGAGGAGTTGCCATTCTTCATTAAGATCACTGTTGAGCCAGGGGTTGGAATGTTTGGATGAGATTCTTTTTAGCTGCTTAGGAGCTATAGTGTCCAAAATATTTGACACTGAATTGAAATAGTGATTCGTGAGGTCTTGGGCATCGGTCACAGTGAGAGGCGGGAGAAATGATTCGTAACTAGTAGAAGATAAAGAAAGTGAGTTCGTTTTGCAAGTGTCACGGATCCAATGTTTGGCTTTCTTTGGTTGGCTATTGGAGGTGATGGCTTTTGAATTTAGTGAGAAAGTGACGCAGTGGTGGTCAGTCCACTCGCAAGGAAGAACAGAGTCAACGTGCAAGATGTTCTCATTAGCAATGATTACGTCAAGGATGGCTCTTATGGATTGGAGCGTTGCAGGCTTGGACGAGGTTGAGGTCCCGGAGGAAGGATTAAAAACAGTTCACATGCTGGCGGAGATAACCTCCATTATCTGATTAATGAAATAGTGATTATCACCGGGTGGGTGATAGAACGAGTGAAGGAAGCACTTTGAGTTGCTGGGGGTATAGATGTTGATCTTAGGATGCTCACAGGAGGGCAGAGACAATGTGAGATTGTTTCACAGAGACTGAGGCTCTGTGAATACAGGCAAGGCCACTGCCCGGGCGACCAGGCCGGTCTAGTCTGATGATGCCATACCTAGGGGGGACTAAAATGTCCAAGGAGGGAGTGGAGGAATCATTTAACCAGGATTTTGTGAGGATGTCAGAGTCTTGGTCGAGTATACGTGCAGATATGTCATCCACGTGTTTCACAGCTGGGCGGCAGATTAATAATGCACATTTCAGGGGTGTGTTAGAGGTAGTCGTATTAGAGGGCGTGTGGGAAATGAGCACTGGGGTGACGTTCAATTTGTTTATAGACCTAGTCTTGGCGCGGGAGGACCAGACGGGGAGAGAGATGATAGACACAATTTTAGTGGCGGGTCGGGAGCGAACTGTAGGGGAGGGGTTGTAGGAATCTAGAAGGTCGAGTATTTCATCATTTGATAGCAGTCTGACTAGCCTATGGGGTCGGGAGGAATGATTAAGGATGGGTGCAGTCCTTCAGGAAGACTGAGAGCTCCTAGTGTAGGCAGGGATATGGTCTGAATAGATAGTGGTTGGAGATGGTGGGGGTGTTGATAGGTGGTGAGTTTGATGGGGGGCCACTTGTGTTCAAGGGTGGAGTTGATACAAAATAGTTTGAAAATGTCTGCTTGGATCAGATGCCGTTTGTAATTTACAGTGTTGAGCATTGAGACATAAGACTGGTTGTTGAGAGGTTCCAGGATAGGGGAAGCGCTGAGGTGTGGGGGGCAGTGATTAGGGGGCTGCTGTTGGTGACGTTCACCATCGGAGCCTTGGTAATGGTTGGATGGCAGTCTGTGGAGGATGGGTGCAATCTCTTGATAGGAATGTGCATATGTGGGGCTCTGAAGGAGTGGGGAGAGATGATGTCAGATTGGTGTAGATGAGGGGGGTATGGGAATAGGTGATGGTGCTATCAGACTGGAATAGGTGATGTGGGAGATGGAGTTGACCAGTGTTGGGGAGTGTAATGAGTAATAACGGTGTCCATGGACTGGCAGGTGACCACCTTGGGAGAGGGGTGGGAGGTGGGGGGGTGGTGGACTGGTAGAGTAGTTAGCGAGAGGGGGTTTGCTAAGGAGGGGTAGTCTGAGGGGGTAGGTGGAGAGATAGGAAGGGGAGTGACAGTTTCGAGGTTGTGTTTGAGGTAGGAGAAGAGACTGCTGAAAAGTTCCAGGTTATGATCAGAAGATCCAATGAGTATGGTGTCGTTGGTGTAGATGGAGATTGTGGCGTTGCTGTGGAACAGCGTGGAGGGCGTGATAGTGAGTTTATGGCCATGAGGGATTTTCTTGGTTATAGTGGTGTTTAGTGAGAAAGAGAGAACATTCCTCCCTTTGGCACGTTGGTTGGTTGAGAAGATGAGGCCGTTGAGTAAGGTGAACTTATTGTGGCAAAAGTAGGGGTCGGTAAAAAGGGTTTCTTTCCTAAGGTGTAGGATCTTCTGTTTGAGGATTCTCTTAGAGTTTTTGGATAGGTTGGGGGGGTAGTTTATTACATACAAGGCATGAACAAAGTGGGGTTTGGCCCATGGCCCCAGCCTTTCAGGGGGCCCATGAAAGGCCCAGCTCTGTTCTGCAGAGAGTCTTGTCCTGATGACCTTGAATAATTCTTAAACATCTAGTTTTAAATACCGTTGTGCTTTAATTTATTTTTAATGTGGGTGAGGTGTGAGAATCTTTTACAGACATTTTGAAGAAAAATGTGTTTGTTTCATACAACGTCCACCAAAAAAAGTTTCTTTTAGATCAAGACAGGACCTCACCTGTGAGAAATGGGAGGGTGTCACAGAGATTATTTGCAGTAATGTTAGTGAGATGCTGCTGCTGTGTTACAACATTGAAAACACATGTCACTATCCCAGGATATTAAAAGTAAACACATTAAGAGTTTGGACAAGTGCGCATGTGCACTGTCAGGGGCCTGGGCGAAGAGGCCATGATAGTATCTGGCACTGGATCATACATTCAAAGCTCTTCTGAACAGGGGCCCCAACAATACGTTTGCCCCGGGCCCCCCAAATCCTTAAGATGTTCCTGTCCAGGGTCATGGGTGCAACTTCAGGTACAGGAGTATGACTGTGTGCTTCTGAAGTGCTATACACATGCACTGGTCACTCCATATCTCTTCTCCGGAGGTCCCAGGCAGCTCTGAGTGCATTGTCACCCTGCCACAATCAATCGGTGGATTCCCCTACCCTCGGACCGGAACTCCCGGCCATTTACAGCCCGGTTGCCTCGCCTCCTTACCTCGACTGGATTACCCATTACGGCATTGGTTCCGTGGCTTGGCTTAGCTGTTCGGCACTACCAGTGTGCCTTTTTCCGAACCCTTGGTCTCTCTACCCTCGGTCAGGAACTCCCGACCTGTCACCACACAGGTCAGCTATACCTGACCTTGCTCCCGTTTGAGCCCTGTCTCATTCAGCCGGCCACCTGGCCCTGCTCCCGCGACCAGTTGCTGAGATCCCCATGGCAATTTCTTATGCTCAGGCCAGCCAATTATTCTTGTCCTGATGATGATCCTAGTATTTTAGACAGGATCGAAACGTCGTCGACCCAAGTTAACAACTTGCACATTAAGCCAGTGTGTTAAAAGAGTGCAATTGTTGTTACTCAAAAAGCTTTTACATTGGATCTGTAACAAAGCTCATTACGTCTTGCCTGAAATGCCCCTTTGTATGTAATTGTTTTACATGTATTGTCTCTCCCTTTTTTTCCCCAAAGGATACAGGACTGTGTCCCACCATTAGTATGTCATTGTAATTGTTATTTTTTCATTCAAGAAATAAATAGGGTTGTCCGGCTGGACATCCCAAAATACAATATAGTTTCGATTCTGCACTATATTTATCCTAAGTTTATTTTCTCTCTTTCCAAGGACCACTGTTTCTTTTAATACACATGCACTGGTGCAGATAAGATGTTGAACCATGTGCTACTGTAGGTACATGTGCAATATGTGTGTCAGTTCACATGCAGATGTAAAGACATGTGCATGTGTAATATGTAGGTTTCGGCATTAAACCAGGCAGCACTGCAAGTACAGGCTCAAACACAGAGGCTACAGGCAGAGCCTAGAAGCATGTGCAGCAAGCATAGCTCAAATACTTGTGCTACTGCAAGTACTGGCATAGAAGCATGTGCAGCAGGCATAGCTCAAATACTTGTGCTACTGCAAGTACTGGCATAGAAGCATGTGCAGCAGGCATAGCTCAAATACTTGTGCTACTGCATGTACTGGCATAGAAGCATGTGCAGCAGGCATAGCTCAAATACTTGTGCTACTGCAAGTACTGGCATAGAAGCATGTGCAGCAGGCAGAGCTCAAATACTTGTGCTACTGCATGTACTGGCATAGAAGCATGTGCAGCAGGCATAGCTCAAATATGTGTGCTACTGCAAGTACTGGCATAGAAGCATGTGCAGCAGGCAGAGCTCAAATACTGGTGCTACTGCAAGTACTGGCATAGAAGCATGTGCACTGGCATAGCTCAAATACTGATGCTACTGCAAGTACTGGCATAGAAGCATGTGCAGCAGGCAGAGCTCAAATACTGGTGCTACTGCAAGTACTGGCATAGAAGCATGTGCAGCAGGCAGAGCTCAAATACGTGTGCTACTGCAAGTACTGGCATAGAAGCATGTGCACTGGCATAGCTCAAATACTGGTGCTACTGCAAGTACTGGCATAGAAGCATGTGCAGCAGGCATAGCTCAAATACTTGTGCTACTGCAAGTACTGGCATAGAAGCATGTGCAGCAGGCAGAGCTCAAATACTTGTGCTACTGCATGTACTGGCATAGAAGCATGTGCAGCAGGCATAGCTCAAATATGTGTGCTACTGCAAGTACTGGCATAGAAGCATGTGCAGCAGGCAGAGCTCAAATACTGGTGCTACTGCAAGTACTGGCATAGAAGCATGTGCACTGGCATAGCTCAAATACTGGTGCTACTGCAAGTACTGGCATAGAAGCATGTGCAGCAGGCAGAGCTCAAATACTGGTGCTACTGCAAGTACTGGCATAGAAGCATGTGCAGCAGGCAGAGCTCAAATACGTGTGCTACTGCAAGTACTGGCATAGAAGCATGTGCACTGGCATAGGTCAAATACTGGTGCTACTGCAAGTACTGGCATAGAAGCATGTGCAGCAGGCAGAGTTCAAATACTGGTGCTACTGCAAGTACTGGCATAGAAGCATGTGCACCAGGCAGAGCTCAAATACTTGTGCTACTGCAAGTACTGGCATAGAAGCATGTGCAGCAGGCAGAGCTCAAATACTTGTGCTACTGCAAGTACTGGCATAGAAGCATGTGCACTGGCATAGCTCAAATACTGGTCCTACTGCAAGTACTGGCATAGAAGCATGTGCAGCAGGCAGAGCTCAAATACTTGTGCTACTGCAAGTACTGGCATAGAAGCATGTGCTGATGTAGGCACAGCAATAACTCTAAGATGTTTTAAAGCATGGGGAACGTAGGCAGGTGCCCAGGGCGCCCATCTTCCAAAAGACCCCCAGGTAAAGTGAATGGGACAGTTGAGGTTCCTGACCCAACAATGGTGATCATAAAAAACTGCTTTTTTTCTTTTAATTTCAAATCTGAGCATGGGTAATAAAAACTTAGGAGCGAATGAACAAATAAATTCTGGCAATACAGTGCAGTGACCAAGGTTGCCGTGCTGCGCTGCGTGAAAGAAAGAGACCAGGAGGACAGCACCATTTCTACCAAGGTATGCTGCCCTATTCCCAGTGCTGGTGAACTTCCAGGCTGCCCAGCCATGGTGCACAGATGCGTGTGTGAGTCCAGCATAGGTTTGTACTGGAACGGTGCCCTTGCAGTACAGGACCTAATCAGACATCCTTTTAAACTGCTGCACTTGTATGTGTGCTCTACAGCAGGGCACAAGTGCAAACTACGAAACATTTGGATGCAAGAATCATTTTCTCCTTCTTTGCTCCTGTCTCGAGGAGCTATATTTTGGGGGGTAAAGCCCAATCTACTAATGTTAGCAGATACGGCTTTGCATCAACAGTATAGATGGTTGCATGAGGAAGCCCATGTACGGCCCATAGGTTACCCCCCCTTGAAAGAATGCAACACAAATCAGCGTAGAGCCCTGCTTTGTTTACTTTTAACCAACTTTCTAGTCCAAACTATTTTGTGTTCGAAAGTAAATGCTAAATGAACGCTTTGCACCAGTTTTCATTAATTTTGGTAACTTTGCACCCACGCAAAATGTTAATAAATCTGCCCATCAGTTGCATTTCTGACCTGCTCGGGCTTAACCCCCACTCTCTGAAGCAATTGGTGGAAATTAAATTGAACAATTATTTCTCTGTGTCAATTCTCTTTTGTTACTTGGCCTCATCTCTTCTACCATACCTCTCTCTCTCTTAAAATCACTCTATGTATCTCTGTATACCTTCAGCCTCGCTCTCTCCCTCTGCTCTCTCTTAATATAACCAATCTGCCTCACTTGACTCTATCTCTCCTGACCTCTCCATCACATACCCGTGCCCCTCTCGGGGTCACTGTCTGCTCTTGCCCTCTATATCCATCACGCGTGAGCCCCTCTCTCTAGCTCAGCTCACTTTACCTCACCCCTCTCTTGTACCTCACAGCTCCTGTGCCATCCCGCCTCCCATCTCTCTGCTACTTTACCTCTGTCTGATCCCTTTCACTACCTCCTCACTCCCTGTACTTCTCTATATAACTTCTCCCTCCCTGCTTCACATCTCTCTACACCACCGCCCTCTCTCTCACTACTTTACCTCTCATCAGCCTCACATTAGCGCAGTACCTCACCAATCTTCATTCTCTCTTTCTACCTCTTTACCCTTTCCTTCATCTCTCTATATACCATATGCATTTGAAGCTACCTCTTTGTCTCTACTTCTGTCTCCTTTTCGCTATCATTAACTCACCCCACTCACAACACATTCCTCTCTTGCTGGACCTCCTCCATTTCAACTCACCCCCTCCACCTCCACCTCAGCTGCCTCTCTCAACCTCTTTCTTGATAGATCTCTCTACCTCACATCTCTTCCTCCATCTCACCCATCTCTAATTTTGCATCACCGTCACCTCTCTCTTTCCATTTCATGTAAGTCCCTCAATGTCCTCTTTTCGCTCCACACCACACTTTCTATCCTTCAGCTCTTCGCTTCTTTTTGATCTACTTTGCTACTCTCTTCATGTCACCCATTATTTCATACCTCTTCTATTTCTTTTCTCTTTGCATCTCTTTGTTTTTCCTCACATTTTCCTGTCCGCTTCTTCCTCTCACTGTGTTTATCACCCTCTAATTCACCTCTTTCTCTACATTACCCCTCCCCCTACTCCACTCCTTGGAGAACTGCACTCCTCTACCTCTTGCTACATTTCCATGCCCCTATCTCTCTAGCTCCATACCTCTCTGCTGCTATCTGAAACCTTACTTACTTCTACCTCTCTTTCTTAACCTACATCATCCTCTTTCAACATCTCTTTATCTTGCCGTCTAGCAACCTCACCTTTCTCCTTTTACTTTACTTCTCTCTGTACCTAGCATATAGTCCACATTATGGCTATCTCGAGCCACTTCTCCTGTTACTTCATACTTGTTGCTATACTGTTCCTTCGTTCTTTTTTATGTCCACCCAGTCCTGCTTCTTACTCAGCAGGGTCATAGGTAACTGGCTAGCAAGAGAAATGCACACACAGAAAGAGAAGAAGAGGGCACGGCAGGGGAAGAGAAAATTGCAGAAGTTTGCCAATGAAATGGTCACAATTCTCAGGGCAGAGCTTTGATTTTCACTGTTGCAGCAAGAACGCCGGTAGTGAAGGGGATATATTTACGATTACAAATATTCAGCAACTAACGCTACAATTTCAACCCTATGGGGCCGATTCCGATTTCGGTGGGAAGGGCTCCGACCGATGGTTGGAGCCCTTCCGACCGAATCGGAAGGTGTCAGCCGGATTCCTTTCCGACCGAGCCATTCTGATGGGCTCGGTCGGAAAGGAACCCGACTTGGATTTCCGGATTGCGGACGACAGGCTCGGAGAGCCTGGCCGCCGTCCGGAAATCCCTCAGTACTCCCCCGGCCGCCTCTCTGCAACCGAGGGAGTAGGATGGCAGTTTTTCACTGCCTTTTCGTGCCGGTCTTTCCGGCACGAAAAGGCAGTCGGAAACTGTCTTTGGGGGCCCCCAGTGGGGCCCCCATGGGTGTGAGGCTGCCGAATGGCGGCCTGGGGGCATCTATGGTGCCCCTCTGTGGATCCCTGCACCTGGTGGCAGGCACCTTGGGGTGCCGGGCACAGGGTGCAGGGATGAACTGCACCCCTGCTTTTCACACTGCTAGCATGCATTCCGCTCGGAATGCAAGCTTGCATTGTGAAGTATACGAATGCGACCGGACCCTGTTCGGTCGCATCGTACTTGCAGGGCCGTAACCGACGACAGCAGGTCGGTCGGTTATGGCTCCTGACCGATGTCGGACGGACCTGAGTCCGTCCGACATCGGAATCAGCCCCTAAGTGCGTATTTCTTATTTTATACTAGCCTAATAAATATCTACCACGTTTTTATAAGCATATTTTACTATAAAGTGAGAAACAACTGGTCAAACACTAAATTCCACAGCAAATTTTGTTATTGCAAGTAAAAATATCTAAATCCAAACTCAAAAAGAAATGGTTTTATCAATGCTTGTTTATGTTTTCTTTTGGTGCTGTTTGACTAGTAGACGTCAGTAAGCTTGAGCTTTCTGTTTTTTTCTGCCCCAGTTTCTGAAGGTTAAAATTGTTTGGCATCATAATTGATTGAATGAGTCAAAACTGCTAATGAATGAATGAGGTAGTTGTATAGCGCACAGCTACTACTAGAATGTCCCCGCACTCAGGCTTGTGGCCAAAGAAGAGGTTGACATAGTTAATCTTTGAACAGATGAGTCTTCAATTGTATATAAGGAACAGTTTTAGGTTGAGCCTAGACCGCGCATGCGCTGTCTCTCGACATGGTGTATCTTGTCTATGAAGTTACGGCACACCCATCGCTTATCACTTGTTTCTTCCTCTGCCTTTCGAAAATGCTTTTGGTTCATTGGTAAATGGTTTACATTAGTCACTTGTTCCACCCTGGAGACTGACCCTGTTACAAGGATCAGTTCACTTCTGGCCATTTGTTAAGTTCTGTAACACTATTTTTTTCATTTGCCTTCGCTCTGCGTATGGATTGGTGTGGTTGTTTTTGTTTGTTGAACTAAACGCGTTTATCTTCTTGAGTTCACCCTGGGTGAGTTCGTCCATTTGCCGTACTGCGATAGGCATAGTAAATTTATTATTTAGTTTCCCATTTACCAGTTTCATTTTCTTAACAAATGATTATCATGTATTTATACTGATTTGTTATTAGGCACAGGGAGAAAGGGAGACTCAAACCGGCCCGTAGCCCGCATCAATGCGGTATGGACCCAAGATGATGCCGGTGAATGCTGGCCTCTGCTTCAACATTATGATTGTTGCTGGGGGTCTGCATAGCTTGGGTTACCAGTTTCTTGTGTTAAAGATGTTCCTAAGCTGTGCACTGCAGTTGTGTGTATTTATTAGTAACTGCATTACTCGGCTTGTTTAAAGGGTATGTAGTTCTAGACTAAAATGTTCACTGAGCTGACAAAGCTTCTGACTTGCGGAAGTTGGACAGGATTTGCCCTCAGAGACCTGTGTTAGAGCAGGTTCATAAAGGAAGAGCTCTTCGGACATCCATTGCTTACAGCCCATAGAAAATTTCAGAACACTCGCAAACTTCACTGTTTGACTGGAAACATGCTGTGATTAAACCCCTCCTGAAGAAACCCTCGGCGGACCCCACCGACCTCAAAAACTATAGACCCATCTCCCTGCTCCCGTTCCAAGCGAAAGTCATCGAGAAAGCCATCAACAGCCAATTCACCACATTCATCGAAGAGCACAATATCCTCAACTCCTCCCAATCCGGCTTCAGAAAAAAACACAGTACGGAAACCGCCCTCCTCGCCGCAACAGACGACATCCGTACCTTACTGGACAAAGGAGAAACAGCAGCCCTAATTCTCCTTGACCTCTCAGCGGCATTCAACACAGTCTCTCACCGCACCCTAATACGCAGACTCCACGACGCAGCGATCCAGGACAAGGCCCTCGACTGGATTCGCTCCTTCCTCTCCGGCAGAACGCAGCGGGTCAGACTCTCCCCTTTCCTCTCAGACCCTACACCTACCACCTGCGGAGTCCCCCAGGGGTCCTCCCCCAGCCCTACGCTCTTTAACATCTACATGGCTCCGCTCGCCCCATCGTCAGAACCTACGGACTCAACATTGTGTCATACACAGACGACACCCAACTCATCCTCTCACTATCCAACGAACCCAACACCGCCAGACACAACTTTCGGGAAGGCGTGGAAGCCGTCGCCAAATGGATGAAAAACAGCTGCCTACAACTAAACACCAACAAAACGGAAGTAATCTTCATGGGCCCAAACCCAGACGCCTGGAATGACACATGGTGGCCCCCGCCCTCGGAAGCCCACCTACCCCCATGGACCACGCACGCAACCTGGGATTCATCCGGGACTCAGAGGTCAAAATGGACCGCCAGATCAATTCTGTCTCGTCCTCCTGCTTCCACACCCTCCGCCTCCTACGTAAGACCTTCAAATGGATCCCCTCTAATACAGAAAGATCATCACTCACGCCCTGGTCACCAGCAGGCTCGACTACGGCAATGCACTCTATGCCGGAATAAACAAAAACCTCACCCGCAAGCTACAGAACATCCAAAACGCCGCCGCAAGACTGGTCCTCAACCTACCAATACACTGCCACATCTCCCAGCACCTGCGCACACTCCACTGGCTCCCCATTGAAGCTAGAGTCACCGTCAAGATGCTAACCCACACTCACAAGGCCCTCCACGACACCGGACCAGCATACCTGAATAGCCGACTCAAATTCCACACACCCCAAAGGACCCTACGATCAGCGCAGCTCTCCTACGCCATGGCCCCCCTCACCAGAAAGACCAGATCGGGAGGCCGCCCCTTCTCCTTCCTCGCGGCCAGAGCCTGGAGCGACCTTCCGCTCCACCTCAGACAGATAACATCGCTCCCCATCTTCGCAAGAAACCTCAAAACCTGGCTCTTCGACAGACCCCCTCCTTGATGGACTGGAACCTGTGACCCCCCAAACAGCCCCCAGCACCTTGAGACCCTTACGGGTGAGTAGTCGCGCTTAACAAACACCTGATTTGATTTGATTTGTCTTAAGGTTTAAGACAACTGGAACACCCTGGCCAACTTGTTGGACCTTATTTTCGTTTCAACCTGTACCATTGGTGTACATGTGCAAAGCACATTTTTGCTGGTCACATTCATCAATGGTGTCAAAATTACATGTAGAAGAATAATTTTCCAATATCATATATCTAGGCCTGGGCATAGTTTGCGGAGTTTTGCTACGTGGAACTCCGCGAAGTTACAAAAAACCTCTGCAAAGTTCCGTGAGTGGCGGAGTGCAGTGCGAACAGCAGTTTGTGCTGGTTTTCTTAGCCACTCGGTAGAAATTCTACCCGAGCTGCAGCTCGCGCTCGCGAACTTACAGTTCGTGATCGCGAGCGGGGAAGAAACTCTGCTGCACATCACGAAGCAGAGTTTTCTGCACTCCGTGAGCTCCGCGGAGTGCGGAGTGCAGAAAACTCTGCAAACTCTGTCAACGGAGAGAAGTTCACCACCCAGGCCTGCATATACCCTTGTGCACAACCCTGTGTGCACAGCACTTTTTTCTGTTTTCTTCCAAGGCACCATGCTTTTAGAGTTCTCCAGCACTCTACAATGGTTCCTTGCCTCCCCTGCACTGCACCATGCTTATTCAGCCCCCCAACACCCGCCTTCCCCGTCAAAACCAAATCATAGCACCTTGTCTACTTGGCTCCCCTGGCCTGCACCATGGTTTATGAGTCCTGAGCTTAACATCAGTTTACTCTGAATAAAATGACTAGTAGTGGAAGGCTCACTGCAACAAAGCAGGGAGAGACGCTGTCCAGGAAGTGCTGGGCTGCATGCCCGCAGGAGACTCGGATGCCCTGTGTAGGCAGCAACACTTAGGATCCTGGCCCCTCCCTGCAGTCAGGATAATCACAAAAAGAGTCTCCACAAACCTGACAGCCTCTTGTGTGTGTGGGACATTCAAACTACCAACATACACTGGCACTTACTTCCACCCACTAAAATATCCCACAGGTGTTGGAACATACTATTTACCCTCCGAGTTGCTTCACCGTGTTTGGAACCCTTGAATTGGAAGTTTCACACAGGTCTCTACAGCAAGCAGCCATTTAACTTTGTTACTGTGCTTGGAGCTGTATACAGGCCCACCCACCTCAAAATATAGGGGTCAGAAAGCACTTCGTTGGCACCTTCTCTCAAAATGGATCTGTTTGACCTTGGCCTGTGTGGAACTTAAATGCTTTCGCGCCTCACCCCTTGCATAGCTGATGTCCAAGGTGACGTCATTTAAAGAGAAGTCCCCTTCTTGAATCCTCGCCTTCCAGATAAACTCTAAAAGTCGGCAACTCTTTGCCATTTAAGCAGTCCAACCCTGGAAACCTGCCTCTTGGTATTTCTTGTAGCCCTTCTTTCTAGTCCTTAAACAGCAGCTTACATCCCCAGTTTTAGTACCGCAGGCGGTGCGTAAACCCACCCTATGTAGTGCACTTTATAAATACTGCTTCTCCCTCTCTTGGCAGTTGTTGGTCTTGTGTTGGCATAGCACCTATGCTGCAGCTTCATTAGAGCCCTAGCTGGTTGGCTGGTAGACAGAGTTGTTATGCCAGGTGGCCGAACCCCTTTCCTTCGAGGCATGTGGGTTCATTCCATGTGGGCCAGGCTACGACTGGTAGAATGTCTCAGTGTGTCCATTAGTAAGTTCCGTCATGCTATGGCCATGGCCTCCACTCTCTGAGTCCAAGTCCTGGCCAGGCTGTTACAGGACCTCTTTAGTCAGTTGTTGTGCTGCCTGAATTTTTATCTTCTTATAATGTGTCTACATTATGGGGATATAATCAAGAAAAGATCAGGTTGTGGTGCCTGTCACATCTCTACATTATGGCAGAGAGCTCGGTATAGGTTTTGAGCCAAGATGTTTTTCTGAAACCCACTACCCCCCTTATGCATTAGGAGCTGCAGTAGTGTGTGAGCCACCTCTGACTGTGCACATTAGAGCCCATTAAAACCACTGGTATCACAGTTTGCAGTATTTAACATTAAAATGTGGCTTTTGTTGTTTAAGGATGGCCAACCTGCCAAGTAAGACACTACGATGACATTAGATACCCAAAAGACATGACTTTCTTCATGTGCCTGCACTCTTCAAGCATCTAACTGGCGTCTTGACTTGCATGATGGACTTTGGAGAATGGTAAATGCCGCAGTGGAGCTGATCTTTACTTCACCTGCTTTGCTACGCATTCCAAGTCAGGTCTTGCTGGACTACAGTCGAGGCATTTATTTTGGCATTTCCACAGCATATTGGGAATGTAGCAGGCACCATGTTAAAGAAATCCCACATTTTTAGTCTGCACGCTTATACCACGAGTCACTAGACTTAAAAAAAAAAGGTTTTTAGTTCAAGCCTACTGGACGCTCAAACTGTCTGGTTGCAAAAGACAGGTTGTCAGTTTGCCAGGAACGTACAGTGGGCTTCAATCCTACTCATTGATTACCATTGGTTGGCTTCACTGTCCCTCATATATTCAATGTCGCACCTCGGTGCAGTTAGTGAAGGTTTTATTTTAATAGCATTATTTGTATTCACCATTAAATTCCTTTAGGTTGCAGACTTGCCCTATCTGGGCATAAAGTGCATTTCCAGTGTTCATCAAATAGCACGGAAGCCCAACCATGGGTGTGTGGCTGTTCACCAGGGGCACATAAAGGAACAGTAGATGTTGTAGCATCTACAATAATGTGCTGCATGGCTAAATACTTCTACGGTCCCAAAGGCGAGACCGATTGGCTATGCCAATGCTTGTTTTATCAGTGATGCGTCTGAGGGGGAGAGGGCGCTCGTTCCAGGGCTTGGCCGCCAGAGCAGGCTGAGCGTCCCCGCTTCTTTCTTTTGATGCGGGGGATGGGCTGAAGAGGGGTCGACTTTGAACTAAGGGCTCTCCCTGGGCAATACAGGGTTAGTCTTTTATGTAGGTATGTGGGTCCAGTCTTATAAAAAGCCGAGCGTGCTACGGTCAAGGCTTTAAAGATGACCCTCTTCTCTACCGGGAGCCAGTGGAGCTGTTTACGGTACTGAGGGACTGAAGTGGACTTAGGAAGGGGAAACAGTAAACAGACTGATATATTCGAGATCCTCTGCAATTTATGCATAAGATAGTCGGGGAGTCCAATGTATAGGACGTTGGCAAAGTCCAACCTCAACAGTATTAATGTCTGTACCACCATATTCTGGGCTACCCTTGGAAGGATTTTAAGGAATTTCCTCAACATCCTTAGGATCCAGTATGCCGACTTGATCAAAGCAGCGATCTGAGATAGAAGGCGGGCGTGTATAAATAAGCACCCCTACATTTCTGGCCAGTTCAGTGGAGAGGCACAATGGTGCAACTGGCTGGCCATGCCCCTAGCCATCCAAGGTGAGGATTGGCACCAAATAGCTAGGCCTCGGCAGAGTACACAGAGTTTTCAGAGTTTTTGAATAGTGCGAACTCAACCCGGAGGTATCAGGTTTCAGAGCGCTTTACATGAGGACCCGTTGCATTACACAAGGACACATTCATTTTTATTAGACAAAGGGAGATTAAGTGATTTGCCCAGAATCTCAGGATGTTGACTGTTATTGCCGAGACTCGAACCCGTTTCGCCAGATTTGAGATCGACAGCTCTAGCCTGGTAGACCACATCCTCTCCTCTTCCGCTATGCGGAACTCCACGAAGTCCTGAAAAAAGTTCACCGCACTCTACGGACTTCAGGAAGCGGCAGAGATAGGTAAGTTGCGCTGCTCGTACTGACGTTTAGTGCCAGAAGTTTGTCCCATGCTGTAAAATCTGCGTTAATGTCACCACACCCAGCACAGAGGGCGTAGCTTCTTTCTGCAGCCCGAGTAGATGTTCTACTTGAGGGGCAGCTTTCTCAACACAAACAACAGGTTTCTCAAGACAAACTACAGGTTTCTCAACACAAACGGCAGGTTTCTCAACACAAACGGCAGGTTTCTCAATGTGAGCGGTAGTGACCTGTCGCGACCACCCGCATTGAGAAATCTCGCCGAGAGGTGGTCTAGCGTGAGATTTTCCTTACACACACTTACCAACTTAACCTTGCTGAGCCCCGAAAGAGAAGAAGAAACTCTGCCCTTCTACGCAGAGTTTTTCAGAACTCCACACTCTACGCGATGTAGGAAAGACTCCACACAATCCGTGAGTGGAGCAGAAATTTACACCCAGGCCTACAGATAACAGAATCTCAATTTTTCCAGGATAGATTTAAGGTTGTTCCAAACAGGGGGGGGGCAAAATATATCTTGACTGGTGCTCCATAAATCCTTTAGATGTCACTGTGTGGGTTTCTGTAAGTACTGCCATAAAAGCAAGTGCTGATCAGGTATAACTGTAATGGCATGCATTACTGCAAGTACTGGCATAGACACATGGGCTAATTCAGGTATAGCTGTAACACCATACATTACTGTAAGTACTGCCATAAAAGCATGAACTGATTCAGGTATAACTGTAACACCATAAATTACTGTAAGCACTGATACGGAAGCATGCCCTGATTCAGATATAACTGTAATGCCATGCATTACTGCAAATACTGCCAGAAAGACATGCGCTGATTAAGGTATAACTGTAACACCATGCATTAATGCAAGTAGCGGTATAGAAGTATGCTCTGATTCAGATATAACTGTAATGCCATGCATTACTGCAACTACTGTCAGAAAGATATGTGCTGATTCAGGTATACCTGTAACACCATGCATTACTGCACGTAGTGGTATAGAGGTATGAGCTGATTCATGCATTACTGTAAGTACTGATACAGAATCATCCTCTGATTCAGATATAACTGTATTGCCATGCATTACTGTAAGTACTGCCATACAGACATGCGCTAATCCAGGCATAACTGTAACACCATGCATTACTGTAAGTACTGCTATAAAAGTATGCACTGGTTCAGGTATAACTCTAACACCATGCATTTCTGCAAATGGTGGTATAGAAGCATGCACTGATTCAGGTATAACTGTAACGCCACACATTACTGTAAGTACTGCCATTAAAGCATGCGCTGACCCAGGTATAACTGTAAAGCCATGCGTTACTGTATGTACTGGCATAGAAGCAAGTGCTGATTCATGTATAACTGTAACGCCATGCGTTACTGTACATACTGGTATAGAAACATGTGCTGATTCATATATAACTGTAGTGCCATGCACTACTGCCAGTACTGGCATAGAGGCATGCTCTGATTCAGGTATAACTTTAACGTCCTGCATTACTGCAACTACTGCCATAAAAGCATGTGCTGATTTAGGTATAGTTCTAGTGCAGTGTGTTACTGTACGTACTGCCATTAAAGCATGCACTGATTTAGGTATAACTGTAACACCATGCATTACTGTAAGTACTACTATAAAAGATTGCGCTGATTTAGGTATAACTGCAATGCAATTCATTACTGTAAGTACTGTCATAAAAGCATGCGCTGATTTAGGTATAAATGCAATGCCATTTATTACTGTAAGTACTGCCATAAAAGCAAGCGCGGATTCAGGTATAACTCTAATGCCATGCATTACTGTAAGGACTGCCATAAAAGCATGCGCTGATTTAGGTATAACTCTAATGCCATGCATTACTGTAAGTACTGCCATAAAAGCATGCACTGATTTAGGTATAACTCTAATGCCATGCATTACTGTAAGAACTGTCATAAAAGCATGTGCTGGTTCAGGTATAACTGTAACACCATGCATTACTGTAAGTACTGCCATTAAAGTATGCGCTGATTCAGATATAACTCTACCGCCCTGTGTTACTGTATGTACTAGCATAGAAACATGTGCTGATTCAGCTGTAAGTGTAACAACATGCATTACTAAAAGTATTGGTATAGAAGCATACGCTGATTCGGGTATAACTATAACGCCATGTATTACTGTAAGTACTGATATAAAAACATGAGCTGATTCAGGTATAACCGTAATGCCAAGCATTGCTGTAAGTACTGCCATAAAAGCAAACACTGATTTAGCTATAACTGCAATGCCATTCATTACTGTAAGTACTGCCATTAAAGCATGAGCTGATTTACGTAGAAATGCAATGTCATTTATTACTGTAAGTACTGTCATAAAAGCATGCGCTGATTTAGGTTTACATGCAATGCCATTCATTACTGTAAGTACTGCCATAAAAGCATTCGCTGATTTAGGTATAACTCTAATGCCATGCATTCCTGTAAGGACTGCCATAAAAGCATGCGCTGATTTAGGTATAACTAATGCCATGCATTACTGTAAGGACTGTCATAAAAGCATGTGCTGATTCAGGTATAACTGTAACACCATGCATTACTGTAAGTACTGCCATTAAAGTATGCGCTGATTCAGATATAACTCTAACGCCATGCATTACTGTATGTACTAGCATAGAAACATGTGCTGATTCAGCTATGAATGTAACAACATGCATTACTAAAAGTACTGGTATAGAAGCATACGCTGATTCAGATATATCTATAATGCAATGTGTTACTGTAAGTACTGATACAAAAACATGAGCTGATTCAGGTATAACCGTAACGCCATGCATTGCTGTAAGTAGTGCCATAAAAGCATGCGCTGATTTAGGTATAACTCTAATGCCATGCATTAATGTAAGGACTGCCCTAAAAGCATGTGCTGATTTAGGTATAACTCTAATGCCATGCATTAGTGTAAGGATTGCCATAAAAGCATGCGCTAATTTAGGTATAACTCTAATGCCATGCATTACTGTAAGTATTGCCATAAAAGCATGCGCAGATTTAGGTATCACTCTAATGCCATGCATTACTGTAAGGGCTCTCATAAAAGCATGTGCTGATTTAGGTATAACTGTAACATAATGCATTACTGTAAGTACTGTCATAAAAGCATGTGCTGATTTAGGTATCCATGCAATGCCATTCATTACTGTAAGTACTGCCATAAAAGCATGCACTGAGGCAGGTATAACTCTAATGTCAAGCATTACTGTAAGGACTACCATAAAAGCATGAGCTGATATAGGTATAACTCTAATGTCATGCATTACGGTAAAGACTGCCATAAAGCATGCGCTGATTTAGGTATAACTCTAATGCCATGCATTACTATAAGTACTGCCATAAAAGCATGCGCAGATTTAGGTATAACTCTAATGAAATGCATTACTGTAAGGACTGTCATAAAAGCATGTGCTAATTGAGATATAACTGTAACACCATGCATTAATGTAAGGACTGTCATAAAAGCATGCGCTGATTCAGGTATAACTGTATTTTTATAAACCATCAAATCCTTTTGAATTCCAAGGTAGTATTCATCCAGGTGACCACTTGAGGAGTTTCAGGGAGCCCAGATTTCCAATCTCAGTGTTTAATCGTTTTGATGCTCTGCGCTCACTGGAGGATATAGACTGACTGGATACGGGAACTCAAGCCTGTGTAACTCCTGCAGTGAGCCAGTGTAGTGTGGGTCCACTTCTTAACCTCTATAGCAAGGACTTAACTGGTCAGCAAATTAGCAGTCCCAAGTCCTGTGATAGTCCAGTAGCTCAACAAAATCTAGCAGTGAACACTAGATTGATTTACGATCCCCCTGACCCCCTGCTATTTCTCCACTTCCTAATAACATCAGTGAGGTAGTAACTAGGACAAATGTGGCTATAGCCCCAGTGAGAAGCAACTCTGACTTTTGCAAAGTTCTCTCCTGGAATATTGCTGGTATTGCCTCTAAGTTACACAATCCGACATGGGGAGAATTGATCAATCAGTTTGAGATCTTGTGTCTGGAGACCTGGAGCAAGGACCCTGTCCATCTGAATGGCTATAGGACCTATCATACGCCGGCAGTTAGAAGTTTGAGCGGTAGATTTACATATCGTGCATTAAAAATTTTAAAAAGATAACAATGCACGCACATACTGAATTTTTTCAGCTAGTTAAAATGGATCTAGACTCCAAGCACTCACTTGTAGTTATTAACCTGTATAACAATATTCCTTCTGAGAACATGAAAGGTGTGATTTATAACCTGTTAAATATGTTAAAAAAAATTGGTAGTAGTAAAGATATAATGTTGATTATGGCTGGTGATTTTAATTGTACTTTACGTCCGAAAGCTGGGGACAAACTATGTGAAGCGTTAAACGATGATGGGGCATGCATATCTCATTTTCAACACTGAGTACTGGGGGAACAATTCAATGAGCTCATCTTTACCCTCGACCTGGGATTTGCTAATGTAATGTGCCCAATTCCCATCCAAATGTCCCCCACTTTCAATGGTAGGGGCCTTAGCTCCACCATCGACTATGTCTTAGTCTCCAATAGCCATGCACATAGTCTTCACTCGTTTTATGTGTCCGATAACCCGCTGAGTGACCATTTCCCTCTTTGCTTAGCCTTTTTACTTCTGACCAATACTATCTTAAGATCGGAATAGAAAAACCACCTCCTAATTAATTTAGCTATAAAGAGTACCAACGGGTTTACATTGCGTTGGACTATGGTGAATCAAGATGCCCTGGTTAATTCAGTATTGGGTAAAATCAAACCTGCGATAGAGTTATGCCTGAGTGACACAGCTTCCCCAGAAGTAATTTTAGCTTCATTTCAGGCCATCACGAACGCTGTCAGAGAGTCCTTAACTAGAAGGGCCGTAGTAAAGGCTGGTTTAACCCTAGATGTACTCAAGCTCTTTCCTATTTGAAAAAAGTACTACATAAAATCCCAAGGAACGGCACTGAAGTACAGGTGGCTAGAGACGCATATATAAATTAGCACTAAGGGCTAGGAAGGCCACTATTAAGAAGGAGTTGTGGGAAGCATTATTCATTGCCTCAACATTTAATGACAGTGTGGCCTTCTGGAAAGTGGTCAGTGCCCCTTTCTTGTCTAGATAGGATAGTCCATCACTCAAAATAGCTATAACTGACGAGCAATGTATTAACCACTTCACCAAGGTCTATCAGGGCATGGGTAACTCAATTTTGGCAAAATGTCCAAACCAGGAAGTTCGCAATTTGAACTTCCCCGCCCAAGCAAATGCGCTCAAGTTCACCTTGGATGAAGTAAAATGGGCCTTGTCTGTAAGTAAGGCACCTGGGTCCGATGGGACACCCCTTGACTTGTTAAAATCTAATACTACTCTTTGGGGACCCATCTTGGCGCACGTTTTAAATGCTAGCTGCGAAGCAGACTTCCCTCCCACATGGGTAGAATCAACTATTGTCCCCATTTTTAAAAAGGGAGACAGACAGGACCCGACATGTTATAGGCCCATTTCATTATTAGATGCCATAACAAAAGTATTAGGCAGAATAACATTAGAACGCCTTGAAGCATGGGCGGAGGAAAACTCTGTCCTATCGGACTTACAATACAGCTTTCGAGCCGGTGTAGGTACCGTTGAGCAGGGCCTGAACCTGTCCCTTTTAGTCAGAAAATATACTAGGACCAAGGGGGGGAATCTATTTTTAGCTTTCGTGAACCTCACAGCCGCATTTGACTGCATGATCCACGATAAACTTTGGTCAATCTTAGACACGATGGGGGTTGATTCACAGATTATTTATTTTCTTAAACATTTTTATGTTGACGCTAACACACGTGTGCGTTGCGGCCTGCAGGGTGAACGCACAGCTTCTTTTCCAATTAATAGCGGAGTCAGGCAAGGCTGTGTCCTTGCCCCGTTTCTTTTTAACCTGTATATAAATGGTCTGGGAAAGGCTCTGTTAAAAGATAATTATGACTTTCCCCAAGTGGCAGGACGACCTATCCCAGCCCTCTTGTATGCAGACGATGCGATACTGATGTCCCACACCAGTAATGGACTGCAGCGGGTGATGGATAGTTTCTCTAAATTTATGCATGAAATCGGCCTAAGAATTAATTCCTCTAAGATCTTCACTATGTGCTGTGGCTCTAGTACTAAAAAACCTAAAAGTATGTTTGTGTCTGGACAAAAGATAGGGGTCACCAAGAAATTTTCATATTTGGGCATTCTTTTTGCCCATAAAGACTCCTGGTCACAGGCGTTGGCGGCCAAAAAATTGGTGCTGCTGCGCACCACGTCCGCCCTTAGAGCCCTTGCGATTAAGCGTGGAAAAGACCACTGGAGGCGCTTATTAAAATGTATAGAGCTAGGTGCGTCTCTGCAGCAATCTATGGGACTGGGGTTTGTGGACCTGTTGATCTGCTCCCCATTCAAATAGTAGAAAACTCTTTTTTAAGGTATATCTTATCTGTCTCTAATGGCACCTCCGCGTCTATATGTCATGCGGAGTTGGGGCTCTCCTTTGTATCAGATTTAATAAAACTCGAGACAGTGCTATTATGGCACAGACTCTGGTCAAAGGAGGAGACCAAATTAAATAGAGATATCATTCTGGACGTTTTAAAATTGGATAGGGCCTCGAGAAACCCTTGGATAAGCTATGTCCAAAAGTTTTTACAAGATCTCCATCACCCTGAGTATTTTAGCAACCCCAGTACCATAAAGGAGTTGACCCGGAAGGAACTAAAACTAATGGGCCTGACTCTGCTTGACTCCGCTGGCTGTCAAATGAAATTGTTAAACCCACAGTCTTGAATAATCAATTGATTTTAACTACTTTTAATATTCAACCCTACCTCACCCTGACCCTAAGTGATTTTGACAGGTTCCTTTTAATTCGCTTCTGCTTGGGTATATTCTATAGATTAGTTACCCTGCCTAAAGCGAATGATTGGTTCCAAACTTTACAGTCATGCCCTTGTGATAACAGCTCCAAGCAGACATCGATCCATGTTATCCTTTTTTGTAAATATTACTCAGATGCCAGAAGAACGAGCGTTGTCCCTTTGTTAAAACGGTTTGGGCTTCACCAATGTCGAACCGCTCTTTTGGCACTGAAACAACTAGATAATGTCCACATTGTTTTCAGGATGGTCACTTATTTGAAACAAGTCCTGTGCTCAAGAAAACAATTGTCTTTATTTTAATCTTCTTTTTTTCATGAATTTGAGGAAAGCTTGTAAAGTTTTATAATGTTTTATTAAGTTGTCTAAATGTATATTATATGTATTTTTAATATGTATGTAATGCTGCTATTGTGCTTTTATGATTGTTTGTTTACAATCGAATAAAGCTTCCTTGACGTTGACATAACTGTAACACTATGCGTTACTGTAAGTGCTGCCATTAAAGCATGCGCTGATTCAGGTATAACTCTAACGCCATGCGTTACTGTACGTACTGGCATAGAAGCATGTTTTGATTCGTGTTTATCTGCAATGCCATGCATCACTTCATGTTCCGCACATGCTGCTTGGGCTGGGAGACACTGGCCTACCCGCCAATGACCCCCAGTCCAGTTTACAGAGAGGAGGCGGTTTCAACAAGGGAAAGCTTTTCTCACCGTTGGAATCTTGGACTAAGCAAGAACCCCAACCTCTAAAATGTGTGCACAGGTAGTGTGCAAAGCAAACCAACATTGCAACAGTGTAGTAAGACATAAAGGTCTTTCAATGCCAACAACAATTTAAGAAAAGGATAACAAGGCTACACATAAACCCTGAAAGGTTTCTAAAGTTACAGCCCCAAAAAAACACCAATAAATAGTTAACAATAAAAAAAAAACACATTTAAATCTAATGAAACATAAAATAATGAAAACATCTCTAGTTAACATAATAGTTCAAAAGCATTGTTCAAAGAAGATTTATAAAAATAATAAAAAATGAAACAATTGAAAATGAATGATCTAAATAAGACATTCAAAATTAATGTCAATGAAAACAAAATTAAAATCAACCCAATGGAGAAAAAAAGGTAAAATTATTGTATTAAGAATCCAATCTGGAGACTTTCAGCATGAGCCCGTGATCCACCGAGAGCTTGAAGGAGATTCTTCTGTCGACGGGGAGCCAGTGCAGCATAAAGCATGAAGCCCGTGATCCACCGAGAGCTTGTGGTCAGAGCTCTAGGGAGGGGCTAGACCCACAGGGTGACCGCGGCGGAGGCAGACATGGAAATGTACCAGGAGGAGCTCCAGGGACCTCAGATACAAAGTCATGGAAACCTGGCTGTTCGACTGACTACACCTGGCAGCAGAAACCCCAGCGCTTGGATCCCCTCACCGGTGAAAAGCAGCGCTACACACACCCCGTTTGATTGATTGAATTCATCAGAGCTTGTGGTTTTTAGATAATGTTGAAGGGTTCTGGGCTGTTCCTCAAAGACCCTGGCCCCTCACTGAGACTGTTGCTGGGGGGCTCCTCATCAGAGAGCAGCCCACGCGCTCCGCTGCACTCACTGTGAGGTCACTGAAGTGCAGTGAGCTTTGCTTTCCAGACTCAAAGCCGGCAAAGAACTCTCCAACAAATGCTCATGATCCAGGTCGTCCTAACCTGAAGAGTGTCCTCCCAGGAGAAGATGAAACCCATATCACTGCGGCTCTCCTACAAGACATCGGGATGCGTCTGTCACCCCAGCACCAGTGCTTTAAATTGTCCGGTACGCAGTACCGGCACTTTTAAGGTCTCGCCTGACCCAGCACATGCGCTGGTCTAGCGAGACTTTTTGTGAGGGCTCAAAAAAGTGCTACCACTGTAGCCTAGAGCTACAGTGCATGAGCACGGGCGCACGCGCCTCACTTTCACGGCCGCTTTGATGTTTGATCGTGATTGCGATCACTTTTACTTTCGCGGCCGCTTTGATGTTCTCCGTGAGCCAGGTTTTTTTTTCTCCTGTTTATTACTCCTATGTAGTAATGGTGGCACCCGTGCACCGCCATTACTACAGAGCAGTAATAAACAGAAACAAGCATTGGCATAGCCAATAGGTCTCGCTTTTGGGACCTTATAAGTATTTAGTTATGCAACTGTTGCATGGCTAAACACTTATGAGGTCCCAAAAGCGAGACCTATTGGCTATGCCAATGCTTGTTTATTTTGAAAGTGAGAGTACCGGCACTTCTCAAGAGTGACGTAATACTTTTAATTGGAGAGTACCGGTACTTCTCAGAAACAAGCAGGTACTCTGGTACAGAGTACGTGCACTTCTATTTTTCCATTTCAACCACTGCCCAGCACCAGTCCCCCATGTGATTCCCTAGAGACCCCCGGTCTCTGTGACTTCAGTGTCCCTGTGAGCCAGACAGACTCTGCCTGGGCAAGTAACACACAGAAGGCTCCTCCTTTCATCATCAGGAAGTAAACTCCCTGGCTGGCAGAGAGTGGGTGACAGCCCAGGTGCTGGGGGTTCGAATTGAGAGGGTGCTAGGTGGGTGGTGGGTGAGATCCAGCGGGACCTTCTTTACCCCAAACAGGTTCTTGAGGAATTCTCTCGAGGGATGCCCTGTTTCTGGCCTGGTGATATTCATGAGCTGAATTACATGTAGACTTTCTTTTTTAGGTCTCGCCTGACCCAGCGCATGCGCTGATCTGGTGAGACTTATTGAGAAGGCTCCAAAAAGTGCTACCAGGACAGTCTAGAGCTACAGTGCATGTGCGCGGGCGCGCACGCCGCGCTTTACTGCGATTACTTTCACCGCTTTGATGTTTGATCGTGATCGCGATCACTTTCACTTTCGCACGGCCGCTTTGCATAGCAAATAGGTCTCGCTTTTGGGACCTTATAAGTATTTAGTTATGCAACGGTTGCATGGCTAAACACTTATAAGGTCCCAAAGGCGAGACCTATTGGCTATGCCAATGCTTGTTTACTCTATTTTCCAAGTGTGTCCCTCCTCTCTAGCCTCCAAAACATCAGGTTAAAGAGGAGAACCCCCCCACCAACATTCACCCCCAGCCCCCTGTGTTAATCTTGGAACAGCCTTGCCTAGCAGCCACAAGCCTGCCGCTTTCAGTGAGGCTGACCCCTGTGTGAGTGAACGCACACACACACACCGCACAGCACCAGACCTGGGTAGAAGTGGAGGCAGCAGTACAGATGTGCACACAGTCTGTGTCCCAGAAACCAGGCTGGGGCTCTCTCTGCAGCCGCCTCCATGTCTCAACAGTCCGCCTCCTCTTCACTTGCCCCAGTATGCAGCTCTCTGTTTTGTCTATCTATTTCTTTTGATTAAAAGGGGTACCGCCTAGCTCTGCCTCTCAACTTTTCTCTCAGCGGCTTCAGTAGACACAACGTACAACTGTTGTAGGATTCAGCCAATGGTTTGTAGGTACAAAAGTCTGGACTCCTTGTCAAAAGTGATAACTGGCTTCTTGTGCAAACGTTCTGCCAGACCCGGTATGCATCAGACACATGCCCTGAGTTTCTTGACCAGGTATGTTATATTGTGCACGAGACATGTGCCCTAAGTGTCTTGACCAGGTATGTTATATTGTGCACAAGACATGTGCCCTAAGTGTCTTGACCAGGTATGTTATATTGTGCACAAGACATGAGCCCTAAGTGTCTTGACCAGGTATGTTATATTGTGCACGAGACATGTGCCCTAAGTGTCTTGACCAGGTATGTTATATTGTGCATGAGACACGTGCCCTAAGTGTCTTGACCAGGTATGTTATATTGTGCACAAGACATGTGCCCTAAGTGTCTTGACCAGGTATGTTATATTGTGCACGAGACATGTGCCCTAAGTGTCTTGACCAGGTATGTTATATTGTGCATGAGACACGTGCCCTAAGTGTCTTGACCAGGTATGTTATATTGTGCACAAGACATGTGCCCTAGGTGTCTTGACCAGGTATGTTATATTGTGCACGAGACATGTGCCCTAAGTGTCTTGACCAGGTATGTTATATTGTGCATGAGACATGTGCCCTGAGTGTCTTGACCAGGTATATTATCTTTTGCACCAGACACGTGCCCTGAGTGTCTTGACCAGGTATATTATCTTTTGCACCAGACACGTGCCCTGAGTGTCGTGACTAGGTATATTATCTTGTGCACGAGACACGTGCCCTGAGTGTCGTGACCAGGTATATTATCTTGTGCATGAGACACGTGCTCTGAGTGTCGTGACCAGGTATATTATCTTGTGCACGAGACACGTTCTTACACTGCGTCCTCCTGCTGGCTCTCCGTCAGCATGTGCAATGTTTACAGTGATTCCACTCTCCGTGCTCATGAAGGGGACGCTCTACTTTGGCCAGTTGGAGCATGTCCTGGTGAGACGATGGCGGTGGCTTATGTGTATAGGTAAAAAATAAACTTGCTTGACTTTTCACCACCCTGTGTCAGGAGGATACTTTCTACATTAACTGGTAACGATCTAGACCACCACAGAGCCCATGCAACATTGAGATAATACAGCGATTCAAGGTAATCCTGCTGGATGTCTCTGTGACACTCAAGAAACACAGCCTGGTGACTGACACTGCTTGTGTGGCCGGTGAGCTGTTTCCGGCATTTTCTCCCAGCTGTGCATGTGTGGAGTTAGTCGTCTAGCAGGCGCACTTACATTGCGGCCATCTCAGCCGTGTGTCTTTGTTTGGCCCAGGGTGTCTCTAAAATCAGCCCAGCACCTCTAAAGAAGCGCACACCCAGCAGGCTCCAGCCATTTAAAGAGTTGGGAAGATCCGCATTCATAAACAAGGGCCCTGTGGCCCCATTCCTGCCCGCAGAACTTCACGGTGACAGGCACACCTGTGCTTGTGCAGCCTCATTTACTACAGTGACAGGCACACCTGTGCTTGTGCGGCCTCATTTACTACAGTGACAGGCACACCTGTGCTTGTGCGGCCTCATTTACTACAGTGACAGGCTCACCTGTGCTTGTGCGGCCTCATTTACTACAGTGACAGGCACACCTGTTCTTGTGCGGCCTCATTTACTACAGTGACAGGCACACCTGTGCTTGTGCGGCCTCATTTACTACAGTGACAGGCACACCTGTGCTTGTGCAGCCTCATTTACTACAGTGACAGGCACACCTGTGCGGCCTCATTTACTACAGTGACAGGCACACCTGTGCTTGTGTGACCTCATTTACTACAGTGACAGGGTCACCTGTGCTTGTGCGACCTCATTTACTACAGTGACAGGCACACCTGTGCTTGTGCGGCCTCATTTACTACAGTGACAGGCACACTGGTTGTTTCCTTTGCCGTCTACATTTCTGCTCCTTTTGCAGCATTGGTTCAGCGTAGCATACCGCTGCGATTCACAGAAATATACACGAATTTCACACAAAAAAACCTGCTGTGGTGCACGTGTAATGGTGATACCCGCACCAATTTAACTTCCACAATTTCTTAACATGCTGGGAGTTCATGCAATCACCTGTTTGCAGAATTACATGTCTGTCCACGGTGATACATACATTTGTATACTTGTCGAGCTGCAGCAAGGGCGCAGGCACTTCTGCTGAGCATCTGCATCCAGTTATATGTCGGCGGAGCGCACTCTTACTGCAGTTTTGATCAGCCGACTTCTTAAGTACAGTCTTCTTCACAATAATTAATATGAACCCATTGTCATTTGTGTATGAAGCGCTACAGAACGCAGACATGTTGGGGAAAGAGCAGTGTTGTTACATTTTATAACCAGTTCTGATGCTTCCTTTGTTGTCGCTCTATAGTCTTTACAATTGTGTGCTAGTGTGTTTCCATTACCCATCGCTATTCAGTGGCAGTATGTCACCTTGGGAGTGAGTGTCCTTCAGTTTTTTTACAGTCATGCAGTCAGTAAATGCGCCACCTCCATTTCTTGAATCCTTTGGAAATCCGCCAATTCCATGGAAACACTGCTTCAGCGCGTTTGAGGTGCAGCGAGGAGCCATTGGCGCGTCTCGATACAGGCCAGAGAGAAAAACATTCCCACTACTCCATTCACTGGGTTTTGAAGGCAGGAACTTTTTAAAAATTTGACATGTTTGGATTTAGCGGAAGGTGAAGTGGTAGATGGATATCAAGAAGCGATTAGGAAATTGGTGGCACGGTTTGACATACAACCCCGTTTAGTAGTCGTACGACACAAATTCTTCAAGAAGTCACAATTACAAAAAGAGAATGTGGATGCACGCATCAGTGTGTTAAGGAAATTATGCTCCAGTGTCAATTTGGAGAAACACTGATCAATTGATTAGAGATCAGTTCATAGACAATTGCTCTGACAGGCGGATTCAGCAGAAACTACTCACTATGAGCGATCCTTCTTTGGAAGCGGTTATCAAAGTAGCCAAGAGCGTTGAGTTAGCTCAACTGTCTTTGCAAGAATTGAAAGTCAACCCCACAGAACAGGAACGTGTTGATGCTGCTCGAAAGGATAATACACATTATGATCAAAGCTTCTTGAAATGCACTAACATATGTTTCAGATGCGGTAACCCACCACATAACAGAAAGGGCAGCGATTGTCCGGCCAGAACTATGTCTTGCAGTAAATGCGGAAAGGTGAGCCATTTTGAAAAAGAATGTCAGGGCGTCAAACACGAGGGATCAAAGTGAACTGTGTCGTTGACGATGATGAAGGAAAGGAGCAACAAATTGTAAAGGATTTTCAGGCCCTGATTGTGGTTGTTTCGGAAGATTAACCTGTATGTGGGGCCCCGAAAGAGTGTGTTGATCCATATATAGATATTACTGTGGGGGACAAGGTATTACATCTATTGGTTGATTCAGGTGCACGTACAACAATGATCATGCATGAATTGTTCTCCAAAGCATGGGAAAAAAGGGAGTTGTTTCCTCAAGATCATGTGCCTGTGTCATAAGAGGGCAGGAGAACTGATTTAGAGGGTTTCTTTGAGGAGGTGCTGGCATTCAAGGGGCACAGAAGACAAGGCAAATTCTTTGTGGCCATAAGGAGTCTCAACATTTAGGGCTGGTTCCACCAAGGCCTGTTTGGCATGGTACTCAAGCCAAGTGCTAGAGAACAAGTCCTGGTTATTAAAGACCTATCTGTCAGTGGCTCCATTGAAAATGAGTTTCTGAAAGTTTTTGCGCAGGATTTGGGGAAAATACAAGGCTTCAAACATAGGATAAAGGCCAAACAGGGAGCAGGTCTGGTCAAACACAAAGTTAGATCAGTACCTTTTAGTCTTAGAGAGGATCTAAAAAAATAACTAGTGTCATTGCAGAACAGAGGTGTGATTGAACCCATTGAATGCAGTTTGTGGTTATTGCCCCTGGTTGTATCCTGCAAACGTAATGGTGATATGCAGTTTAGTATAGATTTGAGAAGCCTTAATAAATAAATATGGGTTGACTCTCATCCTTTACCCAAACTAATGATTTGTTGGATGAATTGTATGAGGCAGACTGGTTCTCTAAAATATACCTCACCTCAGCGTACCATCAGGTGGTGCTGGAGGAAACATCACATCCTTTAACTGCTTTGAATTCACCTTTTGGCACATACCGGTTTTGCAGAATGCCTTTTGGGCTGGCTTCTGCTGCATCGGTCTTGCAGCAGATAATGCAACAGTTATTAGGGAGCCTTCCTGCTGTCGTGGTTTTCCAGGACAATGCTTTGTTTTTTGCAAAACATACAAAAGATCATGACAGAATTCTGAAGGTAGTCCTGATAATTTTTGAAGAGAAAGGTGAGGTGGCAAAGATGGAAAAGTGTGAGTTTTGGAAAAAGAACATAGAGTTTCTGGGGCATAGCATCACAGGCAAAGGCATTTGTCCGAGACCAGGTCTGATCAAAGCAGTGGTTTATTGTCCCAGTCCAAAGAATAAGGAGGACTTACTTTATATTATTAGCCTCTGCGAATTGCATGCAAGATTTATATCAGGTTGCACCACAAAGATGAAAACACTCACCAACATGTTGAAAACTAGTGTTCAGTTTACCTGGGATGAGGAATGCCGTAAGGCATTTGAAAGGGTCAAAACAGAAATGAGAAATGAAGGGGCTTTGCGCACTTATGAATCCAGCATACCATGCACTATTACGGTTGATGCCAGAAAGTATGGCTTGGGGTCAGTGGTGACCAGGAGCACTATTGATGGGGAGTTCCCCATAGCTATGCATCTAGGGCCAGATGTATCAAAATTGGATTTTGAGAGTCTATAATAACGAATTTTACCGATTCGCTATTATAGACTCGCAAAATGCAATGGATGTAGGTTTCAGCAAATGTTTTGCGATTCCTACGCGTTCTTTAATTGCGACTCGCAAATTGCGAGTTGCAAATAAGGAATGGCTTCCCATTCATTTCTATGGGACTAGAGGCCCAAAGGCATGAATGAGGATTGCATGCGCAATTTGTGAGTACCCAATAGCTACTCGCAAATTGTGAATGCAATTTCAAGGGTGCCAGGGGGTCAAAAGGCCACCCTGATGCACCCCTGAAATATGCATGTGTGCACATGTGGTGCACATACATGCCCGTAGAAGTTGGTGGTAATTTGCGATTCCTTATTGCAAAATCGCAATTTGCGATAGCTACATGAATTGCATTTAACTCCATTCACTATTTAGGTAATCACAAATAATTGCAATTACCCATATTACGAATTCAAAATGTTTAACACAGTGGAAAACACATGTTTGTGTTCGCAAACAGCCTGATTCTGAGAATCGGCCCCTATGCGATTGCAAAAAGCGTTTATACATCTGGCCCCTTGAGTATTGCGCAAACCTGAGTGGAACTACTCAGTTATAGAAAAAGAACTACTGTCATGTTACTGGGCAAGTGAGAAATTCAGGAGTTATGCGTGGGGCAGAAGATTTATCATCCAAACGGATCACAAGCCACTCCTATTTATTTTGACTGGTGACAGGCTCAAATATACTACTCTATGCATTGCTTGTCTCACTACAAGTTATTAAAAAATGACTTTGAAGTCAGGTACATTTCCGGTAGAGAGCATGTCACAGCTGATCTACTATCTTAATTACCTATTAGTAATCCAGATGTAGTTGATCCTGAAGATGACACGGAGGACTGTTTCATAGCACAGGTCGATGTTATGGATCTCAACGCTTGCAGGGAAATGGATTGGAAGACAGCAGGTGAGGAGGAAACGGTCCTTAGCACGGTCAAAGACTACATTTTGAATGGGTGGCCCAAAGAGAGGAATTTGAGTTCTGAAATTTAACCTTTCTGGAAGGTGGCTGAAGAACTTTCCATAGAAGATGATATAGTAATGAGGTGCGATAAGTGTGTTCCTCCTGTCTTTTTATGTTAACAGCATTCATGATGGACACCTAGGATCAACCATGACTAAGAGAGAGTCAGAGCCCATTATTGGTGGCCATCTATGGACAGGGATATCAATATGATGGTTAAAGATTGTATGGCGTGTAGCGAGGCAGAAAAGGGGCTCAAAGTTGTTACACCTGCTTTACAGCTGATTCAGTTAACTGATAAGCCATGGGAAAAAGTTGGAATAGACATGGTGGGTCCTTTTAATTTTCTACCTCGCTATCAGAAGTTTGTATTAATGGTTTACCATAGTAGAAGGCCTGAAGTGCATTTCTTTTCTGCGCCCACAGCAGAGAATGCTGTGGTTTGTCTTAAGGATATATTTATGAGAGAAGAATTTCCAGAATATATCATTTGGACAGTGGTGTTCAGTTTATCAATCATGTTATGGAGCATTTCCTGAATGAATCTGGACCGAAACATCTTAAGAGTTCTCTCTACCATCCACAAACCAATGGGTTGGTGGAGAGGATGAATCAAGTAGTGATGGGTTGTAAGAAAACTGGCTAGAAACAATAGATTTTATATTTAAGAAGATGCTAAGTCTAAGGCTGTTCCTTTAGAACTACTAAAAGAGCATCATCCTATGTCTGTCCTTTATCTAGCACGGTTGGCCAATTCAGTGCAAAGGAAGTTCACAAGAAAGGTGGAACAGATGGGTTTTGCTACCAGAGTAGAAGAGGAAAAGAGAAAAATGAAAGAGAGATTTGATGAAAGAAAATCTGCAAGATATCTAGAATTCAATATTGGGTACTTGGTTCGGGTGAAGAAATCTTCTTTTGTTAAGAAAGGGGATGCCTGTTATGGTGATCCTTTAGGAGTAGGAAAAGTGTGCATTAATATTGTAAGGGTGGAAGTCGGCCACATGTGGAATGTTCGTAAAATTGTAAAGGTACTTAATTGCATGACAAAGGAGTTGTATGAGGTTCCTTCTCAGGCATCTGACATGGAGCCAAAAAGCTGTACTGATCTATTAGAATAATTGTCGCCTGAACTGGGGTCTACAGCTTGCAAACCTTGTAGATCAACTAGGGAGAAATATATACCTTGGAAGCTGAGGTAGGGCTAATTCTTACATGTGTGTATCACTTAGAAGCTGAGGTAGTGCTTATTCTTGCATGTGTGTATCACTTAGAAGCTGAGGTAGTGCTTATTCTTGCATGTGTATGTCACTTTTTCTGCTATAGTTAATTTATAAGCCATTTGTGATTACCTCATGCTGGTTTTCCATTTTTCCTTTTCCAGTATGTCCTCATGAACTATGTTTCATGACTTTTCATCTTTGTTGTAATTTTTTGTCAATTGTATGTGTATGTATATATAGAGATATACTATTATAGGTTGGTTAGATTGTTATTATTTATTTTGTTATTATTCATTTAATGTTTGTTTTCTTTCTTTCTTTGTATTTGTCTTTGTAAAAAAAGTGCAAATATGTTATGCTGTGTCCTCATGCTAACACTTTGTCAGCATGCAGCATGTTCTCTGTGCTCGTTCAGGGGACATTCCACTGTGGTCAGTTGGAGTGTGTCCTGGTGAGACGAAGGTGGTGGCTTATGTGTATAAGTAAAATAGAGATGCACTTGAGTTTTCACCACCCTGCGTCCGGAGGATACTTACTACACACGTGCCCTGAGTGTCTTGACCCAGTATGATATCTTGTGCACAAGACATGTGTCCTGAGTGTTTTCACCAGTATGTTATCTTGAGCATGAGACCCGGTATGTTATCTTGTGCATGAGACTTGTGCCCTGAGTGAGATGTTATCTTGTGAGTGTCTTGACCCAGTATGTTATCTTGTGGACGAGACACATGCCCTGAGTGTCTTGACCCAGTATGTTTTCTTGTGATTGTCTTGATCAGGTATATTAGCTGGTGCATGAGACACATGCCCGGAATGTCTTGACCGGGTATGTTATCTTGTGCACGAGACAGGTGTTGAGTGTCTTGACCCAGTGTATTATCTTGTGCACGAGACACACGCCCGAATGTCTTTACCCAGTATGTTATCTTGTGTATGAGTCACATACGCTGAGTGTCTTGACCCGGTATTTTATCTTGTGCATGAGACACGTACCTCGAGTGTCGCGACAAGTGCTTTACATGATTGCAGTATGTTGCTACAGTATGTTGAGCAGTTAGGGACCCCAAAAGTGCAACCCCTTTTCACTTGGGTGGTTATTGTCCCATGTAACCAGGCTCACGGGAATTATGTGAATTTGCGGGAGTAATGTTTTTTGGTTATGGATTTGCTGCGGTTGCCACATAATCTATTATCTGCTGCATAGTTTTCAGATTGTACCTGTTGGAAATGGCCCTTTTTGCAGGGTCATCCCTAAGCTTTTTGCCTTCCTCCTGGATTTGTTCTAACCTGTTTTTGTTGGCTTTATGACTCTGGGCACTTTACCACTGCTGATCAGTGCTAAAGTGCATGTGCTCTCCCTGTGTAAATATGACAGTCAATTGGTATATCCCTGATTGGCTTATTTGGTTTACCTGTTAGTCCCTAGTAGTGTGGCCTGTGTGTGCCCAGGGCTGGTAGACCAAATGCTGCTGGTGGGCCTGCAGCGCTGGTTTGCGCCACCCACAGAAGCAGCTTGTAAAGTGTGTCTTAGACCTGCCACTGCAGGGTCTGTGTGCAGTCCAGAACTGCCATCTGGCTGTGAAGTGCACCCACTTCTCAGCCCCTGAACCTTCCCTTGGCATCATGTAAGTCACCCCTATGGTAGGGTGCATTGTATGTGTAAAGTAGGACATGCCCTGGTGTGTGTAGCATGTCCTGGTAGTGAATTACACCCAATTTCGTTTTTCGCTACTGTAAGGCTACGTGTTCTCCATAGGCCAGAATGGGCAGTTTGACTATTACACTCTATAGTCCTAACTGACCCCAGGAACATGGTAGAAAAACTAATTTAGTATGCCTCAGCTCAGAATATTAAAATACATCTTTTAGTGAAGTTTATTTTTATATTCTGTGTTTGAAAATACCACTTTTAGAAAGTAGGTATTTTCTTGCCTAAGCCTTCCAGTGTGCTCTGCTGTTATGTGTATTGGCTGTCTGGTTTTGGAGTGACAGGGCTGGGGAATTCCAGGAGACAGGGTGAGGTGTCCCAGTGGTGAATATAGAGATCTGTATCTAGATGGGTGGGAGGAGTTGCATCTGGGACCTGAATAAGGCTGTGCCTTCCCTCCACAATGCTGGCTCCACCTCCTGTGGTGCGTCTGATGTCTCTGCCCTGCACTCTGAAAGGAAAGAAGCAGCCTGGTAAACAAAGTGCTCCAGGACTGAGCAGGACTGGTTCTGGCTGGGTTCAGTGACTTGTAGCTTCTGAGAACAAAGACTTTTGGGTATAAATATCTGTGCTGAAACCCCTACAATTTGTATTGCTCCTGGACAACAACAAGAACCTCTTTCCGTGTAACTGAAGGAATCTGCAGGAGGTGACTGTCCTTGTGCTTGTGTGCTGTTTCTTGGACTGGCCTGCAGTGGTTACTACTGGACTTGGAAGAAGAGGAAAATACCTTTTGAAGGAACTTTTATTTTATCTTGCTACAGCAATCACCCAAGGGCTAGAAGAGAGCTAGCCTCCTGCTGGAGTCTCAGGCACATCAGACTCCACCACCAGCCTCCTGTTTCCTCCTAGTGAGGATTTCTATCTGCAGGTGAGGCTCCTGTGAGTTCCAGGGCCTCTAGTTCTACTACAGAGAAGAGAGTGCTGAAAATTGTCAATAACGCCCTTTTGCGAGCCGCCGCAGCTGAAGAGCATACGGAAAATCATCGCGCTGATGCCGCTGAGTGTTCGCTACCGGAGATCATCGCATCACACGTTTGTGGGCTGCCAACTGCTCGCTAACCCAAAGATTATCGCATCGCATGTTTGCGGGCCTCCAAGTGCTCGCTAACCAGAGATCATCGCATCGAGTTCATCGCTTCACGACATCGCAGCGCGGACGCCGAGCTTCCGCCATTTTCATCGCATCAGGATCGTCGCTCCCTCGCGGAGCGCCATTTCTTTTCATCGCAACAAGATCGCACATGCAACAGGCTCGGCGCATCATCCTCCCTTGCGGCAAGGATTTCAACGCATTGCCGGCTTAGCGTAGAGAAGTTTGTCGCTTTGTCCGGCACACAGATCAGCACATCATCCTCCCTTGCGGCAAGGATTCAACGCATCGCTGGACACGCGTGAGGAAAATCATCGCTACAGCTCCTTAGCGACATTTTGGTTGCTTTGCTACATAATCCAGGTATTTTGTGAGTAAAAGGATCGCAGAGACCACTGCCTTGAACTGAACTCTTCTTTGCACACTTTGAACTATTTTTTCAGCATTTGAAGAGTAACCCTATTTTTCTACTATTGTGGATTCTTACTGTTATTGGTCTTGTGTTAAGTCTATATATAAAGATAGTTATCTTATAAAGTACTTGTGTGGTGTCCCTTTGTAGTGTTCCTCACTGTGTTACTGTGTATGGTCATAAATGCTTCACACACTGCCTCTGAGATAGGCCTAGCTGCTCGTGCTACGTTACCACAGGGTTGATATCAAAGGGTGTAGCCCACTTACTCTGACTTAGGAAAAAGGGTCCCTACTTGGACAGTGGCCAGCCATTGCCAACTAGAGACCCCCATTTCTAACAGTACCCAAAAAAATTGTTTCTAACTCAAACAGATTAAAAGTTAGTAAAAATGCAGGAACACAGGGTTCTGCACAATGGAGGGCCCTTTGTAAAGGTTTAACGGTCATCTTTCTTTTGCTTATTCCTGTATTTGATTGTCAGACCAGAACTAATGAGGTGTAACCTTTGCCCAGGTAATATGTAAAGAAATGACAACATAATGAGGTAAAACTATCATAAAATGTGCTGCATTATGCTGCATAATGCGCATTTTCTTGCTGCATAAGTTAAGCACTACCTCATAATTTGGTCCTCACCTGCCTATAACCAGGCCCCTGACACTACTACTGGCTGGTGGTAGCTGATTATAGTAGGTAGGCACTGCCACTTTGTACCTACAACCCACTGAGGAAACTGCCCATAGGCTGGATTGACCTCATCCAACATTAAAAAAGACATCCCAGCAGTCCTTGCAACCTTCAGTAGATTCAGAATGTCTCGTTTTTATGAGACAATACATGAACCCAGAGGGGCATATTTACAAGGGTATGCAGCACTGGAAAGTCACTTTTTATGATGTTTCGGTGACACAATGCCATGCACCATATTTACAAAGTGGTATTATGCCCAATAAAGTGGCTTGACACCACTTTGTAAATATGGTACCCTTTCACGCGGTGGGCTATGGGTGTTGAAGTGGTCGTTCCACTGCAACACCCATTGCTTTTACGCTGTCCCAGAGTTACAAGGAGGTGTAAATATGGTGCCCTTTCACGCGGTGTGGAATGGGTGTTGCAGTGGTCGTTCCACTGCAACACCCATTGCTTTGGCGCTGTCCCAGAGTTACAAGGAGGTGTAAATATGGTGCCCTTTCACGTGGTGTGGAATGGGTGTTGAAGGACCATGCAAAAGCAGGCATTAGATTGGCACAACAAGGAGAAATAGTTTTATATCTCCTCAGTGTTGCCTTTTCTCTGTGTGCTGCATTCTGCGGCACACACAGAAAGAGAAAAACACCTTTAAAGTTTGTTCATGTGGAATAAGGTGTCTCTTCCTGCCCATAAACAATCATTCAATAATGGTGATCTGTTACTTCTATGTGTGCTGCAGAGTTCGAACACATAGAAGTAGCAAATCACCATTATTGATTGTTTATGTGCAAGAACGGACACCTTCCTGCACATAAACAATCATTCCCTGCAATGCAGGCACCTTGCACAGTGGCACAAGGGTGTCTGTGTTGGCGCTAGGCAGTTATTTTTAGCACAAGCCCAAGGGAAAGCACAGGGGTGCGCTGTATTGTGGTTAATACGGCTCATCCCTATGTTTTTGGAATGATGCAGCAAGGCGCTGCAAAATTTGCGGCAGTGCGGCGCTGCTCCATTTCCTTGTAGATATGCCCCAGAGTGAGGCAATTTTCAAGTGCTCTGGTGCAGAAGCAGTTAGCCGCCCTGAGCAGATGATAAGGTATGTAAACATTACATTTAATTTCCCTGAGTGTATCGTCTCTATTTTTTGTGTGCTATCCATTACTTCCTTCTGTAGCTCTCAGTCGCTGCAAAATTGTAGCCCTAGTATGTGCCAAAAAATATTAAAAGGTAGTGGGACCATATGATCTGGGAGGATCCCAGAGGGGATATCTATGGGACCCTCAACAACTACTTTCGGTCAGCAGTATATTTTCCCCACTGTGGTACTGGTGGTTGATAGCGTCATCATTGGGTCTTTTCCTCCACTAGGAGGTAATGTTTCTGTTTGAAGAGATTTGGTGGGATCCATAACAAGATAAAAGATCTAAGATTACCAACTTCCTAGGGTAAGTGTCATTTAATAGAACCTAGATGGGGGTAAAGTTAAACAAAACAGTCACTGTGTTTGGGGATGTGTAAAGTGATCCCTACATCATGTGATTTAAAAACCAGGTCCACATGTTTGAGCCTTCTGGTGCCCCAGCGGGGCGTTGGCTTTTGTCAGCACCAACAAGAATAGTAGGATCACCTTCTCTTTCCAGCCGGGACTCGTCCCCTCATTTGTTCTTTGTGTAGGTAGGTTCACTCTCCTAGATTGATGGAGGAAGCATTGTTCTCCTCTTTCTTTTCCATTATGTGGGTCCCATAGGATGCGGGGGGCGGTGGGATAGTCACCCTCCTTGGACACGGCCTGTCTGTACTCAAGTCTCTCCCATCCTAGTACGTACTTCAATTTGTGAAAAGTCCTGATTTCTTGGCTTTCTAAATCTGGTCACACTACAACGGGTTCTCCCTGGCAGTAGGTCACAGTTTGCTACAGCATTGGGTTTTTGAGTTTATGGATGATTTAATCGTCTCTACTTTGGTGGACACAAACGTATGGGTGTATGAAATTTGAGTAATTTGTTGTTGAAAAATTACCTGAAATTTTGCAAAAACTACATGTAGGAAGCTGGTTCTGTATATAGCGCACTACAATGAAGTACACTCAGGGCCGGACTGGGAAGCCAAAGCAGCCCTGGCATTTTTCTTAGATCAGCCCCTGCTTGGCCCCCGGGAGGTAGGAACCGCTTGCTTGCTGCTTTTGCTACTGGGGGCCGATGTTGTAGCACTGTTGCAAAACCGGCACCGAGTATCAAAACTGGCCCCCACTGCTGCAAAACCGGCCCCCACCCTTCTAGCCCTCCAGGGAAATGTCCGATGCATGGTATGGCCAGTCCGGCCCTAGGTACACTGTGGAGAGAGTCCAGTGGGTCCCCAATTTGTTTACAGAGGTTAAGGTAGATAATACTAAAGCTCTGTTTGTGGTAGCGTGGGCGAGCAGTTCAGCTTATCAGAGGGGAGTGCTAAGAATTAGTTGTACTCACAGAGGCAATAAACGAGACACACACTCAAAGAATGTATCCGAGACCAGTTTAGAAAACTAACACTTTTTAAATATAAATTTTGAAACCAAGAACCTTGTTCAAAGGCAAGTACAATTTTTGATAGAAATATTCACAGGTAAGTAAATTGTTCAAACCTGTACGCTTTTACGCACAGTGCAATCCTATGGAAGGATAAGTCATATATGCATAACAGTAAGTAAAGTTGGTTTCAGGGGTTTACCTTCTGGGATCAGAGTAGCAGTGGGCCAAGGTTCTAATTACTACCAGCAGTCCTTCGGGAACCCCCCGGGTTCCACTGGCAGCAGGGTGCTGGTGAGGCTGGAAGCTGGTGCACTATGGAGCAGGGGGGGCACCAGAAAACAGACCACACAGGGAGACTGAGGGTTCCCAAATGAAAGCTCTGGTTGCAAAGGGTCTTGGAGCATGGGGACACAGCCCGTTCATCGGGACCTGGGCTGGGGGCTCAGGAGCAGAAGGGTTTGGTTTGCTGGCTGGGTGAGCTATGATGCATCTCGCGGTCAGGGACAGACAGCTGGCAGGGACAAAATCAAGAAATCTGGGCCACTCTTGAAGTGGGTCTCAGTGATGCTGATGTCCCTCAATGGCTGCTTGGTCCTGATACAGTGAGAATCTGGACTGGACTCTCACTGTTGGAGTTTGGTGCAGGGCATCCGGTACCCAAGATGTTGGTACTGCATGGCTCCGGTTGGTACTGATGTCTTCACACTTGGTGGGGAGAAAGAACTGACCTTCCAGAGCATGAGCACCTTCTCCTGGTCACCTTTGGCATTGGTTGGGATGGGAAGCTGCAAGGTGGTGGACTGAGCTCTGCTTCTTGGTGCCTGCGGTCTGCAGGGGAGTAGCTCTTCTACTTCAATGGAGACTTTCGATGTTTGCCAAAGTGATGGCAGGCTACTGAAGACGTTGGTAGTTCTCCAGCTCGCAGGATGACTCACTGTGTAGTGATTGTTGAGAGAGGGCTGAGAAAGGCATGGTTTCACGCCAAAGTCCAAGGTTTGGCTGCTGTTGTCACCAGGCAGTGACTCTTCATTGTCCTTCTGTTGATCCGTCAAATCTGAGTTCTTGGGTTCAGGGGTGCCACCTAACTACTCAATTTAGGGGCATTTATGGGGAGTGACAGGTAGTAGCCAATGGGCTACCTACCTTTAGGGGGCCTACACCCTCTATATGATCACTTCCTGTGGGAAATGGGCATAACCCTGAAACTAGGAGGATTATTCCATCCAAAACAACATGGAGGAACATGAAAAGTGGGGTCCACATCAGCTGGTCCATCCTAGGGATGGTGCTAGCTGAATGTGGGCGCAGCTCCTAATCTTACTAATTTTCCCGCCTGTCTTGCCACCAAAAAGTGGGGTCCGTACAGGGGGTGAGAGCCTCCACTATCTGGAGAGGCCCAGGGTTGCATATCAAAGGCTGCACGGCCTTTGAAGCATCTCTTCCTGAGATGCCCATCCTACTTGGAGGAGGTATGAATACCTCTGCCCAGGCATGCTTTGTTCTGGACCTCTTAAAGCGAATGCTCTCACCTCAGGAGGTCAGAAATTTTTATATGGTGGCTGGCTGGTTGAGACCAGTCAGTCAACACACTAGTAGTTGGTAGGTTTTCAGGGGGCACCTTTAAGGTGCCCTTCTGGGTCCATCTATTAAAATATCCAGCACTGGCATCAGTGTGGGTTTATTAGGATGAAGAGTTTGGTACCAAACACATTGAGGTACAGTGAAGCCATCATGCAGCTGGGGAATTCCGAATGACGGGTATCCAGCCCATGTACTCGGTATGGCATCCCTGCACACTCATAATATCTATGGGTGAACTTAGATACCACAGGGACACATCCATTCAGGCAGATATGCCCACACATGGGTATAGTGTACCCTGCCTTCGGGCTGTAAGGCCTGCCGTAGTGGTCACTTACCTTCACTACATGCACTGTTTTGCTGGCATGGCACACAGAGGTGTATGCCATATCGACTCTTCCGTTTATTCTGCACCAAGACACAAGGGCTGCAATGACAGTTTGCATGAGCTTAGTGAGAGGTTCTCTAGGGTGGCACAATTCGTGCTGCAGCCCTCAGGGACCTTCCTTAGGTCTAAGGCCCTAGTTACCAGGGGCACCACTTACTATGGACTTACAAGTGTCCTTAGGGGGTGCCAATTGTGGAACAATGGTACAGTTTAGGAAAAGAACACTGGTGTTGGGAATTTGATTATCAGAAACCCAGCACACTTTCGGTAAAGTTGCATCAGATACCAGGCAAAATGTGGGGGTTAACCATGTCAAAAGAGGCCCTTTCCTACATTACGCAAAAAGCATATCCGACAATATGTACCAAAAAAAGGACAAATGAACAAGTGTGCAAGCAATGCCGACTGACATTCTGGTCATTCCCGTCGTTCCGGTGCACCGACACTACAACTGTGGCAATAAACATTATTACACAGCACAGTAGTATGGTTAGGGTGACCAGGCATCCTGAATTTTCTGGGACAGTCCCGGGTTTTAACCAGCTGTCCCGGCAGATTTCAGCACATTTGGCTCATGTCCCGGTATTAGGAGAGGGTGGCCTGAAACAGTAGGAGGCACTTTTATGTGTTACAAAGCAGGGCTAGTTAGTAGCTCTTATGAGAAACCATTTTAATTAACAAGAAAGATACTGGTCTTAACAATTGCATTTTATTTCCTTAGTATAGGGTGACCAGATGCCCAGGATTTGCAGGGACAGTCCAGTTTTTTCACCAGTTGTCCCGGCATATTGTGGAAAATTTAGCTCATGTTCCAGTTTTTAGAGATGGTTAACTAAAAACAGTGGGAGGTACGTTTTTATGTATTCCACAGCTGGACAGTTACCAGCTGTTACAAGAAAGCAGTTTAATTAACAGATATGATGCTGACTTTAAAAGTTGCATTTTTCTTTCTTCTCTTAGTGCCTCTTCTGTGGGTCTATGTTGACGTCATTCTGTCTAGGCTTGGGAGAGAATTAGTAGAGTTCCGCTAGGAAGAACTCTGCAAAGTGCCGCAAAGTGACTAAAAAACTCTGCCGCATTACACGGAGTTCCGCAAGCAGCAGAGTCATGCCGTTCGCGTTGATTTTCAGCACCGGGTGTTTGTCCCGCACTGTAAAATCAGCACAGATGGCACCATGTGCATCGCAAGAGGGCGCTCCTATTTTTCTGCCGTTTGAGTAGATTTTCTACTCGAGCTGCAGCTTTCTCAACGAGAACGGAAGGTTTCTGATCCAGAGAGGATGCGATCATCCGCAACTGCCTGCGATGAGAAATCCGATCACCAACATTGAGAAATCTCGCCAAGAAGTAGATTTTCCTTGCGTGCGCGTCAACTTGATGTTGTTGAGCAAGGAAAATCCTAGCTCAAGTACGAGGAGCAGAGTTTTTCAGAACTGCGGGTGCTCAGCTGAGCGCAGGAAACTCCACAAACTCCATGAAGAAGCAGAGTTCACCGCCCAGGCCTAAGTCTGTCACTCGGTTAATGTAAAATTGTAGTCCTTCTATTTTTGTTAACTGTCCTTTTTTTGTTTTTATAAAATACGGTCACTCTTCCTTGATACTCGTCTGTTTCTATGTTAATAAGAACAATGTTTCCGTGCCCCCCGACAGATGTGAAACTATAGTAGTTCTTTTATTTTTGAAAAATTTCCCATTTTCTGGTTTTCGAAATCTATTCACCCAAAGTATGTATCGTGTGACTGATTTTCCGATTTTCGCGTAGCGTGAAATCCCCGCAGCTACGCCAGCGTTATTGCCATTTTTTTTTGGCCTGCTAAACAGATTTCACAATTTCCTTTTCTACGGGGCTTCCAGTGTTTTCTTTAAGTCATTTAATGATAAAAGCAGAATGCATTAGCTGTTTCCTCAGGCAGCCAGAGAACGAATTGTCTGCTGTGTTACCACTGTGGATAAAAATATGAGACAAGTGTGTCCCTATCGACCACAAGATGGCGGTGTTGGTTCACAATCGCTGATTAATGGGGCCTGTCTTGCCTCGGTGAAGACCACCGTTTTTCTCCAGCGCAGAGAGACCCGTCCCTAGTGGTGGAAGAAGCGTTGAGCCTGGAGAGCAGTGATCGTCGAGGCCCGGACATAGCAGTCACTGCAGAGGCCCTTCCTAGAGCAGCGACAGCAGGGCAGTGAGAATAGAGACCCAACCTCAACAGTGACCGTAGAGTCCCTGCCTCAGCAGTGACCGTAGAGGCCCCATTTCAGCAGTGGCCCTAGAGGCCCTGCCTCAGCAGTTACCCTAGAGGCCCTACCTCAGCAGTGACCCTAGAGGCCCTGCCTCAGCAATGACCCTAGAGACCCTGCCTCAGCAGTCACCGTGGAGTCTCTGCCTCAGCAGTGACCGTAGAGGCCCTTCCTCAGCAGTGACCCTAGAGACTCTGCCTCAGCAGCGACCGTGGAGGCCCTTCTTCAGCAGCGACCGTGGAGGCCCTGCCTCAGCAGTAACCGTGGAGGCCCTGCCTCAGCAGTGACCGTGGAGGCCCTGCCTCAGCAGTGACCATAGAAGCCCTACCTCAACAGTGACCATAGAGGCCATTCCTCAGCAGCAACAACACAGCAGTGACAATAGATGCCCAACCTCAGCAGTGATTGTACGGGCCCTGCCTCAGCAGTGACTGTAGAAGCCCAACCTCAGCAGTAACCATCGAAGCCTTGCTTCAGCAGTGATAATAGAGGCCCAATCTCATCAATAACCGTAGAGGCCCTGCCTCAGCAGGGACAGTGGAGGCCCAACCTCAGCAGTGACCGTGGAGGCCCTGCCTCAGCAGTGACTGTAGAGTCCTTGCCTCAGCAGTGACCATAGAGGCTCTGCCTCAGCAGTGACAATAGAGGCCCTAACTCAGCAGTGACCGTAGAGGCCCTGCCTCAGCAGTGACCGTAGAGGCCCTGCATCAGCAGTGACCATAGAGGCCCTGCCTCAGCAGTGACCGTAGAGGCCCTGCCTGAACAACGACCGTAGAGTCCCTACCTCAGCACTGACCATGGAGGCACTGCCTGAGCAGTGACTGTAGGGGCCCTGCCTCAGCAGCGACTGTAGAGGCCCTGCCTCAGCAGCAACCGTTGAGGCTCTGCCTCAGCAGTGACTGTAGAGGACATGCCTCAGCAGTGACTGTAGAGGACATGCCTCAGCAGTGACCGTAGAGGCCCTGCCCCAACAATGACCCTAGAGACCCTGCCTCAGCACTGACCGTAGAGGCCCTGCCTCAGCAGTGACCATGGAGGCCCAGCCTCAGCAGTGACCACAGAAGTCCAGCCTCAGCAGCGATTGTAGAGGCACTACCTCCGCAGCGACCGTGGAGGCCCTTCCTCAGCAGTGACAGTGGAGGCCCTGCCTCAGCAGTGACCGTGGAGGCCCTCCCTGAGCAGTGACCATAGAGGCCCTGCCTGAGCAGTGACCATAGACGCCCTGCCTCAGCAGCGACCGTAGAGGCTCTGCCTCAGCAGCAACCATGGAGGCTGTGCCTCAGCAGTGACTGTAGAGGCCCTGCCTGAGCAGTGACCGTAGAGGCCCTACCTCAGCAGTGACCATAAAGGCCCTGCCCCAGCAGCCACCGTAGAGGCCCTTCCTCAGCAGCAACCATGGAGGTTCTGCCTCAACAGTGACCAATTAGTCCCAGCATCAGCAGTCACCTTGGAGGCCCTGCCTGAGCAGTGACTGTAGGGGCCCTTCCTTAGCAGTGACCGTAGAGGTCTGGCCTCAGCAGTGACCGTAGAGGCCCTGCCTCCGCAGTGACCGTAGAGGCCCTGCCTCAGCAGTGACCATAGAGGCCCTGCCTCAGCAGTGACCGTAGAGGCCTACCTCAGTAGTGACCATGGAGGCCCTTCCTCAGCAGTAACAACACAGCAGTGACAATAGAGGCCCAACCTCAGCAGTGATTGTACGGGCCCTCCCTCAGCAGTGACTGTAGAAGCCCAACCTCAGCAGTGACCATCAAGCCTTGCCACAGCAGTGACAATAGAGGCCCAACCTCAGTATTAACCGTAGAGGCCCTGCCTCAGCAGTGACAGTGGAGGCCCAACCTCAGCAGTGACCGTGGAGGCCCTGCCTCAGCAGTGACCGTAGAGTTCTTGCCTCAGCAGTGACCATAGAGGCCCAGCCTCAGCAGTGACCATAGAGGCCCTGACTCAGCAGTGACCGTAGAGGCACTGCCTGAATAGTGACCGTAGAGTTCCTACCTCAGCAGTGACAATGAGGGCACTGCCTGAGCAGTGACTGTAGGGGCCCTGTCTCAGCAGCGACCGTAGAGTCCCTGCCTCAGCAGCAACCGTTGAGGCTCTGCCTCAGCAGTGACTGTAGAGGCCATGCCTCATCAGTGACCGTTGAGGCCCTGCCCCAGCAGTGACCGTAGAGGCCCTACCTCAGCAGTGACCATAGAGGCCCTTCCTCAGCAGCAACAACACAGCAGTGAAAAAAGAGGCCCAACCTCAGCAGTGATCGTGAGGGCCCTGTCTCAGCAGTGACTGTAGGGGCCCAACCTCAGCAGTGACCATAAAGGCCCTGCCTCAGCAGTGAGAATAGAGGCCCAACTTCAGCAGTGACCATTGAGGCCCTGCCTCTGCAGTGACCGTAGAGGCCCAGCCTCAGCAGTGAACTTAAAGACCCTGCCTCAGTAGTAACAGAGGAGGCTGTGCCTCAGCAGTGACAGTGGAGGCCCTGCCTCAGCAATTACCGTAGAGGCCCTGCCTCAAAAATAACTGTAGAGGCCCTGCCTCAGCGGTGAAAATAGAGGCCCAACCTCAGCAGTGACCGTGGAGACCCTACCTCTGCAGTGACTGTAGATTCCCTTCCTTAGCAGTGACCATAGGCTCCCTGCCTGTGCAGTGACCGTAGAGGCCCTGCCTCAGCAGTGACCATAGAGGCCCTACCTCAGCAGTGACCATAGAGGCCCTTCCTCAGCAGCGACAACACACCAGTGACAATAGAGGCCCAACCTCAGCAGTGACCGTAGGGGCCCTGCCTCAGCAGTTGCAGGAGAGTAGGATCTGCTTCACTTTTTGCTAGTGTTTCACTGTTTTTCGACCTTAGTCTGGCTATGGCCCTGCTAATCAGGACCCCAGTCTAGCTGCTTCCTCTCTAAAATGGTTTCCATGTACATTAGGTACATTTCTAATTGGATTATGGAGTGCCTTATAAGACCCTAGTATATGGTATACTATGTACCTAGGGCATACGTACCTCAGAGGCCTACCGGGGGCTGAAGCATGTATTATGCCACCCCTGGGAAGCACTCCAAAATGACACCACAGGTCTGCTACTGCAGCCTGGGTAAGGTGGTGTCTGCACCCCTTACTGTGGTATAGGCTACCTATATCACTACCATTGCACACACATATAAAACCTATAAGTCACTCCTATGGCAGGCCTTGACAATCCTGAAGGCAAAGTGCTTGGTTTTTATGTGAGAGGGTGTCCCTGCATGAGCAGAGCCCCTCTGCAGCGTTCGGAGTACCTCCTCTGATGCTGTTTGTGGTGAAGCCTGACCATATACTCTTAAGTGCATTATAACCTCGCTGTAAATGCTAACTTTGGACTGGCTGCACTGAAACATGTCGTGTTTGGTGTCAAACGCTTTGGAATACTAACCCCCTCCACCAGTTCTGGCAGCGGGGGTAGCATTCCACCCTTCTAGAGGGAGAGACATGTTCACACTGGTCTACCCGGTAAAGACTTTCTACAGCCCTGGCATCACAAAATGGATGCCACAGACACGGGTATGGCCTCCTGCTGCTGACCTAAACTCCAGCAAGGAAGGCCTGGACAATAGGTTTCCTGTCCCAGGGAGGTGTAACCACCTCCCCAGACAGGCAGATGTGTATTGGGGCTGGGCGGGAGCACTCTCTGGTGCTTTGAAGTCCTGCACTGGGGGCACACTTGGTGCCCCTGAGCATAGTTCAGTTCAAACTGGTTGCAGGGGCTACCTGCCCCTGTTCTGGCGTGAAACTGGACAAAGGAAATGGGTCCAACCACCCCTCTTTCCAAACCCTCCCATAGGTGGGTCCCTAGAGTCTGTCCAACCCCCAAACTTTGTATAAGAATGGGAACCCAGTCCTTGAGACTTTAGATTACCCTGGACGAAACTCTACAACATATATCCTGGCCTTCGATGTTCTATTTCAACTAGAAGACTGAAGAAATCTCCCTTGGGATCAAGGAGTGACTCCCCTGCTTGGCAGGCACCATAGAAGCAACTGTCCAGTCTGCAACTCTGAAGCTCCCGCCGGACACCGAAGTCTTTGCATCACCAGAGGTGGATTTCCAGACTTCTTCGAGGCTACCCTGAGTCCACAGCAAAGCTGCGGCCCATGGCTATCATGGGTGATGTGGAACCGTGACCCTTGGACACCGTGATCTTTTGCTGATCCATCATCTTCCTGGTCTTCCTCGAAGTTGTGCTTTGGGCTCCAGGTAGCCCCAGTCTTGAGCACCTCCTGCACCGAAGATCTCTGGCCTCCACTCCACGAGTGACCCGTGGGCCAGTTTGAAGTGCGACCACTCGAGGCTCCTTCGCGATCGCTAGCCCGTTGGCTAGTAGATCCCCACGAAGGCAACTCCTCTTCTGATTGGGCTTTCCTGGTTGCTCCAGACAGGCCCGACTTACCCACTCTGGGTGAGTCCCCCAGACCTTGTTGGTCTGCACCGACGTCCTTTTTCTATTTCCAAGTGACTTGCCGTTGCCAAGGCTTGTTGGGTCTGGTCGCCAACACTGTAGCACTCGACAGACTTTGTGGGACAGCTCGAATCCAGCTCCTGGTCATCGTCGACACCTCCTGGACCTCGTGGCTGAAGAATCAAGACACCTGTCAACTCACCTGAAGCACCCGACATCTGTGGGCATTGGACTATCGTGCCCTTGGTCACTGGTAAATGACCCAGACTCTGTCCCCTCTGCTTTCAGGTTCCTTCCATCCTAGATCCAGGCTTGGATCTCTTCAGACACTTCTCCTCTTCACGGCAGCAGAACTTCTTTGCCAGCTTCCATTGAAAACAGCAACTCGACCCGACACCAAAAGACACCTATGCACCCGGCTTCCCTGGGTGAGGTAACTAGAGTAACTCGAGTACTCCGGTGATCCCGTGGGTGTTGGCCTGAGACACCTCTAAGTCCAAAAGGGTTAGCTCGTAGTCATCCTCTAAGTGTCCTTAAACTCTTAATTTCCAACTGCGACTTTCCCCATAGAAGTTAACGGCGATTCGCGGCTGTGTTCTCACACTGCACGCGTCCCCCGTGGGTCCCCTGTGTCACTGCCATGGGTGGTTCCTTGTGGTCCAAGCACTTCTACAGGCTCTACGCCTTGTGTCTAGTTCAGTCGTGGTTGTTATACCACTTTATTGGTATATGGTTTGGTACGCCCCTAGGGTCCAAACGTGTATTTGTGCTTTTACTGTTGAATACTGACTTGTAACTTAAGTACTTCGAACTCCAGCCTCATTAAGAGACTAGAGGGGTGTGTTTTATCTTAAATACATATATTTTAAATATATACCTCGTGTGGTTGTCCTTTCATTTGGTCATTCAAGAGATTATAGACTGGTAAAACAAGCTACTTTACATTCAAGACTTAGCCTGAAGGCTGCTCTTCATAGCTACCACTAGGATAGCTTTCATTAAAGGTTGTCTTTAACCTATCACCATAAGGGTTTTTTTGGACTGATACAAGGTGCCCACTATAACTAGTGGACAGCATATATCAGGCCAACTTCTCACAGCAGTGACTGTTGGGGCCTTGCTTAGCAGTGACTGTGAGGCCCTGCCTCAGCAGTGACCATAGAGGCCCTACCTCAACAGTGACTGTAGAGTCCCTGCCTCAGCAGTGACTGTTGCAAGCCATGCCTCAGCAGTGACCGTGGAGGTTCTACCATAGCAGTGACTGTTGAGGCCCTGCTTCAGCAGTGACCTTAAAGGACCTACCTCAGCAGTGAACGAAGAGGCCTTGCCTATGCAGTGACCGTAGCAGCCCTGCCTCAGCAGTGACTGTAGAGGCCCTGCCTCAGCAGTGACCATAAAGACCCTGCCTCAGCAGTGACTGTAGAGCCCCTGCTTCAGCAGTGACTGTAGATGCCCTGTCTCAGCAGTGACCGTGGAGGCCCTGCCTCAGCAGTGACAGTGGTGGCCCTGCCTCAGCAGTGACCATAGAGGCTCTGCCTCAGCAGTGACTGTAGAGGCCCTGTCTCAGCAGTGAACGGCCTCTACCAGCCCTCTGGGGGTTAGGATAGTTCTCAAGTAATAGGGCAGTCCTCTGGTAGGGGAAGGGCAGTCCCCTGGGGAGCAAGGCCGGCCTTAAACAGCAGGGCAATCCTCTGGGGAGCAAGGCAGTCCTTCTTCTGTAATGTTCACAGGTCCAGGAGTGTACTGATGAGTGGCTCTTGAGGTTCAATATTTCTTACTGGGACCAGCCTTTGAAGTGTGAGGGGTGAGGGGGCTTCGCTATAGTAACCCCACATCTGGTTCTGGAAAGTTCTTATCTTCCCATGTCATTGCTTCAGAAAGTCTGGGGTGATAAAAGACAGGCAGTTCTGGTGTCAGATTCCTTTGTGTGTGTAGGAGGCAAAGGGGGAAAAAAGGAGGGACAGGATGGGGAGGACAGAGAGAGAAGGGGATCGAGGGGAACAGGGTGGGTGAAGGATCAAAGGGTGGGAGAGCTTCAATAAGGAGCAAGGGCCCTCACACACCCCGAGAAGTGTCATGCTTCATCATAGGGCAGCTCCTCGTTGGGCCGGCGCTGCAATGCCCAACGGGCCCCTCTGGGGGCTCTTTGCCGGAGGTCTTTAGATTAGCACGCCAGGAGAACCTATGTGCGGAGTGAAAGGCATGGAGTGGTGAGTAGAATGGGTGCAATACATGTAATAAAAATAGCTATCAGTGCTCCAGGGAACCTTTATTGACTGGAGACTATGCTTTGGTTAAAAAAAGACTACAAGGGTCTCGGCTGACGGGGGAATTCAACCTGTTACAGCTCAATGTGTGTAATCACGGGTGTGAGTGAATTAAAAGCTCAACAAGTTTCACCCCTAAAATACTGTGAGTGGATGTGTAGCGTTTCTTCAAGACCGTTGGAGAAAAACCTGATCTACTCTTAAGTGTAGGTGACGGTCACAGGGATATCCTAAGTTGTACCGTCCCTGTTGAATGGATTCAAGTCAATCCAAAGATGGGAGGGGCAAGCATATAGTGCTATGTAATTCGTCCTTCTTGAGAACCTGGAGAGTGGAAAAAGGGAAACAAAAGGGAAAGCAAACACAGCCATTAAACTATCATAAAAACTCATGGAGTTTATCTTGGAACTAATAAAAATCACATCCCTCCCTTAGCCATAGTGTGACTTGCAGTGGTAATATTAAAGACCAATCTCGTGAGGAAGCACCAGTGCTAGTTATAAAACCGGTGCAACACAAGAAAAAGACAAGTAAAAAACATGCTGGGGGGAAAGGAGGGGAAAGGGAAAAGCAACCGGGAATGTCGCGTTCTCTCCCAGGGGACAGGCTGCTCTCAAGAGACAGAGTATGGCTGTGGACCAAAAAGTATGGATCTAGTCCAAAAAGGGTTAGGTCCTGTCAACGGGCATTGGAACTCACCATCTAGTTGATGCACTCTAGTGTGGGACCTATCCACGACCGGGCTCCTGGGACGATGTTGCGTTCCCATGAGGGAAGCAACCTGTTATACTGATGGTCTCGTGTTATGGCAAGTGAGAGAGGATTGGAAAAAACGACTTTGGGAGCCATGTTGGAATGGTGAACTGGTTCATAGTTACTGACACTAGAGTGGGTGCCATCTTGGAATGGTCTAGGGTGATCCAAGTACTTGTAGAGTGCAGCGTGTAGTTGCCCATGGCAAGGGGCTCCGATTAAAACGTAGTGTCGATCATTCTAGTCTTGTCTGTGAGGTATACTAGAATGCTAAATGTCTCCATGTTACAATTCTGAGTAGGAGGCTTATTACAGCGATCACTATAGGTGATACCGGTAGTGGTAGTCACCTGTGGTGTAGCAACAGTCAGTGCTCATGTACAGAGGTTAATAGGTAGCCTTCTGGTGCACATGGAACAAGGCCAGGGGAGTCTCAGTCCTGGGAACACCATGGAAGAAGGGGAGTTTCGGGGGGGGCGGGGGGGGGTGGCAGGACAGGGGAGGAGATGTTATAAGAAAACAGTGCGTAGGCCTGCGGGTGGAGGAACACTGTAGGGTTAGTGGTTCTGAGTGCTCATTGGTTAACCTCCACCCATGGGATATCATCATTGAGCCCTGTGGAGCTAGTCGAAATGCAAAAGATCCAACGTTGTTTTTTATTAAAAAGTGCCTATTGGGCGATGTTGGGGAAAGCTTCCAGTATAGTCCAATTAATATCGTTATGAGTGTGTTGATATTCGATATAGTGGGAAAGCATCTTGGTGGTAGTCCTACCTCACCTGATGTTACTCCGGTGTTCCGTTATATGGGTCTTGGCTGTCCTAGTCGTCATGCCAACTTAGTTTTTGGAGTAAGGGCAGGTAATCAAATATATACAATTGCGAGTGTTGCAATTGGTGTGTGTCATCTGGATCAAGGTGAAGGTGGGAGCGAGTTTCACTTCTTTGGATGGACATGTGAATGGGCACACGCTACATGAACCACAGGGAAAGTGACCCTTGACTGGGGGGAGCACCCAGAGTTGGTGTTGGCATTGTGGGTGTGTTGGTCAGGGCCTGGTGTGTACTATGTTGTCCTTGATGTTAGGCGCGCATTTAAAGGCAAAACGAGGGGGTGCTGGAGACAGATCCCCTGTGTGCAAAATTGACCAATGTTTTTTGATTATCTTCTGTATCGTGTTGGAATGTGGCATAAATGATGTGACACAAGTTATTGCCTCGCTAACAGGGCGATCGCGTGTCTCTAGGAGCCCGTCCCTGTTGTTATTGTTTGCTCGCTTATTAGCTCTAGTTACCATGTCCTGGGGATAGTGTCTTGCCACCAGGTCTGTGGATAAGGCATGTGCCTTATCTTTGTAATCCCTAATGGAGCTGCAGTTGCGACAAAGTCGCAGGAATTGTCCGAAAGAGAGGTTGTCCCGTAAATGTTTGGGATCATGACTATCATACCTCAAAAGTCTGTTGCAGTCAGTGGGCTTCTTGTATGTTTTAGTAGTAAACCTCCCCTCGGACAAAGTTATAAGGAGATCTAGGAAAGCTATTTCAGAAGTAGTTGTGGTGCTACTGAACTTCAGAAAGCCATTGAGAGTGTTCATCCAGTTGCAGAATTCAGCACAGGTGGTAGATGAGCCCTGCCACAGAATCAGGATATCATCGATATACTTGCGCCAGTCTATGATGGTAAGTTTGTAGGGGTTGTCGTTATAGAGGATAGACCTTTGCTCGAAGTTAGCCATGTAGAGGCAGGCCATACTAGGAGCAAAGGTGCTGCCCATCGATGTGCCCTGGGTCTGATGGTAGAGCTTGTCCTGGAACTGGAAAAAAATCTCCTTTAGTGCCAGGGCTGCGCACTCCATGATGAAGCTAATGGGGGTGTCTAAGGACCAGGGCTCAGCCCTCAGGTAGTTCTCTATCACCTCCAACATGTCGTCTTGGGGAATGTTAGTATACAATGATTCTACATCGAGGGTGATGAGAATATCCACCTGGGTGTCTTATAGTGCATATCAGAGGCGACCTATCCTACTTTCTTTCTTCTACTGCCAATGTAGCCTGTACCATAGTCTTCACTGTTGGCTCCACTTTTCCTTGGGTTACTCGCATCCTCCACTGCTGTGGATGACCGTAGAGATCCTGGTTGAAGTTCTAGCCTTCTCTCCCAGAGGTTAGTTTTCTCCTCCAAGTTAGCATTGACCATGGGCACCCCTGGTGGGGATGTAGGGCTCTACCGATCCTAACAGGCTGCGCCCGTAGATATGCAACTGACAGTGTGCTGAATCTTCCTCTATAGAGTCAATAGGTATGTAACTAGCATGTTTTTCACATGTCTTTTTCAAGTGTTGCACCTGTTGTATCACTAACACTGGTGCTTCCTCACGAGACTGGTCTTTAATATGACCACTGCAAGTCACACTATGGCTAAGGAAGCGATGTGATTTTTATTGGTTCCAAGATAAACTCCATGAGTTTTTATGATAGTTTGATGGCTGTGTTTGTTTTCCCTTTTGTTTCCCTTTTTCCACTCTCCAGGTTTGCAAGAAGGACGAATTACACAGCACTATATGCTTGACCCCCGTCTTTGGATTGACTTGAATCCATTCAACAGGGACGGTACAACTTAGGATATCCCTATGACCGTCACCTACACTTAAGAGTACATCAGGTTTTTCTCCCCCGATCCTGAAGAAACGCCACACATCCATTCGGAGTATTTTAGGCATGAAACATGTCGACCTTCTAATTCACTCACACTCGTGATTACACACATTGAGCTGTAACAGGTTAAATTCAGCCGAGAACCTTGTAGTCTTTTTTAACCATAGCATAGTGTCCAGTCATAAAAGGTTCCATGGAGCACTGATAGCTATTTTTATTACATGTATTGCACTCACTCTACTCCCCACTCTATGCCCCTCCACCCTCACACATAGGGCCTCCTGGCGGTCTCATCTAAAGACCTCTGGCAAAGAGCCCCCCTGAGGGGCCCGTTGGGCATTGCAGCGCCGGCCCAACGAGGAACTGCCCTATGATGAAGCATGACACCTCTCGGGGTGTATGAGGGCCCTTGCTCCTTTTTGGAGCTCTCCTCCTTTGATCCTTCACCCACCTGGCTCCCCTCACTCCTCTTCTCTCTCTGCCCTCTCCATCCTGTCCCTCTCTCCCCCCCTTTTCTGTCTCCTTTAGGAACTGCATACCACTTCTTGATCCACTTGCTATTGGGCATGTATGCTGGACCTGCCTCTTAAAAAGCCCTTGTTCCTATATTTTGTTTAATTGTAGGAGGCAAAGCCCTTTGAAATATAAGTGGAAGGGGGAAATCCCCACCTCCAGCCATCCTGGCAGAATGGCCTGTCCTGTCCACATCTAAGCCTCTTTTGTGTCACACAGCCCAAGAAGAGGGTCATTCACAGTTATGTGACTTGGGACACTGCCAGAAGGCACCAATTGCTAGGACAAGAAAATGGCAGCTTTCTAAAAGAAGCATTTTCAGAATTGTATCTTAAAATCCCAATTTACCATTTATGTGGATTTTAAATTACAATTAATTTGAGTATAAACATCATATCCCTACCTGCCCCCAATCCAAAGTTATTACATATTAAATATAATAAGGTAACTCATTGTTAGTCAATGGGAGAGATAGGTCTTACAGTAGTGAAGAACTTCTTTAAGAGTTTTTTACTACCAGGACATATAAAACTTAATCCCACATATCCTACTTTTTTAATGCAATGCACCCTTCCCTTTGAGCCTTTAAGGCCTACCTTTGGGGGGACTTATAATTATTAAAAAGGAAGATCTAGGCCTGGCAAAAGATGCATTTTGCCAGGTCGAATTGGCAGTTAAAAAAATACACCACAGTCTGCAGTGGCTGGCCTGAAACATGTTTTAAAATGCTATTTTAGTGGGGGGGGGGGGGGGGGGGAGGGACAATGAGTACTTCAAGTAAGTAAATAAGTAAGTAAGTATTTTATTTTATTTTATTGTTTTCAGTTATTTAAAACCATAACAATTTACAAAACAGTATAAAATGTCATGTCAGTGAGTGAATAGCTTCATCATGTTTTTTATATCATCATAAAACGTAACAAAGAACATGATCACAATATGAATGTTTAATCTTAAGTAAATAAATTCCTACATTATTTTCTCAAATCAGTGGACTGGTAATCCCAGACCACCTTTTTTAGTCTGCGTAAAGTGCAGGTAGTAAGAATTCTGAGTGACCCGACTACATCACATGTCACCAACAGGTACATAAAGTCATTAATTACTGAGAACATGCTCAACATTCAGCTACAATCGAAGCCAACCAGATAAAGTGCATTATGATTTAAATACTAGTACTTTTCTTAAAATAAGAGTGGAAACAAGAAATTCACAACTTAATCCATAAACAACACTCTTGTTAATGAACTTATAGACCTCTTTCATACACTAAACAATCCTAAAAGTTAACTATTACTTGTCCCAGGTGCATTTATTACTAAAAGCCTAATCAGCAGACAGCAACAATTAAAACAACTTGGCAAAGTGTAGTATGAAATAAACAATAAAACTGTTCTTAAAATAGCATTAATAGCAAGATATTGTGACTTTATCCAGAGACAGCGCCCTTATTAATGATGCTGTAAGCATCCCTCAAATACGTCAAAAACCGGGATGTTAGCTGTACATCGTCCCCACTCAGACACATTGTTATCGCTGTTTTAAATTGCCTTAATTCTAAATTGAGGAATATTGGTTTTAGCCACTAGCACATGAAATCCTTCAAGCCACTACAAAAGCATACTACATGCAACAGCAATTCTTGCTTATAGTCACACAATATGCAGTTGGCAGGGGCAGATCCTTTCGGATTACATATTTCTAAGCTTACAAGGGTATTTTTCCATATCTCAGTCTCATTTGCTCTTTTTTTTGGTCTGAGCTCATATGGCTGGATAGATAAGGGGCCTTCCCAGTGGACTGCTAAAAGGTTGAACACAGATCTGAAGGAACCTTCAGAGCCAACTCGTGCAGATTGTCCTTGACATATTTTTCTTTTGCAATTTTTACAAGAATTTTGGCACACAGTTTCGGCAACAGATTTTGGTCATGGGTGTCTCGGTAACCCAAAAAGTAAATTGAGTCTTTCACTAAGGGCTCCAATTGGAACATTTGAGCCTGCACGTAGAGGGTTATCAATTCCCCTAGAGATCCAGTCGTGGAAGCCTTGAGCTTGAGAGAGTACCCAAGGAACCTTGCTTTAGCTGTAATTAACTGCCTGCATAGGCTGATTTCCAGTTGAATATCTGCACTGGGCTTCGTTCAACCAAGTAGCTAGGTGGTCGTTAAATGTTAACGATCCATACAACACATTGTAAAAAAAAGGGTCAGTTTTCACTGGAAAAATGTGATGTGTCCACGTTACGTTTTGGGCCATTTCCTGTTGCACGTACAAGGCCTACCGAACAAGTGAGGTACCACTTTGTCAGGGGACTTGGGGGAATGCTGGGTATGAGAAAGTCTGTGGCTTCCAGCGGATTTCAGAACTTTGCATCAGAGAAATTTGAAGGAAATGTGTTTTTCTTTTTTACAAAATTGGGCTTTGCAAGGGATTCTGGGTAACAGAACCTGGTGAGAGCCACACAAGTCACCTTTGGATGTCTAGTTTTAAAAAATGAATAGGTTTGCTAGGTTTCCCTAGGTGCCGGATGAGCTGGGTTCCAAAATCCACAGCTAGGCACATTGTGAAAAAAGTGTCAGTTTTCGCTGGAAAAATGTGATGTGTCCACATTGCATTTTGTGCTGTTTCCTGTCACGGGCACAAGGCCTACCCATACAATTGAGGTACCATTTTTATTGGGAGACTTTGAGGAATGCTGGGTGGGTGGACGTTTGTGGCTGCCCGCAAATTCCAGAACTTTCCATCACAGAAATGTGAGGGAAATGTGTTTTTCTTTACAAAATGTGGGCTTTGCAAGGTATTCTGGGTAAGAGAACCTAGTGAGAGCACACAAGTCACCCCATTCTGGATTCCCCTGGGTGTTTAGTTTTTAAAAATGTACAGGTTGCTAGGTTTCCTAAGGTGCCAGCAGTGCTAGGGTCCCCAATCCACAGCTAGACACATTGTGAAAAAAGGGTCAGTTTTCACTGGAAGAAATTGATGTGTCCATGTTGCATTTTGGGCCATTTCCTGTCTGGGGTACAAGGCCTACCCATGCAAGTAAGGTACCATTTTTATCAGGAAACTTTGAGGAATGCTGGGTGGGTGGAATTGTGTTGCTCCCTGCAGATGCCAGAACTTTACATCACAGAAATGTGAGGAAAAAGTGTTTCTTTTTTTACAAAGTTTGAGGTTTGCAAGGGAATTCTAAGTAACGGAACCTAGTGAGAGCCACATAACACACCCCATCCTGGACTCCTCTGGGTGTCTAGTGTTTAAAAATGTATAGATTTTCTAGGTTTCCCTAGGTGCCGGCTGAGCTAGGGTCCAAAATCCACAGCTGGGCACATTGCATAAAAAAAGGGTCCGTTTTCAATGAAAAAATGTGATGTGTCCACATTGCATGTTGGGCCATTTCCTATTGCAGGCACTAGGCCTACCCACACAAGTGAGGTACCATTTTTATCGGGATAATTAGGGGAATGCAGAATAGTAGAACACGTGTTATTACCCATTGACTTTCTTTGCATTTCTGCCTTCCAAATGTAAGACAGGTGTAAAAAAGAAGTCATTTTGAAAAATGTCCTCTAATTCACATGCTTGTATGGGTACCCATAATTTCGTAGATGTGCAAATAACCACTGCTTCCAAACTCTATCTTTTTTTTCCATTTTAAAAATAAATAGGTTTCCTTGGTAACTGTTTTTCACTCTTTAGATTTTACCAGGTACACAATGGAAAACCATTGCAAGATGCAGCTCAGTTATTGGCTCTGGGTACCTCGGGCTCTTGGTGAACCTACAAGTCCTATATATCCCTGCAACCAGAAGGGTCCAGCAGACATAATGGAATATTGCTTTAAAAAATCTGCCATATTTAGAAGAAGTTACAGATAGAAATAGTTGGCAATAATGGCTGTTTTTTTCAACTCAATTTCAATATTATTTTTATTTCTATTATTAGTTTCTATTCCAAAAACTTGAAGGATCTACACTACTGACCCCTTGCTGAATCCAGAATTCTGTCTACTTTCAGAAATGTACAGTACTCCAGGATCCGTCACTTCCACCTAATGGAAGGAGGTTGAAAACACTAAAAATAGGAAAAATAGGCTATGCCCCAGTAAAATGCCAAAACTGTGTAGAACATTTTGGATTTCTGACAAAAGTCTGCTTGTTCCTGAAGGCTGGGTAGATGGTGATTTTAGCATCACAAACCCTTTGGTGATACCTTTTGTAGGTTGAAAAAAAAGATGCTTTCTTCTGCAGCACTTTTTCCCAGAAAAAAACATTTTCTGTATTTTGGCCAATTTCTCGGTTTCCTCCAGGGGAATCCATAAACCCTGGGTACCTTTAGAGTCCTTAAGATGCTGGAAGAAAAGGATGGAAATTTGGCGTGGATAACATAGGTGAAAAAAAAGTTACAAGGGCCTACGTGCAAACTAACCCAAATAGCCCAAAAAAAAGGCTTAGCACGGGGGAGGGAGGAGGCCTAGCAGCGAAGGGGTTAACTTTCATCCAGGTCTTTGCATAAAGCTCAATATGGCTCTTAGCAGGACTGCTGGAATATGCCAGATGTAAAGCTTCCGTCAGAGTCTCGCTCTGTCGATTCTGTCAAATGCAGTCGTGTAGTTGATAAATGCTGTATAGAAAGGTGGGCGTGTTTTTAGCAGCGGCGTCAGTCAAAGAGGAGAGGGCAACCAGGTTATCCTCGGTACCATCCCCGCATCTAAACTCTGATTGCGTAATGGGAAAGAACACTCTCGGTGCAGCCCGTACTTCTCGGTTCGAGGTTCCACACCAAGATGTGCCAGCAGACTGAAGGTGGCCGCTGGACTTGTTGGGCATTTTCTTGTGTAAGGGAGTTAATCTAGAACCTCACCGGCTATCTGAAGCATCGCTTGCCATAGCGCAGTTCATGTAGGGCAAGCTCAGTCGGGTAGTCCATTTTCGAATGCTGTTTTGCATATGTTGGCTGGGAGACCATTGGATCCGGGTGCACTGGCCGGGCGAAATGAGGTCATTAATCATTTGAATCCATCTACATTGCATATGTTATCCTCCCGTTCTTCCTGAACTTCAAAGTGACGTTCAGCACCAAAGGCAGTCGAGGTCTCCTCGCACTTTTCTTTGACAGACGTGATATACAGGTTTGATACATATTCAGCCCACTTAGTCGCCGAGATGCTGGGTGCCACGCTCTGCGTGTTTCCGTTTGACCTTTTCTGCACCAGCTTCCCAAACTTGTTTATGTGTTATATTTTCGAGGCTTCATAAAGTTCAATTTAGTGCATTTCCTCGTTTTGTCTGTGAATTTCCCAAACTTGGATCTCGATGCTTCAAGACTTCTTGTGGAATTTAATTTACAGCCCTGGGTACATGTAGTACCATATACTAGGGAAATATAAGTAAATTAAAGGTGTCAATCAGGTGTAGGCCAATCTCCTCATGTTTTCAGGAGAGAGCACAAGCACTTCAGCATGGGTTAGAGGTGGCAAAGGGCACAGAGACCTAAAAGTCAACAAAAACGAGTTCAGCAAGGGAAGGAAGTGAAGGCGAGAGGTTTGTGGGAGGATCATGCGGAGAGGGGCAAGTGCAACACCCTGCCAGAGCAAAGACCGCACAGGCCGCTCTAGAGCCAGAGCAAAGACTGTAGAGGCCGCTCTAGAGCAAGAGCAGTGACCGTAGAGGCCGCTCTAGAGCAAGAGCAGTGACCGTAGAGGCCGCTCTAGAGCAAGAGCAGTAACCGTAGAGGCCGCTCTAGAGCAAGAGCAGTGACCGTAGAGGCCGCTCTAGAGCAAGAGCAGTGACCGTAGAGGCCGCTCTAGAGCAAGAGCAGTAACCGTAGAGGCCGCTCTAGAGCAAGAACAGTGACCATAGAGGCCGCTCTAGAGCAAGAGCAGTGATCGTGGAGGCCGCTCTAGAGCAAGAGCAGTGACCATAGAGGCCACTCTAGAGCAAGAGCAGTGACCGTAGAGACCACTCTAGAGCAAGAGCAGTGACCGTAGAGGCCACTCTAGAGCAAGAGCAGTGATCGTGGAGGCCGCTCTAGAGCAAGAGCAGTGACCGTAGAGGCCACTCTAGAGCAAGAGCAGTGACCGTAGAGGCCGCTCTAGAGCAAGAGCAGTGACCGTAGAGGCCACTCTAGAGCAAGAGCAGTGACCGTAGAGGCCGCTCTAGAGCAAGAGCAGTGACCGTAGAGGCCACTCTAGAGCAAGAGCAGTGACCGTAGAGGCCGCTCTAGAGCAAGAGCAGTGACAGTAGAGGACGCTCTAGAGCAAGAGCTGTGTGTGGTAAGTCACAGGCAGTAACAACGCTGAAGTCTTCTGAGGTTAAGTGATAGATTTATTGTAAGAGCGTAGGTAAAGCATGCACCGCTCCAGCTGACCAGACACCAACTGACACATCTGGAACCCAGCTATGATTCGAGGCAGGTGCTTAGAACGCAATCAGAATTCCAATAAGAGAATAAGAACGGACACAAAGGAAGGGCTAATACAAGAGGGGGAATATCAGTGAATACATTGAGGATAAAACATATTTGCAACACATCTTCTTTCCTTAGAATTTCAACAAATGAAACTGCCATAGACAAGTCTACCCCTTTGATACACTAGCATAAATAATCATTCAAATACGCAGGAGGTCTGCGAGATCTCGCAACTCTATTCCCTTCAGATTGATAAGAAGTAGAACTATTATCACCTTGACGCTGCATATCACTGATGTTGGGAGCATCACCACTACCTTCCTCCCTATGACGAACAACATCAGGAAGAGAGTTACAAAACTCCGGGGTAGATAGCAAGTAACCACTATTGTGTTGATCAACTTTAATTGGCTTATTGGAAACACTGGAAGATGTAGATTTACCATAAAGTGCTACCCTGCGAAGATTCCACTTCTCACCATTGTCAAGTACAACATAGTTAGGAATGGACACAAAGGAAGGGCTAATACAAGAGGGGGAATATCAGTGAATACATTGAGGATAAAACATATTTAGAACAAAGTGACCATAGAGGACGCTCTAGAGCAAGAGCAGTGACCGTAGAGGCCGCTCTCGAACAAGAGCAGTGACCGTAGAGGCCCTCCAGGCACAGTGAGTGAAGGGGCACTTCAAGAGCAGCGACCGTAGATGCCCTCCAGGAGCAGTGAGTGAAGGGGCACTTCAAGAGCAGTGACCGTGGATGCCCTCCAGGAGCAGTGAGTGAAGGGGCACTTCAATAGCAGTGACCGTAGAGGCCCTCCAGGAGCAGTGAGTGAAGGGGCACTTCCAGAACAGTGACCGTAGAGGCCCTCCAGGAGCAGTGACCGTAGAGGCCCTCCAGGAGCAGTGACCGTAGAGGCCCTCCAGGAGCAGTGACTGAAGGGGCACTTCAAGAGCAGTGACCGTAGAGGCCCTCCAGGAGCAGTGAGTGAAGGGGCGCTTCCAGAGCAGTGACCGTAGAGGCCCTCCAGGAGCAGTGACTGAAGGGGCACTTCAAGAGCAGTGTATCCGTAGAGGCCCTCCAGGAGCAGTGAGTGAAGGGGCACTTCAAGAGCACTGACCATAGAGGCCGCTCTAGAGCAAGAGCAGTGACCGTAGAGGCCGCTCTAGAGCAAGAGCAGTGACCATAGAGGCCGCTCTAGAGCAAGAGCAGTGACCGTAGAGGCCACTCTAGAGCAAGAGCAGTGACCGTAGAGGCCCTCCAAGAGCAGTGAGTAAAGGGGCACTTCCAGAGCAGTAACCATAGAGGCCGCTCTAGAGCAAGAGCAGTGACCGTAGAGGCCGCTCTAGAGCAAGAGCAGTGACCATAGAGGCCGCTATAGAGCAAGAGCAGTGACCGTAGAGGCCACTCTAGAGCAAGAGCAGTGACCGTAGAGGCCCTCCAGGCGCAGTGAGTGAAGGGGCACTTCAAGAGCAGTGACCGTAGAGGCCCTCCAGGAGCAGTGAGTGAAGGGGCACTTCCAGAGCAGTGACCGTAGAGGCCCTCCAGGAGCAGTGAGTGAAGGGGCACTTCCAGAGCAGTGACCGTAGAGGCCCTCCAGGAGCAGTGAGTGAAGGGGCACTTCCAGAGCAGTGACCGTAGAGGCCCTCCAGGAGCAGTGAGTGAAGGGGCACTTCCAGAGCAGTGACCGTAGAGGCCCTCCAGGAGCAGTGAGTGAAGGGGCACTTCCAGAGCAGTGACCATAGAGGCCCCTTTCCCACCAGTGAATCTAGACCAGGGACCTTCCAGAGCCGTGGCTGTAGAGGTCCTTCCTAAGCAGTAACTGAAGAGCCCCTGCCTCAGCAGTAACCCCAGGTGCCCTGCCTCAGCAGTAACCTCAGGACCCCTGTTTCAACAGTCACTGTAGGGGCCCTGCCTCAGGAGTGACTGTAAAGATCCTGGCTCAGTAGTCACCTCAGGGGCCCTGAGTTAGCAGTGACTGTAGAGGTCCTGCCTAATGACCGTGGAGGCCCTGCCTCAACAGTGACTGCAAGGGCCCTGCCTCAGGAGTAACTGTAGAGGCCCTGCCTAGTGACGGCAGAGGCCCTGCATTAGTAGTAACTGTAGAGCCCCTGCCTCAGCAGTAACCATGGAGGATCAGCCTCTGCAGTGACCGTAGAGCCCCTGCCTCAGCAGTGACCGCAGAACCCCTGCCTCAGCAGTGACCGCAGGGCCCCTGCCTCAGCAGTGACCGCAGGGCCCCTGCCTCAGCAGTGACCGCAGAGCCCCTGCCTCAGCAGTGACCGCAGAGCCCCTGCCTCAGCAGTGACCGCAGAGCCCCTGCCTCAGCAGTGACCGCAGGGCCCCTGCCTCAGCAGTGACCGCAGGGCCCCTGCCTCAGCAGTAACCGCAGAGCCCCTGCCTCAGCAGTGACCGGAGAGCCCCTGCCTCAACAGTGACCGCAGTGCCCCTGCCTCAGCAGTGACCGCAGAGCCCCTGCCTCAGCAGTGACCACAGTGCCCCTGCCTCAGCAGTGACCTGCATCTCCTTTGCATGCTCATGTCTGGCTCTGGCAGCCACAGACTCACCAGTGATCCCTTAGTGTGAACAAACAGGGCTGGTCTCCTCCCGAGAGTGAGTGTGACAGTGAGTGACGTTTGTTTGATTTCCTCACATGACATTTTCCCACATCCTCCCCAAACAGCCTCTTGAGGCAGACAATCCATGGACATCCTGAAGGGAGGCAGTGAGCAGACACACACATCCCTCTGTCTCACAGCAGCACAGCATGCACATGCAGCTCCCAGAGCATCAAAGGGCCCCCCAAGACACCCCTCTCTCACCTCCTTCTCCCCACAGATGTGGCTGACGGTGGAGGCCGAGGCAGGACTGGCGGACGGTCCCAGGACAGACACAACTCCTTTAGGTAAAATCTGACACACTGGGGAAAAGAAAGGGAACAAACATCACAAAAGAGTCAAAACATGACAATGCCACCCCCTGACAACACAACTGTAGGTCCAGTGACAACTGATAGCGTTGTGCTCACTAAACCCAGACTGAGTACTGGCTCGCAATGATCCCAGCTCACTGAAATGAGAGTTTCACACTCACTGAAACAAGACTATGATCTGCTCTTACTGAAATCAGAACCAGGGACCTATGCTCACTGAAAATAACACTGATGAGTCAGTGCTCCCTGAAATTATAGGTCATATCCTAATGTTCACTGAATACAAATCAAGAGCCCCAGGCTCACGTGACTGGCTCTCAATAGTTGAGACTGAGGACCCTCTTCATTGTCACTAAAAGTGGAACCCATGGCTCCTTGCTCACTGAAACAGAATGCTTTGTGCTCACAAAAATCCCACACTAAGGGCACTATTCACAAATGTTTAGACCAAAAGTCTAACTTAGACCAAAAGGCTAACTTTACTACTAGTAACGTTAGACTTTAGGTCTAAATGGAAGGCCTGATTCACAAAGGCAATCTGAGACAAAATTCTAACCCATAAGTACTCACAGGTTTCTGTAGTCTGTTACTAAATGTATCCTCTTGTGTCTTGAGGCCAGTGGTACTCACTGGTGGCTGGTGTCTCGCACTGGTGTCTCGTTCATCTTCTGGCTTTTGCTTCCAGTAGTACTCACTAGGGTCTTTCGTCTAGTACTGGTGTAGTTCTCATGCTCTCTCTCGCCTGTGGTACTCACTGGTGGGTATGGTCTCATATTGATTGTCTCTGTCCCTCTCTCACTTGCACCCATCAGTACTCACAAGTGTCCATGATCTCATACTGACTGAGTGTTTCTCACTCAGCAGTACTCACTGGTGTCTGTGGCCTTGCACTGACTGTCTCTGTCCCTATGTCTCTTGCACCCAGGAGTACTCATAAGTGCCTGTGGTCTCGTAACGATTGTCTCTGTCACTCTCTCTCTCTGGCCTGTTGCAGTACTCACTGGTGTATGTGCTCTCATACTGGCTGTCTCTCACCCAACAGTACTTACTAGTGTCTGTGCTCTTGTACTGACTGTCTCTTTCCCTCTGTCCCTTGCACCCAGCAGTACTCACTAGTATCCGTGGTCTCACCATCTCACTTTGCCCATGTAGTACTCACTGGTGTCTGTGGTCTTGCACTGGCTGTCTCTGCCCCCACCTCTCTCTCTCTCTCTTACACGTAGTAGTACTCACTTGTGTCTCTGGTCTCATACTGGTTGTCCCTGCTCCTCTCTTTTGCCCCTAGCAGTACTCACTATTGTTTGTGGTCTCCTACTGGCTGTATTTGTACCCCTGTCTCTTGCACTCAGCAGAACTCACTAGTGTCCCTGACCTCGTGCTGGCTGTGCCCCTCCCTCTCTCTGACACCCTGCAGTAGTCACCAGTGTCCGTGGTTTCTTACTGACTGTCTCTCTCTCCAGCACCCCGCAGTACTCACTAGTGTCCGTGGTCTCGTACTGTCTCTGTCACTCTCTCTGTTGTACCCAGCAGTACTCACTAGTGTCTGTGGTCTCGCACTATCTGTCTCTGTCCATCTGTCTTGCTCCATGCAGTACTCATTAGTCTCCGTGGTCTCCTACTGGCTGTCTCAAGCCCTCTCTCTATTTCTCTCTTACACGTAGCAGTACGCACTAGTGTCCGCTGTCTCGTACTAGTTGTCCCTGCTCCTCTCTTTTGCCCCCAGCAGTACTCACTATTGTCCGTTGCTGTCTCTGTCCCTCTGTCTCTTGCAACCTGCAGTACTCAATAGTGTCCGTGGTCTTTTACTGGCTGTCTCTTCTCCTCTCGCTTGCACTCCGCAGTACACACTAGTGTCTGTGGTCTTGTAGTAGCTGTCTCTGTTCCTTTCTCTTTGGCACCCATCGATACTCACTACTGTCTGTGGTCTTGTAATGTCTGTCTCTGTCCCCCTGTCTCTTGTACCCAGCAGTACTCACTTGTGTACGTGGTCTCATACCGGCTGTCGCTGTCCCTCTCTCATGCACCCGCAGCACTCACTAGTGTCCGTGGTCTCGTACTGGCTGTCTCTTCTCTCCCTTGCACCCAGCAGTACTCACTAGTGTCTGTGGTCTCCCACTGTATGTCTCTGTCCCTCTGTCTACTGCATCCAGCAGTAATCACTAGTGTCCGTGGTTTCGTACTGGCTGTCTCTTCTCTCTCTTGTTCCCAGCAGTACTCACTGATGTTCGTACTCTTGTACTGACTCTCTCTCGC